>NC_083697.1:31875000-32500000 GCF_033118175.1 Dama dama
CTCCCGAGGATGCCCTCCAACACTGTGCTGATCTCTAGACCTGCTGTGGGGGCAGCTCAGAGTCTGACCTGGTCCTACTCCTGTGTGTTCTTGCCCCCAATGTCCACAGCTATCAGAACTAGTGCGTTTTCTATTGTGGGAGCTCTCAGTGGCCTTTTATGTACTCCATAGACAGAGTCTGCCTAGTTGATTACGTGGATTTAATCTGCAGCTTGTACAGCTGGTGGGAAGGTTTGGGGTCTTCTTCCTTAGCCACACTGCCCCTGGTTTTCAACTGTGGATTTATTTCCACCTCTACATGTGGGTCATGGGGTTTGCTCCTGAGGCTGCCCTAGAGGACTTGGGTTTGCCCCTGAGGGCCAGGCGTGGAGGTGATGCAGCTGCTTGGGTCGCAGGGGTTCTGGCAGCACCAGGTACTCAGGGGGCTGGCGGCTAGGGCAGCAGGAAATATAGTGCTCTAGAAGGGTATAGCAACCAGTATTGGCCAGTACGCTCCAGTATTCTTACCTGGAGATACCCTCTCCCTGATAGAGAAGCCTGCCAGGCCACGGTCTACAGGGTCACAAAGAGTCCAACATGACTGGAGCGACCCTGTGCACATAGATGCAAGACTTTTCTTGCCTGTGGCAGCTCTGCCCAGTGAGATTTGAGCGTGAGGGTGGCACAGCTGCTTGGCTTGAGGGGACCCTGGCGGCGTCTAGTGTGCAAGGACATGGACTGCCTCAGCTGCAGGAGTTATGTCCCTATCAGAGTCTTTTTTTGAGCCTCTTGTAGCTGGCGATCAGAAGGCCTCTTTGGCCAGTCTTTCTCCATAGCTCTGCCCATTCAGGTACTTAGAAGGCTCCCTTCTCTGTTGTTCGGCACATCAGGCACATAGAGGAGGACCCCCTGGCTGGTGTCCTACTCTGTAGATTGGCACATCAAGCACTTAAAGGGGCACTCTGGTGGGGTCCTTGTCTGTAGTTCAGTGCATCAGGTGTTTGATGGGCCAGTCTCTCTTTCGTTCACCTGCTGATGCTGGCGTGTGGGAAGAGACAGGTTATGGTGATGGCTCCACCCTGTGTGTGATTCAGCAGTACTGCCTTGCTTCCATGGATGCCTGGCTTTCCTCCACCAGCATTTCCCACCATGATCTCCTCCCTCACATCCCCTCAGTCTGTCTCTCTGCAATCAACAGCAGCCCTCACCCTGGGATTGCTCCACAATCCCTAAACTCCAGCTCCCAGCCACTGCACCTTCCAGGGAACCAGCTTTCCTGTCCGCGGTATGTATGGCTGCGGCAAGGACTGTCTTATTCTCCTTCCATTTAGGCTGCCACAGGTCAGCTGTTTCACTCTCAGCCTTAAATGTCTCTCCTCTGACTCAGACAATTGCCCCAATGTGGGGATTGGACCCCTGCTTCAGTTCCCCCACCCGCTGAGGGAAGGTCCAGTCCTACTAACACTCCTGTTTTTCCCCCTAGTTCCTTCATCCTACTGAGTTTTGCATGGCTCTATATATTCTTTTCCACTGGTCAGGTACTCCTCTCTGCTCTCAGCTCGTGTTCTGCATGCACTTGTGTGTCTGAAGGTGTACTTCTGATGTATCTGTGGAGAGAGATGTACTCCACGTCCACCTACTCCTCCAACATCTTGTTCGCCCTCCCTTTTTTTTTTAAATTAAGATTTTTAGTTGGCATTTCAGTATCAAACTCTCAAAAATTAATAGAATGAATAGACAAAAAAGTAGAAGGATAGTGTATACCTGAAAAGCACCATGAACCAATACAACATAATTTAAGATTTATACAATTTTCACACAACAGCAGGGTACAAATTCTATCCAAGTTCCCACAGACTATAAACCAAGAGACACTGGAACATATCCAAGGACATAAAACAAGGTGCAAAATTTTCATGATTAGTCTTGTCAGATTGTTTTTCTTTGCTTCTGCTTTTTCTCACTTCTGATTAAATTTATCCTTTGGCTAAAGTTTTTCCACAGACAAAAGGTAGGCAGAGGACATGAGGAAGAAGGAGCATAGGGTTCTGCTCCATTTCAGTACCACACAGCACGCTGTACCTCAAAAAGTTCATCTAAATATCTGTTAAACCATTGAACAATTTCAAATTAGTTGAGCATTATTAAATATTTTATATGTGTAAGGCACTGCAGGGACACAAGATGAGTAAGTCTTTGTACTAATGAGGAAGGTCAAGGAAAGAACTCAGTGTTTCAGATTATAAGGCAGAATAAGATAGATGATGTAAAAAACATACCAATTACTATGGATGTTCAAAAGAAGGAAAAGAATGGAAGGGTCATAAAAGGTTTCATTTGGAAGATGATTTCTGAGATAAGCCTTGAAGGAAAAGTAGTAATTTCACCTACAGAAGTGCAGGTACAGGAAACAAAATTAACAAAGGCCGGTAAAAGGACAGAATAAGAAATAGTCAGGTGACAGCTGAATTTTTCAGCCTTGTTGAAAACTAATGCACTAGCAACCAAAGTGTAGCTTCATACATATTAGTAGATTAAAAATCCTTCAGCTCCAGGATAACAAATTCATATCTAATTTGATAGATCTCTTATGCACCCATTTAGATTTTTGAATAGGAAATTAAATTATTTTAATGTCCCTTTGGAAATCTATTCTGAAGAAGGAAGAGACCAGGAGGTCAATGAAGTTGTGAGAGAAATACCACTTAAGAAACACTCAGGAATACTATTTCACACCTGCTAGGATGGCTACAATGAAAGAAAAAAAAGGGAAAATAGCAAGTGTTGATGAAGAGTAGAGAAACGGAAGGCTCATACATTGCTAGTGGAAAAGTTAAAGGTGCAACCATGATGAAAACTTTGGCAGTTGCTCAAAAGTTACACACAGAGTTCACTTAGCAATTTCATTCCTAGCTATATACTCAAAAGAATTGAAAAGATATAGTTTCTGCATGCAAAAACTTGCACATGAATATTTTAGCAAAATATTTATTTATAACAGCCAAGAAGTGAAAAAATATATTCATCAACTGAAAAAATATAAATAAATAGTGGTATATCCATATAATATAATATTACTTGGCAATAAAAAGGAAGGACATACTGATGCATGTTATAATATGCATGAAACTTGAAAACATTGTGATAAATGAAAATGCAAAAGGCCATACACTGTAAGATTCCATTTAAATAAAGTTTCCAGGACAGGCAAATCAACAAAGACAGAAAGTGGGTTAGTGGTTGCCATAAGGATAGGCAAAGGGATAAACTACTAAGCATGGGGTTTCTCTTTGGGGTGATGAAAATATTATTGAATTAGTATTCATGATGGCTGCATAATATTGTAAATATATTTAACAATCACTAAACTGTATACTTTAAAATGGTCAAAATGGTGAGTTTTATGCTAAATGAATTTATCTCATTTTTTAAAAACAAAGAAGAAACACTGAAGAAATAAACTACAATGGTAGGCATGTGACTAGAAAGACAAATGAGGGAAATGTTAAGAAATTACAGTCTACATTTTTTTTTAACATTTAGGCTTTCTTTATTAGAAGTCAGAAGCTGATATTAAGCACACCCAATAATTTTTGAAATTAATATGTTAACAGGAAAGCTGCCATGAAGCACAATATTAATTTCATAATTTGAACTCTACTGAGATATAGAAGCATAATTTTATTTTTCTACAGACATTTTCAACTACACAGCATACTCACTTCTCAGTTTAATAATGGAAGGCATGCTTCCATCTGTCATGCACATTCTGTCACAGTGTATGATATTGGTGATATCTGAAAGAACTAGTTGTTGGATTGGAAGCAAATTTTTTAATAACTAATTTTTATTGGAGTACAGTAGCTTCACAATGTTAGTTTCTGCTGTGCAGCAAAGTGAATCAGATACACACACACATATACATTCTTTTTTGGATTTTCTTCCCATTTAGGTCACACAGAGCATTGAGTAGAGTTCCCTGTACTATACAGTAGGTTCTCATTAGTTATCTATTTGTACAGAGTAGTGTGTATATGTCAAACCAATCTACCAACAATCTACATGTTTTTACAAATAACATAGTTCATCAGAACTAAGGCACCATTGATTTTAAGATACATCACTATTGAAGCAACTTAGCAGCAGCAGCAGCAAGAAAGAAAAATACTAACAATTAAACTATGATATCCCAGCAATTGCAAGTAGTAACTGAGACAAGAAGCAAAAAGCAGAGGAGAAAAGGAAAGATATACCCATTTGAAGGCAGAATTCCAAAGAATAGCAAGGAGAGATAAGAAAGCCTTCCTCAGAGATCAGTGCAAAGAAATAGAGGAAAACAACAGAATGGGAAAGACTAGAGATCTCTTCAAGAAAATTAGAGATACCAAGGGAATATTTCATGCAAAGATGGGCTCAATAAAGGACAGAAATGGTGTGGACCTAACAGCAGCAGAAGATATTAAGAAGTGGTAAGAATACACAGAAGAACTGTACAAAAAAGATCTTTACAACCCAGATAATCATGATGGTGTGATCACTCACCTAGAGCCAGGACATCCTGAAATGTGAAGTCAAGTGGGCCTTAGGAAGCATCACTATGAACAAACCTAGTGGAGGTGATGAAATTCCAGTTGAGCTCTTTCAAATCCTAAAAGATGATGCTGTAAAAGTGCTACACTCAGTATGCCAAAAAATTTGGAAAACTCAGCAGTGGCCACAGGTTTGGAAAAGGTCAGTTTTCATTCCAATTCCAAAGAAAGGCAATGCTAAATAATGTTCAAAATGCACAATTGCCCTCATCTCACATGCTAGTAAAGTAATGCTCAAAATTCTCCAAGCCAGGCTTCAACAATACGTGAACCGTGAACTTCCAGAATTCAAGCTGTTTTTAGAAAAGGCAGAGGAACCAGAGATCAAATTGCCAACATCCGCTGGATCATCAAAAAAGCAAGAGAGTTCCAGAAAAACATCTATTTCTGCTTTATTGACTAGGCCAAAGCCTTTGTGTGGATCACAATAAACTGTGGAAAATTCTGAAAGAGATGGGAATACCAGACCACCTGACCTGCCTCTTGAGAAAACTATATGCAGGTCAAGAAGCAACAGTTAGAACTGGACATGGAAAAGCAGACTGGTTCCAAATAGGAAAAGGAGTATGTCAAGGTGGTATATTGTCACCCTGCTTATTTAACTTCTGTGCAGAGTACATCATGAGAAATGCTGAGCTGGAAGAATCACAAGCTGGAATCAAGATTGCCAGGAGAAATATCAATAACCTCAGATATGCAGATGACACCAAACTTATGGCAGAAAGTGAAGAAGAACTGAAGAGCCTCTTGATGAAAGTGAAAGAGGAGAGTGAAAAAGTTGGCTTAAAGCTCAACATTCAGAAAACTAACATCATGGCATCTGGTCCCATCACTTCATGGCAAACAGATGGGGAAACAGTGGAAACAGTGGCTGATTTTATTTTGGGGAGCTCCAAAATCACTGCAGATGGTGACTGCAGCCATGAAATTAAAAGACACTTACTCCTTGGAAGGAAAGATATAACCAACCTAGACAGCATATTAAAAAACAGAGACATTATGTTGCCAATAAAGGTCTGTCTAGTCAAGGCTATGGTTTTTCCAGTAGTCATATATGGATGTGGGAGTTGGACTATAAAGAAAGCTGAGCGCAGAATAATTAATGCTTTTGAACTGTGGTGTTGGAGAAGACTCTTGAGGGTCGCTTGGACTGCAAGGAGATCCAACCAGTCCATCCTAAAGGAGATCAGTCCTGAGTGTTCATTGGAAGGACCGATGCTGAAACTGAAACTCCAGTACTTTGGCCACCTGATGTGAAGAGCTGACTCATTTGAAAAGACCCTGTTGCTGGGAAAGATTGAAGGCAGGAGGAGAAGGGGACAACAGAGGACGAGATGGTTGGATATCATCACCAACTCAATGGACATGAGTTTGGATAAACTCCAGGAGTTGCTGATGGACAGGGAGGCCTCACGTGCTGTGGTCCATGGGGTCGCAAAGAGTCAGACATGACTGAGCAACTGAACTGAACTGATATCAGAGATTTTAACTTGTAAAAAAAAGCTAAAATCAAAGAAGCATAATTAGATATAGGAAATAGAGGAAACATGCAGTAAAAAGCAAGAGCTAGTTTGTGCAGAAACACAGCAAATTCAGTTTGAACCATCATGGATCCCAAATATGTTGTTTGGGTATTTATACTGAGATTAATGAATTACTATTAAAATAATGTATATATATTAATTCAGTGGGTGAGAGATTATACATATAATTATATATATTTATATAAATATATTTAAATAGATATAATTACATATAATTATACATATTTAAACATACATAACATTGGAAATTTTGAGAACAACTGTACGTCTGAAAATCAACTGTCAGAAAAGGTAAAGTCATCCTCATGGAAAGAATCTACAATATTAATTTTAGCATTAGAAGACACCTTCACATTCAAAATCCCAGGGTTCTACCATTTTGAAATCTCTTATTTAGTTTCCACTCAAAACACTTCTTAGCAGGTTCTTTATGAAAGAATATAAAAAACAGTCCCCATCTTCAAAGAAGCTCATCAAAGTGCAGCACAAAAAGAAAGGCAGAAAGAAGGTAAATACCTAACATTCAGAAAATACGTTAAAGCATATTGGGTTTCCAAGGTAAATACTCAATTTGCCCAGCATTTATTAAGTACCGAGTATCTTTCAGGACTCTGAAGTACTCTCTGAAGGATGTAAAATGTAAGTAAATACAATCATTATAGTTAAGGACACTGGAGGCTGGAGACAGAGAAGTTTTGCTTTATGTAGCTATCTATTTGTGAGTGCTAAGGGGATGGAAACACAATGAATGCTGTAGGAATTCAAAGAGGAAAAAGATCATCCTGAACAGAAGAGCTAAAAATGGCAAGATAGGTATCAGAAAATGAACCTTAAGAATATGTTCTTAAGGTCCTGAATAAGTTCAGGGCTTCCCTGGTGGTCCAGAGGTTAAGAATGCACCTACCAATGCAGGGGACGCTGGTTCAATGATCCCTGGTCTGGAAAGGGATCATGCCCCACTTGCCCCACATGCCGCGGGGCAACTAAGGGCATGTGCCACAACTACTGAGCCCAGGTGCCCTAGAGCACATGGTTCACAAGAGAAGTCACCACAATGAGAAGCACGCACACTGCAACTAAAGAGTAGCTCCCCAAGTCCACCACAGCTAGAGAAAGCTGGCACACAGCAAGGAAGACCCAGTACAAGCAAAACTAAATCTTTAAAAAATATATATATATGTTAGTTTAGTAGGTAGAACTGGCAGCAGTAGGTGTTCTAATCAGGGGAACCAGTTTAAATAAAATCATGGAGGCAGGAAGGCATGCACACAGTGCATTGTAGGAAACCCAGAAGATTAGCTTTGAACACAGACTGGGTTGTAGATAAATGGTCTTGAATGCCAGAATGAGAATTCAGCAGGGCTTAGAGAGTTCTTGATGGTTTTAGACCAAGCTGCTGTAAGTAGCTTCAGTCATGTCCGACTCTGTGCAACCCTCTAGAGGGCAGCCCACCAGGCTCCCCCCTCCCTGGGATTCTCCAGGCAAGAACACTGGAGTGGGCTGCCATTTCCTTCTCCAATGCATGAAAGTGAAAAGTGAAAGTGAAGTCGTTCAGTCACGTCCGACTCGTAGGGACCCCATGGACTGCAGCCTACCAGGCTCCTCCGTCCATGGGATTTTCCAGGCAAGAGTACTGGAGTGGGTTTCCATTGCCTTCTCTGTTTAGACCAAGAGAATGATATAATAAAAATTGTTGAGAATACTCATCTAACAACATTTTGAAACACAGACTGGCAGAGGGAGCTCTGCATAGGAAAATCAGTTTTTAAAAAAAGGCTATTGTGATGACATAAGCAATAAGTAAGATTACTCTTATCTGTCTTATCTACAGTGTAATAATAAAAACAGAAAGAAGGAAATGAAAGGCACACAAGAGGTAGAATACACAAAGCTTGTAAACAATGCAGAAAGCAAGGTCAAGCAGGGTTTCAGAACAATAAAAAAAGAATGGAGACGCTAGTGTCAAAACAGGCAAGCTAGAGAAAGGAGCCTGGAGTCAAGAAAGAAGATGAAATTATTTTGTGAACATATTAAAATAGAAACATATTAAAAAGAAAGAAAGAAAGAAAGAAAGAAACATCTAGGAGCAAACAGAAACTCCTGGCAAAATAAAGGGAAAGAAGTCATAAAAATAAAATAAGAAATGCTAGAAAAATCAAACACTAGAAAGAAATTTTGAAAGGTAACTTTTTAAAAAATGAGGCCACTTAGAATCTTCCAAAGAATTTTCAATTAAAATATAGAGATGGAAACCAGACAAGTAGAGAAGTGAAACCATGAGTAGTGAGGAAGTAGAAACAAAGAGTATAAATCATACTTCTAAAAATTGTAATAGAAAGACTTAGTCAATAATAAAATATTAAAGTTTTAACTAATATAAAGATATTTAACTAATATAAAGATAGTTCTATCTCTCTGGAGAAGATAGTAGAATACTATGGCTTTTTACCAACAGGATCAAAAGTATTTCAATATTTTAACAGTTGGCTTTGCCTTAATAGGGTATGTTGGTTGCATAAAAGCCCTGAACTTTCCCTAAGGAAACTCAAGCACAAGCACAACAGAACACATGAGAGGAATTTTTAAGCAATCCTGATTCACTATAAAACAGAAAATGGATGAAAAAAATTGTGGTCAATTCATATAATGGAATACTCTACAGTTATTAAAATAAAGTATAGCTACAGGCAATATGGCTAAATCTCACAAAAATAGTTGAGAGGGGAAAAAGCCATGAAAGAACACATGCCCTATGACTCTATCCATATAACTTCTAATCTGTAAAACTAAACTATATTGTATAGAGAAGCATAAATCATAAAAGAAATGCAAGGAAATTATTACTAGGATTGTGAAAGAGAAGGATGGATATAGGAGGGATTCTGAGGCACTGGAGATGTTTGTTAATTTTATAATTATTTGATAACTTATCTAATAGCTTTAATGACCTTTATAATTATCTGTTGACTTATCCAATAAGTTTAATGACCTTTTCTATGTTATCTTATATTTTGCAATGCTGCTGCTGCTGCTGCTAAGTCACTTCAGTCGTTTCCGACTCTCTGCGACCCCATAGATGGCAGCCCACCAGGCTCCCCCGTCCCTGGGATTCTCCAGGCAAGAACACTAAAGTGGGTTGCCATTTCCTTCTCCAATGCATGAAAGTGAAAAATGAAAATGAAGTCGCTCAGTCGTGTCCGACTGTTAGTGACCCCATGGACTGCAGCCTACCAGGCTCCTCCGTCCATGGGATTTTCCAGGCAAGAGTACTGGAGTAGGTTGCCATTGCCTTCTCCAATATTTTGCAATAAAGGAAGAAAAAAGCTAGTAAACAAAAATCCCCCAATAACATTTGGAAGAAATGAGGGTTTGCAGCTGAAACAAGATAGCACAAATGATGACGTGAAGAGACGGGCAAAGTTTCAGATTACAGCAAACAAAAAGGAGAGAAAATGATTGGAGAACACAAGAGCTGAAATGGTATTTATTCAAAGTCAATTCATTACAGGATATGGAGCACCCTGGATAGAAGTAGAAGAGCTTCTTAAATCAGAGAGAAACTTCCAAGTTTCCCAAAGAAAATGGGCACCAAGGGAAAAGTAAGCAAATATACCATTTCTTTGATCAATTCTTTTGGGATTTTGTGTGTGTGTGTGTGTGTCTTTATACATCTGCTAAAAGAAGTTTCTTTGGGTATTGCTCTCAGAAAGCAGCAATTTAAAGCTGATCAAAAGCTAAGTCCCAGGGAATTCCCTGGAGGTCCAGTGGTTAGGACTGCACTTCCACTGCAGGGGGCACGGGTTCGATTCCTGGTCAGGGAACTAAGATTCTGCATGCCACATGGCCAGCCAGAAAAAGAAGCTAAGTCCCCATCAGGAGATGTATGGATAAAGAAGATGTGATATATACACACGAACACACACACACACAAAATGAACATTCAGTTCAGTTCTGTTGCTCAGTCATGTCCAACTATTTGCGACCCCAAGGATGGAAGCACGCCAGGCTTCCCTGTCCATCACCAACTCCCAGAGCTTACTCAAACTCATGTCCATCGAGTTGGTAATGCCATCCAACCATCTCAACCTCTGTCGTCTCCTTCTCTTCCCACCTTCAATCTTTCCCAGCATCAGGGTCTTTTCCAGTGAGTCAGTTCTTTGCATCAGGTGGCCAAAGTATTGCAGTTTCAGCTTCAGCATCAGTTCTTCCAATGATTTTAAAACTCAACATTCAGAACACTAAGATTGGGGTACTCTTTCTGCCCCCTTCTGATGCCTATGTCAGAAGCTTTCTCTATCTCCTTTATACTTTAATAAACTTTATTACATACACACACAAAAAAGAAAACTAAGCTCATGGCATCCAATCCCATCATTTCATGGCAAATAGATGGGGAAACAATGGAAACAGTGAGAGACTTTATTTTCTTGGGCTCCAAAATTACTGCAGATGGTGACTGCAGCCAAGAAATTAAAAGATGCTTGCTCCTTGGAAGAAAAACTATGACCAATCTAGACAGCATATTAAAAAAGCAGAGACCAATGATACTTCAAAAACAAATAGAAAAAGAGGTCGGGTTTGTGGTTACCAGAAACAGGGCGGGGGCTGGGGGATGGGGGATGGAGAGGAAGAATTGCATGAAGTTAGTCAAAAGGTACAAACTTCCAAACCTCCAGTTATAAGACAAATAAGTAGTAGAGATATAACATACAACATGGTAAATATAATCAACACTGCTGTATGTTATACTTAAAAGTTATTAAGAAAGTAAATCCTAAGAGTTATCACAGGAAAAAAATTTTTTCTTTCTTTAATTGTATGTCTATATGAGATGATGGATGTTCACTAATCCCACTCTAGTAATCATTTCATCATATATGTATGTCAGATCATTATTCTATATACCCCTTGAACTTACACAGGGCTGTATATCAATCATATTTCAACAAATCTGAAGAAAAAAATAAAGATGATCAAAAGGATATCAGTGACCTCCATGCTAGGAATTTACTCTAGAAAATAATTGAATTTGCCAAAATACTTACTACAAGGTTGTTCAATTAAATACTATTTATAGTGGCCCAAAAAAGAGAAATTTCAGTAACTGTGCCATAATCATAAAATTTGTATTTGTTAAAATGTTAGGAAAGAATATGGAAAATATTCATTGTATATTAATAAGTAGAAAAAAGGAGATTATAAAATATTACATACAATTTTGTCCCAAGTGAAAAAGCTCAAAGGATCTACCTCAAAATCATAAAGTAGAAGACAAAATTACAGATGGGTTTTGTTTCTTTTTTCTTATTTGCATTTCTATGTTTCATTTATAATAAGACTAATGATATTTAAAATACAGTTCAAATTGCATAACAAGTATCAAAAATACGTGTTCATGTGAACAGACTAGGAATATCACCAAAAGTAAATATAGTAGCATTAGAATGAAGTATAGGTTTCTTTCTTTCTACTTTCCTTCAATATTACTTCTATTTAAAATTAAAAATAAAATTTTATGGGGCTAAAATTATAGATTATAGAATCTTTAATGTTTAATTTCTTTTCATATATTTTTATCCAGATTTTTTTCAAAGGGACAAAATCTTTAATGTGTATTCCACTGATAAGTTTAATAATTATGTAATCCTCATTTCTTAAACTTTTTTGTGCATATGAATCACATGGGGATCTTGTTCAAAAGCAGGTTTTGATTCAGTGGATTTTGGACAGGGCTTATAGCTCTAGCAAATTCCCAGGTGATATTAATAACTGCTGGTGTCAAGGAGGTTCACATTTTGAGTAGCAAAGTTGTAAAACACATCCTCTCTAGCAATAAGGATTCAGGTAATGCAGAGCTGATAAATCAATCACTCTATCATAAAATACATATTGGTCATCTACTCTCTCCAAATCCTATAAATTTATCCTCTCTGTTCTGAAGAGGGAAAAAAATCAAGCCTTTACATTAAATTAAACTTTAATACACCTGTTCTTTTCAAAAATTAAAAGTGCAATGACTATAATGTAGACTTTGACTTCCTATTGTCAATTAAGGTCCCTTGTCTTTACAATAATTATGTATAACATCCAGCCACAAACCCCAAAACTCTCTGTCATGAAATAATGGTATCAACATGATCTTTCACTTTTTTTCACAATATTTTTCTTTCTCTCTCTCTTCCTCCCTTTTGTTCTTTCCCCCTCCCCCTTTCCCCTCTTTCTCAGATTATTAAATGCAAAGCAGCTATCGCCTGGGAAGCAAACAAGCCCCTCAGCATTGAAGAGGTTGAGGTAGCTCCCCCCAAGGATCATGAAGTTCGAATCCAGGTGGGTATGGACTTTCCCAGGGCAGGATAAACAAGACATAAAATGCTGACTTGGCTTTGGTCAGGTCAGACCTATGTGGTTTTGACTGAGAGTTTCAGGAGTTTCCCACTGTGGGGGATTACGTTTTTAGGTTCACATCAAAAACAAGTATTCATTCCCAGGAGGGATAAATTATAAGAATCAGACATAGGAATTTACATTAGATTAGAATTAGGTAGGTTTTCTTTTTGTTTTCCGGTTGCCAGTTATTGAAAGCTGTTTTAAAAGGAAGACTGAGAGTTTGGTTCAAAATAAGAAAAGATCTGAAGTGCTAAGGGTCTTTGGTGATCAGAGGAGGGAACAGAAGCGAAAGGGCAGGGAGAAAAGACAGACAGTACTGAGCAGAGAGGGATCATAGGTGACAAGGTGGGTCAATTTCTCTATTTTCCCTACAGTTGACCTGGCTTATATTTTTCCTCAGGATCACCAGAGTAAGAGTTTTTGCCTGAGAATGAATGAGATATCCTCATGAACAGAATCTTGAAGAATAATGCAGGGATACTTTCTAATTAATTAAGATAATCCTTTATTCGATACAGCTCTTTTAACTATAAAAGTTTATTACCACAACTGTATTTCATTTAGTTTCAATAAAATCTGAACAAGCCCTGGAAGCCTGTGTTCCCTGCACTCCCTCTAATAGACTTTAAATTATTACCTTTGATTTCTCCTCTCCTAGAGACAGTGACTGCCAATTCTCCTGTGTGATTTTTCAGGGACAGTGAAAGGAAGAAAACAAAGATGCATTAAGAGGAAAGAATATATCCTAATATATTTTTAACTGTTCATTTTTCAAAATGCAGTTCTTTTATTGACCTCAATGAGTGTTGTTAAGTTTCAAGGTGTCATTGGGCCTAAAATTTTCCTAATAGCCGTAATGATATGATTACAGAAACAGGCCTCAAGTCTGTGATTGCTTTGCAGATAATTGCCACCGCCCTGTGCCATTCTGATGCCCATATCCTCCATCCTCAATTTGAAGGGGGGTTTTTCCCAGTGATCCTTGGCCATGAGGCTGCAGGAATTGTGGAAAGTGTTGGGCCAGGAGTGACCAACTTCAAACCAGGTATTTTAATTTCTGATTCCAACTAAACAGAAATGTCAGGGTATTTCAGGGATAATTTCTGCTACAGTCTTGCCTTTGCATGCTATAATCGATCTCTACTTAAATAAGGGGACCATCTTTTCCAAAGCAAAACTAAGACACACAATCTATCACAATCTAGCAACAAGGCAGAATATCTGCAGTCAGAACTGCCTAATGAAATCTGGAAAACACAGTTACTTTATTTACATCCAGCACTGAAAAGTTGTCCTATGAAGCAAAGCTACAAAGTGAGCTTACACTGAAGCTTCCATGGGGACAAAGATGACAATTTATAGCAACCTCTTCTAAATAAAACAGAACTATTTTAATATATAAAGAATGAAGACCCTTGGATAGCTTAAGTGGGAAATATTATGCATATGTCAATGTTAGCTGAAATGTTTTCTTGGGAACTTGTAAGATAAATATATATAAAGCATGACAATAGCCAAAACTATTTACTTTACATGTTGCAACATATCCACGAAATACTGGAATATGAGCTATGCAATTGTCACTTATCTAGGATGAACCATATCATTCTTTCCTCCTTTAATGAGGATGCGCCAAATTGAGAGGTTTATTAGTATCTTTCTATTAGGTAGTTAGAATAGGAAATAGGAGGAAACAGGAGTCCAAAATGGTGGTGGCTAAAAGACAAGGAAAGGAAAAGCCCGTGAAAATAGAACAAAGGAAGGTCCGAGGACAGGAGTGAGGACTTCAGGTAGAACAAATAGCACTCCTGGCTAGCCCAACTTACATAGGGCAGGCCCAGGGGGGAGGAAAAGACACATTAAAGAGAGGAGCCAAAGAGCTGGGGGTCTCTCTCTCTCCCGCGCACTGGGGCACTCTTCTTTTCACGTCTTTGGATCGGCATGCCCTCACACCTAGAGGATGGATTTTCCTGCTATTTTCTAAATAAAATAGAGCTGTAACACGGAGCTGTAACACTGATTTGTCTAAGAGCTATAACACGGTCTGTCCAAAACCAGAGAGCTGTGACATGCCGAGGGCTTTAATGTCTCGTCACATTTCTATTCCAAACAAGATTATAGAAGCAAATTGCTCTTCAAAATTTGGAATCTACAAAGAAGTCCAGCCAATTAAGGCACAGCTCTGCCACTTACTGGCTGTGTAACCTTAGTCAGCTAAGTCACTTTTCTGTGACTCAATTTAGATTTCCATTTTCTAAAATGGGGATAATAATAGTACCCATCTCAAAGAGTTGTTCTGAGAATTAAAGAGATAATATATGCAAGCAGTTAGAATGGTGACTGACACATACTAAAGGTTGAACAAATGTTAATTATCATTACTGAACTTTAGTCATCAGAGGCTAGAAGTCTTTGTTAAATTCAAATTGAATAAAAAGTAGAAAACTGTAGAATTTGAGTGAACTATGGTGAAACATGAAGATGATATATAATTTACTCTCCATATCAAGCCTATTGCCCATATCTCCTATAATTAAGGTGTTCTATTCCCTACAGGTTGTTTACAAATGTCATAAATAATAGGCATGACATAATAAATAATAGTCATGATGCAGAGTGTTGCAAGGACAACAGAGTGTCAGACAGGACTCTGCACCTGATGGTATCAATATAGATGTGTTGCTTGCCTGTCCAGCAGAGAAAAAAGAAAACAAAAGATAACATATTCAGTACTTGGGAGAATCAGCAATCTTGTAGATTAACAAAATATTGTAGCTACCTATACTTCCTATCAAATATAAGATATATAAAATAAAGAATAGTGTTTTCCACAATTCACCTGTTGAAAACTATTTATAAGTAACAACTTAGGTATCATCCAACACATGGCCTTTTTTTTCTAGGTGACAAAGTAATTCCACTCTACGCACCTCAGTGTGGAAAATGCAAGTTCTGTCTGAGTCCACGCACAAATTTTTGTGGAAAACTCAAGTAAGCTCTATAAGCTATTAGCAGGATAACTGGTACAAATATTTTGAGCAGTACATTGGCATACCTAAATGGAGTTGAAAATGTTCATATTCTGTAACCACCAATTCTTGGTGTGTATAAGAAATCATTGCAAAATCACCCAAATGGACGTGCACTATTATGATCACTGCCACATTGTAATAACAAGAAATTGAAAATAGGGCAAATGTCTATCAATAGGAGAACAGATTAACAATCACTGTGTAGTAACACAATGGAATTACCATATAAAAACAAGAATAGCTAAACTTGCTCTAAATGTTCCAACCCAAAATAATCTCACAGATACAATGGTAAGGGAAAGAAGCAAGTTTATGACATATATTTAGTCATATACAATAACAACACCATATACTGTATTGCTTATGGTTCATGTGAATACAGTAAAGAAAATGATAAATGCCAAATTCAGAATAATAGCTACTTCTGAAAGGTTGCTGCTGAGCCATGAAAGGCTGGGATTCTTGGCCTCCAGAGGAGAGGAATTCAATCTGGGGCCAGAGATAAGGCTTGATCTCTCAGAGCTTTTGTGTAATAAAGTTTTATTAAAATATAAAAGAGAGAAAGCTTCTGACATAGATATCCGAAGTGGGCAGACAGAGTTCCCCTCTGCCCTCCCTGCTAGTCTTTAGCGGGATATTATATAGTTTCTAGCAGGCTGCTAGGAGAAAGCAATGGCGCCCCACTCTAGTACTCTTGCCTGGAAAATCCCATGGACGGAGGAGCCTGGTGGACTGCAGTCCATGGGGTCGCTAAGAGTCGGACACGACTGAGCGACTTCACTTTCACTTTTCACTTCCATGCATTGGAGAAGGAAATGGCAACCCACTCCAGTGTTCTTGCCTGGAGAATCCCAGGGACGTGGGGAGCCTGGTGGGCTGCCGTCTATGGGGTTGCACAGAGTTGGGCATGACTGAAGTGACTTAGCAGTGACTTAGCAGCATGCTGCTAATTACAGAAAGGAAATGTCTCAAAACTCAGAGTGGTACCAGGCCCTTCACCCACAACATGTATTTTGAGATAACACTGGCACAAGGTGAATCATCCCCGGCCATAAAATGATTGCCATGAATCTTGAAGAAAGGCGGGTTTCCAAGCAAGTATATGGTTTCATTAACATAGATTAGGAGAACAATTGTATGAGTAAAACATATTGGGTTCTGAGTCTTAGGTGGAACCTACTTGAAGACAGACACTAGGGTAAATACATAGCTCATTAACATAGCTTAAGAGAAACTTTCCATAAGCAAAATGCATTGGTTTGCTCAAGGTTTGAGAAAAGTTAAATTCAGGTGGAGCCAGGTGTCATCTCAGCAACACAAAATTTTAAGAGAAACCTCCTTTTAAGTTTGTATAGAGAAGGGGGAAAAAATCTGAAACTTGTAGTTTGCTTCCTCCTGCCGCTTAAGAGAGAGAGGAAAAAATGTCTGACACTTGCACCCTGTTTCCTCTGTTTGGAGACCCCTAGCCTTCCTGCCTTTTCCCCTCTCATTCCTGCCTTTTCTTTTAGGAGAATTATGTTGCCTAGGGAAAGGGGAGTCATTCTCATTCTGTAACTGCTTCCAAGCTGGTAAGGAGCATTGTCCCTAAATTTGTGAGGGTTAGTCTCCTAACCCTCATATTGAGGGTCTCTGGTCCAAGGGTCTCAAGCTGGAGGAGGCTGCCACAGTCAACAGGAGTTTAAGCAACCATTCGTAACTTAATAACCTTCATGCAACTAGAAAGAAATCCAGCTACATGGTACAGATGCAGGGAGCAAAGAACAAAAACAGCAATAAGCAAAAAGTCATATTATGTCCATAGTTAAGGTACAAAGTGTTGCACCAGTCGATTTTAGGATTGTTAGATGTCATCAGATTAATGAGGCATCACATATGATTGTTGCTATCGAAGGTTGTCACAGATTTGAAGAAAGTCCTTTCCCTGAAGTGGAAGGACTCCCACCATGGGAAGTCATCCACTGATGAAGAGGGGAGCACTCCACAGACCCAGTAGTAAGACCGATTGTGGAATGCAGTGTGGGAGTAAGCCCAGGACAGGAAGGATTTATCTTGAGGATCAAACAGCAGACTCAAGAATTTTGGAGTCAGCAGAAGCAGGCTCACATAGATTATCAGGTCCATCTGAAAAGTACAAAGTAAGAGCATAAAAAGTAAAAGCATAAAATGACATCACTTAGCTCTGGTCAGGGTGCCACTTCTTAACTCAAGTGTGGTGCACCCATGAATCAATTCCTGGCACTTTGACAGCTGTGGGAGAAGAAAGAATAACCTGGTAAGGGCCTTCCCAGAGGGGCTCAAGGGATTGGCCCCCAGATTCCAATGCTTTTACCAGTACCTTGGTTCCTGGCTCAAACAGATGCTTTTTTGACTCAGAGGCTGGGTCAGGAGTTACCTCCCAGAGTTCCTTTAATGCTTGTTGAAAAGCTGAGAGCTGAGTTACATAATTAGTTAATCCCAAGGCTTTAGGAAAACTTTTCCATTGAGCATTTTCAGGAATTACTGATTGGCCATCCTCAGACTATAACCATCCTTTATCAGTAAACTTTGCTCCTCTTTTCTCATATATTTCTAATTCCTCCTCAGTATATTGTGGTTTTCCTTATCCACAGAACCTGTCCAGATCAAAGGCCTCTGTAGTGAAGGGGTTTCATTAAGTGCCACCTTTCTGGCTTGACAGCCAGCTGATTATCCTTGGCTACTTTACCCCTGTCCCTGCTGTGCCCTTTGCAATGCATAACAGCCACTTCTTTAGGACAATATATAGCAGTTAAAAGTCTCTCAATCTCTCTGATTAATAGGTTCTCCTGTTGCTGTTTTAAATTGTCTTTCTTTCCAATTTGCAGCATGAGCATGTAAAGTCAAATAAGCATACTTAGAATCAGTGTAGATATTTACTCGTCGCCCTTTCTTAACTCGAGAGCCAGAACCACAATCTCTGGTAGCTGAGCACTCGTTCCCTGGGAGAGATTTTGTTTCTAAAACCTGTTCAACCATTACCACGGCGTAACCTGCTTTACGCTTCCTATCCCGAACAAAAGAACTGCCATCTGTAAATATTTCCATGTCAGGATTGTCTAATGGGGTACCCATCAGATCTTCCTGAGCTGCATAGTTTAAAGTTAGAAATTGGGAACAATCATGATCAGGTGTTTCATTTTCCTTCTCAGGAAGGAAAGTGGCAGGATTTAAGTTTCCACAAACTTTAAGCTTAGTTATTGGTCCTTCTAACAACAGTGACTGATATTTAAGAAGGCAACTGTCTGTCATCCAAATATTAAACTTAGAGTTTAAGAATACACTCCTATAGGCTGCTGGTGAGGCCTTTGGGGTTGTGTCAAAAATCCCAAGGCCATACCTTTCTTTTCAGTGACAAACTAATTTCTGACCCTGTGGGCAAGCTCAAAGCTGGAGCTTACAAGAGAACAGTCTGAAGAGCCTTAAAAGCCTTTGAGTATCTGGAGACCAAACCAGTTTGTCAGTTTGGGCTTGTTGAGTTTCAGTTATAAGTTTATACAAAGGCTGGGCAAGCTCCCCATAACCAAGAATCCAAATGCAGCAGTACCCTATGATTCCAAAAAATACTCTCAATTGTCTTAAAGTCATAGGTAAAGGATGATTTAATATAGGTTTAAGTCAGAAAGCAAACTTCAAATACTAAAAAATATTTGGCTGTTCAGGAATTTCAGACAACAGACTATAAGGATTAGGCACCACGGGGTGTAAAGGAACTGCAGCCTCATTTATTGTTTGTAAATCTTGAACTAGTCTCCATTTATCATTTGACTTCTTTATACCCAAAATAGGAGTGTTGCACAGATTGTTATGGGGATTTAACAGCCCCAGCTCCTTTAAATTCTCAATGATGGGTTTTAACCCTTCCTTAACCTCGAGTTTCAGTGGATACTGCTTCTTATGTGAAAGTAAGTGCAGGTCTTTGAGCTTGACAACTACAGGAATAGCGTTTTGTGCTCAACCCACAGATTTTCCATCAGCCAACACTCTAGGATTTACATTTTGTTCAATTAAAGGGAGAGAAAGGGAGGGCTCCATATTCATGAAAACAGAGGCATGGACCTTACTCAGTATATCCCTCCCCAAAAGGAGTGAGGGAGACTCTGGCACAGTCAGAAAATACCACAGAGTCCCAGTTGCAGACTGAAATAATAACATTTGGCTCATCCAGACAGTCCCATTATGGAAGCAGAACTGGGAGAAAGTGGGCCAGGGGCTTCAGTAAGCACAGAGTAAGCTGCCCCAGTGTCCAAAAGGAAATCGACGGATTGCCCACTCCCCCCCCCCCCACTCAAGTTATCAATACTTGGGGATTCCTCAGATGTAATTAGGATGGGACCTTGTGTGTGGACCCCCAGGCACCTTCAGTCCTGATTGTCTTGAGAGTCTAACCCCTGAAACCTACACCTCTGGGGGCAGTCTTTCCTCCAGTGTGGTCCTTTGCAGACCAGACAAGGAGCCAGGGGTGGCTTAGATGCCTGAGGGCAATCCTGTTTGAGGTGCTCTCCTTTCCACAGTAATAGCAAGCCCATCTCTTTTCACCTGGGTCCCTCTGGGAATTTTTCTCAGGCTGTTTAAGAATGGTTCTGACAGCCATTACATGGACTACCACCTGCTCTTTGTCATTCTCTGCCTTTCTTTTCCTCATATTCCCTGCCATAATAGACTGAGCCTATTGTAACAGATTATCTAAAGACTGATTTGGTCCATATGCCTGTTTTAATAGCTTATAGCAGATATCTGGAGCCGATTGAGTGAGAAATCTATCTTTTAAGATCACTCTTCCCTCTTCATTTCTGGGATCAATCTCAGTGAATCTGCAAAGGGCTTCCTTCAGTCTATCTAGGAATTTATCAGGAGCTTCCTTCTCTTCCTGTTCTGTTTTCTGTTTGCCAATTTGGCATAGTTTAAAGTCTTATCACGTGTTTGCCTGAGTCCTTCAAAAACACATCTGACAAAATGACTCCAATCCCATCTTCCTTTAGCTATGTTACAGTCCCAATCTCATTCTATAGTTGGGACTGCCTGATTCTCAGTGGGGAGGGCGGCTATCTTGTCCTCCATCTTCCCTACTGATTCGTTACCAAGCCATTCATCTCCATAAGCAACCGCTTTCCCCAAAACTCGAGTTTTTGAGGTGGGAGTTAGTGTTTGTCCCAAGACATATATCACATTCTTCCAAGTAAGGTCATAAAGCAAAGTAACACCCTTAAAAGCTCTAATATATTTTTCTGGGTGCTCTAAATAGTCTCCTAGATCCTCCTTGATTCTTTGTATTCCTTGATAAGAAAAGGGCTTATTAACTCTCATAGACTGATTATTTCTCCCAGTGGGTGCTTCATGAAGAGGCAACAGCTTGTGTGGCTGTTCCTCAGTCTCTCTTCCTGTTCTACGCATATGATCCCAGGGATAGATTGGAGAAACCTGCTTTTCTTTATCTCCTGTCTTCCACCTCATCCTATATGTCACCCTTAGATTTTGCTGTTGACAGGGCCCACATTGTAAGGCAAGTGCAGAGAAAAAGAGAGCAAGCCAGGCAGTCAGGAAAGAAAAAGGAAAATTATTAGAGGGAAAAGAGAAGGTGACTGGCTCTTAAGGAGAACCAGTGTTCTCCCTTTCTGACAGAGTCCTTCTTATATCCCACCAATGAAAAATTCTCTGAAGAGATGGTCACATAGCCGGAGGTCTGGAATCTGGTGGTCTCACAGCTTTGAGAAGTTAGGCGCCAGTGAGATAATAGGGTGCCATTTGGGCAATTTGGTCAGTCTCACAGATCACCGTGATTTATTCTTTGTTTGCGAGGTCGACATAACAAACCATCTTATCAATGAGAGCCCATGTGGGCCCTATCACACATGGGGTCTCATTGTCAGAAAACCCGGGAGGGAAGATCCACCACAACTGGGTGGGCTCCTCTCACAAGCCCACCTCTGGTGGTCCCCCGCCTTGGACCTTGCCAAGAAACTGAGATGAGCTCCAGGATGGGACTCTCCACTTGCCTTGCTGGACTGACATCCACACACCAGCCCACATTTCATCCATCAGTTACAAGGGTGAGTGAAATCCCATTCCTTCCGATCTTCCCTCTCTCTCTCTCTCTCTCTCTCTCTCTCTCTCTCTCTCTCTCGCCTCTTTTCCAAGTCCTAGCGCTAGACAGGAGGATCCCCACGGCCCTTGGCCTTGCGCCCCATCTGACTTTGAAATAGGGGATGCCCATTTCAAAGCAGACTATTATTACTCTCTGAGAAAGTCCTGAGAATGGACTAAGAATGGCCTTTTCTCTTGGACCTTTCTCCTCGCTTTCTCTTGCCTTTGTCTAACCTCCCTATTCAGGCACAATGGGGAATTCTCAATCCCAGCCCTCAAAATCTACTCCTCTAAGATGCCTTCTCCAAAACCTAAAAGCCTTGGGCTTCCAAGGGGAGATAAGACCAAAAAGGCTTATTTACTATTCTAACACTGGCTGGCACAATACAGACTTGATAACAGGCCCCAATGGCCAGAAAACAAAACTCTCAATTATAATACTCTATGGGACCTCGATAACATCTGCTGCCACAATGACAAGTGGTTAGAAATCCGTTGCGATGTTCAGGCTTTCTTCACTCTCCACTCTCGACCCTCTTTCTGTGAATCCTGTTCTACTTCTCAAATGCTCTTAGCCTACTCTGGGCCACATCCTCCTAACACAATGTCTCCCAATTCCTGTTCAGACTTTTCTTCTTCTTCCTTTGACCCGTCCGACCACAGCCCACCCTCTATCGCTCCCAGTCCCCTTGCAGCTGCTCCAGATCCAGTTCCACAGCCTCCACCTTACATCCCCTCCTCTCTCCCTCCCTCTCAAGGCAGCTCCCAACCCCCATACCCAGCCTGTGCCTGAAATAAGCTCTGAGATCTCAGCCCCACCCTCTACCCTGAGGGTCCCAAAGCTTTACCCAGACCTCCCTAGATCCCCTCCCCGTAGCCAGTCCTGAACAACTTTAACACTGCAGGACCCTGCTCCTTCCCCTGCCCCACGCCTCCCTTTAGGGGAAGTAGCTGGAGCAGAAGGCATTATTCGAGCTCATGTCCCATTCTCCCTCACCAATCTGTCTCAGATTGAAAAGCATCTTGGCTCCTTCTCTTCATACCCGGATAATTATCTAAAAGAATTCGAGTATCTTATCCAATCTTATGACTTAACCTGGCATGATATTTACATCATCCTTTCCTCCTCTCTTCTCCCAGAAGAGAAGGAATATGGCAAGACTCTCAGGCGCATGCTGATGAGATACACAGGACAGACAACACCCAGCCCGTAGGGGCCACGGCTGTCCCCTGAGAAGATCCCAACTGGGATTATCAGGCAGGGAGACCTGAGTGAGCAGACCGTAATTACATGGTTGCTTGCCTCACTGTGGGCCTTCAAAAGGCAGGGCATAAAGTCGTCAACCTTGATAAGCTCCAGGAAATAACTCAAGGGCTAGACGAAAACCCAGCACAATTTCTAGCCAGGTTAACAGAAGTGTTACAATAATATACAAAATTAGACCCCACTTCAGCAGAGGGCACCATTGTCCTTAATACCCATTTTATCTCCCAGTCATCCCCAGATATCCGAAAGAAATGAAAAAAGGCAGAAGGCCCTTAAGCCCCTCAATGAGACCTTTTAAATTTAGCCTTTAAGAGTTTCAATAACCGGGAAGAATAGGCAAAGCTAGAGAAGGCCCAACAAGATCAGGCCAAATGCCACCTTTTAGCCCATGCCCTACATGGCGCCAAGCCTCCATCAACCAACAGAGAAAGGAAGCCACCTGGGCCCTGCTTCAAATGCAGCAAAGAAGGTCGCTGGGCCCACTCATGCCTAAAGCCAAGGCCCCCTCCAGGTCCGTGTCCCAGCTGTGGCATAACGGGACATTGGAAGGTCGACTGCCCAAATCCCCCTCCAGGGATCTGGACATTCCCCTCCTGGTTCCGAGCAGGAGTCCTCCAACCCAGCTTTGCCCAGTCTCCTCAGACTTGCCACCTTAGACTGAAGGTGCCCAGGGCCCCAGGCCCCGACTCCCATTACCTCTACAGAGCCCAGGGTAACTCTTAGAGCGGCAGGACAGCTTACAAGCCTTCACCAACTGAACTATCCACGAGCTGCTTCTAACTCACTCAGATTATCAAAAACTTCGACCCCACACAAATCCCCTTGACCTGCATTCCAGCCTTTTCTTATCTTACCCCCACGATGTCTTATCTTACGCCCAGGACACCCCTGTCCTTCAGGAAGAAGTTACAGAAGATTGACCTTCGGCCCTTATCCTAAATCAAAACGGCTGGAATGATAGGGCCCACATGGGGTCTAATTGATAAGATGGCTCATTATGTCGACCTTGCAAATGAAGAATAAAATCACAGTAATCTGTGAGACTGACCAAATTGCCCAAATGGCATCCTGTTATCTCACTGGCACTTATCTTCTCAAAGCTGCAAGACCACCAGATTCCAGGTCTCTGGCTATGTGACCATCTCTTCAGAGAATTTTTCATTGGTGGGGTACAAGAAGGACTCCGTCAGAAAGGGAGAACACTGGTTCTCCTTAAGAGCCAGTCACCCTCTCTTTTCTCTCTAATATATTTCCTTTGTCTTTCCTGACTGCCCAGCTCACTCTCTTTTTCTCTGCACTTGCCTTACAGCTGTCTGAGCTTCTCTTACTTCAACTGTCTGAGTTTCTTTGAAACCAGCGTAGTCTGAAGTCATAATGAGACAGGGGTTATTTGGACCTCTACTTGGGTAGTTTGAATCTCAGTTTGGGTTTTTACAGAGACTGAGACAACCTTTCTGGGGCAGGGCGGGGGTGGGGGTGTGTCCCTGACTTTCAGTTTGGAGCCCCGGGTACGGGGCAAAGTAGGAGGACAGGAGGGAGCTGAAGGTTTCATATCCCAATCTACACCCTTAGGACATAAGTCTGGCATGTCTTGCAGAGAGAAAAAGGTCAACACATATGCTCAGTTCAGTTCAGTTCAGTTGAGTCGCTCAGAGTCGTGTCCAACTCTTTGCGAACCCATGAATTGAAGCACGCCAGGCCTCCCTGTCCATCACCAACTCCTGGAGTTTACTCAAACTCATGTCCATCGAGTTGGTGATGCCATCCAGCCATCTCATCCTCTGTCATCCCCTTCTCCTCCTGCCCCCAATCCCTCCCAGCATCAGGGTCTTTTCCAATGAGTCAGCTCTTCACATCAGGTGGCCAAAGTATTGGAGTTTCAGCTTCAGCATCAGTCCTTCCAATGAACACCCAGGACTGATCTCCTTTAGGATAGACTGGTTGGATCTCCTTGCAGTCCAAGGGACCCTCAATAGTCTTCTCCAACACCACAGTTCAAAAGCATCAATTTTTTGGTGCTCAGCTTTCTTTATAGTCCAACTCTCACATCCATACATGACCACTGGAAAAACCATAGCCTTGACTAGACAGATCTTTGTTGGCAAAGTAATGTCTCTGCTTTTTAATATGCTGTCTAGGTTGGTCATAACTTTCCTTCCAAGGAGTAAGTGTCTCAATTTCATGGCTGCAATCACCATCTGCAGTGATTTTGGAGCCCCAAAAAATAAAGTCAGCCACTGCTTCCACTGTTTCCCCATCTGTTTGCCATGAAGTGATGGGACCAGATGCCATGATCTGAGTTTTCTGAATGTTGAGCTTTAAGCCAACTTTTTCACTCTCCTCTTTCACTTTCATCAAGAGGCTTTTTAGTTCCTCTTCACTTTCTGCCATAAGGGTGGTGTCATCTGCATATCTGAAGTTATTGATATTTTTCCCGGTGAACTTGATTCCAGCTTGTGCTTCTTCCAGCCCAGTGTTTCTCATGATGTACTCTGCATATAAGTTAAATAAGCAGGGTGACAATATACAGCCTTGACGTACTCCTTTTCCTATTTGGAACCAGTCTGTTGGTATGCTACTTCTACCCATTTCCCTTGTTTTCTACAGAACTGGTCTAGTTGTAAAACAGTATTATAATTAAGAGACCCTCCAACTGGCCACGGTTCACCTTCCCCCAGTGGATACCGTGGCCATGCAGTATTGCATAGGAAGATCAGGCATATCGTCTTTAAGCTCTAAGGATCAAATCTATCCCAGTTTTTCAGGATACAGTTCAAAGGAGTGAGGCTGGAATTGTTAGCTCCCATCTGTAAGAGAGAAAAAAAGCAACCAGCGCTATCTTTCTACTGGAGGCATCCCTCCCTGCTCTAGATGGGGGTGTAGACAGACTTTCCACTGAAGCTTTCCTTCCCTGGTTCGACTTAGTCTGTCCCTTACTGACGCAGGCACCATACTTGTCCCTCCCGGTTCTACCACAGAGATGGGGTGTAGATGTACTGGGGGTAGACCTGATGGCATCCCAGATTGATTTTTTAGTTCCTTACCTGCCTGTTACCCTCTCACTTCTACAGAGGATGAGAGAGAAATGCAATGCGTCATAGTAATTTATTCCAAGGCCACACGGATTGAAGCTAGATTTTGAACCTAGGCAGTCTGGGTCCGGAGTCAAAACTCTTAACTGCCTTATTTTTTACTTAGACTATAGAAATGATATATTTATCTTTAATGCTAATTGAAACTAGTTATTTCAGAAGCAAAAATTTTACTACTCATATCTATGCGTGCGTGCATGCATGCTCAGTCGCTACTGCCATGTTGGACTCTTTGTGACTCAATGGACCATAGCCCTCCAGGCTCTTCTGCCAATACTGTGCCTCAATTTACTCATCTATAAAAAGGAGACAATAATAAAACCTACTTCACAGGGTTGTTGCAGATATTCAAAAAATGAAGAGACCCTTTTGCAAACCTCTAATAAAATAACAGATTTTGACAATGACCGTCAGTTCTTTCCAGCGTCACAAAGTATAGCTATTACATGCCTCCAGGTGAAAATACACAACACTATTTCAGCAACAGTCCTACAAAAACATAAAATTTGAATCAGATCAAGCATTTAGATCAAAAATACTAGTTTAGGGGAAATATAGTGATGGAGAAATATGTTAAACCAGATTACAGGAACATTATCAGAAAAATCTAGAGTGAAGAAAATTCTGTACGACAAATAACTATTTATTCAACAAAAAAACTGTAGGGGAACAAACAAGGGGTAGGGTGAGAACCTATAAATCAAGAGACATAAGAGACATACCAACCAAATGAAATCTGTAGAATTAAAAGAATCTTTTAGAGACATATACTGAAATATTTACAGATGAAACAGTGATGTCTGAGATTAACTTGAAAATAGTCCAAAGTGGGGAGGGTAGGTGCTTGTGTCAGGGAGCAGGTAGGTACTTTTTTCCTGAAAAAAGTAATCAGTTGTCCATCAACTTTACCTTCTTTGTATCTTTTTTTTCCCTAGGCATTTTAAAAATCCTTTGGGTGATCAAAAATTAATGGAAGATGGAACTAGCAGGTTTACCTGCAAAGGAAGACCAATTTACCATTTCATGGGGACCAGTACCTTCAGTCAATACACTGTGGTCTCAGATGTCAACCTTGCCAAACTAGATGACGATGCCAATTTAGAGAGAGTTTGTCTGCTTGGATGTGCATTTTCAACTGGCTATGGAGCTGTCATCAACAATGCCAAGGTAAAATGGTTAATCACCAGGCTGTGTAAAATAGATGTTACTGGGAGGCAGCATGATAAAGCAGCCAGATTTATCTTCAAATATTGGCTCTGTCATTTATTACCTTTGTGATTCTAGGCAAGATATTTAACCTCTCCACTCCTCTCGCTCTACTATAATATCTACTACAAATAGTTGTGGGGATAATTAAATCATATTACATATGTAAGACATCTGGCCCAGAGGCTAGCATATAGTTGGCACCCAGTTCATGTTCATTTCCTTTCCTTTACTAGTATGTTAGATTATTGACTATCCCTGATTTAAGTACAGTCTGCTTAAACATGTCCCCTAAATCTGTCCCTTGTCCTGAGACAGCAGACCCGGTCAAGAGAAAACAGAAACTACACCCATATAGCCACTTAGTTTCTCCCTGATGCAGCAGATTCCTCTCTCTCAAATGTAGTAATTCATCTCTACGTCTCGCTTTTGCCCCTTTGTGGCTTCAAGGGAGGGTCTCAGATGGCAGCCCTGATGGTGGCAAGATGTGTCCCTGAAATTCCATGTTAGAATTTAGAAGCTTTTACAAAGCTCTTCAACTGACAGACTAGAGAGATGTCACTATCACTTGGATGCTTCAAACAACCTCCTTTTTTTTCCTTTTTTTTCCTTTTTTTTTAATTTGTACTGCCTGCCTGCAAGCAAAGGCTCCCCTTCCATCCACTCCCACTTCCTCCTCCCTCTGGTGCCACCTGAGAAGCTGGTCCCCAGGCTGCCCTCGCTGTCCCCATGCAGCACCCCAGATCAGTGAACCCACCCCCTCACCTCCAAGTGCACCCCCATGGGCAGATCCCAGCACACTATCCATCTTTCTTGTCTTCCTGTCCTTAGTTACCCTCTCTCCATCCGTCCACTAGCACTCACTCTTCGCCTATTTCAAGGGCCTCATTCTGAGCTTTGGGAGGCTGAGAGAAAGCATAGAGCTGCCAGAGTCAGACACATGTAGGTTCAAACCCCACTCTACCACTTCTGTGGGATTTTGTGTGTTCAGTTGCTAAACTGTATCCAACTCTTTGCAACCCCATGGATTGTAGCCCACAAGGCTCCTCTGTCCGTGTGATTTCCCAGGCAAGAATACTGGTGACCTTCTTATTTGAACCTCCTCGACATCAATCTTTATCCTTTATCTCTAAACTGCAAAATTCAACGAGTGATCTTCCTAAACAACAAAATCTGGAGATTTCATTCCCCTTTTCCTTCAATATGCTAGTCATTCTTTCCATTTCCTTTCATGGCTCACTGTTCCCCTGGGCCTGACCCCCAGTCTCTGGGTTCTAAATGTGGCCTCTAGACTTTTCACACCTGGCTCCCACCAACACTGCCTGGAAAGCTCCCCCACTTCTACTGTCTGACTCCATTTATTTGTCACTTCCTGTTGGAAACCTACTCCATCCTCCCAGGCATGCACCGGGCATCCCTCACAGTTTTCCCTAAAGTATCTGTATTTAACCCTTTCTTCCTTCTCATCACACTATGGAGAAATTTCCCACTTCTTTCTCCTTCCTATTAGATGATTTGCTCCATAAGGACAAGTTGTGATGGCTCTGGAGCCTAGCCTTGTGCCTGGCACATAGCATGAGCTTGGAAAGTTTTCAGCAAGTGAACGAATAAAGCCAGGTTCATATGTAACCCCTAAAACATCTTGGTGAGGATTGGTCCTCAGCTTTGCAATCCAACTATTGTTTTTTATAAGATTACATAGAGTTGTTCAGTGTCAAGAAAATTAAGTCAGCTTAACCAAAATAAAAGGCTGATCTAGTAGCCAAAATAAAAAGATATGACTGAGAATTATATCAGTCAAGCAGATAGGGATGCTACTCTTGGCTCTCAGTATATTATCTCCTTCCAAAAATTCATTCATTCATTTATTCATTAGCAAAAATTTAAGACTATATGGGAAGTCAAACTATAATCTGAAGGCTCCTACAGGAAGGGTATTGTTAGTTGGGTGGAGTTAAGAGCTGATGTGACCCTAGCAGTCAAGGCATATTTTCCTCTAGATAACATGGAGACACAGGAAAGAATTACAGCTCTTTGCTACAATCACCACCACCACCACCACCACAGCTACCTTTTCACCCTGCCCATTTCTGGACTCCAAGTTGACTATCACCTTCTATCACTGTAGTCTTTCTTCAGGGATATTAACACTTGAGATTCAGCAATAATTTTCTTTTAAATCTAGTCAGTTCAGTTCAGTTCAGTCGCTCAGTCATGTCCGACTCTTTGCAACCCCATGAACCAGGCCTCCCTGTCCATCACCAGCTCCCAGAGTCCACCCAAACCCATGTGCATTGAGTCAGTGATGCCATCCCACCATCACATCCTCTGTCGTCCCCTTCTCCTCCCGCCCTCAATCTTTCCCAGCATCAGGGTCTTTTAAAATGAGCCAGCTCTTCACATCAGGTGGCCAAAGTATTGGAGTTTCAGCTTCAGCATCAGTCCTTCCAATGAACACCCAGGACTGATCTCCTTTAGGATGGACTGGTTGGATCTCCTTGCAGTCCAAGGGACTCTCAGGAGTCTTCTCCAACACCACAGTTCAAAAGCAGCAATTCTTTGGTGCTCAGCTTTCTTTATAGTCCAACTCTCACATCCATACATGACCACTAGAAAAACCATAGCCTTGACTAGATGGACCTTTATTGACAAAGTAATGTCTCTGCTTTTTAATATGCTGTCTAGGTTGGCCATAGCTTTCCTTCCAAGGAGTAAGTGTCTTTTAATTTCATGGCTGCAATCACCATCTGCAGTGATTTTGGAGCCCAGAAAAATAAAGTCAGCCACTGTTTCCACTGTTTTCCCATCTATTTGCCATGAAGTGGTGGGACCAGATGCCATGATCTTAGTTTCCTGAATGTTGAGCTTTAAGCCAACTTTTTCACTCTCCTCTTTCACTATCATCTAGTCAAAGCTTACCTAAATTCCCAGAATCTCTCCTCCCTGCTGTTGAAGAACAGCTAATCCACTTCATGAGATGCTCAAGAAAGAGAAATAAATTTGATAGGAACAAGTAAAAAGAAGTGAATTGTCAGTAATCTAGACAAAAGGCAAGAGCTTTAATAATTTTTAATATACCTCTGAGAAGAAAAATGATGCAATAACTCTGATTAATTATTAAGGACCATTCCCCCACCATCACCAGAACTCCTTGTTCTTTTTAATCTGTTTGTATCCTTTATTGCCAAATTAATTACATTTCATAGAGATCTTTGAAAGCATAAAAATGTCCTAAGAATTTTGTCTGTATATCGATAATCATACACCATTTAAAGCTCTATTTTTAAATGGGGTTATACCTTATAACCTTCCCTTGCGGTTCAGATGGTAAAGAGTCCACCTGCAATGCAGGAGACTGGGCTTCAAGCCCTGGGTCGGGAAGATCCCTGGGAGGAAGGCATGGCAATCCACTCCAGTATTCTTACCTGGAGAATCCCATGGATAGAGAAGCCTAGTGGGCTACAGTCGATGGGGTTGAATAGAGTCGGACATGACTAAGCAACTAACACAAACAAAAAAACAAACAATACTTTATAATGACCCCCCACCTCGAACTGCAATTAAAGACACTTTTACACACAGGTGTCCAGTTGTATAACACAATTGGTACAGTGTATTCAGCTTATACACTGTTGTGAGCTATGCACAACTGTGTACAACACTGCTTCAGTGAGAAAAATGCACGTCTACTTCCAATTAGACTTACTGGCGAGCTTTATAACAGTCTCTGGAGAAATATATTTGGAAATATTCTGAATATTTGCAAAATATACATATTCTTTTTCCCTGAGTGGCAAAAGCCAGTGTATGCATGTCTAGTATGACACATAAACTAAAGTAAAATAGTCTCTCTTTCCTTAATGGTTTTGTTTTCAAATTAGAATACATCAAGGACTTTTCCTGGACACATTTTCTCTTTCTCTTGGGTTTATGCTTTTAATTCTAACAGTTTCTTATCACCACTGGAAAATATTAATTGAACATATCTCTGTATAGTATTTTTCCCACTATACCACTCAACAAAATAACATATTCCAGCCACAGCAGCTTTCCTTGTCATTTCACATATGTTTCTGTTGCATTTAATGTAACAAACATTCACTAAAGCTAAAACATACAGAAGACTCCTTGATAGCAATATGAAAGATTATATGCCCTCAAAGATTTTAGTCCACATGCACACACACAAAATCATTCAAAACTAATTTTAAATTATATGATATAGAAAAAGCAGAAAGGTGGGTACTAATTTCTAATTGTAGAATCAAGAAACATTTCAAGGGTAGAGTGTGATTCAAGTTAGGCCTAGACATACAGGTTATATTTTAATTAAAGGAAATAAGGTGAAAAGCACATCAAGCTGAGGGAACAGCATGAACTAAGACCTGGGGAAAGAAAACTGCAACATTTGGCTGTAGTTGTAGTACTGCGATTATTATGGTGAAGAAGTAGAAAGGTATCAGACCAAGATAATAAAAACCCTTCAATGCCACGCAAAGACATACCTTCTTTGTTCCATTTGAATGAAGTGATGGTTTGGGATGATCAAGTTAATTCACATTTAGAGACATATTATTGGTCATTCAAAACCAATCACAACATTAATACCAAAAAACCAAAAAAGACCTATTAGAAATACAGATGTCAAATTACTTGTGACCTTTTTTTGATCTATATCTTATTTAAATTTAAACTTTTATTTTATAATGCAATATAGTTGATTTACAATGTTGTGTTAATTTCAGGTGTACAGCGAAATAATTCAGTCATACATATATCCATATGTAAATAGTGCTGCAGTGAACACTGGGGCTTGTGATCTATTTAAAGTGAAGTTGCTCAGTTGTATCTAACTCTTTGCAATCCCATGGGCTGTAGCCTTCCAGGCTCCTCTGTCCATGGGATTTTCCAGGCAAGAATACTGGAGTGGGTTGCCATTTCCTTCTCCAGATCTTCCTGACCCAGGGATTGAACCCAGGTCTCCCACATTGCAGGCAGATGCTTTACCATCTGAGCCACCAGGAAGATCTATTTTAAAAAGAAACCAATAAGCCCTTTAAAATGTGTGGGCTTTAGTTTTTGTTCTCATAACACTAAAGGGAAAAGGAAGACAAGAGAATGATTTTTTCTTGGGTTTGTAGAAATATGAGCTGGTAATTCTAATTCTAATAGCCTTCAACTGTTTCTTCAAATCTAGCCAGTGATTCATACATTTTCACATTGGCAAATTTCCCCCATTTAGCTATATCATTAGGCTTTACAACAGACAGGCTTTTATATCTCTGTTCCTGTCCCCACTTCACTCTGTCCCTTTTTCAAAAAATGGGACCAGCTGCTTGAAAAGTTAATTTACAATGTTCTTGCCTGCAGGTCACACCTGGTTCTACCTGTGCCATCTTTGGCCTAGGAGGTGTCGGTCTCTCTGCTGTAATGGGTTGTAAAGCATCAGGAGCTTCCCGAATCATAGTTATTGACATCAATAGTGAGAAGTTTACAAAGGCGAAAGCCCTTGGAGCCACTGACTGTCTCAATCCTAAAGACCTAGACAAACCCATTCAAGAGGTCATCGTTGAAATGACCAATGGAGGTGTGGATTTTGCCTTTGAGTGTGTAGGAGGAGCTAAAATCATGGTATGTATTTTTTATAATAGGATATAATAAACATTGCTTATTGACATAATTAACATTGAAATATGTTTATATCTAATAATAATACTTATGTATATATAAGTTAAGTTTATATAAGCAATATTTATTAATTATATGCCATTATATGTTACATAACATAATTAATTTTTATTTGTTATATTGCTAATTACTACTTAATATTAATGTGTTATTAACATTTGTTTATTCTTTCACATGAAATTCAGCAAAAAACATTAAGAGAAAACTTAGAAATTAAAACTTTATAAAAGAATTGTGCCTATGAGAAGTGAGGGAAAAAGAAAGGCAGTCCTAGAAGAGGGAACAGAGAGGGTGACTGGTGTCCCTCCTAACAGCCAAAGGTATCCACTCTCACATAAAAGTACAGCCAGGAGAGGTTAGCACCCTGCAAACAAGCCAGTTGTGTCCATCAGATCTAAATAAATGGGCTGCAGAATTAGGTCCAAATTATGTGTGAAATTTTCAATTAAAAAATCAACAAGCTGCAAAATTAAATCTAAATCCATTTTTCCTAAACACTACAATTTTGATTCATTCAGATTTCTTCTCCTCTTGGGACAAGAAAGGAGGGCCCTTCTAAGTGCAGGGTCCACACCTCTAGTCCTGTCTGTTCTGCTCCAAAAGATGGGATAAAGAGCCAACAGCCAACAAAGGGATTAGTTAGCCTCCAGAGTGTGTAGCCTTAGCCTAGAGTCAACAGGGCTGCAAAGTGTGTGTGTATGCTAGTCACTCAGTCGTGTCGACTCTTTGTGACCCCATGGACTGTAGCCCACCAGGCGCCTCTGTCCATGAGATTTCCTAGGCAAGGATACTGGAATGGGTTGCCATTTCCTTCTCCAGGGGATCTTCCCAACCCAGAGATGGAACCTGGGTTTCCACACTGCAGGCGGATTCTTTACCATCTGAATACCAGGGATCGCAGAGAGGCAGACACTACTGGGCACTGGGAGGCTGTAAAGAATGCAGTTCTGTACTTCAGTCTCCCAGGAGCAGGCTTTGCTGATTCCTCTCCTCAGTTCTCACCTGACATGTCTTCCCCAGGAGAGAATGGAAACTGGGAAGAGCTGCTGAGAGCAACAGGCTGCCCTTCCTGGGCCTTTCCTCTCAGAATGGTTTCACTGCAAATAGCGTGACTGCTTAAGCGAGGATCTGGCCAGTAATAAGCGTATGCATGCATGTGCTCGTTGCTCAGTTCTGTCTGACTCTTTGTGACTCCACAGACTGTAGCCCACCAGGCTCCTCTGTCCACGGGATTCCTAGGCAAGGACACTGGAGTGGGTTGCCATCTCCTCTTCTAGGAGATCTTCCCGACCCGTGTCTTCTGCATCGGCAGATGGATTCTTTACCACTGCACCACCTGGGAAGGACTCAATAAATGCTAGCTATTACTGAAATTCATGCAGGGAGGGTTCCTTGTCCTGCACTGCTCCTCCGCATCCAACGCTTCAGGCCCTACTTTTATAATTGTCCTTGGAGCCTGAGGACTGCAATGTGCCACATCCATTCCTCCACTTCCCACAGCTCACATGCTTCACAAACACTGAAATTCAGCCCATTTAACCTTATTTTTCTAGTACAGAGATTCTCAAAACTGGTTATACTTTAGAAGTATCTGGGGAGTTGTTTTTCAGTGTCAATGAATAGACCCATACCTAGGATATTCTCATGCACTGGGGACCCAGGTACTAATATTTTTTATAAGTTTCTCAAGCTGAGAACCACTGATCTAAATCTTTCAGGTTCCAATATTATCTTATTTATTATACCAAGAACTGCATTTTAAATTATGGAACAGAATCACACTAGAGAATCCAAATTTAAAAAGATGGGTTTATTTAACCACAAAAAATGAACTGCCTACCCTTACACCAAGGGAAAGGAAAGCTAAATTTCTAGGTTGTGGAAGAGATTCCAGTAATGGGTATGAACTTGATTCCGATGACTTCTAATGCTCTAAAGCAGCCTAAGAAACCCAACAAAACAATTAGAAATTTACAATAATGGGCAGTTTTATAAGATTTTGAGAATTAAAAATAATTCTCATCAAAAGTTATCAGAGGCTACTAAATAAAACCGTGTATTTGCATATAATACCTATTTAACTAAGTCATATTTATGGAGGTCAATTCCCTGCTTGGAGAAAAGCTCAGAAATGTAGAAAAAGGCAATAGGAAAGATATTAAATTTAAAAATAAAGAGGAGGGTTCCTTGGCGGTCCAGTGGTTAAGACTCCATGCTTTCACTGCAGAAGGCACAGGTTCAATCCCTGGCCGGCAAACTAAGATCCCTAAGCCACATGGCACTGCCAAACCCAAAATGGGAATAATCTAAGTAGCTCCCTAAAGGTAACAAGCAGTGCCAGTGTTGTTTTCCTCTCTCTGTGGGTCCTTCTGTACAATATTCATTAAACAAAAATGCTTCTGCCATACAAGAAGTGTAGAAAGTAAAAGTGTTGCTATTTAGAAATGTTAGAAATTTTCAAAACTATAAATAAACACAGATTCAAATAAAGATTTCAAAACACATTCTACAAGTTCTAAGTCATTTTCCATCCCTAGTAAGACAGACAGAAACAGCAAGAGAAGAGGGAGAGAATATACTGTACTTCAGACTGCTTCTTTCATATAGTGATCAGTGATGAAAACGGTATTTCTATTGGAACTTTTGTAAAGTCACCTCGACAAGTGAGAATCAAGTTGACCACGTACTATGGCAAAGGAGAAGAAAATGGCAACCCACTCCAATACTCTTACCTGGAAAATCCCACAGATGGAGGAGCCTGGTAGGCTACAGTCCATGGGGTCGCAAAGAGTCTGACACAACTGAGCAACTTCACTTCACTCACTTCACACTTTATCACTGGAGAAGGAAATGCCAACCCACTCCAGTATTCTTGCCTGGAGAATCCCATGGACAGAGGAGCCTGGTGGGCCATGGTCCATGGGGTTGCAGAGAGTTGGACATGACTGAAGTGACTGAGCATGCATGGCAAAGGATATGGGGTAAATTATACTCTTCTTCTATAACATTAGTCTCAAAAGAGTTTAAAATGTTCAACTGTACCACACGGCTTCTATGTGGAATGGCCATCCACAAGTTTATATTTTTCTTAAACTTATTTATGTTTTCAATCTTGGCATTTCATATTAACTCCAAACCTGCAGTGGGTTAAAATAACGGTATTTTTTCTTCTCTTCTGCAAAGATCAGTGCAAATCCTCTGGGCCCCTGTTTTCCATGTGGTGACTTAGCAATGAAGGAAGTTCTAATTTATGGCTTTACAATCTCAACACGAGTTTCTCTTGGTTGTTAGAGCAGAGGGATAGCTGGCAGGTTGCTCACTGGCTTTTCCATTTTGGCCGGGAAATGGCACACATCACTCTGGCCTATAGCCCAGAACTAGTCACGTGACTCTATATAACTGCAGGAGAGCTAAAAACTATAGGGAAGCAGATGAAATGTTTAATGAGCAGCAGCCACTGTCATTTTCTGTTTGACTGTTTTGTCTTCTGTTTTAAATAGTATTTCTTTTAATTTATCTCTACATTGAGATCTATTAAGTTCATAGTATATGCTTCATATTTACTTATTCACTCTCTCTTCATGACTTAATTTGGATCCTAAGCCTCTGGAATTGCAAATATGTTTGCATATTCCATTGTAGATGGTCAAAAACTTGTTGATTCGAGTTTACAATATCGTCTATACATCTTTCCTTAACTTCATGTATGTGTATTTTTCTTGACATACAATGAAATACACTATAGGTTCAGCATAACTGTGGTGTTAAACAGAGTAAAATATGTTTTGTTTCACTTAAATACCATTTTTTTATATTTATAGCAAAATAAGTTTATTTTTTATTATTCATTTTATTTATTTATTCTTTTAATTTACATGTATTCCCCATCCTGATCCCCCCTCCCACCTCCCTCTCTACCCAATCCCTCTGGACCCAGACACTTAAATATCATTTTTTTTTTTTTTTTTTTTTTTATTTTTTCAGTGGGTTTTGTCATACATTGATATGAATCAGCCATAGATTTACTTAAATATCATTTTTGATGATGTTCAAAATTTTATTGGATGTGCTATCTGAAACAGAACATAAGTGACTCAAGTCTCAATATGTATTATGACCATAAGGTCATAATGCAGAATTGTGTAAATTTTCCCTGAAGCATTGACCACACTCACATTGCAGTTCATGTTCTACTTTTCTACCTACTCAGCTAATCTTTTTTTGTTTGACTTTCCAGAGAGCAGCCCTGGACAGTGTAACAGTAGGCTGGGGAGTATGCACTATCATTGGAGTAAACGTTGGTGACAATGGATTGAATGTTTCTGCAGTGGAGCTATTAATGGGCCGTACTCTAACTGGAACAAGCTTTGGTGGTCAGTTTTTGTTTTCTTTTTTCTTCATGCTGCTGCTAAGTCACTTCAGTCGTGTCCGACTCTGTGCAACCCCATAGACAGCAGCCCACCAGGCTCTCCCGTCCCTGGGATTCTCCAGGCAAGAACACTAAAGTGGGTTGCCATTTCCTTCTCCAGCTCATGAAAGTGAAAAGTGAAAGTGAAGTCTCTCAGTTGTGTCCAACTCTTAGCGACCTCATGGACTGCAGCCTACCAGGTTCCTCCGTCCATGGGATTTTCCAGGCAAGAGTACTGGAGTGGGGTGCCATTGCCTTCTCCTAGTAGTACTCAAATTATCAAAATGAATGTTGCTGAAAGAAAAAATATTTTTTTAAATATTGAGTACCTAGAACATATCTGAAGACTACATGAAAGCTATTTATTCTATTGGTTACTTGAAAGTAAACAGAATTTTTATAGAAGGATAACTGGAATTTGCAAATTGAAATCCAATTTACATTAAAATAGACCAAACAAATAATTCCTTATCTAGAAATAGAAAATAATCTTGAATTTTACTCTTGAAGAAAAAATTTAATAGATTAAAAATACCAAAAAAAAAATTAAAGATGGCAGGGGGATAATCTATTTGAAATAACCCATATCTGACCTAAAAATTTCACTCATTTGACAAACGCTGGTTAAACTATCCCTTCACGTCAAGACCCATGTGTTTATTTGACATTTTGGGCAATTACAGGTTGGAAAGGTGTCACTTCTGTTCCAAAGCTGGCTGCTGACTACAAGAATAAGAAATTGGATTTGGATGCATTGGTATCCCATACCCTACCTTTTGACAAAGTCAATGAGGCATTTGACCTAATGTACCGAGGAAAAAGGTAAATTACCAAATGAGTGAGCAGTCTGAAAAATCTTTACAAAGATTCTATTTTCATTTGATGTTGAAAACTAATCAGTTTGTCTTTTCTGACACTTTCCACATTATCAGAAGTACTCAAAACCCTTAAAAGATTAAATAGTGGCCATTTGGAAAAAAGAAACCTTCCTACTCTATCTCCATAATATCATGGAGTATATTAAGTCATGTCTGGTTCTTTGAGACTCCATGGACTGCACCACACTAGGCTTCCCTTGTCTTTCACTATCTCCCAGACAGTCTTTCACTGTCTTTCACTACCTTCTCTCTCTTTCACTAACTCACTCTCTCTTTGCTCAAAGTTATGTCCACTGAGTCAGTGATGCCATCTAACCATCTCATCCTCTGTCACCCACTTCTCTTCCTGCCCTAAATCTTTCCCAGCATCAGGGTCTTATCCAATGAGTCAGCTCTTCACATCAGATGGCCAAAGTATTGGAGCTTCAGCTTCAGTCCTTCCAATGAATATTCAGAGTTGATTTCCATACATTGTTCCAAAATAGAGTGATGGTATAAACTGACACACATTTTCCCCTTCATAAACAATTTTTAACTCAGTTGGGGCTACTCTGGAGAGAGAGTGATTTCTAGATTATAATGTCAGGTTCCTTTGGTACATTATTGCCCTGGATCTGGAATCATTGTGGTCTGCAATTGACATAGAAGGCCCACTCCAGGCCCTTCATTATCAGATTCAAATGAAAACCATGAAAATGTGAGCAATGGGGGGCAGATGTCCAATATGTCAAGGATGTCCCAACTCTCTCATTTTCTAGGTTTTTCATGGGTATCCTGTAAGTAATTCAAGTCTACAATTTCAGCTACATTGTGCTCTCTTGGCATAGACCCTAAGAACTGATTTATAAAAGTGTCCCAATTATAGGATCCCTAGTAACTGGGGAGTAAGACTAGGATCAATGATTTTGGTTAAAATAACCACAGCACTAGTCAACAGGAGCAAAGGACAAAACACCAAGAACAGTATTAAATAGAGAAAATGCAAAAAGACAACAAAAAGAAAATATATCACAAAAGAGGCAGGGGAAAAGCATACAGTTAAATGACAGGAATATGAAGCAGAGAATAAATGTTGCAAAAGAAGAAAATAGATCCACAGTGTGAAGACCCAGGATATTTCCTGGGGAAGAAACCTGAGAAAATATCTCTACTACATGAACTTCCTACTTTGCAAATGTGTTCACTGCAACATATCAAAAGGAACTTCAATAAAAAGAAAGGAAATCATCCCTGCTGAGTGAGGTGAAGACGATTTTCTTTGCAGTTTGAGAGCAGACTCCCTGTGTTTTCAGATAGCTTAATAGAAAAGGAATGTGTGAAGAAGAAACTGAATCTCTTGCATGGATTTCTGCAAACAGAAATAAAGAAGCAGTTATGTGACTATGTAAATTACATAAAGAAGAATTATCAGTGGAGGGCTACCTGGCTAAAATCAAATCCTTTTTATATAAAGATCTGTCTTTGGAGAACAGAGTTCAGGCTTTCAGTTGGGAAGTGAATGGATGTCTAGAAAACAAGTGGTAAAGACTGCAGAATGAGGACAGCAAAGGAAAACGAGTCCCCCAAACTTGTTTCTAAACTTTGTATACCTAGAAAAAGCCAGTCTGATGAGAAACAAAGTTTAGGCCAACCCAGGATTATAAGGTAAACTACCGGGCAGACCACCATCACATCTCGTTCCGCAAGGAGACCCGAGGAAGGAATTGAAAGATCAAAATTGGACAATTTTATCAATGAAGAAGAAAAGAACCAAGAGGAAAAAAACCATAAAGTCACATCCAGAGAACCAGTTGCTAGACCACTTGCTGCAGAAGAACCAGAAAGAGTAAAATCCATACAACACACTTGGAAATGGAAGAACAAAGAGAGGAAGAGATATAGAAGTCAAGCAAAGAACCAATACCTAAACAGAAATCTAGGGAGGAGCCACACAGAACCAAAAGTTCAGGCTGAAATGGATAAAGGAGATAAGAAAGATGGAAAGAAACACAGAAGACAGCCCAAAGATTCTAGCTGCCAGAGACCTGAAGAAAAATAACCTGAAAGAGTAAAATCACAAGTTTCTCATTACACAGATAAGGATAAAAAATTCTGGAAACTGGAAGTCCAAGATTAAAGTGCCAGCAGAGAGGAGAAGAGATGCAAAACTACATCCAAAGACCCAACTGAGAAAAAGAAAAAACAGCTCAAACTAAAACAGTGGTGTCCTCCAAGACCAACCCTCTGAAGTGCACTCAATGCAGACAGTACCTGGATGACATCACATCAGACCTCTTGGAGCTGTTCCTAGTAGGCAAATGTGAGGACATGTAGCTTTTCATACATTCACAGCAAAGTAAAGGTCTAGAAAGTTCTGTCAGAAAACTAGGCCTTGGTGGGGGCATGGATTCTGATGCCCTGATGGCAGAGGATGATAGGGAGACCTATATCTACAAGCAGTGGTATGATCAGGACTATGAGAGATTTGAGTTCCCTCCAAAAACTCAGCTGATGGAGAAAAAGTAAAAAGTCTACACAAGCTGTGCTTATCTGACTGAAATGAGGCAAGAAGAAATTCCCAAGATCACAGAGCAGCTTGAGCACCTGGGTGGCCGAGTTCCCTACAGTTCAGTTACCAAGCATGTCATTCAGTATCAAGTGGGTGAAAGTGTATATACTTCTACCCTGAGGCCTTCACGTTGGACATGCAGCTGTCTCCTAAAACACTCACAGAAGGAGCCTATGGATGAAGATCTGAATCCAGAACCCTATAAGAAATACATCAGACTACGTCAAAGGCAGAGACGTGGACACCCATGAGCTATACTGAATTGGCCACATAAGACATCTTCTGTATCAAGAGTAACGGCAAGTTCAATGAGAGAGACATCAAGTTCAGACAAGTTTTACAGGTTGGCAGAGGCCTCTGCTCTTCCAGGAGGCAGTAGACTCTGCCTACAATGGAGTTGTAACATCGCACACAAGGTGGTGTTTTAAGGTAGAGGTAGTTCTTTCTCCAAATGTTTCTAATTATCTGGGGGTACTGACAATGACCATAACTATCTGTCATAGCCCTTGCTTTTAGACCTCTATTTTAAAGTTGCAGAGCTCTTTCTACAAAAGAAATCCATGAGCAGAAGTCCAGCGAATAACAAAAGCACAGGGGTGGAATGTGTGGGCTCTGTCTGAGCCACCTCCCCAGCGATCCTTGAGTTCTGTTTATGACTATCTGCACTCTGCTCCTTCTCATGAGTCCCTCCCCACTCCCTGCTCTTCCTGGGCTCTCCTTCCTTCCTTTTCATAAGGTCTCTCCCTGTCCACACTTTTCCTAATCTCTTGACTTCACTCAGCCTTTTTCTGGGATCCTAACAGTGGTTAGGAGCTAACCTGAAACTAATCCATACAGATATAAAGTTGCTTTACTTCCTAGCTATTACAAAGTGAAGATTTTATAGAGAAAAAAAAAAAGAAAAGGAAAAATAAGCATTATTCTTTAAGCTACATGGAGTAACTTAGTGTGTAAGCCCCACAATATCTTGTACAATCTCAATAACCCTGTAAGTAGTATTCATCACATTAGGAGTTGGATTAGGACTTAGGGCCTTACTGGGCTTCTCTAGTGACTCAGACGGTAAAGAATCTGCCTGCAATGTGGAAGACCTTTGATCCCTGGGTTGGGAAGATCCCCTGGAGAAGAGAACAGTTATCCACTCCAGTATTGTGGCCTGGAGAATTGCATGGACAGAGGAGCCTGGAAGGCTACAGTCCATGGGGCTGCAAAGAGTCGGACATGACTGAGCAACTTTCACTTTCACTTTAGAGCCTTACTGGCATTCATAGCTCCTCCAGCACTCTTTTTCTGAGTCATGGAATATATCCACAAGGCCTACTAAGTAGCAGCCAAACGGAAAATGTTGCACTACTTTATCAATACCTGGGCAAGACTCCCACACTATACCATGTAGACCTGATAATCAGCGGTAAAATGGAGGCCGAGGGGTAGACCACCTGAATGAGGTCTCCTGCTTCCCCCTGGCTCACCAAGAAAACCAGCTGACTGCCCACACAGCTAGAAAGGTGGCAAAAGAGAAGGCAGAGGATGGGTCTCCCCAGGGACGCTGACTATACAGGAACAGGAAGTACGATTGAGGTTAGACCCTCCTGCCATACCAACTGCATAGTAGCAAGGAAGTGGAGGGAACACAACACCCAGTTGGCCTCTTAAGGTGCAATGACCCTGACTTATGGTGCAGAAAGGCCGCAGAAGTTCTTCCATCAGAAAGTGTAGCTCCAGATCCTGGGTGAAAACAGTATGTATGCTGGCAACCTGCTAATGCCAGGGATTTCACAGCTCCAACAGTAAGGTCCAGGAGAAGCTTCCACATTTCTAAAACAGTAGAAGTCTTTAAATTCTCTGAAAGCAACATTCCAACACATCAACCACTCACTTTCTTGATGCCCAATTTTCTCTAAGCTACAGGAGAGCCAAGAACAGTTAGCCCAAGATGAAAATCACAGTACAGTCTCAACTGTAGTGGAGTGCTCTACTTCTCTATAACACCAATGGGCAACAGGAGTTAAGTGAGCATCCGCAATTTTCTCCCAGCTTACTAACACCATATGAAATATTAATAACGTCATGAATGGAAGTGGTTGACAAGATAAAAGAAATTAGGCTTTGCAAAGTAGGTATCTGTACAGAAATATTAAACTGAATCTTGAAACAAACAAAAAAAATTATTTGTAGGTTTTGGTGAAATTTACCATGAAAATTATACTGATTGTTGTTTTATTATTATTAACAGCATTCGGACAGTCCTGCTCTTTTGACAACACCAGGAACAATTTGGAATACTAGCTGACTAAATCTGAATCTGTCTGGTTAATCCATTCCTGATATGATGAATAATGATAGCCATGAGTTTAAACACATATTTGCAGTTAACACCTAATATTAAATAGCTATAAAGATTATAGCATTTGCATCTATAAAATATATCAATATCTCCTATGTTAAATAACTATGATTGTTGATATGTTTATGAATAGTCATATGATGTTTGGGCATTGTTTAAAACTAGTTCTGGAGAGCTGGAAGTGGGGAATAAAGGGGTCATAAATAAAACTAGATTGTCTATATGTTTATAATTTTTTAGGTGGGGTGATAAATATATGGGGTTTCATTATACTGCTCTCTCTACTGTTGTATATGTTTAAGTTTTTCCATAATAAAAAGCTTTTTACCAGAAAAAAATCATTATGTATATGTAGACTGTAATAAGATACATATATCATTAAAACGTACATCATATATGTAACACAATTTACAATAAGTAACAAGCTACTCTTCCTTAATTAGTTGCTAAATAATTTTAATACCTGTTAATTTCTCTTAGCTCCACTTCACCACTGTGAACTATAATCACAAGTAGTGGGATATCAGAAACTATATAAATGAGTGTATACATATATGTAAAGATTTTTTAAAAGAAAATATATTTATACTCTCTAATTTCCATTTTTATTAAATAAGTCCCCCTTTTTTCTTTCATAACTATCACAATGTACAATGTGAACATCTATTTACTAAATTTGTACTAAATAATCTATTAATAATTTGTATTAATCTATTTTCTATATTTAACTAGAAATTACAAAGAACAATGTACTTATATAAATGTAAATAAAGCTATTAATAGTTGCAAGACATAATAGACAATAAGATTTATATGAAAAGCAAAATGAGAGTTCTCAAACTATTATACTAACAGATTTTACAATGGACAGTTTAAGAATAACATAGATAATTCAGATCAGAGTAACAAAGACTATTTCTCAGTTTAGCATAATTTCTGAAATCTACCAGTTTGGGGTTTTGTTTTTTTTTAACGTTTACCACACTGAACTCTGAGAGAAGATAAACTTCTCTGAAGTTTTGGCTGAGGAAGGTAGTAATATCTCAAAGTAGAAACTTATATTTCTATTTAAATTCTCTTTCATTAGAAATAGAAGCCAGTTAATCCATCTATAAAGGCTCCCTTTGTCGGCATTGTGGGGGATAGGATGCACCCCATGTGTGGTTAGCCTTTCTCATGCCATTCCCTACGCTAGTTCTGTTCTTGCTCATCACGCCCTGCCCTCCTCTCCTTGGCTTCCTCAGTCCTTCCTAGGTTTAGCTTGAGACCCACCTCCTCTCAGATCTTGGAAGCCACGAAAGCTGTATTTATTCCCTGATCTCCTTTGGCTCTTAGTATCTTTAATGAAATCTTACCACATACAGCTTCTTCCATTGTTATTTTCAAGTCTATGTTGGTAAACTCCTTAAAGGTAGAACAATCCTTGAATCTACCCTTCTATTAGAAATGCTCAATGGATACATGTTGTGTGATACCAAAATTTATCCTCACAATGTTGTAGCCACAAGTTCCGGGAAACAAACTCACTCAGAAGTTTTAGGACAATGCAGATAGCAGAGTGCAGTTTATTACACTGGTGGGCCCAAGGCAGAGTCTCCTCTTAGCCAAGGACCCTGACCAGTTTTTGTGAAAACTTTATATACCCTAAGTGTACCCGTCCAAACCTACCTCCCCAAATTCCCTGAAACTAGTCTGAACAAAGGAAAAGAAAGATACAATCAAAGTTAACCCATGGTTCAGATGCCTTAAGCCTAGGTAGTTAACAGTGGACAATTATCAATAGGCCTGTGGTCATACCCCAATAAGCATAATAGAATTTATTATTCTATTTGGTTACACAGATAATTAGGGTATTTTTTTAGGCAATGGAGAGTCTAGGTACGAGCCCTGGGCTCTTCTACCCAGGCAGTCTGGTTTTCCAGTTGATATGTCGTTTCCATAGATACTGGGCACAAAGCTCAAAGTCCACAGTCCCAAGATGGAGTCCTGCTTTCAAGATGGAGCCCAATTTGTCTGTTTCCTCCTTCAACAAGTCTCCGGATAGTTCATATTAGACATTTTGAATGAAATTTTTCCAAAACATTTCTATACCCCTCTTTTTTTCCTATGTAAAGAAATGCAAATCTAACCCTAATAACTTAGAATAGCCATTATGAATATTATTTTTAATTAGTAATATTAATTAGTTAAAACTATTAACTAATAAAGTTAATTAGTAAAATTAATAACTAGGTTAATGACAATTAACTAAGCTGTGAGGCAGTAGTTTCCCTCTCTCTCTCCAAATACTCCTGCTCACCATCCCTGCCTCTATCAGTCTTCTATTTTTCCACAACTGCTTCTCTGATTTGAAAAACAAAAAAAGTCTCATTATTCTTAACAAAGCTGCTGGGAATATTTATGAAATCAGTGAAAACTCAGGGTGATATGTATGGGGTTTAAGAGTTAACCATTATCATTCCTTTAGCAGCAAAGGCCTTTTTTCTCATCCAGGTTCCCAGAAATTCCTAGTGAATTTAAATAGTATAATTCTCCAAAATGTACATCTAATGTCTAAGTTACCCAAATAGCTCTCTCTTAAAGTAAGAAATAACGCTGAGTTTTTACAGAATACTCCAGAAACAATAAAAATCATGCAACAATAATTCATTTGCTAATATACAGAAAACTTCCATTTAAAAACTGCAGTTCAGAGACACAAAAAATAATCTGCAAACTACTGTCAACGGTATGGTTTTCTTGACAGCTCTAATTGTCATCTGTTACTTTTTAAATGTTACTTTTAAATTTTTTTCTTTTTCATTATGGTTTATTATAGGATATTGAATATATTTACCTGTTCTATATAATAGGACCTTGTTGTGTATCCATTCTACATATAATAGTTTGCATCTGCTAGCCCCAAACTCTCAATTCATCCCTCTCCAAAATGTTACCGGATTTTTTTTTGGCTGTGCCTCTTGGCTTGTGGGATCTAACCAGCAGTGAGAGCTCCAAGTCCTAATCATTGAACCAACCACCAGAAAATTCCCTAATATGTTACTTTTTTAAATACTAGGGGCAAAACAAGTTATAGTATTTCTAGGGCACAAAGCCACTGAAACAAAACTGAAATGGAACTTAACCCCTCCAGAAGAAAAATATGAAACAAAAAATCCACCAGATAAATGTTTGCATTCTTTAACAGAGTAAGATACACAGGTGTGTTTTTTTAAGGATATTGTGACCTGTAATTATTAGAAATCTTTAAGAATGCCAGTTAACAGGGTGAATAATACCTGAATAAAAGCAATACCATCACTTCTTAGAAGGAAAAAAAATTATTTCTTAAGATACATTAACTGTCTTCAAACGTCTTGGACTGTCATTGTTTTCTAAACGCTACCACAATGCCCTCTGGTGTTTGTTTCTTTAATATTTTTCCATCTATTTTCTTTGAGAAAATGGGCTTCCCTGGTGACTTAGATGGTAAAGAATCTGCCTGCAATGTGGGAGACCAGGATTCAGTCCCTGGGTTGGTAAGATTCCCTGGTGTAGGAAATGGCAACCCACTCCAGTGTACTTGCCTGGAGAATTCTGTGGACAGAGGAGCCTGGCAGGCTACAGTCCATAGAGTCACAGAGTCAGACACGACTGAGCAACTAACACTTTCACACACTTCCTTTGAGAAAAAGAATTCAGGGAGACAATAGCAACTTTCACATATATCATAGTTGACATTTTTAAAAGTACTTTCATGTGCATTATTTAATCTGATTCTTCAAAATTATCACTGGACCACAGCATTTTGAAGGCAAGGCCATTTTTAACATTCTTTAAATGCTTTGCAGAGGGGTCAAATTTTTCCTTATGGCTAAAACTAGAGTTTGCCTCCCTGGTTCTGTTCTCTGTAGAGCATCACAAAATTCAGTCCCTCTGCGAGCTGAAGCTGCCTGACACACCTCTTTCTCCCTTACCACCATGTCCTCTTTATTCCTAATAACATATTGCTAAGTATTCTTAAACTCAATATTCCATACGCAGTCTGAGAAACACCTATTCTGAATAATATACCATTAAATGCAGGTTATATTTATATGTTCTTTAGTCAATCATCTCCATTGCTGACAAATATTGAACTGTGTAATAAAAGCCCTAAATATTTCCTCTCTGGAATGCTATTAAACCAGAATGCACTCATTCTATCACTTAAACCCAAGGATAGACCATTTTTCTTCTCTGAAGTTTCAAGGTCTTTTTAGAAAGAATTTGTAAGTATATTAGGCATTTAATAATAAAAAAGGAGAGACTTTCTTGGTGGTAGTTAAGACTTCATGCGTCCACTGCAGGAGGACACAAGTTCTATCCCTGATCAGGGAATTAAGATCCTGCAGGCCACACAATGTGGCCAAAAAATAAAAATAGAAGAAGGAAAACAATAGCCTCATTATTTTACTGTTATTAAATAACATTTTTATCCTTTTCTCCATTTCTATCAATAAAATTCTTTTTATAGGCCTGCTTAAACTATAATAAAATTTCAGAACCTGACCTTAAAAATAAAATTCTTCATGACCTAAACAGACATTTCTCCAAAGAAGAAATACAGATGGTCAATAGACACATGAAAAGATGCTCAACACTGCTAATTATTAGAAAATGCAAATCAAAACTACAAAAAGGTACCACCTCACACCATTCAGAATGGCTATCATTAAAAAACACCTGTACAGTATATGAACGCATATATATGGAATTTAGAAAGATGGTAATGATGACCCTATATGCTAGACAGCAAAAGAGACACAGATGTAAAGAACAGACTTTTGGACTCTGAGGGAGAAGGCAAGGGCGGGATGATTTGAGAGAACAGCATTGCAACATGTACATTACCATATGTGAACTAGATGACCAGTCCAAGTTCGATGCATGAAACAGGGCACTCAGAGCTGGTGCACTGGGACAACCCTGTGGGATGGGATGGGGAGGGAGGTGGGACAGGGGTTCAGGATGGGGACACATGTACACCCATGGCTGATTCATGTCAATGTATGGCAAAAACCACCACAATATTGTAAAGTAATTAGCCTCCAATTAAAATAATTAATTTTTTTTAAGTCTACAAATAACAAATGCTAGAGAGTGCATGTGTGGAGACAAAAGAACTCTCCTACACTGTTGGTGGGAATGTAAGCTGGTGCAGCCACTGGGGAAAACAGTATGGGGGTTCCTCAGAAAACTAAAAATTGTTGTACTATGATGTTGAATGGTTTACCTTGGAAACAAACAAACATCATTCTGTCATTTTTGACACTGCACCCAAATACTGCATCTCAGACTCTTTTGTTGATTATGAGGGATACCCCATTTCTTCTAAGGGATCCTTGCTCACAGTAGTGGATGTAATTGTCATCCAAATTAAACTCACCCATTCTTGTCCATTTTAGTTCGCTGATTCCTAAGATGTTGATGTTCAATCTTGCAATCTCCTGCTTGACCACTTCCAATTTGCCTTGTTCATGGACCTAATATTCCAGGTTCCTATGCATACTGTTCTTTACAGCATTGGACTTTACTTTCACCACCAGACACATACACAACCGAGAGCTATTTCTGCTTTGGCCCAGTCATTTCATTCTTTCTGAAGCTCTTCCCTGGTAGCATACCAAACGCCTTCTGACCTGAGAGGCTCATCTTCCAGTATCATACTTTTTGATTTTTCATACTGCCCATGGGGTTCTCCAGGCAGGAACACTGGAGTGGCATGCCACTTCTTTCCCCAATGGCCCACACTGTGTCAGACATCCTCACTATGGCCTGTCTGTCTGGGGTGGCCCTGCACAGCATGGCTCAAGGCTGCATTGAGTGATGCAAGCCCCTTCGTCACAACAAGGCAGTGATCCATGAAGAGGAAAATCAGAATCACCATATGATCTAGCAACTCCACTCCTGGGCATATGTCCTGACAAAACTATTAATTCAAAACAATACATGCACCCTTAGGTTAATAGCAGCAATATTCACAATAGCCAAGACAGAAAAACAACCTAAATGCAGTACACATACACAATGGAATATTACTCAGCCAAAAAAAAAAAGAATGAAAGAATGTCATCTGCAGCAACATGAATGCAACTAGAAATTATCATACTAAATGAAGTAAGTTAGAAAAAGACATACCATCTGATATCACTTATATATGAAGTCTAAAATATGGCACAAATGAACTTATTTATGAAACATACATTCAGACATAGAAAACAAACTTATGGCTACCAAACAGGAAAGAGGGTAGGAGAGAGATAAAGTAGGAGTTTGGAATTAGCAGATACACACTACTATATAACAAAGATAAATAACAAGGTCCTACCGTATAGCACAGGAATCTCTGCTCAATGTTCCATAATAACCAAAATGGGAAAAGAATTTGAAATAGATACTTGTATAACTGAATCACTTTGCTATATACCTGAAACTAACACAATGCTAATCAACCATACTCCAATATAAAAGAAAATTTTGTATAAATAAATAAAATAGATAATAAGGTCTTACTGTATAGCACAGGGAGTTATATTCAATATCCTGTAAGAAACTATAATAGAAAATGAAAAAGGATATGTACACATTGGCAAATATATTGGTATATTGGTATATAATATATATGGGGCTTCCAGGGTAGTGTTAGCAGTAAAGAATCTTCCTGCAAATGTAGGAGACGTGGGCTCAGTTCCTGGGTTGGGAAGATCCCCTGGAGGAGGGCATGGCAATCCGCTCTTATATTCCTGCCTGGAGAATCCCCATGGAGAGAGGAGCCTGGAGGGCTACAGTCCATAGAGTTGCAAAGAGTTGGACAAGACTGAGGCGACTTAGTGTGCGCACGCACATGCGCGCACGCACACACACCCACACACACACGTCCCAAAGAAAGGCAATGCCAAAGAATGTTCAAACTACCGCAAAATTGCACTCATTTCACATGCTAGCAAAGTAATGCTCAGAATTCTCCAAGCTAAGCTTCAACAGTAAATGAACAGAGAACTCCCAGATGTTCAAGATGGATTTAGAAAGACAGAGGAACCGAAGATCAAATTGCCAACATCTGTTGGATCATAGAAAAAGCAAGAGAATTCCAGAAAAACACGTACTTCTGTTTCACTGACTATGCTAAAGCCTTTGACTGTGTGGATCACAACAAACCACGGAAAATTCTTAAAGAGATAGGAATACCAGATCCCCTCACCTGCCTCCTGAGAAACCTGTATGCAGGTCAAGAAGCAATAGTTAGAATTTGACACGGAACAACAGACTGGTTCCAAACTGGGAAAGGAGTACATCAAGACTGTACATTGTCACCCTGCTTATTTAAGTTATATTCAGAGTACATCATGAGAAACGCTGGGCTGGATGAAGCACAAGCTGGAATCAAGATTGCCGGGAGAAATATCAATAACCTCAGATATGCAGATGACACCAATTTAATGGCAGAAAACCAAAGAGGAACTGAAGAGCCTCTTGATGAAGATGAAAGAGGAGAGTGAAAAAGCTGGCTTAAAACTCAACACTAAAAAAATGAAGATCATGGTATCCAGTCCCATCACTTTATGGAAAATAGAAGGGGAAACAATAGAAACAGTGACAGACCTTTTTTTCCTTGGGCCCCAAAATCAATGCAGATGGTGACTACAGCCATGAAATTAAAAGATGCTTGCTCCTTGGAAGAAAAGCTATGACAAAACTAGACAGAGTATTAAAAAGCAGACATTTCTTTGCTGACAAAGGTTCGTATAGTTAAAGCTATGAGTTTTTCCAGTAGTCATGTATGGATGTGAGAGTTGGACAATAAAGAAGGCTGAGCACTGAAGAACTGATACTTTTGAACCGTGGTGTTGGAGAAGACTCTTGAGAGTCCCTTGGACTGCAAGGAGATCAAACTAGTCAATCCTAAAGGAAATCAGTCCTGAATATTCTTTGGAAGGACTGATGTTGAAGCTTAAGCTCCAATACTTTGGCCACCTGATGTGAAGAGCTGACTCATTTGAAAAGACCCTGACACCGAAAAAGATTGAGGGCAGGAGAAGGGGACGACAGGGGATGATATGGTTGGATGGCATCACTGACTCAATGGACATGAGTTTGAGCAAGCTCTGGAAGATGGTGAAGGACAGGGAAGCCTGGTGTGCTGCAGTCCATGGGGTCGCAAAGAGTTGGACACGACTGAGCAATTAAACAACAGCTACATTATATATATATATATATATATAGTAATTGAATCACTTTGCTATATACCAGAAACTAACACAGCATTGCAAATCAACTGTACTTCAATTGGAAAACAAAAAAGAAAATATCCTTTCTTTCCTGCTTTTGGATACTGTGTTAGGGCACAACAGGCTGGAGCTGCAGTAGCCATCTCACAACCATTGAGAGAAAGAGGAGAATGTCAGAGAAGTTGAACTAGAGACTCAACATCACGGAGTAGCAGAATTTACCATTCTCTTTCATTAAACTGTCCAGAACTTTCAGAAGAGATCATTTATGCCCACAGGCTTTGAATGATCATCTATTTTAATACTCTTCTATGGCAAAAATCTTGTGATTCCCCAAGGCTTTGCCTTCAATACTTACATCCAAGAAATCAGAGTTAATTTTTTATTAACTGTTCCACCCTTGCATACTTAATCTACTCCTTAGAATCAACTGGGTTTTCATTTGCTTTCAGCCTCATTAGGTCAGATTTTTCATCCCCAGATTGACCCACTTCCCTGATGGTCTGTTTTCTTGCAAACTCCTGATACAGATTGACTGATTTCATTGCAAGTCATATAAATCAATTCTGATTAATTTATAATGATAAGGAATTTATTAAAAGGATATTAGGTCAGAAAACTATTAATATAAAGAACTAATAATATCAAGAAAACTAGAAAACACTTTCAGAGATTTATGGTTTGACATTATGTCCAAATCCATGCAGCAGAACTGATCTGGTCACCATTTTCCTTATATCAGGTTCAAGATGCTGCAGACTAAACCATCAAACCCAACCCTAGACAGAGGTCATCACCACTGGCTTGACTGCCATTATTACTACAGGAATTTAAATCTGCAGTAGGGAAGGAATGAGGGGCTTCCTTCTTCTCCCTTCCATCTTCCATCTCTTCTCATCGCACACTAGCTACTATTTCAAGTCCCTTCAACTGTCCAGCCTAGAAAAGAGGAGACATTTGGAAGAAAAGACTACATTTTATACAACCAGAACTGTTGCAATTGATGTCTAACACTAGTGTCCTTTGGGTATAGCATCCTTTAGAATCTGAATTACTTCTTGAGTGGAGAATTTCTATGGATTTCACAAAGAATCCTCTGACCCAATAGGGATGTCCTATCTGCAGTTCCTTTAAAGGAATGACTCTTTCTACAACTGACCAATTAAGACAGCCCTTGGCTTCCACCAGGGTCATCTTACTTTTCCAGATGGATCTCTTTGGTTAAACTCCTTTGAAGATGACCAACAACTGTATCCCTTTGCAGTCTCCACCTTTGGTCCATAGAAACACATTAGCATCCCTCTCGCCACTAAACTTTGCTCTATTTCATTCTGCCATCAGACAGGCTGTTCTAGCCAGCCTCTTGCCACAATTTTTTTTTAATTTATTTCAGATAACAGACCTTGAGTCTTCCAAGTTCCAGAGAAAATATTTAAAGCTTTTTGACTGTTCTTCTCTTGACTTCAGATGAGGGCTAAGTGTTTCCATCATTCTTACCAGGAAGTACGAAAGGCATATACAGCACACTGACAACTCCAAAGAAATTCTCCTTCCAAATCATTTTTGCCCTTTCACATGAATTCTTTTCTCTTCCTTATATGGCTGAGAGACAATAAATGAGCTAATGCTGATGGAAGAAATTTTCTGTCTCTTAGCATGTCATACGTAAGCTACTCCAGGACCCTGCCTTAAAATATGGGAGTAATTTTGACACCTATATTGCCTAACCTTGGAAGTTCTTAGCCAAAACTGAGACAATCTGAAGAAGTCTCATTTTAATTTCATGTTATATTTAATCATGAAACTATCCCTTGTACAGGCATAGCTCAGAGATACGGCAGGTTTGGTTCCAGACCACCAGTATACAGTGAATATAGTAATAAAGTCAGTCACATGAACTTTTTGTTTCCCAGTGCATACAAAAGTTATGTTTACACTATACTGCAGCCTATTAGGTGTGCAATAGCATTATGGCTAAAAAATGTACATAGCTAACTTTGTCATTTAAAAGTGATAACTATCATCTGACAACACAAGGTTGCCACAGACCTTCAATTTTTAAAAATGCAATATCTGTATAGTGCAATAAAGTGAAGCACAATAAAATGAGGTATGCCAGTACTTCTCCAGCTTGTCAAGTTTTCCATAGTCTCTATAGTTCTAGTCAGGAAAAATATATGCTCATGCTACTTACAACAATGAATAACTTACAATATATTTCCTACAAAAAATACAAAGAAAAGGTACTTCTTTGGGATCAGAGAGCCACCCTAAGAATTCTCTGACTTCCCAACTCTGAGATACATGTTTTTCTTGAAAACCAACAGGAAAAACTGCGCAATTTTCAGATTTGCAAACTATTAATAGATGCCTATCTTCTCATACGTATGCTATGTGTATGTGTGTTTTCCCAAGAGAAAGGGTTTGGTAGGTTGCTTTTGGACCTCAGTATTTAAAAGACTTACTACCAACTATTTCTGGCTCCCTCATGTTTAACCCATCTGTGGCTTCCTTCAGTTCAGATAGTTTCCTGTTCCAATTCATAGGGGCTATAGTAAGGGCTGTCTCTACCCCTGTGATGGAATATGTACCAAGCAATGGCAACTGAAGCTGGAAAAACAAAAAACGTTCCCTTCAAAATGTAGCAGACATTTATGGCTTCATGAACTCTTCCTTCAATTCATTCAGTACTTTTCTTTCTTATAAGCTCTATGAAATATGCTTCAACTTTTTGAATGTTGTTTGACCATGTCTAGTGAACACTTACTTGCATGTCACAGTCTAAAATGACAGGTCATTTTCATCTAATAAGCCCTTCCTTTTAAAATAAGCTGAATAATTTTCTTAAGTGTCAGAATTAAGTACAAGTTAGCAGTGTCACTCACTGTTTCCTCTCTTCTACTAAATGAACTGGAGAGCATAGTAGGTCAAGAATTTAACAAGAAGCCTGCTTCCATATGCTACCAGGATGGTGAAGTTCCCAAATACTTCTGTATTTTTCTGCTACATCCATTTTGTTATCTGTATTTGGAAAATATCACCTGTTATCTCCTACCTGGTCAGGCTATTTCTAATTTAGTCCACCCTAGCAAATTCTCTAACGAGACTGAGGGCCTCTGATTTCACCTTGTATCAAGTTTTCCTTCTCAGAGAAAGTAGATGTGACTTACACATCTACTTATGACTCCTATTATTTTTTAATACACTTTTTTTTTTTTAAGAACAGTTTTGGGTTCACAGCAAAACTGAGCAGAAAGTACAGCATTCCCACATACCTCTTGCTCCCTACCACACACACAACCTCTCCCACTTTCAATATTCCCCACAATACTGGTATTCTGCTACATGAACTACACTGACATATCATTATCACCCAAAGTCTACACTTCTATGCTAAGGTTCACTCTGGTGGTGTACACTCTATGGGTTCTGACAAAAGTATAATGATACATACCCACTGTGTAGTATCATACAGAATAGTTTCATTGCCTCAAAAACTCTCTCTGTTCTACCTATTCATCCCTCTCTCCCCACTAACCAGAATATTATATACAGTATGTAACTATGTAGGCTCTTCAAATTGTCTTCTTTCACTTAATAATACACATCTAAGATTCTTTCATGACTTTTCTGGGTTTAATAGCTCATTCTTTATTAATGCTCAATAATACTGCATTGTCTGGACCAAGCAGTAGCTGCGTGGCGCTGGAGTGGCCATGAGGTGATACCCCATGTACAAGGGTAAAGGAGAAGCCCCAGCAAGACGGTTCAGTTCAGTTCAGTCGCTCAGTCGTGTCCGACTCTTTGTGACCCCATAACTCGCAGCACGCCAGGCCTCCCTGTCGATCACCAACTCCCGGAGTTTACTCAAACTCATGCCCATTGAGTTGGTGATGCCATCCAGCCATCTCATCCTCTGTCGTCCCCTTCGCCTCCTGCCCCCAATCCGTCCCAGCATCAGGGTCTTTTCCAATGAGTCAACTCTTCGCATGAGGTGGCCAAAGCACTGGAGTTTCAGCTTCAGCATCAGTCCTTCCAATGAACACAGCAAGACGGTAGAAGGGGCAAATTCACGGTTAAAATCAAACCCCATTCCTGCCAGAGATGCTCAGAGGGCTCAAACAAACCTTGTGCACACCAGGACCCAGGGAGCCCACAGAGATTGAGATAGAACTGTGTTTGAGCGTCTCCTGTGGAGGTACAGGTCAGCAGTGGCCTGCCACAGGGGCAGGGGCTCTGGGTGCAGCAGACTTGGGTATGACATAAGCCCTCTTAGAGGAGGTCGCAATTAACCCAACACAGAGCTGCCAGAATTTACACAGGACTGGGAAATAGACCCTTGGAAGGCATAAACAGAAACTTATGTGCCCCAGGACCCAGGAGAAAGGAGCATGACCCCACAAGAGACAGACCCAGACTTGCCTGTGAGTGTCCAGGAGTCTCCAATGGAGGCGTGGGATGGTGGTGGCCTGCTGCAGGGTTGGGGGCACTGAGTGCAGCAGTACAGGCATGGAATCTTTTGAAGGAGGTCACCATTATCTTCATTACCTCAACCATAGTTTGGCCCCAGGTAAATAACAGGGAGGGAACACAGCCCCACCCATCAACAGAAAATTGGATTAAAGATTTGCTGAGCTTGGCCTCACCCATCAGAACAAGACCCAGTTTCCCCCTCAGTCAGTCTCTACCATCAGGAAGCATCCAAAAGCCTCTTATCCTTCTCTAGAGGGCAGACAGACTGAAAACCACAGTCACAGAAAACTAACCAATCTAATCACATGGACCACAGTCTTGTCTAACTCAATGAAACTATGAGCCATGCTGTGTGGGGCACCCAAGACGGACGGGTCATGGTGGAGAGGTCTGACAGAATGTGGTCCATAGGAGAAGGGAATGGCAAGCCACTTCAGTTTTCTTCCCTTGAGAACCCCATGAACAGTATGAAAAGGCAAAAAGATAGGACACTGAAAGATGAACTCCCCAGGTCAGTAGGTGCCCAATATGCTACTGGAGATCAGTAGAGAAATAACTCCAGAAAGAATAAACGGATGGAGCCAAAGCAAAAACAGCGCCCAGTTGTGGATGTGATTGGTGATAGAAGCAAGGCCCAATGCTGTAAAGAGCAATATTGCACAGAAACCTGGAATGTTAGGTCCATGAATCAAGGCAAATTGAAAGTAGTTAAACAGGAGATGGCAAGAGTGAACGTCAACATTTTAGGAATCAGTGAACTAAGATGGACTGGAATGGGTGAATTTAACTCAGATGACCTTTATATCTACTACTGTGGGCAGAAATCCCTTAGAAGAAATGGAGTAGCCATCGTAGTCAACAAGAGTGTCTGAAATGCAGTACTTGGATGCAGTCTCAAAAATAACAGAATGATCTCTGTTCGTTTCCAAGGCAAGACATTCAATATCACGATAATCCAAGTCTATGTGCCGACCAGTAACATGGAAGAAGCTGAAGTTGAATGGTTCTATGAAGACCTACAAGACCTTTTAGAACATTAGAACTTTTAGAATTTTAGAATATACCCATTGAATGCAGAGTTTCAAAGAATAGCAGGGAGAGATAAGAAAGCCTTCCTCAGTGATCAGTGCAAAGAAACAGAGGAAAACAATAGAATGGGAAAGACGAGAGATCTCTTTAAGAAAATTAGAGATATCAAGCGAACATTTCATGCAAAGAAGAGCTCAAAAAAGGATAGAAATCATATGGACCTAACAGAAACAGAAGATATTAATAAGAGGTGGCAAGAATACACAGAAGAACTGTACAAAAGAGATCTTCATGACCCAGATAATCACAGTGGTTTGATCACTCACCTAGAGCCAGACATCCTGGAATGTGAAGTCAAGTGGGCCTTAGGAAGCATCACTATGAACAAAGCTAGCGGAGGTGATGGAATTCCAGCTGAGCTGTTTCAAATCCTAAAAGATGATGCTGTGAAAGTGCTGCACTCAATATGCCAGCAAATTTGGAAAACTCAGCAGTGGCCACAGGACTGGAAAAGGTCAGTTTTCATACCAATCCTAAAGAAAGGCAAAGAATGCTCAAACAATCACACAATTGTACTCATCTCACACACTAGTAAAGTAATGCTCAAAATTCTCCAAGCCAGGCTTCAACAATACGTGAACTGTGAACTTCCAGATGTCCAAGCTGGATTTAGAAAAGGCAGAGGAACCAGAGATCAAATTGCCAACATCTGTTGGATCATCAAAAAAGCAAGAGAGTTCCAGAAAACATCTAATTCAGCTTTATTGACAATGCCAAAGACTTTGACTGTGTGGCTCACCACAAAATCTGGAAAATTCTGAAAGAGATGGGAATACCAGACCACCTGACCTGCCTCTTCAGAAATCTGTACACAGATCAAGAAGCAACCGTTAGAACTGGCCATGGAACAACAGACTGGTTCCAAATAGGATAAGGAGTACGTCAAGGCTGTATATTGTCACCCTGCTTATTTAACTTATATGCAGAGTACATCATGAGAAACGCTGGGCTGGATGAAGCACAAGCTAGAATCAAGATTGCTGGGAGAAATATCAATAACCTCAGATATGCAGATGACACCACCCTTATGGTAGAAAGTGAAGAAGAACTAAAGAGCCTCTTGATGAAAGTGCAAGAGGAGAGTGAAAAAGTTGGCTTAAAGCTCAACATTCAGAAAACTAAGATCATGGCATCTGGTCCCATCACTTCATGGCAAATAGATGGGGAAACAGTGGAAACAGTGACAGACTTTTTTAGGGGGCTCCAAAATCACTGCAGATGGTGACTGCAGCCATGAAATTAAAAGACACTTGTTCCTTGGAAGAAAAGTTATGACCAACCTAGACAGCATATTAAAAAGCAGAGACATTACTTTATCAACAAAGGTCCATCTAGTCAAGGCTATGTTTTTTCCAGTAGTCATGTATGGATGTGAGAATTGGACTATGAAGAAAGGTGAGCACTGAAGAATTAATGCTTTTGAACTGTGGTGTTGGAAAAGACTCTTGAGAGTCCTTTGGACTCCAAGGAGATCCAACCAGTCCATCCTAAAGGAGATCAGTCCTGAATACTCATTGGAAGGGCTAATGCTGAAGCTGAAACTCCAATACTTTGGCCACCTGTGTGAAGAACTGAATCATTGGAAAAGACCCTGATTCTGGGAATGAATGAAGGTGGGAGGAGAAGGGATGACAGATGATGAGATGGTTGGATGGCATCACCAAGTCAATGGACATGAGTTTGAGTAAACTCCAGGAGTTGGTGATGAACAGGGAGGCCTGGCGTGCTGCAGTCCATGGGTTTGCAAAGAGTCGGACATAACTGAGCAACTGAACTGAACTGAATACTGCATTGTCTAGATGAACCACAATTTATCCATTCACCTGCTGAAGAACACCTTGGTTGCTTCCAAGTTTTGGCAACTATGAGTAAAGCTGCTATAAAATCTTTGTGGGCATTAGTTTTCAACCTTTGGTAAATACCAAGGAACAGGACTGCTGGAGAGTATAGTAAGAAAATGTTTAGTTTTATAGGAAATCAACAAACTGTCTTCCAAAGTGGCTGTACCATTACACATTCCTGCCAACAATGAATGAGAATTCCTGTTGCATTCAGTGGTTTTGGATTTCGGCCATTCTAATAAGTAAGCAGTAGTATCTTATTGTTTTAATTTGCAATTCCCAAATGACATATGATGTTCAATACCTTTTTATATGCTGAGTTGCAATATGGTGTGTCTTCAACGAACAATTTGTTCAGATCTTTTGCCCAATTTTTAATTGAGTTTAGTTTTCTTATTAAGAGTTCTTTGTATATTTTGGGAAATGGTTCTTTATCAATATGCCTTGCCAATATTATCTCTGTCTGTAGCTTGTCCTACTCTCTTGACAATGTACTTCACAGAGCAGAATTTTTTCTTTTTTAGTGATGTCCAGCTTATCAATTATTCTTTTTATGGATCATGCCTTTGGTATTGTAAAAGTCATCACAATAACCAAGGTCATCTAGATTTTCTCCTATGTTATCTTCTAGGACTTCTACAGTTTTGCATTTTACATTCAGGTCTATGATCCATTATGGGTTTTACTTTTTGTGAAGTTTGCATCTAGTTTCATTTTTTTTTTTTTTTTTTGCATGTGAATGGCCAGTTGTTACAGCTAACACTTTTTTACCAAAAGACTACATTTTACCAAAAAGACTACATTTTCTCCATTGAATTTTCTTAGTTATGTTGTCAAACATCATTGACTATATTTATGTGGGTCTGTGTCTGGGCTCTCTATTGTGTTCCACTGATCTATTTGTCTATTCTTTTGCCAATAACCACACTGTCTTGATTATTATAGCTTTATAGTAGGTCTTGAGGTTGGGTAGTGTCAGTCCTCCAACTTTCCTCTTTTTCTTCAACATTGAGTTGACTATTCTGGGTCTTTTGCCTCTTCATATAAACTTCAGAGTCAGTCTGTCAACAGCACAAAAATAACTGCTGTCACTTTGTAACACCATACACAAAATAAACTCAAAATGGCTTAAAGATCTAAATGTAAGACCAGAAACTATACAATTCCTAGAGGAAAACATAGGCAAAACACTCTCTGACACAAATCACAGCAAGATCCTCTATGACCCACCTCCTAGAGTAATGGAAATAAAAGCAAAAATAAACAAATAGGACTTAATTAAACATAAAACCTTTTGCACAATGATGGAAAGTACAAGCAAGGTGAAAAGACAGCCTTTAGAGTGGGAGAAAATAATAGCAAATGAAACAACTGACAAAGAATTAATCTCCAAAATATACAAGCAGCTCATGCAGCTCAATACCAGAAAAATAAATGACCCAATCAAAAAATGGGCCAAAGAACTAAACGGACATTTCTCCAAAGAAGACATACAAATGGCTAACAAACACATGAAAAGATGCTCAGCATCACTCATTATCAGAGAAATGCAAAGAAAAACCACAACAAGGTACGCGGGTTCAGAATGGCTGCTACCAAAAAGTCTACAAACAATAAAAGCTGGAGAGGGTGTGGAGAAAAGGGAACCCTCTTACACTGTTGGTGGTAATGCAAACTAGTACAGCCACTATAGAAAACAGTGTGGAGATTCCTTAAAAAACTGGAAATAGAACTGCCATAAGACCCACTGCTGGGCATACACACGGAGGAAACCAGAACTGAGAGAGACAGGTGTACCTCAATGTTCATTACAGCAGTTTACAATAGCTAGAACATGGAAGCAACCTAGATGTCCATCAGGAGACAAATGGATAAGAAAGTTGCGGTACATATATACAATGAAATATTATTCAGCTATAAGAACACATTTGAGTGAGTTCTAATGAGGTGGATGAAACTGGAGCCTATTATACAGAGTGAAGTCAGAAAGAAAAACACCAAAACAGAATATTAACGCACATATATGGAATTTAGAAAGATGGTAACAACAACCCTATATGCAAGACAGGAAAAGAGACACGGATGTAAAGAACAGACTTCTGGACTCTGAGGGAGAAGGTGAGGGTGGAGTGACTTGAGAGAATAGCACTGAAACATGTATATTACCATATGTGAAACAGATCACCAGTCCAAGTTTGATGCATGACACAGGTCACTCAAAGCTAGTGCACTGGGACAACCCAGAGGGATGGGATGGGGAGGGAAGTGGGAGTGGGTTTTGGGACAGGGGGACACATATATACCCATGGCTGATTCATGTCAATGTATGGCAAAACCACCACTATGTTGTAAAGTAATTAACCTCCAATTAAAATTAATTTAAAAAAATAATAACTTGCTGAGATTTTTGTTGGAATTGTGTTTGTTGAATCTATAAATCAAGAGAGGGAGAAATGGCATCTTGACAGTATCAAGTCTTCCTATCTGTGATCATGGAATATCTCTCCATTTATTTCATTCTTGCTTCTTTCTTCAGATTTTTGCAGTTTTTCTTCACAGGTTTTATACATACCTTACTAAACTTAAACCCAAGTATTTCATTTTCCCCATACTAATGTAAATTGTATTGTTTTTAATTTCCAATTCCACTTGTTCATTGCTGGCATATAGGAAAGTCTGGTATATAGGAAAGCAATTGACTCTTGTGTACCACCTGTATCCTTCAACTTTGCTATAGTCATTAATTAGTTCCACAAGTTTTTTGAGAATTCTTACAAATGAGTTCATGAAGAGTCAGATACAACTTAGTGACTGAACAACAACAACAGATTTTCTTTAAAGTCATATCATCTGTGAACAAAGAAAACTTTATTTCTTCTTTGCCAATCAGTATATCTTTTACTGTCTTGTCTTACTGCATTAACGAGGATTTCCAGTGTAATATTGAGAAAGAGTGGTCAGAGAGGATATTCTTGCCTGGTGCCTGATTTTAATAGGAAAGCTTCTACTTTCTCATCATTAAGTATGTTGCTAGCTGTAGATTTGCTGTAGATACTCTTTATCCAGTTGAGAATGTTCCCCTCTACTCCTAGAGTTGTCATCATGAATGGGTGTTGTATTTTGTCAAATGCTTTTTCTGCATCTATTAATATGATCACAGGAGTTTTCTTCTTTAGCCTGTTAATGACTATGGATCACAATAACTGTGGAAAATTCTGAAAGAGATGGGAATACCAGACCACCTGACCTGCCTCTTGAGAAATCTGTATGCAGGTCAAGAAGCAACAGTTAGAACCGGACATGGAACAACAGACTGGTTCCAGATAGGAAAAGGAGTAAGTCAAGACTGTATACTGTCACCCTGCTTGTTTAACTTATATGCAGAGTATATCATGAGAAATGCTGGGCTGGAAGAAGCACAAGCTGGAATCAAGATTGCTGGGAGAAATATCAATAACCTCAGATATGCAGATGACACCACTCTTATGGCAGAAAGTGAAGAAGAACTGAAGAGCCTCTTGATGAAAGTGCAAGAGGAGAGTGAAAAAGTTGGCTTAAAGCTCAACATTCAGAAAACTAAGATCATGGCATCTGGTCCCACCACTTCACGGCAAATAGATGGGGAAACAGTGAGAGACTTTATTCTGGGGGGCTCCCAAATCACTGCAGATGGTGACTGCAGCCATGAAATTAAAAGACACTTGTTCCTTGGAAGAAAAGTTATGCCCAACCTAGACAGCATATTAAGAAGCAGAGACATTACTTTGTCAACAAAGGTCCATCTAGTCAAGGCTATGGTTTTTCTATTTGTTACGTATGTATGTGAGAGTTGGACTATAAAGAAAGCTGAGCGCAGAAGAATTAATGCTTTTGAACTGTGGTGTCGGAGAAGACTCTTGAGAGTCCCTTGGACTGCAAGGAGATCCAGCCAGTCCATCCTGAAGGAGATCAGTCCTGGGTGTTCATTGGGAGGACTGATGCTGAAGCTGAAACTCCAATACTTTGGCCACCTGATGCGAAGAGCTGACTCATTTGAAAAGACCCTGATGCTGGGAAATAGTGAGGGCGAGAGGAGAAGGGGACGACAGAGGATGAGATGGTTGGATGGCATCACCAACTCTATGGACATGAGTTTGGATAAACTCCAGGAGTTGGTGATGGACAGGGAGGCCTGGCGTGCTGCGGTTCATGGGGTCGCAAAGAATCAGACACAACTGAGTGACTGAACTGAACTGTTAATGAAATGAATTACATTAGTTGATTTTCAAATGTTGAACAAAGCTGCATACCAGAGATAAATCCCACTTGATTGTGCCATTTAAGGCTTTTTTTAAAATTAATTACTGGATTCAGTATGATAATATTTTGCTAAGGATTTTTACATGTAGGTTCATGAGAGATATTGGTCTCTAGTTTTCTTTTCTTGTAATGGCTATGCCTGGTTTGGGTATTAGGGTAATGTCAGCTTCACAGAATGAATTAGTAAGTATCTATCTTCCTCTGCGTGTGTCTCTCTCCGGTATACTTTCTTTCTTAAATAGTTGGTAGAATTCACCAGTGAACCCCTCTGAGCCTGGTGCTGTTTGGGAAAGTTATTAATTATTGATTTGATTTCTTTAAGATATAGGCCTAGCCAAATGTTCTATTTCTTCTTGTGTGAGTTTTGGACAGATTGCCTTTCAAGGAATTGGCCATTTAATCTAGGTTACAAAATTTGTGGGCATAGAGTTATTCATAGTATTATTTATTATCCTATGGATGTCCATAGAGATCATGATGTCCCTTTTTGTTTCTGAAATTGGTAATTCGTGTGCCTCCCTTTCATTCTTTTTATAAATTTAATGTTTTGACTGTGCCATGCAGCTTGCAGGGTCTTGGTTCTCCAACCAGGGATTGAACCTGGAATCATAGTAGTGAAAAGTGCTGAGTTTTAACCACTGGACTGCCAGTGAACTCCCCTCTACTCTAAATTTTATTATTTCTTTTCTTCTGCTTACTTTGGATTTAATGTGATCTTTTTACTTTCCTAAGATAGAAGGTTAAATGATTAATTTTAGATCTTTCTTCTTTCCCAATACCTGCATTCAATGTCACAAATTTTCCCACAAGCACTGCTTTCACTACATTCCACAAATTTTAAGTTGTGTTTTCATTTTCATTAAGTTCAAAATATTTTTTAATTCCTCTTAAGAGTTCTTCTTTGACCCACGTGTTATTTAGAAGTGTATGGTTTAATCTCATGTATTTGTAGATTTTCTAGCTATTTTTAATCCCATTGTGGTCAGAGAACATGCTTTGCAAGATTTTTATTCTTTTAAACTTATTAAGATGTGTTTTATGGCCCAGAAGGTAGTTTATCTCAGTGAATGTTCCATGTGATAGTGAGAAGAAAATGTTGTCTGCTATTGTTGAATGAAATAGTCCACTGATGTCAATTATGTCCAGGTGATTGATGGTGCTGTTGAGTTCAACCATGTCCTGATTTTCTACCTGCTGGATCTATCCATTTCTGATAGAGGGATGTTGAAGCCTCCAACTGTACTAGTGGATTTATATATTTCTCCTTAAAGTTCTATCAGTTTTTGCCTCATGTACTATGAAGCTCTGTTGTTAGATACATACACATTAAGGATTATTATGCCTTCTTGGACAACTGACCTCTTGATCATGCAACACCTCTCTTTATACCCCATATTTATTGCTTTGAATCTGCCATCTGAAATTAATATAGCTATTCTAACTTTATTTCCAGTAGTATTAGCTTACCTTTCTCCATCCTTTTACTTTTAATTTATAGGTACCTCTCTATTTAAAGTGGGTTTTTGGGGGAATTCACTGGCAATCCAATGGTTACAACTCCATGCTTTCACTGCTGAGGGACCAGGCTCAATTCTTGTTCAGGGAACTAAGATCCCACACTTTGTGCAGCATGGCCAAAAGAAATTTTTTATTTAAAAAACTAAAGCAGACTTTTAAAATACAACATATATTTGATACTTGTTTTTAGATTCACAATGACAATTTCTATCTTTTAATTGGTGCATTTAGACCATGGACATTTTAAATGATTATTGATACAGTGAGATTACTATCTATTGTATTTGTTACTGTTTTCCATTAATATTGGTCACCCTTCTTTGTTACCATTTTTGCCTTCTCTTCCTTTTTGGTGTCAACCCAATACATGATTTCATTTTCCCTTCTTTCTTAGTATATCAATTGTACTTTAAAAAAAAAATTAGTGTTTGCCCTAGAATTTGCAATATATATTTATTACAGTTAATCCAAGTTCACTTTCAAATAGCACTATACTGCCTCACTGGCAGTACTAACACCTTACAAAAACAATATAATCCTCTCTCTAATCCCTTGTGTCATTGCGGTCATCCATTTCAGTTATACATACTTATAATCATGAAGTATTTTTTCTATTATTTTTAATAATACTGTTTTGAATATTTTTATTTTGAATGAAACTGTTATCTGCTATATTCTCTGCTAAATCAATAAAGAAAAATAAAAGTTTTTATTTTACTAACACTTATTCACTCCCTATTGCCCTTCTTTATTTGGATGAGTTTCTGACTTGACTCACTTTCCTTCTCTCTGACGAATTTCTTTTAACATTTCTTGCAAGGCATGTCTTCTGGTAACAAATTTCATCAATGTTTATATAAGAAAGTCTTTATCTCTCATTCACTTCTAAAGGATAAAGTTACAGAACACAGAATTTTAGATTGGAAGGTTTTTTTCTCAACACATATGTTTCATTCCACTATATTTTTGCTTAGATGATTTCTGAGGGGAAACTGGATGTAATTTTTCCTTTGCTCCTCTTTTCATAAGATGTTTTCTTTCCTTCTGGCTTCTTTCAAGATTTTTTTTCCTTTGATTTTCCGTAGTTTGAATATATTATGCCTAAGTGTATTTTTGTTTGTTTGGTTTGGTTTTGTCTTTTGGCATTAGGCTCCCTGGTGTTCCCTGAGCTTCTTTAATCTGTGGTTCAGTATTTAACATTGACTTGAGGAACTTCTCAAGTCTTGAGTTTACCAGAAGCCATCCTGATTCACAATCTAGAAGTTGTCTCTATATAAATAAAAGTTAAAGCCACAGTAAAGATAAGTGGATGACGTGAAACATTTTGGACATATTGTGAGAGCACCAACACTTAAGGTGCATACTGAGAAGGAGCCATTAAAATGCCATTAAAAAAAAGAGAGAGAGCAGCGAGAAGAGAGTGGTCTGTCCAATAAAGCCATTCTAATAAAATTCAGCATCCCTAACAGAGTTTAAAAGTAAACTAGGAAATAATCCATCCTCCCTCTCTCTATACTCTGCTCCAATCTAAAAACACATCAACTGCATCCATGTCCCAGAGATTTTTCACTGCCCCTTCTCCATGTCCTATGAACCACCACTATAAATCCTACTCACCCTTCAGCAGCAGCTGGAATAGGAGGAGCCTGGAGTAAACTGAAGAATTTTGCCCACCATCCAGTTCTACAAGGCCTGCGTTATTAGCCACAGCAATCACTGACCCGCAGTACACACTGAGAGGAATTCCGGGAAAAGATCAAGAGGCACTCTGTGCTCTGGCAAAATAGGCGAAACAGGCCCTTAGATAGTTAGAAATATTTCAAGAGAAACATTTTTAGAACCTAGATTCTCACATCCTCCCATATTTAGAAAAAACACAAAACTCATTTATATATCTGTTCCTCAGGACTAGCAATAATCCTCCAGGAGATGTACTTGATTTCAACTCCGCACCCCAAAATCACACGTATACTAGACTTCCCCCACCTTTTCAGAATAGCTCTTCAGGGATATCTGAGAGGCTGTCTCCAGGCCACAGTCCTCAGTAAGGCACTGAAGAAACTCAACTCACAGGTCTTCCTTTGTGCTATTATTTTTTTCCCCAAGTTGACACTGGGACTTTTCCCAATAAGCCCCCGTTTGGGGGGTGCCCTTTATCCTTCTCAAAGCTCAGCTGATGGAGACTCTCCTGCAGAGCTGTATCTCACTCATTTTGAGCCCTTTCAAGACGTGCCCTCAAGGTGTGTAGAAGGTGCAGTCCTCTTAAGGTTTCTCACGTACTTCCAGTGAAATTCCTGGTTCCTCGCCGTCTACATCTCTCCTTTATAAGCTTTATCTACGCTGCCTGGGCTACAGTTACACGGGGAAACCCTCATCTGATATATTTTACAGATTGTTTTACGTTGCTCACTGCGCGTCCGCCGCCGCTTTCCAGCCTACTGGAAACCCCAACTTCTCGCGAGACCACCTGGTATCAACTAGCGCTCCGGCCTTGCCAGGCCTCAAGCCCCACCCGCCACGTTCCAGCCCCCGCAACCCCCGCCTCCACGCTCGCCCCGGCGCAGGCAGACGCATGCCCCGCCCACATCCGCGACCCTGCAGGGCTGTTTCCAAGTCGTCTGCTTCACGCTGACTGCAGCCTGAGGAAATGGCGAACCAGGTATAATCACCTGTTACGCAGGCTGAGTCCAAGGAAGGAAGGGAGGGAGGGAAAGCATGGAGCTGAATCTGGCCGCTGGCTTGAGGGGAGTGGGGGGCGCGCGGGGCTTGGCCCGGAGCCTGACTCTGGCTGGTGGAGCCGAAACGCGGCCTTGAAGAGCTAGCTGCTCAGCGGGGAGGGGGGCAGGAAACTTTGTTTCGGCTCCTTTCGTGGGCGGGTTCTGCTGCTTCGGGGGCAGCCGAAGTGGGATGGGGGTGGGGAGAACCCAAGAGTGGGGGCGGGGTGGGATCGGTATCCTGGTGTTTGGGAGGTGGTTTAAGAGCCCCCGCGCTTTGCGTACATAAAGGTACATCACTTGCTGTGGATTATACTTACAGGTAGCAAAGCTGCAGCCGGAGCCCGTGCTCCTGACCCCTAGGTTGTGTTTCAACATAGTGGTTCCTAATTGAGCTATTACTCTGCCTCCAAGGACTGTACTTTTGGAAGGCTCCGTAACGTTTTGGAGCACCTGGGCACCAGAGCTTTATACACACCCTACTTTAATCCTTTGTAACACCTATGCAAGATAGTACCCCATTTTAGATAAAAAAAACTTGAGAGTTACAGGTTAGTCGCGATTAGTGGTCACTCTAAGGATAGTGATCCGGGGTTGCACCCTGTGCAACAGGCTATTTTTTTTTTTTTTTTTTCTGGGGAAAATTGAACAGGGGGTTACAAATTAGGCAATAACAGGGGGACACGATCCAATTAGAATAGACAATCTTCCCTGGGCATGTGGAAATGGACTTATGTTATTTTTTTCATGACCTGTTTGATAATTTGAAATTTCTGTCACAAATTTATTTCCACTTTAAAAGGAACTTTCATTTTAAGCTTCACAAGTAATCACAGGGTCATTTGAGGAAAATTACAAAATATAAAACCATAATAGCCAAAAAGAGGATGGAAGTCAGCCATAACCTTTGGCCACAGTAGTCAGAACTTGCTGGCATGTGTCAAGGGTTGAGGGTGGATAAGAGGACAGCCATGCAACTCTGAACACAAAGAAGCAACCTGGCAACAGGCTATTAAAAGTTCCTGAAATACACATTAGCCAGTAAAGGCAGAAATATGCGAGTAACAGGATTAATCTAACGTCGCTGTTTGTTTTAATGCTTTACAAAGTTAATAAATGTTCTTGAAAGATTTGAACTTGAATAAAAATGATAAAGTCCAAACGATCTTTAAGATTTAACTAGATGGCAGCTGTTTTTCCTGTGATAGTTGAGAGGTTGAAGCAGGGCAGTCGCCTGCGGATTTAGAGTGAGGCTTTGTTTTGTTTAGAATTGTTATTGAAAGGAAAACGTTAAACTTTCAGATATGCTTTAAAAGGGGGGAGGAGGGATTTAAAGCTTAGATTGTGAATGAATTATTTATTCTTGTTGCTTCAGATCTCTAGAATATGATTTCATTGTTAGTATTTTGAATTTTACTTTTGGAGTTTGGGATTTATGGTACATTGAGGTGAAAAAAGTTTCTAATGCAGCGTATAAATTTTTATTTTTATCAGCATTTAATATCTACATTTTAATTTTAAAAGTGATTCTTTCCAGCCTCATAAGTTTATGCAAGCCACTCATTCTTCTGCATAGTTCAGCTCTTTTCCTCCACTCTTTGTTCTCTTGCTACTAATGGCTACTAACTTATTTCTGCAAAGCTGCACCTTGTCAAGGACTGTATCAGGGGCTTCATTTTCATATCCACAGCTCACAATCATTCTATATGTAGATATTTTATCTTTATCTTTATGTCACTATTCCTCATCTTTCATCCCAGTTAAAAGTGACACTTCCCCAAACCCACCAACCAAAGTTACACTGTTACACTCTTTCTCCACATTTTGCATTCTATAGCACTTTGTGCCTCTCCCTTTAAGTCACACATTTTGTAATTATTGGCTTTCAAGTCTACTATAAACTCAGCACGACCTTTATTCCATAAACATGTTTCATAATCATTCTGTGAACTAATCAAAACCTTCCTCATTATACTTGATTCTCTGGTAAAGGAGAAGTATACCAACTGTAATCTCTAAAGTGCACTATACTATAGAAATACAATATGAGTCATGTATATAATTTGAATTTTTCTATTAGCCACATTAAAATGGCAGTAAGTTGGATTAAAATTTAACCCAGTATATTCAAAATACCATCTCAACATGTAATCAGTATTTTTTAAATAATGAGTCTTCAAAACCTGGGATTATTTTACAGGTACAGCTTATCTCAGTTCAAACTGGCCATTCAGGTGCTCAAGAGCTACATGTGACAGGTGGCTACTGCATTGCAGAGCACAATTGAAAGGGATAGATGCGGTTTTTTTTTAGATTCCCCATTCTGATTCTCTTCCTTTTACCACTTCCCACTGTGCAGTTTTACAGTAAACCAGTGCTGCTTACACCAGCCTGAGCAAAAAAATTTCATAGGGCACATCTTAAGCATTCAGCGCCCTTGGGCCCTATACCAGACTACTGAATCAGATTCTCTTGGAACCGTATTTTTAACCTTCTCCTGCTTATGCGTTGTAGAGGGTCATTAAATATTTGATGAATGAAACTTTTTTTGGCCATGCAGCTTGCAGGGATCTGAGTTTTCCCCTCCCTCGCCCCCACCAACAGGAACCCAGGCCCCAGCAGTGAAAGTGCTGAACTAACCACTGGACTACCAGGGAATTCCCGAATGAAACTTCCACATGTGATCATCTCAATGAAAGTTTTTTAATGAGTACTATTTATATAAAGTATAAACACATGCCAGGCAGTTCTCAGTATCACTTGGAGTTGTGTCATTGTGAATCTGTGATATACTTTCTAAGATTAGCATTCATCATCTTCTGAATTAAGTAGCTGTGATTAGTTCAGGAGGATAAACATCTTGCTCTGTTTTCCCATTGCAGGTTATCAAGTGCAAGGCTGCAGTTGCCTGGGAGGCTGGGAAGCCTCTCTCTATTGAGGAGGTAGAGGTGGCACCCCCAAAGGCTCATGAAGTTCGAATTAAGGTAATGAAACATCTAAGGCACTGGAAGAGAAGGCCTACAATTAGGTCTCTGGGTAGCTGAGTCCTCTGAGGTCTTCAGAGGAGAAATCCCCAAGGACAGTGTCAAGGAGGAGGGCCTGAGAGTCATCCAGCCTTGGAATCCCAGCTTTCAGTCCATCCCTCTCACCTCTGTAGTGCTCCTCTCCTCTTTTTAGCTTTGGTGTTGCACTGAACAGCCTCCATGGATCAATGGATGAGTGCAGTTGATCTTCTGTAGCCTGGGTTTAGGGTGACTTTATAGGATGTTTCCCTTTCTGCTGATCCCATAACTTAAGATGTACTCTTTAAGATTCTTTGGATTATTGGAAGAAACTTCAAATAAGATTTGGGAACAGGTTCCTAACTGACTGGATCAACAAGCAAGTGAAGCAGGCTTGCTTAGAGAGCTTTAAAATGTGCTGACCATTGCAGACAAGTCCAAGGTTCAGGGGATTCATTATTCCAGCACCTCTTAATCTCTGCTGTGTCAGAGACAGTGAAGTTATCCCTGGAGAGAAGCATATTGCACAAGGCAGCCAGCTGGATACTCTGGCATTCTACTCTGTACTTGTGATGTAAAATCAGTGCTTTAAAGTAATGACCATTGAGTAAAATGAACCTTCTAGAAAAAAATAACCATTTTTTGCTGTGAATTGAAGTATCCTTCCCCCATCCCACCTCCAGTTCTCATGCTTCCAGGGATACATTTAACAAGTCTAGAAGCCAGGGCCAAATAACTTTTTCAGATTCTTTTAACCCAGGCCCAGGAATCTGAAATCTTTATAGAAATCAACCTGATTGTGATTTTGCTACTAAAGAAAAAGTTGATCCTGAATGTGCTAATATGAACTGTACAAGGCTACTGGTCTTCCCTGGCAAACTGCTAACAAACAGCTAAGAATGTTACATTGTAATCGGGTTTAAATGTGAGAAGCAGAAAAATGGACACTCTCAAGACTTTTCCTTTCTGTGCTTTTGGCAGTTTGAAAAGAAAAGAGATACTTGAAAGCCAGAAAAATTGGGATAAAGGGCTTATTTGAGCAGAAATTCTGTGTGGCTGCTAAAGAGGGAGTTGGTTCCAGTAAAGGCTCTTGAGTTTTGCCGCAGACCAAGCAAGCTGGCATATGTCTTTTTAGAAACCTCATTCCCCAACAGTCAGGAGGAGGCCAGTAGTGAGATGGGCTCTACCTGCTTTTGCACACAGCTGGTGTTCCTCTCCACACCCGCAGAAAGCACCATACCCATAAAATGCCCTGGTTTACCTTCTCCTGCTAACATGTATTGAAAAGGAGAATAGATACACTATGTTTCATTGCCTATAAATGTACCATTATGTTTATGTACCACTAAGAAAATGCTGCCAATTCCAATTGTTAAGATGCCATCGGTGATAAGCACGTGCTGATTTTAGGTTAAAATATGAAAGAAATGTATCTTCTAATCAATAAAATATGCTGTTAAGTAAAAATGTCTCTCCTTTGACCTATGTGTCACTCTGAATTGCATGTGCATACACTTAGACGCTATTTAATATCCTGTTAGATTATTGCCACTGCAGTCTGCCACACTGATGCCTATACACTGAGTGGGGCTGATCCTGAAGGGAATTATCCAGTGATCTTGGGACATGAAGGTGCTGGAATTGTGGAGAGTGTTGGTGAAGGAGTTACTAAGCTGAAGGCAGGTAAGGAGGGTATTTGAACCACTTATTTTACAGTTTTGGCTTATTTTTATAGGAAATTATATTTCTAATAAACTATACATTGTTTATTTGTGAATAAGTTACTGCCTAAGTTGTCAAGATTGATTTTATTCCTCATCTGGAAAACACAAATATTTGAGAGCTTTTTCCTTTCTGATTATGAGACTGCCACTTATCTGACATGGTTTTTGCCCAATTAAGCAAATATTTTTGAAGATGCATCAGGTCAGTTTAATGAAGCACATGACCTCCTTGTTCTCCACTTACTGTTTTAAAAGTTTCATTTAGATAAAAATTTGAAGCTTGTTTTTTTTTTTCCCCTGCACAGTCGGGCAGTGTCTGAATGATGTTATGTAGGTAAAGTTTTAGGCCTTAAAGTTGTTCACCTGCAAAGCTGTGTGAGTTGACAAGAATGGGAATTTGTAGGGGCTGAGGTATTTGTTTAGAATCAGGTGCTACCAATTCAGGATAGTGTCCTTGCATTTGTTTTCTAGGTGATACTGTCATCCCACTTTACATCCCCCAGTGTGGAGAATGCAAATTTTGTCTGAATCCTAAAACAAACCTTTGCCAGAAGATAAGGTTAGTATTTTTTTATTTTATTCTTAATACAAGAGGTAATATTAGTCATGATAAGTAATTATGTGGCAATTTATACAGAGCATTCTACGTGCATTATTTCATTCTGTCTTTATGACAACCTGTCATTATCACTGGTATCACTGTATTTTCATAGATGAGAAAATTTAGACTTGGAAATTAAGTGGTGTGCTCAGCATCATCAGCTGTTAGGAGAGATAAAGCAATTTTTTGAACCCATTCTCTTTCCATAAAACTAGGCTAAATTTGCCAAAATAGGTAGTAAGGAGGGACATGGCTATGAAATTGAATGAAGGCATTTTTATGAGCCATTTTATTGTCCATGAAACCAAAGTAATAAAACTTAGCTCATAAGGTTTTGGGAAGACTCCAAGAGATAACATAACCCTTTGACAAAGAAAAGGTGGTTATTTTATTGTAGCAAGGTAACACATTTAAAGAACTTCTTTGAGGCATTTAAGATCTTGTATCTATTTTCCCCTTTTGCCCCTTTTTTGTCACTGAAGTAGAACATACATATAATGAAGTAATTAAAGTGTACAAATACTAAGTGTACAGCTCCATGAATTTTTATGCCTATACACACCTAATAGTTATAACCTTCACTCAGATCAAGATAGAAAACCCTTCCAGCTGCCCACAAAGTTCTTCATGTCCCTTACAAGTCAACACCTCCCTCCCTCAAAGGTAACCACTATTGTTATTTTTCACTGTAAAACTTCATATAGACAGAATTATGCAGTATGTGCTCTTTTGCCTGGTTTCTTTCATTCATAATGTCTGTTGAGGTGGCCACTCTGCTGTATTCCTCTGATTCTCTTTTGTTTCATTCCAAATGTCTCTGTTTACCCTTTCTCCTGTTCATGGACATTTACATTGCTCCCCAGTTTGACCCTGCTATGGTTAGTGCCACTCGGAGCATCCATTTGTGTCTCTTGATGGATATCTTAATGGACATTTATGCAACTTTCTCTTGGGTATTTCCCTAGGATTGAAGTTGCTGAGTCATGGGATATACTCCCACCCAGCAGTATTTGGGAGATCTGTTTGTTTTTGCATTGTTTTCTAAAGCCATTGACAAAATTAGTTTCTTTTTTTGGAAAACAAAATTGCATTTATTTTATCACATAAACACAGTTATAAAACTAGAACCGAGAAAATAAAACTATAATCATTATGAAAGGGAATTCCAAACACTATCTGAAAGACTTCTGAAATACCAAGTAGAGTAATGGTTATAGGCTTTTTTGTGGCTGCAAGCTTTTAGAAGGACAAGTTCTTTCAAAGCTTAGAATATATCCATATCACCTTTTGTTCATGAGCCTCTTCTGAGAGCAGAGCAGTTTCTGACAAAGTAAATTTAACTTGCTATCATAAAGACATAAAGGTTATTGGTGTAGAGCTTTGTCACATGTTTGTTTCTGGTCGTATTTCTGTTTCTCTCAAAGGAAATGTTCTTGAATCCACAGGCAGTTGACTTTTTCTTCATCTATATATATTTTATTTATTCATATATATTCCAAAGGGTTTATGCAAGAGTGTACATCAAGTTCTAGTGTTTATTTTTATTAAAAGTAACATATATTAAGCACTCTGTGCCAGGCACAGTGCTAATGCTTATATAACCTCTCATTTGATTTTAGCAATTTCTAAGAAAGATGGTTTCTCTGATTTTCTAATGACAAAATGAAGGCATAGAAGTTAATTCACTTGACAAGGGCCACATGGGATTTGAACACATGTGTGTGACCCTCTAGAACTAACACCAAAAAAAGATGTCCTTTTCATTATAGGGGACTGGGATGCAAAAGTAGGGAATCAAGAAATACCTGGAGTAACAGGCAAATTTGGCCTTGGAGTACAGCATGAAACAGTCAGCAAAAACAAGATTGGGAGCTGACTGTGGCACCGACCATGAACTCCTTATTGCCAAATTCAGGCTTAAATTGAAGAAAGTACAGAAAACCACTAGACCATTCAGATATGACCTAAATCAAATCCCTTTATGATTATACAGGGCAAGTGAGAAATAGATTCAAGGGATTAGATCTCATAGGGTGCCTGAAAAACTATAGACATAGGTTCGTGACACTGTACAGGAGACAGGGATCAAGACCATCCCCAAGGAAAAGAAATGCAAAAAGGCAAAATGTTGTCTGAGGAGGCCTTACAAATAGCTGTGAATAGAAGAGAAGCGAAAACCAAAGGAGAAAAGGAAAGAAATATATACCATATATATATATGGTATATATATACTATTTGAATGCAGAGTTCCAAGGAATAGCAAGGAGAAATAACAAAGCCTTCCTCAGTGATCAGTGCAAAGAAATACAAGAAAACAATAGAATGGGAAAGACTAGAGATCTCTTCAAGAAAATCAGAGATATCAAGGAAACATTTCATGCAAAGATGGGCTCAGTAAAGGACAGAAATGGTATGGACCTAATAGAAGCAGAAGACATTAAGAAGAGGTGGCAAGAATACACAGAAGAACTATACAAAACAGATCTTCACAACTCAGATAATCATGATGGTGTGATCACTCACCTAGAGCCAGACATCCTGGAATGTGAAGTCAAGTGGGCCTTGGGAAGCATCACTACGAACAAAGCTAGTGGAGATGATGGAATTCCAGTTGAGCTGTTTCAAATTCTAAAGATGATGCTGTGAAAGTGCTGCACTCAATATGCCAGCAAATTTGGAAAACTCAGCAGTGGCCACAGGACTGGAAAAGGTCAGTTTTCATTCCAATCCCAAAGAAAGGCAATCCAAAAGAATGCTCAAACTACCACACAATTGCAGTCATCTTACATGCTAGTAAAGTAATATTCAAAATTCTCCAAGCCAGGCTTCAACAGTCTCTGAACCATGAACTTCCAGATGTTTTAGAAAGGGCAGAGGAACCAGAGATCAAATTGCCAACATCTGCTAGATCATCAAAAAAGCAAGAGAGTTCCAGAAAAACATCTACTTCTGCTTTTTTGACTATGCCAAAGCCTTTGACTGTGTGGATCACAACAAACTGTGGACAATTCTGAAAGAGATGGGAATACCAGACCACCTGACCTGCCTCTTGAGAAATCTGTATGCAGGTCAAGAAGCAACAGTTAGAACTGGCCATGGAACAACAGACTGGTTGCAAATAGGAAAAGGAGTACGTCAAGGCTGTATATTGTCACCCTGCTTACTTAACTTATATGCAGAGTATATCATGAGAAACGCTGGGCTGGAGGAAGCACAAGCTGGAATCAAGATTGCCGGGAGAAATATCAATAACCTCAGATATGCAGATGACACCATTCTTATGGCAGAAAGTGAAGAAGAACTAAAGAGCCTCTTGATGAAAGTGAAAGAGGAGAGTGAAAAAGTTGGCTTAAAGCTCAACATTCAGAAAACTAACCTCATGGCATCTGGTCCCATTACTTCATGGCAAATAGATGGGGAAACAGTGGCTGACTTTATTTTGCTGGGCTCCAAAATCACTGCAGATGGTGACTGCAGCCATGAAATTAAAAGACGCTTGCTCCTTAAAAGAAAAGTTATAACCAACCTAGACAGCATATTAAGAAGCAGAGACATTACTTTGCCAACAGAGGTCCGTCTAGTCAAGGCTATGGTTTTTCCAGTAATGATGTATGGATGTGAGAGTTGGACTATGAAGAAAGGTGAGCACCGAAGAATTGATGGTTTTGAACTGTGGTGGTGAAGAAGACTGTTGAGAGTCCCTTGGACTGCAAAAAGATCCAACCAGTCCATCCTAAAGGAAATCAGTCCTAATATTCATTGGAAGGACTGATGCTGAAGGTGAAACTCCAATATTTGGGCCACCTGATGCGAAGAACTGACTCATTTGAAAAGACCCTGATGCTGGGAAAGATTGAAAGCAGGAGAAGAAGGGGATGACAGAGGATGAGATGGTTGGATGGCATCACCGACTCAATGGACATGAGTTTGAGTAATCTCCGGGAGTTGTTGATGGCCAGGGAGGCCTGGCGTGTTACAGTCCATGGGGTCTCAAAGAGTTGGACACGACTGAGCGACTGAACTGATTGACTGTGTCTGCCTTTAGGGCCCATATTCCTAAGCAAGATGTTACATCAACCATTTAGAATATCAAAAATAATTTTGAAACCGTTGCAAGAGAGAAGATAACTTGAATCCATGGAGACTATTACACTTTTGAAATAGGCCTCCTAAGAAATCTGAATTAACCAGTTTGGACATCTGCTTTTATCTGCTGATATAGTTCAGTCACTCAGTCGTGTCCAACTCTTCGCGACCCCATGAACCACAGCACGCCAGGCCTCCCTGTCCATCACCAACTCCCGGAGTCCACCCAAACCCATGTCCATTGAGTTGGTGATGCCATCCAACCATCTTATCCTCTGTCGTCCCCTTCTCCTCCTGCCCTCAATCCTTCCCAGCATCAGGGTCTTTTCCAGTGAGTCAGCTCTTCACATCAGGTGGCCAAAGTATTGGAGTTTCAGCTTCAACATCAGTCCTTCCAGTGAACACCCAGGACTGATCTCCTTTAGGATGGACTGGTTGGATCTCCTTGCAGTTCAAGGGACTCTCAAGAGTCTCCAACACCACAGTTCAAAAGCATCAATTCTTCTGTGCTCAGCTTTCTTTGTAGTCTAACTCTCACATCCATACATGACCACTGGAAAAATCATAGCCTTGACTAGACGGACCTTTGTTGACAAAGTAATGTCTCTGCCTTTTTTTTTTTTTTTCCACTTATTTTTATTAGTTGAAGGTTAATTACTTTACAATACTGTAGTGGTTTTTGCCATACATTGACATGAGTCAGCCACAGGCCACATGTGTTCCCCATTCAGAAACCCCCTCCCACCTTCCTCCCCATCCCACCCCCTAGGGTCATCCCATTGCACCAGCCCTGAGCACGCTGTCTCATGCATGGAACCTGGACTGGCAATCCGCTTCACATATGATAATATACACGTTTCAACGCTACCCTCTCAAATCATCCCACCCTCGCCTTCTCCCACAGAGTCCAAAAGACTGTTCTTTACTGTGTCTCTGTGTAAGACACACGCTTATCTGTGTCTCTTTTGCTGTCTCGCATATAGGGTCACATGATGGAATTTTTAAAATCATTTCATGTGATCCATAAGTTGTACCTGTTAAAATTATTTCAGTACTCTTGACAGGTAATCTGGAAGGATATTGAATGTTGGAAAAGATTAGTAAGATTATAATTCTTTTAAAAGTTTTCCTAATCAGGCATTGGTGAAAGGTGCTAAATTGATTAATAAATACATTAGAAATTAAGAGTTTTGGTCTTAGCACAGTCTTCTATTTACTGGTCATCATTTTAAAACATTGATTTCTTTTTCTTTAGAGTCACTCAAGGAAAAGGATTAATGCCAGATGGCACTAGCAGATTTACTTGTAAAGGAAAGACAATTTTACATTACATGGGAACCAGCACGTTTTCTGAATACACAGTTGTGGCTGACATTTCTGTTGCTAAAATTGATCCTTTAGCACCTCTGGATAAAGTATGCCTTCTGGGTTGTGGCGTTTCAACTGGTTATGGTGCTGCTTTGAACGCTGCCAAGGTAAGTGTTGGCCTGGGTTTTAGCTTCCACCTTCACACTTCATACGGCAAAGCTTTGCTGAAATAGTGAACTTGGCCCAACCTGTAAGAAACCTGATGATTTCGCTGACTCTTGTGAATGAGGACCTTATAGGCTGTCTTTAATGTCAGGTGGAGCCCGGCTCTACGTGTGCTATCTTTGGCCTGGGAGGAGTTGGACTGGCAGTTATCATGGGCTGTAAGGTGGCCGGTGCAACCCGGATCATTGGTGTGGACATCAATAAGGACAAATTCACAAGAGCCAAGGAGTTTGGGGCCTCTGAGTGTATTAACCCCCAGGACTTCAGTAAACCGATCCAGGAAGTGCTCATTGAGATGACTGATGGGGGAGTCGACTATTCCTTTGAGTGTATTGGTAATGTGAAAGTCATGGTGAGTATGCCTGGTTTCATTCCGTGTGCTTGTGTGTGTGTATAACTGCCTTTTTAAATGTAATTTCCTCTATTAAGATAAAAAGTTGAGTTTTTTTGCAAAGGAGAAGTCTTAAATTCTCGGATAAGAATGGTTGCTGAAATAAGGGGAAAATAACTACTAAACTATACAAGGGAAAGATGAAGGAAAATGTTTCTTTACCTTTCAGTCTATGCTAAATCTTAAAGTGCATTTCATTAAATGAAAAGGCAAAATGATGCAGTTAGAGAGAACATGGGTTTTGGAATTAGATATATATCTACATAGTAACTCAGTAACCTTGAGCAACTAGTTAACTTCTTTAAATCTGTTTCCTCAAGTGTAAAATGCAGATAGTAATCAGGTATAGGTATTGTAGGCATGTACTTGACAGAGTAGACACTCAGCAGGATTATTACTGTCACTTCTCTGCTGCTGCCTTTATTATGGTCTTTAGAATTTCATGCTAAGACTTAACTTTTTAAAGTCGACAACAAATAAAAGCTTTAAATTCTTTCAATTTGTGTTAATATTTAGCCAAGTTAGCAAATTCTTTTAAAAGTACCTGTTAAAATTGTTCAATAAAATTAAACGACTTAATAAACACTTTGATCATTTTGTTGCCATTTTTCTAAAGAAACTCTGTACCACTACTCTGTCCCCCAGAAGTTTCTGGGGAAGTAGATATTCTTAGCAAAATGCACTGACTTCTGTGGTTTGCCTGCAGAGAGCCGCGCTGGAGGCCTGCCACAAAGGCTGGGGCACCAGCGTGGTAGTGGGAGTAGCTGCCTCTGGTGAAGAAATCGCCACTCGTCCATTCCAGCTAGTCACGGGCCGCACGTGGAAAGGCACTGCCTTTGGAGGTAATTTGATAGATGAGGACATTTTCTTCTGTTATTTTCTTCAGCAGAATTGTAATCCCAACGAGGACTAACCCTGGGGACTGGGGAGGTGCTCAGCTTCTTCTGAAACACAAGGCTACTTTTTATACACTGAAAAAAAAAAACTAATATTCCATTAATGAAATAGCTGGGACTAGGTCAGAAGCTGGATACAGGATAAACCAGGCCAGCCACCTTGTGTCATCTGGTAGACTTATATAAGTTAATGGCATTTTTTTACTCATTTTCCCAGAGAGTGCAGTGATCCCTGGATGTGATCATGCTTCTCTCTAAACAGTGCTGATTTCAGCAGTAACCAGTCTGAGTAAAACATTAAGTTAGAGCCTTATAACAAAATGGAAAAGCTGCCAGACTGATCATTTTTCCCTTGAGTGATCCTCAGAGAATGTGGTTACTTGGGGTTGCCAACTACCAGGAGAGTGCTAAGAAACAGTTTCTATCTTTCTTAGGGTCGCTCAGCTAGGGAAGAGAAGAGACATCAAAACATGTTTATATATCCCAACTATTGTGAATGAAGTAAATCTTAAGTTTTTATTAGATTTTTAAAAATATATTTATATCCTTACCATTCTCCTAAGGAAAAAGTATTACATAGCATGACTTTCAAATGAAACAATCTGTGTCTAACAAAGTGTCTTATCCCCTGCCTCATATCATGCCACATTTTTTTTTTCCAAGGCCAGAAGATTGGGAAAGTATGAAAAATGAGGGGTTTGGCCAAAGTTTTCCTTCTTTATACTACACAGTTTGTCAAGGAAAATGTCAAGCTGACTAAACCCTTTCCGAAGCCCTAGACACTATTATGCCCCACCTGAGTGTGTTAGAACAGACTTGTAGAGCCACACATGCAGCTCAGGGGCATCCGCTGAGGGTCCAGAGCTATATTTGAGAACGTTCTAAAAATGTCTGGGAGACTGAGCCAGGGGGATTGGAAGTCACTTCTAACTGAAGCCTCACCCAAGCACATGCTTGTTGGGAAATAAGCTGGAGCCTTGGGGCCCATGGGTGTTGCTAACACATGACTCACAATGTAAATAGAAGTTTTGATGTAGGGGATAGCGTTGGCTGTAGTTGTCTCAGTTACCAGGAGGTTTAAATGGGGGACGGGAGGGGTGGAAAGCATCAGTTTGGAATGAAAAGGTCATCTGTCGAGGATGTAAGGAGGGAGATTTGGAAAAGGGTCAGAAGGATTCCCTGGAGAAGGAAATGGCAACCCACTCCAGTATTCTTGCCTGGAGAACCCCATGAACAGAGGAGCCTGGTAGGCAGCAGTCCATGGGTTCACAGAGTTGGACACAACTGAAGCAACTTAGCACACACACACAAAGGAAGCTTGAAATATAGTCCAAAGAAACCCTACTTTAAAAGATGTGAAAGCTTATTTGTACATTTACTGCTTCTTTTAATACAAGTGAAAAATTGGAGGATCTGGCTTTGTTTAAAATCTTAACATATAAATAAAGATCTTCTACTTTGCTTTTCAGCTCACAGTTTTTTTATTCTGAGTTGTTATCCTTATTGTTGAAATTCAAAGCATAGAAATAAAGTCTTATATCACATCAATTTTTTTCTTCCTTGAATTTCATGATTATAGAAATTTTACTCTTGTGGACTTAAATAAGCGTGTTTTGAGACTTCTAGAGTTCTGTCCTGTATAGTTTTAAAATCTCTATTAAGATTTAATGAGATTTTAGTAAATCTTAACACAGAAAAAGTGCTCAAAAGGCATCTGCTTTTTTAACTTAAAGATGTGTATTAAATTCTTCCTCCTCTCTAGGCTGATTTTGAAGTTTTTAAGTTTTTCCTCTTAAATTCATTCTTTTAGATGTCTTTGTCACCTACTAAGTAATAAGCATACTATAGAGATTTGTTGGAAAAAGTAATGAATAAATGTATGATTTCCTTTAGGATGGAAGAGTGTAGAAAGTGTCCCAAAGTTGGTGTCTGAATATATGTCCAAAAAGATAAAAGTTGATGAGTTTGTGACTCACAGTCTGCCTTTTGACCAAATTAATGAAGCCTTTGATCTGATGCATGCAGGAAAGAGGTAAGCTTTCTCTTTAGCTGTGTAGTATAGACTGTGGTAATGATTTGGGGCTTATGGAGGGAGAAATATTAAAAAAAAAAAAAAAAGTTTTAGTGGTGTTAAATGATTCTGAACCTTTGTTTATTGTTTTCTTCTCTTACAGTATCCGAACTGTTGTAAAGCTTTAAGTTCAAAAGAGGAGAATTTTTCCATCCTTGTAACTAAGTCTTGGGGTGTGATTGGAGCAGCCACACAAGCAGAAAGGAGCTCTTTCAAGTTCACAGCTTCTTAGATCTTCACTAACATACTCTAAGCAATAATGTTTTGTGGGTAAATTCCTACATGTCTAATCAAGGATAAGGCTAATACTGTCATAAATCTGTTTTCTGGTCTCTTCTTCACGTAAATGATTGCTAGCTCATTAAGGAATATTTCTAACATAATAAAAGGAATGCCTGTATATGTGTGGGAGTTGTCAGCTGTTTTATGCTGAATTCATTCTCATGATTCCTCTGTTATCTTCATTCTTTAAAGGAAAGATGAAGGAGGCAAGGCAGTGGTGAGTGTATGCCGCTGTCTTCACAGTCATTGGTAACTTTCTTGTAACTTTTAAGGATCTCAGACCCATTATTAAAGAACAGATTTTTCCAGTCAACCAAAATCTGCTTCGGTGAGATTACCTTTTTTTGGCTGCACTGGATCTTCATTACTGCACCAGCTCTCTCTAGTGGTGGTGCACGGACATCTCATTGTGGTGGCTTCTCTTGTTGCAGAGCACAGGCTCGAGGGTGTGTGGGCTCAGGAGTTGCAACACGTAGGCTGTATAGAGTGTACGGGCTTAGTTGCCCCAAGGCATGTGGAATCTTCCTGGACCAGGGATAGAACCTGTGTCCCCTGCACTGGCAGGTGGATTCTTAACCACTGGACGACCAGGGATGTTGAAGATTATCTTCTTGAGGGCAGATACCATGCATTGTTCAAACTTAGATTCCCAGTTCCTAGTATGGCATCTGGCCCATAGAGAGCACTAGAATTCATCACTGAAACTACTTTTAAGTAGGTAGTTTTCTGTTGTTGATCACTCTGTGAATTTATTTCAAGTATATGGAAAACACTTACATACTGAATATCCAAACCGAAGCACTTATTTTGTCAAATCTTAACATTTTTACTCTTCCAGACCACACTGCCTTTCCTCTCCTGTGGTATAGTCAGCATCCAGAATCTGGTGTTGATCACTGTCACCCGGGTCGCCATCCTTTCACTATACCAACCTGGAAACTCCAGTCTTCAGTGTTGTCACACGCTTTAAACCTGATGCTGTCTGACTCTGCAGCCTTTTCACTCATTGCTGTGTGATTAATCCCTGCTGTATGTGATGCTCCCATTCATTTAGCACTGTGCAGTAGTATTCAGCTATGTGAATGACCATCACTTATCTGTCTCCCAACTCATGGCATATAGTTGTTTCCCAAATTGTTTCTGTATTGCTAACAACACTGGTGGGACATCCTTGTACATCGTGCTCAGTGTCAGTCACGTAGGATGCGTATCACAGGATAACATTTTAAACCTTACTAGAAATTGTCAAATTGCTCTTCAAAGTGGTTGGAAATTTTTATAAATCACCTGTGTATGAAATTACTTTAATTTGCATTTCCCTTAATTACTGAAGTCTTTCATTCTTCTGGTCATTTTTTTTTTTTTCTTCTGAGCTTTATTAGGTCCTGAAACCAGGTACCGTGGGTTTTTACTGGGTTTGAGTCCCAGACATGTAGGTTCAAGTCCTGTTCGAGTCCCAAGCAGGGTTTTGGTTGAGTCCGAGTCCCAATCTGAAGTAAATGGTTTCAGTACCTTTATTCATCAAGTCTCGGTAAAGACAAGATTATGTGTGTCAAAGTGAAAAAAGAAATCTCAGTGTATTGACAACATTCTTCTCCCCTCCCCTCTAACCTGAAGATTCTCTGCTTGTTCCTTGCCTGCCAGGCTTGGGAATAAAGAGTGGAGGTGCCAAACTGAAGAAACCCAGGTAGAGGATGGATCTGTTTCTGTAGAGGGCACATCTGAAAGGAAAATCCAGGAAAGGGGTTGGAAGGAAATAAATACATCAAGCATGAGAAGGTATTTGTCTTTCTCTGACTACCTTAGATTATATTCCATTAAAAGTTATTACAAGACTAATGGCTATATTTCCCTGTGCTGTGCAAAAATATCTGAAATTGTGCAGCTCTGACTGGGACTTGACTTCAGTCATTTAGTTGAGATCACACACCCACCAGGTCTCAAGACTTAATGTAGCTCAGGTTCTTTTTGCTTTTTTTAACTGATTAAACATTTTTTTATTTTGCATTGTGGTATAGCCGGTTAACAACGTTGTGAGTTTCAGGTGAAGTTCAGATGCTTGATGTCTTTTTGCAGAAAGAACACACTGAGAGACAAAGTGATAGATAAGAAAAGAGTTTATCTAGAGAGTAGCTCATCCCCAGACAAGGTGTGGGCCATCTCAGGTGAGAGCCCCTGTATTTCCTTTTTTGTAAGCTATCTCTTTACAGCCTTTGCCCATTTTTCTATTGGATCAATTCATTTTTTTCTGAGTTAATTTTTAAGACTTCTTTATTGTAGATGCCAATCCTTTCTAAGTTTTATGTTTTTAATGTATTTTTAAATTTTTATTTTAGTACGGTCAAACCTATCAGTGTTTTCCTGGTGCTGTTGTTAAGTAGCATTTAGGCTTCTTTACCCTGAGCAGAATAAAGAAGCAAACAAAAATGGTGCATAGTCTTAACATCCCGGTAATCCATTAACACATGCAAGAGTTAGAACATTCAAATAGTAGAGAAAATTACATGAGAAAGAAAAGTTAAATTTCCCTCTCTCCCCTAAAATTGGTGACCACGGGTAAGTTTATGTATCTTCCCAGAAGTTTCTATGAATGAAATAACATGTATACATATACTTTAAATTTATACAAATGAATACTAATTAACACTGTTCTGTGCCTCTTTTTTTCCCCCACATTATAACATATCTTAAGACTGTTTTCATATCAGGACATCGATATACACATCTTTGGTTGAATTGAAAGCGTGTGCTTTTTCTTGTTTTAATTCTTCTGATTGATGTGGCTTAATTGCTCCCAAAATGAAAATAGAAAATGGCAGTTATGGTCAGGGCTTCTTTTTGGATCTTTGGTGCATTTGAAGGACAAGGCAGTATAATCTAGCTTCTCTCATTTTACCTAGAGGGCTAGAGACTCAGTAGGGGCCCAAAGGGCTCCAATCCATTGTCCTGTGTAAACTGGAAGAAGAGGAAATTAAAACTAGCTCCTACCCCAGCTGTAAGATACGTACTTTAATCTGGTTTGTTTTAGCTCAGCCTTCCAGGAACAAAGTATATTTTACTGCCTTAAGCAATTGCAGTAACAAAGAACATATGAGGGTAATAATGGAGAAGCGCTACTAATTCTTTTAAAAGATTCTTCCACTGTAATACATGAGTTACACATGAATGAGAATGGCGACATTTTATGTTCACCAATATGAGAAGGTAAAGCAATCTTAAGATAGTAAAACAGCTGGCCAATTAGGAAGGTTACTTTTCATTTCTGTCACAGTGACATGTACGTAGTCTTGAGCCAGCTAATTCAGTTTAACAGGTATGAGCATTTCCTGAATGAAAGCACAGTTGCCTCTTTGAAGGAACCAGTATCACCATGAAGATTCCTGGATCATGGGACTATAGGTTTAAAGTATTTCTTTTAAGATCCTTTCAATACATCCTCTTGGATGGCACCTAGGCTGTTAAGTATATTGTGGAACCAAATAATTTTTGGAAGAACATAGACAACACAGGGCTAAAAAACATTCACTGTGCACGTGAGCAGATCTGTCCTGGCTCTTCACCAGGACAGAATTCTGCCACCTTAGAAGTATTACTGGGAATTTTTTGAAGTTATGTTTAAACTGCTTTATTGAATAAATGGTATATAGGTGTAACACAAATGGCTCATCTCCACTGTGTATTTTATGAAAGTGAAAAATATTTTTAAGGATCTAAAATTTTACAATACTACCAACCTTTAACAGCTTTTTGTTTCTCATTGAAAATTTTCACATACTTGGCATTTTTCAAATCTTGCCAGCTTTTCCATTTTCAGCATGTTGGGCTATTTTGCTTTCTATTTAACCCACCTAGTCATGTTCACTGTAAAAAAGAGGGCATAAAATATATAGGCATGTCTGACTTGGAACAAGTTCTTTATTACCTGCACAGGGGACTAATATAAAGTAGAATGTGTGGAATGATGAGGTTTTTGAGGTGAGGGGACAAAGTTGCATTATATCCAAATTTTCTAACAGTGGAGCCAGTTAATGTGTAAAAGTTAAAAATGGCTATACATAATGCTACTTCCATTTCTCTCATTTCAAAGCAAAAGTAAATGTAGCTGGTGATTCTCAAACGTTTTGTTGACCTGGGGAAAAGGGAGCATATTTTCATGTGCAGAATGCTTCACAACATCTTCTGCTTGGCTGCCAGTTTCCCAAGTAGGCTGATGATCAAAGCCTTCAAATAACTGACAGTTCTTTGGCCCTAGAGATACTGTGTGACCCAGGAAAAACGACCTACTCAACCAATTTTGTTTCAATTAAGATGCAAGGTCAGATTCTTTGTCAGCAAATACCCTTTAGAAAAAATACACCACAAGCCATATTTGGAAAACATTTAAGTATATTTAAACAGTTACTCAAATAAGAAGTGCATAGAACTGTAACAAGAAAATCATATCTTTAAAGAAACAATTTATGAAGTGAACTGGCACAGTCAACCAGTACATACAAAGTCCTCCATTATACAGATTTCTTTTGGTGGAACTTTATAAGAACAAAGCGGCTGGGATGGGCTTTTTACTTTGCAGGGGGAGGGGTGGGCAGGGAATGGGCTTTTAAAGCACACAGGTTTTTACCAAGCCGGCCATTGTAACAGAACTCACTGAGATGAGCTAAGAGGCACATGCTCCCTTCAGGAAAGGAGTTCTGATTCACCACCAAACTACCCCGACTCCAGACAGGGGCTGAAATAGTCCTGATGACCAAGAATCAGATCTAGATGAAACAGTGGAAATTTGCTTTCAAATACCTGTTGCTCTTTTTTCCAAATCTACATCTTAATATTAACAGTTCTTATCCTTGTCTATTTTGTTTCCTCAGAACCACCCAGGGCTCAGATGTACTGTACGTTTGAAAAAATTCTACTCTTTCTGTTGACCTCTGACCCAAATACTGAAATAAAGTGAATTTGACTTTAGTCAGGTTATATATAGAATGAAACAGTTGCTAAGTTCTGTGTCATTGCACAAATAGGATACCTCCTTAGAGACAGAAATTTTTCCTAGCCATGCAAATAGTTTAAAAAATTCGAGAACTCAGCCCTGGTGTCCTGCTTGTTGCTCTTGTGATCTTCTGACCGCTGCTGCTAAGTCGTTTCAGTCGTGTCCGACTCTGTGTGACCCCATAGGCGGCAGCCCACCAGGCTCCCCCATCCCTGGGATTCTCCAGGCAAGAACAATGGAGTGGGTTGCCATTTCCTTCCCCAATGCATGAAAGTGAAAAGCGAAAGTGAAGTCGCTCAGTCGTGTCTGACTCTTCACGACCCCATGGACTGCAGCCTACCAGGCTCCTCCGTCCATGGGATTTTCCAGGCAAGAGTACTGGAGTGGGGTGCCATTGCCTCCTCCGGATCTTCTGACACCACAGTGCAAATGTGCCTACAAGTGTGTGGGAGTAAACACCGCCATGTGTTTGTTGTTGGAAGTGGGATGAGGAGGCTGGAGGACTAGTAAAAGGGCCAAGCACCCAGGAGTTAGAAACAGTTATAAAAGCTCTGCAACAGTAAAAAGGCTGGACATGCACAAGAAAAATTATTTAAAATACTTTGAACTCTTAACATAAGTGGTAAGTGAAAATCTTTCCTGGAAGCCCTTCTTGAGTGCTCCACGTAAACTGACTTTTGGCACATTCTTTGGCAATATTGACACATAGTTTAATATAATCACAGAATTACCAGAGCTGTCTGTATGACAGCTCTGCTGTTGCTCACTTAAGTTCCCAGAATGAAAAGCAAGTTGCCAAGGCCACCTTACTCCTGCCTCTCCTTTGTAAGGTAACCAAATGCAAACTTTTTTTTTTTTAAATACTTGGCACCAAAAGGAAAAAGAGGTAAGGAGAAGGCTGCCTACCCTTCTGAGTTGAGACTAAGTGGGGCCACAGAATTTCAATGCATGGAGCCTGTGCTGCCTTTCTTTAGATGTTCATTTTTCTAAATAAAGCAAAACATGTTAATAACTTCTAGAATATCAGCATAATGCAGCCTGTATTGTAAAACCATATCCTTAAACCATATCCATATGTTTTTCCCCCAGCCTATTAGAAAATGGGCTATACATCCACATTACAAGTGGTACACTTTGCTCCTCTGGTAGCTAGAGAACACACACCATCAGATGTAGACAAAATCATAGCATCACACTATCTCAATCAATTCGTGTTTCCAACTCTGAGACCACTAAAATATCTCCTCCATCTCTATAGCATGTTTTGCCCTCAAGATTCACTGCATTTATTATTAAAAAATAGCTTATGGGCTTATGGGCTTCCCAGGTGGTGCAGTGGTAAAGAATACGCCTGCCAAGCAGGAGATGGCAGGTTCGATCCCTGGGTGAGGAAAGTCCCTGGAGAAGGAAATGGCTACCCACTCCAATATCTTGCCTGGGAAAGCCCATGGACAGAGGAGCCTAGCGAGCTGCAGTCCATGGGGTTGCAAAAGAGTTAGACACAACTTAGCAACAAGCAGCACACGTGTGATTTATGAAATTTAGAATACAGCAGAATCAAAACGAATTACTTCAAGTAACTTTTAGACCAGTACCCTCCTAGTGAGATATGTCCCAAGAATAGGAGCAACCACAAATTTTGCACTTAGGTTTACTGTGGGTAGTGATTTTGGTGTTGTAATTCTGATATTATTTTACATGTCATGTAGAGTCAAGCAAATAAGTAAATATTAGTGTTGTTCAGAACCAAAATTCTCACCATGGGAGAAGGAAAATACAAATATGAAACAGGGAAGGGTGAGGAAGACTAGTGTTAAATTTGAAATCAAAGTAACAGAGTGAATTCATGATTTATTTTTTAATTAATTTTTTAATTGGAGGATAATTACTTTACAATATTGTGATGGTTTTTGCCATACATCAACATGAATTTATAAAAAATGCATTGCCTGGCTCTGTTCCCTGAAAGGGCCAAGGAGCAATTAACACCCCAGCAGCACCCAGATCTTGATTTCCAAATACCATTCCTCATGAAGAGAACCAGGGCTCCTTGGAGAAGTAGCCAGTTCCCAGTCTGGGGCAGGAAAAGTATATGACCAACTTAGAACATATGGCAAAAAGCAAGAACATGCCCAAAGACTGATAGGCGTAGAGCAAAATGACCCATAAATAAGCTTAAAGGTGCTTCCACTGGCCAAATATGGAACATTCAGAGGAGTGACAACACTTTTGGAAACAATCAATAAGCTAACGCTGATAGTCAAAAATAAGTGGGCAGAGTGGGGGGGGAGCCTACATAAGAGATCAAAAAAAGGTGGAAAAGGGTTGTTCTATAGTTTAAAAAAAAAAAAAAAAAAACCTACAGATGACAACTGAACGCCATGGGTTTGCACTCTGCATTTAAAAAAAAGAACACTTTAGAGAAAGCTGACTCAGGTGTCAATGCGTACTATACCTTGGACAACTCTGAACATTCAGTTCCTGGGGTGTGACAACTGTACAATGACCGTGTAGGAAACGTCCTTACGTTTTAAAAGAGATGCTGCAACAGCAGCAGATAAAGTACGATGCCATTCCTCTCAAAAGAAAAATGCTGATTACATCGAGACGAGGCACAGTAACAACTGCTGAACACAGGAAAGGGCATATGGGTGTTTCGCTGCACTATCAGCTTCCTGTAAATTCGAAAACCTTCAAAATTAAAAGCTAGAAGTTAAAAAAGCGTGGGGTGGGGGAAGGGGGCAGAAATAGCTTACAGACACAATTTGGGGGCTTCAGCAAAGTGCAGCATCCGTCTCTCGAATTTAATCAAACTCAGTGAAAAGCCAGAGCGATGACAGGACAAACAGAAGTCAGCTAAGATGGCAAACTCCTAAACATCTTCCTAGCAATTTAGACATGAGGGTGACAAGTGATACAAAAGTGTTGGTGAGTGGGTTCTAATTCACCTTTACACATTTTGTCACCAAAAGCCATAAACGGAAGATAAAATGCAAACATGTTTCCCTTCTAAATTATAAGGGGGCTGAATGACTGGCAGGGGAAAAAAAAATATTTTAAAAGTTAATACAAAAAATAAAAAGTTACCACACTGACATTTTGACAAGTTGGCAGAATGATAAAACTACCCTAGGTGTTTTCTCATCTAAACCTAATAAATATTTGTAATTAGACACATACAATTAGACTAGAGCTCCATACTGTTTTTACATCTCCCAAACAGAGAAAAGCATCATCACCAGTGTGGTGTTTTAACAACAACAAAAAACCATCCCACCAAGATTTTTTTCCTTGAGCTTGTTTTCTAAAAGTAGACACTGAATAAGCCCACACCGCTAATTCTATGATCAGTACAGAAAATGCTGCCCTACTTGTGTGGCAATCTTTGTCTTAAATGACTCTCAGAAACATGGTTACATCTCAAATACTACTAGTAGACTGCTGAACTAAACACAGGAGTGGAATTTTTATACAGTCATTCAACATTAAAAAGTATTTTTACTCAAATAGTCAAGTGTTTATTTTAGATGGTGAAATCAGCCACCCCATTCCCACCACTTCTTTCTAAAATCCCAAAGAAAATGCGGCAAAGTTAACAACCATGTGGCAGAATAATCATTCAAACTTTTTAATCTCCCTTTACACATTATATTAACATTTATATTGCAAGGCATTCCATTCACAAATATTACAGTTTGATAAAAAACTTCACACACATACCCCCAAAAGTCTATACCAGATTCAGCCACATTACTAAATCATTAAAATAATAAAAAGTAATGAAAACATTATCGTAATTCCTTTAAAGCAATAAAGGTCCGAGGCACTCTGGGAAAGATGTCTCTTACAAGTGTGACATGTCAGTGGAATCAAATTACCTTCGCATACAGTTTCCAGATACCCAGGAATCGAGTATTCTCCAGTGACAATGACTTTGATCTGTCTTCACTGGATACTCTCCCACCTGGGACTGAACTACTGAAAGGAGCACAGAGGCTGGGCAACGAAGGTCATGTCTACTGAGGTTCCCAACTGTGTAAAAGAGAAGTGTGATTTCAGCACACCCAGGACAGCGCATCCCTACTCCAAGGGAACTGTCCAACCTCCAGAGATGTCCTTCCGCCCCACCACCAGCTGTACCAGACGTCAGTACTTCCAGACTCTGCTCCCTGCTGGAGAGGCTTCAGAACTCTCTTCCCCAACTTCCACATTGCAACCTCCAGCCTTCTCTGAGTATCTTTCCAAGGTATGCCCTTGAAGTAGGACAGAGAGGGGAAGGGAGCATTTTTCCTCCCATAATTACCAAACAGAGGTCTGAAATAGCAACATATTACAAAAACGTCATTCTCTGCAACAGCCAGCTTCCGCTTGGAGCACAGCTGTTTCTGCCATAAACTCGACTTTTAAAAACCTGATAACGTTTGTCCAAAGTGGATTTTGCCACATACATTCACTCACACAGAGCCCACACTGGGGTCTCACTGACCAAGTGCTTTCTTATGCACAATTATAAGCGTAAAGAATTAGCAGGGGAAGGAGGGAAGCCAATTTCCAGCTGGGAACTAAATCACTGCAAACGATGGGTCCGTTTATGACAGCACAGAACCCCATCAGGGCAGAATGAGCACAAACCCCAGGTCACATAGTATTTAGTAATTACATACACGGAATTTAAAATGTATACGTATATACTTCCACACATACATAATATTAAAAAAAAAAATTGGGAGCAACGTATGTTGCAGAAGTCTCAAGGATTCTCCTCTCCAGCACTCACCTGGAAAGCAGCTGGCGGTGCTGGCCCAGCGGTGGCAGTGACAGAAGCAACTAGAAGCAGGTTTAAGTAAAAGTGCTCAAAGGACAAGGAAGAAAAACAGGGGTGCAGAGATTTGTGGGCGGGGCGGGGGCGGTGGGGGGAGTTGAGAAATGCTTCCTTTATTCTTCTTGGCCTTTTCAGACCCAAGACAAGTTCTTGAGGACACGTCAGATGTTGTAGTCCTTCCTTATCGATAGTCAAAACAAAACAAGTAATAAAAAAATTTCCTCTTCCATTCTGTACTCTCAATAAAATGTGGAGTACGGCCAGAAAGTATAAGTGAGATGTGCCGTCTCGGGAGAAATTAAAACTGGGACATGAAGTGAGGCTGTGCGCTATCAAGCCGCCGGGTCAGGATCTCACAGCCCGTGTCCGTGACCAGCAGAGTGTGCTCGAACTGGGCTGATCGCTTCCCGTCTCTCGTCACCGCCGTCCAGCCATCCGGCCAGGTTTCATCCTGCCATCCACCTGAAACGAACAAACACCATCTCTTAATTCTACCACTCAGTCCGTTTTCGAAGTACACTCTAGGGAACTGTACTTGCCGGTGCTCCTCTATCCCTGGATAGCTCAGAAAACTAATTTTACAACTCATTATTAAGATTCCTGTGCACGTCATCTGTTTAAGCTAAAGCCTTTCCAACTTCATTTTGGTCTTCAGTTCAATGAAGCAATAATAATGTCTAAATTTGACAACTTCACGTTTTGTATCCTTCTCAACTACTGAATGAAGACGCTGTTTCCAAAATAAAGGCACTCAGTTTCCTTTTTGTAAACATACGGATTACCACTCATCCCAGGACTACATTAAAGAATTTAGCTCTCTCCTGATATAACTTTGGCATCTGACTAAACCATAGCCAGCGTATATTGTGAAGGAAATAAGGTAACTTTTTATACTTTTATTATAACATTTAATTCCTTGTAACTTTTAAATGGCAGGCACATAAACGGTGAGAATAGATTATATTGTAGGCCACAGCCCTGTAACCAGAAAGAGGGCAAAGAGAAAGAAACAGGAGTTTCTTGGCAAGAGAATTTAAAAATTATGATGAGGCAGAATGGGTTAGAAAGGAAATGACAGAAAGAAGCTGGGAGACAATGAAGAAAAATGAGAAAAAGAGAAAATGGGCGTGAGATGTAGGGCAGGGAAGACAGCAGCAGAATTACAAGGTTCTACAATTCCAGACACTACTAAACTAGCGCAGAGAGATGTTCCTGTCTCCAAATTAGGTGTTAAAAAATAATAATATTCTTTATTTTGAATACTCTTTACCAAATATTAGATCTTACTGCCTCAGACAAATCCCAGAGTATAAAGTAGTGAGGTAACCTACTTCTGCAACATTAAATCCCAGTTTAAGAAGAAAATATGAGGCAGTTAAAGAAAGTTAACTCATGCTCTGTCAACCATCTAACGATGAATGAATAGATAGTTTTCAATGTAATGAATGATCTTTCCACAAATGGATTTAAGACATTAATACTTCTTTAATTTTACTGTTATCTACTGAAGCAGATTCTTTACTAATGTCAAGTCAAATATATTTGACTACTATTCTGAGGAAATTCCTCTTTGAATTAGACACTTCCCACTATGGAGCTGGGATTTAGCCTAGCTTAGTTACACTGAAGTATATCTGGTATAACTTGATGATTATCTGAACCAGCTCAACACAGTGTCACTTGCTTACTCCAGGAAACACCACTCTGACGTAAAGAAGTGAAGTTGCTCAGTCATGTCCAACCTTTGCAACCCCATGGACTGTAGCCTACCAGGTTCCTCCATCCACGGGATTTTCCAGGCAAGAATACTGGAGTGGGTTGCCATTGCCTTCTCCAGGAGATCTTCCCGACCCAGGAATTGAACCTAGGTCTCCTGAATTGTAGGCAGACGCTTTACCGCCCGAGCCACCAGGGAAGTCAAGTGCCTATTCATGAAAACAGGTACATAACCAAAATACACTTTCCCCTCCCTGTCCTTGCCTTTCTCTGCCATCATACTTACTTATCTTGCAGTTGCTTATACATGGTCACCGTTCTTCTGGGGAGTGACAAAAACAGTACCTTACATTTGTAGAGCCCTTTAAAGGTGTTTGTACACCTTTAAAGGTGTTTGTAACCTTTGTGTTAATACAAATCATCTCACTTAATTCTTACCATAGCCCTGGGCATTCAGATCAAAGATAAAAGTTGTAACTTCCATTTTACAGAAAAGGGAACAAAGGATCAGGTTAAGATGGCAGCCTCTAAAACAACCTCCAATGCTTCCCTTCAGTGTGGACTGGGTTTAGTGACTCACTTCTAAGGAAGAAAATCTGGTAGAAGTCATGAGGTACCACTCTGAAGACTAGGTTATAAAAAAGACTGGAAGGATCCTGAGGGGACCCCATTAACACAGGAGACAGGACGCAAGAGCTCAACGACTGCCGCCTCACTCTGCATCCCCGAATCCCAACAGACAGCTGGTGAAGGAGGCCCCGGTTATTACTCCGACAGCTTCAGTGAGGGCTCGAGTCAAGACCCCGATCATGGCTGTCATGTGCCTGCCACAGCGGCCGACAACAGCAGGGACATAAAACTGCCAGCGCGAAGCATGTCTGGGCTGGGCTTTCTCCACAGCAGCTGTGTGATGACGGCACCTGCTGACCAAAGTCCAGACCCCGAAGAGGCAGAACAGCGCATGCATGACTTTAGAGTCCCACAAATTCTGCTACATAACTAGCTAAGTGACTCTGGGCAAGTTATTAAACACTTAACCTCTTCAAAAATCAGTTTGTTCTCATGGATAATGGGGACAGCACCTACCTCATAGGTTGTGGAGAATTAAATAACTGTATCTGCCTCAAAAAAAAAAAAATGGCTCTAATTTCCTTTTCGCCCCTCTTTCTCACCCACACCAAGACATGCAACAATTTCCACACTGCTTTGATTGATGGAGGCAACCAATTATTACAATACACCCTTTGACAGAAGCTTTATGAAAAGGGACCAGGATTCAAGTACTTCAGCATCTACTAACAGCAGACGAATTACCATGGAGAAAGTACTGCTTTCTTGCCAACAGTTATAATTTTCAGTTCTCTACATGATACTGAATCAAGTTCAAGAGGGGACAGGGAGTGGAAATGAAGCAAAACCGAGCAGGCTACTAATCTGATCATGAGTAACCAAACATAAATAAAAATTCAATTATAGACTGTTACAGCATCCATTTTTCCTCACCTTCACAAATCATTGGCTCAATTGTAAATACATGACCAGCCTTCATCACTCCAACTGCTTTATTTTCTGAAATTAAAGAAAAAAAAAATCTCAGAACACAGCAAAAAACCTACAGCATATTGTTAAACACTTCCCTGGAAAAAGTACACAACTTACATTCCCATGAGTGATTCTTATATTAATGAATTTCTCCTCTCCTGACTCCTCTTTCTTAAAGTAGATCATTCAGCAAACAGGGGTGCTCTGAAAACCACCTACTCTGTGGCAGATACTGTCCTAGGCATACTTCATTTTGCTTATGTTTTCTCTAGGAAAATACAGAGATGCCCTAGACTGGATTTCAGATGTAGTTAGTACTTCTATGAAAGCAGAAGTACTTCCATTTATGTTATAGCAGGATTAGAAAAGCAATGTAACCAACAAAGTTCCACACTTATCCAAGTATGACAGTATAAAGGAGAACAAGATATTTCAGACTATGCCAGAAGTTGCGAATCTCCTGGTTGGGACAGGAGTGGGTGTGAATGTGGGGGTGGAGGTAGGGGCACAGTCCATGGAAACAACTGTACCATTTTTTTTAAGTTTTGTAAACTGTCTTATCTTGGGAAGGGAAAAAAAAAAAACCCCTGCACACTAACCTACTTTTTTTTAATGCTGGCAGGATTATTTCTTTTTTTACTGGAAACAAAATTTCCATTTCTCCCTCCTATTTTGTCCAAGTTTGCCAATAACATATTCTTCAGGATCATCATGAGAAACTCAACTGTTAGTGTCCAGACTTGCCATCTCCCCAAATAGGCCAAAAATTTGAAAGAGGTACAGGTCTTTTTAGACAATCTCAAAAATGGAGAACGAGTTAACTTTCAGAATAAAAATCAAGAGCTGCTAAGAGCATCAGTAAACGGCTGGCTGCACTTTGCCTGCCTGACCACCAGGTGGCGAGAGCATCGGCTTTCAGGCTTTCTTGATAAGATTGCTGAGCTTGCAGATGGTGACCAACGTGTCCACTGGGTCTATTCAACAGGCTGATTCTATTCAACAGCTCTGCCTAGGTTTGTTCTACCTTCACCCTCACGTTTACATCCCTGCACACCTTTCCTTGTGAACAGCAATCATGCTGCTTTCCACTATCTTAGGTGTTGCCAAAATAAACAACCTACAGATTCCAAATCAGGAGTTTCTAAATTATTATAAAAACCTGAGGGGCAAAAAACAATTTTGACTTTTTATCTCTAATTTCATGAACTTTCCCTCCAAATGACATGCAATTTACTGCATATATAGACTTGGTCATATGCCCTTGGGGATATCAAAATAGTCAGTGCAGTATCACAGAAATAAAAATGGATAAAAGAATCGAGAAGTGTACTGGCTGATACAGCCAGCACCTGGGTGCATAAGGCTAAACACTTGGAAAGTGGCAAGTCAGAATGTACATGTAAAACATATGCTGATTTCAAAGACAAAAAAAGCATGCACTATACTGCAATGATTGTTTTACACTGACTAAATGTTGAAATGCTAATAATATTTTTAATGTAATAGATTAAATAAAATATAAAATTAACTCTAGTTGTTTCTTACTTTTGAATATGACAACTAGAAGTTTTAGTATTACATGGACGTAAAAAAGAAAATGAAGTCGCTCAGTCGTGTCTGACTCTTTGCAACCCCCTGGACTGTAACCACGACAGATGCTTTCCCGTCCCAGCTACCAGAGAAGTCCTTGGTGTTACCTATGTGCCCCATATATAATTCCACTGGACGGCGCTGATGAAGAGAAGCCAAGTTCTCCTGTTTCAGCCACTGATTCACTCTTCAGGAAGTTACAGTTCCCAGCTCATTCTGACTCATGGTTTCAGTTTCTCAACACAGCTCACTCAACAAACACATCATCTGAGTGTCTACACTACAGCAGATAATACTGCTGAGGACTTCTACAAAAGTGTGCACCTGCTCTACCATCTGCCTCACAGAACTACCGTGATATATATTCTCAGGTAGGGCAGAACCATCTTCACTTCCAAACCACAATGATAAGGAAGCACATAAGCACTCATCTTAACAAAGACCTCTTTTATACAGGACGTGCAGGGAAGTGACACAACAATTTCCTGGTTTCACACTCAGTTGCTTAGGAATACGGAGTTACAAGTTAAAGAAGGGATCATTTACATTCAAAAGCCTCTGCTGTACAAAGACTCCAGTAGCTTCCTTTAATGTTTCCCTAAAGAGACCACAACATGTTTTATTTTAACCCGATTAACACTTGACTTTTCATAAATACAGCAAAGTGGATGAAATGAAGAATACACGGGTCCTTGTTTCTTTTTTCAGAATTGTTTATTTCTAATTAAGCAGCTTAACATGAAATTCAAGAGGCACATCTTGTCTACCAGTGGAGCCATACTGTGCTGACACTATCATCACTGACCTGTATCTCCTTCTCCCATTAATTTTATTTCCTTTAAAAAATCTCTCTTCATGACATATACCCACTACATATAAAACAGATTACTAGTAAGAATCTACTGCCCAGCATAGGGAACTCTACTCAACACCCTGCAATGACCTACATGGGGAAAGAATCTTAAAAATGAGTGGATGTAAGTATAACTGATTCACTTTACTGTGTTCTTGGTGGCTCAATGGTAAAGAATCCGCCTGCCAAGCAGGAGATGCCAGTTTGATCCCTGGGTCAGGAAGATCCCCTGGAGATGGAGATGGCAACCCACTCCAGTATTCTTGCCTGGGAAATCCCATGGACAGAGGAGCCTGGCGGGCTACAGTCCACGGGGTCACAGGAGAGTCAGACACGACTGAGCGACTAAACAACAACATTAACTGAGCCGCTCTGCTGCACACCGGAAACTAGCACAACACTCTGATCTACTATGTTCCAACAAAATTCAAATAAGCAAGTAAAGCCTCTCTTCATACAGGCCATACCTAAACCTGAGTCTGTTACTCTGCAAGTAAGGGTGCTTTTTTCATTCTCCCTTGCCCACACTTTTTCCACACGCAAAACACAGGCATGCACACGTGTGGCACACAGCACTGTCATCAGAATAGCTACTTCCACTGTTAAAGGGAACGCACAATAGGTGACCACAGGGCTTAGCAGGAAGGAACAAAGTCGGCTACCTATTATCTATTGCTAGCTTTTACTTTGCGCACAATTCCAGCTGAAATAAAAAGGACCCTGTGGTCTGCTAATAAACCCTTATTGATTTATGTCAAATGCTGTGCTTAAGTGACTTCTCTAGCTTCTCCTGTTCAGAGGTTTCTCACTCGTTTCCCTTTCTCATCACAACTATTGATGTCTTGGATTTTACCACCTCACACCTGGGTTTACGGAAACAACTGTGCATTAGGCTGACAAGCCTGGCTAGCTCACACTTGCAATACATCCCATGCACCACTGCTAAATTTATCTTCTCAAAACAGCAACTTCACCTTGCCATTCTTCTGCCAAAAATTGTTCTGCAATTCCTTAAAAATGAAGTCAGACATCTTCCATCTGGCACTGCCCATTTCTGGCTCACACGTAACTCTTAGCCCAAACTTATCCTGTCTCTGTTCAGTCTGTCTCAACCTGAAGCACCTATTCATGCTTCCCCACCATGTGGAATGCTCTTCCGCATCTTCTCCGGCAAACCAAAATCTCATTCTTTATTTCTCCAAGACTCAGCGCCAAACTGCTTACATCCTTACTAGGCAGCAAGGCAAAGACTGATTCTCGAAAGGCAGACAGAACCCAGGTACCAATCCTACTCCTGACATTTATTCACTAGTTTGTGTGGACTTAAGTAAATCAGTTCCCCAAGCACAGACTCCGCTTTTTAAAAAGAGAGCTAAGAAATTATTCATAGAGTTGTGATGCACAAACGAGATAACATAAATCATCACCATCATCAGCATCGTCATTCTAAAAGTTAACTTTAAGTGCTTTCCAAGCAAGATCTTCCTTATTTCTAGTAACAGTTCTAGAGTAGGTACCATTCCCTGATATTGTATATATGAGCAAACCTAAGCCCAAGAAGGTATATGAAAGTCTCTACATAGCAGTGGCTCCTCTATATTTATTAAATTCCTTCTTATGTTACCTAATGTGGACAGCTTTCATTCCCAGTACTAAATAACAAACTTACTCCCGTGTGTCTTATCTCTTCAAGAGAAAAGGTTCTGTAAGACTAATCATCCAACACGTCCTTGTTAATCTATCAGACAGCACTCAATTTGAGGAAAGGATACTTTTATCTATTCTCCTCTATTTATACCAACAAAGAACACAATATCTGACATGTATTAAGAACTCAAATCAAACTTAGCGGAATCAATTTCATCTAAGAAGTCAGAATACATGTGGCAGGGAGTGTTGGCTGTTCACCAAAATTACTATTTTCCTTTTCTTCCAGGGTACTCAGCTAGATCACATTTCCCTACCTCCCTTGCAGTTAGTGTAGCCATATGACTGAATTCCTGCCAATGAAAAGTAAATGCAAGTGATCTGTGCCAAGTCCATGTTGGCCCACTAAAACTTCCCAAGCGTACCCTTCCATGCTTCTCCCCTCCTCCCCAATATCTGTAAGATCAGAAAGGGAACCCCCAAAGTGACCTGAAAGCTATGTGTTGAAAGTGACAAGAGCCTGCATCAAAGAATAACTGTTCCATCCACCCCCAACAGTGACCAAACACACAGGCTTTGGACTATTGAGAGCAAGATATGTGCAGAGTATACACATTTTGGGGAGCTATTTATAACAGCTAATAGATTATTCTAATAGATGCAAAACAGTGGGTCCTGTTAAATGTTTGGGAAAAAAGATCTGCTAAATAAACAGTTAGCCAATACAAACTCTTTGAACAGTACTTACTGGCGTAGTGGGGTACATTGGGGGCTGTATGAAAAAGCTTGTGGATTCCATGCCCACAGTAACTTCGAACAACTGAAAATCCATTGGCTTGTGCATGCTTCTGAATAATGTTTCCCAATTCTCTGTATCGAACACCAGGCTTTACTGAAAGGAGAAGAGAAGACTGGTGGCAAAGAGAAAGAATAACTGATAATTACTAAGCAATCACTGTCTATGCCAGGAACCATTCTGGTTTTACACGCCTACACGTAAGACTTTCAAGATGAGGAAACCGAAGCTCAGAGAGGCGAGACTGCCGGGAAACGGTGAAGCTGAGAGTCAAGCCAGCAGCACCTGGTTCCTCCTCTGCTGCAGAAGAGGAGGGTCTGTGCAGAGTCAGCGGCCGGGAGAGGCACCACTGCTCTCTGAACAAACAAAGAGACTGAAAACACACTTCTCTTCCTCACCTTCTCTAAGGTCAGTGGGCTTTCCATTAAAGTGAGCAGGAGAGATAAGAGAATAAAGAGCATCAGGAGAAAAAGGAACATTCATAAAGGAAACTGACTTCCCTTTAGTTTCAGACTCGTCGACTTTTCAAAGAATTGCTTCCCCTGGGCATCGTTATCCCCACATAAGTGGTTCTCAAATTGTTCATTTGCCTCTCAAGAAAATCTTAGGAGTAGGATGTAGAAAGGTACTTCTCACTATATACTTCCTGCCCTGTTTACTTTTCATGACTTTCACCACTGTTTAAATAAAAACCAGAAGAAGGGGTTCTTATTGCTGCTACAGCTCTCCTAGCACTGGGACCCCAGGATTTGGGCTCTGCTGGACTCATGGGGGGTCCAGCCATGGTGCTGGGGGTCCCCCCTCCCTACAGTCTCCTTCTCTGCCGGTTCATTTCCAACCTGAGGTTCAGACACACCATATCCTCTCCAGCCAATCACATTTCTGGGCAAATGGCTTAAGGAATCATTTTCATAACATTTACTTGCTCTTAACCATATGGACCAGCTTGATTGTTTTTTTATTGGGAGGTGGGGCAGGGGAGATGAATGATTTCTGAGGAACATGCTGACTTGCATAATGATTTTCTTCCATTCCCACCCAAGCCTTCTTACCAGCCCGTCAGCAGGGAGGAAAGCAAAATTTTAACCCATGCTGCACATACAATAAAGGAAATACCTGTACAACAATAATGATGCAGTGTGAGAATGGAGACTTCTCCCTAATTCTCAAGCCAGAGGCCATTCTGGTCCCAGGGGTGCACTTCATAGAATCTGGAGACGTTTTTGTGACCGTTACAACCTGGAGAGGTGGTGCAACCGGCCTCCAGCGAGGAGAGACCAGGCATGCTGCTGAGCCTCCTGTGGTACACAGGACAGGCCCCCACGACGGCGTACCAGCAGACTCAGAGCACACAGACGTGCAGGCCGAGGAGCCCTATTCTGGAAAGCTGACTTCACAGCTGGTTCAACTCTCCAGAGCTCTGAACCAGGGTGGGCAGTCAAATTATCAGAAAACAACAGGCAGGAATGATCCATACACAGGAGTTAACAGCACTTCCCAGAGATTAGCCAACTTCTACTCTTGGCTGTCTATTGTTCTAAAGATTTTGGTTCCTTGGCAAGTTTCATTCCTGTGACTTTGTAAAACAACATTCCAGCTATCTGGTTATTTCAATCAACTCATAGAAAAGCAAAAGGGATATAAATATTGAACACAGAAACTCTAAAAATTATTTAAACCTAAAGCTTCCAAAATAAGATACTAAAGTTCTCATCTCACAATACCACCGTGAATATCAAAGTTTTCAAGTATAATCAACAGTGAATGAAAAGGAAAGGAAAATCTCACATGCTGATATATAATCACATGCTTTCATTTTTCATTCCTCTGACTTTATTAAATTAGTAAAAATTACATCATCTCCTCTGTTTGCCTAAGAACCCTGTCCTGTCCTATACAGTGCAGACGATACATCTATTTAATAGTGGGGGCAGAGCTGGATAATACATTGACCAATAATGCTGAAATGCTATGGATTTCAACTGAAGAGTTGTTTGCCCTCAAACTGTCCTTCTAATAGTCTGTTTACATTTGCAACAAGCCTTTCTTTCTCTTTTCTCACAAGATAGTGCATAAATTTTTAAAAACCATGGATGAACTGTTTGTATGAACAAAGACAGACACAGTCTGAGAAAAATCCCACAGAAATACACCTCACCAAAGACATTATTCACTATAATAGCAAGACATCTGGAAAACACCAAAATCCAGTAGGGGAATAGTTGTAGACATTTTTATACTGTGGAATAAAATATAAAGCAATTTAAAGAATGGGTAGATCTATGCATGCAGGTATGTACATATTCTAATATGGAAAGATCTCTAAGATATTATTAGTTGAAAAAGTACTAAATTACAGAATACTACAAATATTATGATTCCATTTAACCTAACTCAACACATACATACAGTTATGTGTAATAATGTACTGTGGATAAAAAAACCTAAATGTTAAAATGGACACCTCTGGAAAAGAGAGATTAAACAAAAAAAAAGGAGAGACAAGTATAAAGGAAAATCACTCATATTTTTCTCTCATAATCTGATGCAGTCTTACAGTTTTTTATAATAAGAGAACAGAACACTTATGAAAGAATTAAAAAGTAGGAGAAAAGTTACAGTCTGGAACTATCCACACATTCTTCCCCATTTATCAGCCAATGAAAAGGAGGATAAATCATAGACGAGACAAAGCAATAATCCAGTCCATCTTCATCAAGGGATTCTCAAGTCACCTTTAAACCTACTGCTGCCAGACCCAAAGCTAAGTCGGGTAGGGCAGAAGCACAGCTGGAAGGGACAAGGCATGCATGGTGCAGTGACAGGTCACTCGAGGCCCACGCTACCCAGCAGCTTCAGCGGGTGCCCAGCACTGAGCCTCACCTGCGTCAATGGCTTGCATCAGGCACTCATACGTGGTCTGAACCAGTTTCCGAGCTCCCTCATCCACGTCTCCAACAAAAAATGTCTCATTCAGGTCCCCATGATAACCATTTCGATAAAGAGTGATGTCCACTGCAAAAGAATGTGCAAACATAAAGACCACATTCATTTTTATCTCAAAATTCAAGTTTTGCCGACATGACAGAATCAAGCAGGTTAATGAAGAAGATAACTTCTAAGCAACACCAATGAATACATAACTTAACACCCAATAGATATTTCTTGTCTATAATACACCTAAACTCACTGTAGAGGACAGGTCCGTGGTCACGCAGCACAAGCCCGATGGTGGGCTTCAATGCTCTTAGAGAAGCGATTAGCTCGTTTATGGCAAAAGAATAATCTATCCCCCAGGATACATTCCAGCAAGATCAATAACCCAAGTTAATAACATTAAACGAAGGACTCTGCCACACTGTGACATTAAACAGAAAATACTGCTTTCTCTCATTATCTTTAACAAGTTTTTCCTCATCCTATTCAATCAATAAACAGAAACATTTACACTGTTCTACAATTATTTTTCAAAAACTCATTTGCCTCACTTATTTGTGACTATTCATACTTCTCTTTGTCTTCATATTTAAAAATGTAGGTTACCATTACACCACTAAGCTACACTAAAATAAATGTATCTTTGAGAGGACATTGAATTAGTATTTTTAAACCACAAATCTTCAATCAAGTTATAATATCACAGTACAGGTGTACTGGCTCTAGCACAACACACACATTCCTGAAAAACCTCATATAATATGCATGCATGCAAAAAAAGAGCTTATATGTAAATTAGCATTGGGCAGACCTCTCAAAATCTAGGGAGTTTTATAAACTGATACTCCAACTGCAGCAAAAACAATTCAGATAAAAACTGTCAGTCAAGTCTCCACTACCATTCACAGCCAGCATCATAGCTGGTCCATTCTCTGCAGCCTTTAACACTTGGGCTCATGCTCCCTTGTTTGATACATAGATTCTTGAAGGTATCTTAAAGAAACCAAGTTCATCAATATTAAAAATATCATCGAGGGGAGCCTAACTCATCAGTTTATTTTTTAATTACAGACGGAACTGTCTTGGCAGCTTCTTTCTTTGCACTCGCAGTTTCCCAAAATAGCTTAACACAGTGGTCCCTAAAGCCACTTTCTGAACTTCTTAATTCTTAACATCAAGGACAGTACTTCTGCAGAATTTTGAGCCTTTTTTCTTAAGGTCTTCATATATTACTAATAAATTCTCTTTATCTGTAATAGTGGACTAAAAGGAGTAAGAAAAACAATCCCACTTGAATCAATTATTAGTTCCACATTTCATTGACAACCTCCATTTACCAGTCACATATTAAAGTTCTGCATTAAAGAACTTGTAACAAACACATTATATTAGAAGTATCTTAAAAGCACTTAACTGAAAACCACAAAATAGGTTTCCAGAGATTTTAAATTTAAGTTTTAAATATGAAAAAAAGTAAGTTAAAGACAAGTGAACAAAATGCAAGTCTCTATCAGACTCCCAAAATCTTGTTTCTTTGCTCACAGCCACAAAAGTCACACATTTCTTACCATTAACAATATCACCTTCTTGCAAGGGCCGTCTGTCTGGAATTCCATGGCAAATCACTTCATTCACTGAAGTACAACAAGACTTGGGGAAATTATAATAATTCAGGGGTGAAGGATAGCAATTTCTTGCAATGCATGCCTATAATAAATTAAAAATAGGGTAATTTGGAATGTGCAAAGGAAAAAGCTAGTATGCACGCAATTAATCAGATTTTAAAATTTGAAAAATGTGGAAAAATTTGTTGTACAGATGTTCCTAATGAAAAACCTATTTAATATTTTATTTTAGAAACAATAGTAGATACTACCTTTAATATCAAACAGTAGGGCTTCTAACAGTCAGCAAACCAGTTTACTGATAATTGCAAAAGCAATTCACGCATGACAAATATTTACAAACATATACAAATGTCATTATATGAAGATTTATTTTAGAATTACTGACTCCTTATGAAAATACATTAAAGTAAATATTAATGTGCACTGTTAATTTTAACTTCTTATATAAATGCCTCTATCCCTATGAACAAAAAAATGAGTACTAGTAATAATTAAGAATCTGCCACTCTGCCTGCAATGTGGGAGACCAGGGTTCAATTCCTGGTTCAGGAAGATCCCATGGAAAGGGGAATAGCTACCCACTCCAGGATTCTTGCCTGGAAAATTCCATGGATGGCAAATTCCATGTGTACTAGAACTCCTGGTGTACTGCAGCCCAGGGGGTCACAAAGAGTCAGACCTGACAGAGCAACTAATGCTTCCACTTTCAAAGCATCTCCAGAGACATTCATACAGAACAACATTCATGCGGGAACAACAAAGCAATCACTAAGAAAACGATCTAGTTCTCCATAAACAAGCCTTATGTTACTTGGATGTTTTGATCCAATGGTAGTCACGGCATACATAATTTCTCTTTCCATATTGCCGCAGTCTTCAGACTAGTAATTTTTAACAGCTGCCTAAAATACAGTTTGTGAAATGCACTATAATTTTATTGGTAATTCTACTATTACTGAAAATTTAGTTTATTCAACTATAAATATTATAACCAATAACTACATGCCTATCATTTTTCCTTTAACAATCTGCTTCTATAATTCTCACAGCAGTACACACAGTAGTTAAGAACACACAGAACAGACTGCGTTGGCTAAAAATGCCAGCTCCAGTACTTTCAAGCTGAATAACCATGGGCAACTTAACCTCTCTCTGCCTTAGTTTCCTAATCTGTAAAATAGAGATGACAGTAGTGCCTACATCAGAGTTGTTGGGAGATGAGATGAGCTGGTAAAAGAAGCATGTAACAGTACCTGGCCTATAGGAGGCATTCAAACTGCTACTGGTGCATAACCACATACAACCCTGGGCCATGGTGGGTGGGGGGCGGGGGCAGTGAGTGGGCACAATGAGCCCCTCCCTGCCTAGTCCAAAATCCACATAAAACTTGACTGCCCCCCAAATTTTACTAATACACTAAGGCTGAGCTTAACAAAAACAGAAATTAACACATACTTTGTATGTTATATGTATTATACACTGCATTCTTACAATAAAGCTAGAGAAAATATTATTTTAAAAATCATAAGAGAAAATATATTTACAGTACATATATATATTTACTGAAAAAAATTCACATATAAGGCCCATGCAGCTCAAATCCATGTTGTTCAAGGGTCAACTATATTTTATAACATATTGAATACCCCAAAATTAGGATTTATAATTTCAAATAAAAAAAGTTATAGACATTTTTATAGCTCAAGACACATTATCAAATATCTTTCCAAAAGGATAGTCCCGATTTAAATCCCATCACCATGTAGAAGAGTACCAGTTTCACCATCTTCACAGAGGTAATGGACATAAATATCTTTAAAATACTTCCTAATTTAGAAGGTTTTATGACTTGCATTTGTTTGATTAGGAAAGCAGGGTTAATTAGCCTCCCACATGATTTAGTAACTAGTTACTGCTCTTCTGAACAACCTAACCATATCACGTGTGCACTCATCTACTACAGGGCTTCAAGGTCTCTCCTTGGTGAATAAGCAATCTTTCTTTTAAAAAGTATACCGGGACTTCCCTGGTGGTTTAGTGGTTAGGAATCTACCTGCCAAAGCAGGGGACAAGAGTTCGATCACTGTTCCGGGAGGATCCCACACGCCATGAGACGAGTGAAGCGGGGTACCACCACCACCGAGCCCGCACGCCTCGAGTCTGAGCGCCACAAGGGAGGCCGCCGCGGCGGGGAGCCCGTGCGCTGCGGCAGAGGAGCCTCCCGCTCGCCAGGGCCAGAGCAAGCCTGTGCTCAGCACCCAAGACCCAGCACAGTCAAAGAAACTAAATAAAAAAAAAATTTTTTTTAATATCCCTATACTATATTGACTACAAACATGTGTCTGGTCTCTTTGTAGCCTTGTTATTGTAAATAGACAAAAACTGGGAACATTTTTTACCACTAGTTTCAGAAGTTATATTCTTTTTGACTTCAGAATATTTGACACACGCAGTAGCATGATTTACCTAAAAGCACTAACAAAATTAATCATCTTGTAAAAGCTAAACTAAATGTTATGAAATGTGAGGTTTCGGAAACAAGGTACTTCGGGCTTACCTCAGACCCCAATATCAGATACTTACAGATGGGATAATGTCTGTTGAATACTTTTTATATTTGAAACAAAGTGAAAAATTTGCTTTCAAATAAGTTTTTAGCCAAGTGTAGATATTCAGAACTTAGGTTTACTTTATTTACAAGTCTGAGACATCTAACAGTATAAAAAAAATTCTTAAAGCATAAAAGTAAAATTCTTACTAAGTGTACAGCATGATCTATTTCTTCAGTAGTTACACCTGGTTTAATCATCCCAGCGGCAATGTCCAATACTTCTCTAGCAAGCTGTAAAAGAGAAACACTTCATACATTCGAGAAGAAATGAAGTAGCATTAGAAATCTGTACCCTCTGTACTAACTTAGATTTTATGGGATACTGACAAAATGAATCTCACCTTGAAAATTATAATCCTGAATTTTTATTTTATAACCATTTACATGTATTTCTAACATATTTCTAATACCCATTAATAAACGTGTATGTATGTCTGTGTAAACATATAAATAAAATTGGTCTAGCTAGCAAATAGTTTAATTAGTACATCTGACTGATTTCTACGTGAAAATGTACATCTTAAGTAATCTAAACAATAATCAAGTGATGAAGTTTGAGGCTTCTCACAATTCTACAATGGAGAAGGAAAGAGAGGGAAATAAAACAATAAGATAAATGATTTTCATCAAAGAACCACAGCAAATAACTATTACATAAAGAATGGATGGAGGAAAAAAAAAAGAATGGATGGAGAACAGGGTCCTACTGCACAGTACAGGAAACTATATTAAATATCCTGGAATAAACATAATGGAAAAGAATATAAAAAAGAATGTATACATAACTAAATCACTTAGATGTACAGCAGAAATGAATACTTACAACATTGTAAATCAACTATACCTTAATAAAAAAATTAAAAAATATATATATATATGTATGGCCAGTCATAGTCTTACTGTGTAACATTTGCCACCTTTGTACATGAGCAAATCATTGACTTCATGTGTTGTAACTACTTAAACAAGTCCTATCCTAGGAGGAGGGGAAAATTCTTACCCTACATACGAGCCGCATCCCTTCTATATCTTCAGATGAGAGTAACTTAATTTGAGAAGTACCTTTAAGAGCTTGCTCAGATTCAGACATTCCTGGAAAAGAAAATCACTAAGTAAAACCAAAATGAACAAAAAGATGTAGTATATAAAAACATAATTATTCCCCAATGATAAAATAATAGTCAAGTCTATTTCACACAATGGTATTTCATAATATAGGAGGGTCCAGGTCAGGGTTTCTGAAAAAAATACTTTCAACATGAAATTTGCTAAACAAACTGAAGGAAGAACTCTAAAGAACAAATTTTCAGATTTATTAGAAATCAGTCAAGATGGCATATTTATTATTTGACAGGCAGTGTGTTAATAAGGTCAATAAATGATTTACATTTGAATAGCACCATATAATTAATATATGTGTTTTCATGATCATCTCCTTATATAGCAAGCATATATCAACAACTGATGAATTAATTACACTCATTTATTTTTTAAAACTGGAACCTAAGTCAGTGTTTTTCAAACTGCAACTTGTGATCATTTAGTGGCTATTAGAGGGCTATGACTCTACATTTTTTTAAAGTAAATAAACTGAATAGAAAATAGACTATATACAGGCTGTTGTGAAATGTTTGGCTGTTAATTTATATACACACCCATATATATATAGATTATGTTATAAAATACAGTTCTCACTCTGGTTCACGATCAAAAAAAGTTTGAAAAATACTGCCCTAATAAAATCAGCTTATTCATATACTGAAAAGCATTAAGCTAGTATAATAACAATTTCAAAATCTGACAAAAAGACTATAACCATAAACTACTCTTTATAAATGCTGATATAAAAATCCCAGATAAAATATTATCTAGCAGAATCCAAAAAACACATAGTACATCATGAATTGAGTGAAATTCATATTGGAAAGACAGGGATAATTCAACATTAACTATCAATATAACTCGTCATAGTCATAGATTAAAGAATGGAAAATAAATGATCATCTAAAAAGATAGCTCTGATAACACAGCCAGCTACCACCTTTACATGATAAATACAAATCTCAAGCCAAGAACCAACATCATGGAATGCCCACTATCCGCAGTAGTACTGTTAGCACTGTTCTGACAATACTGCAGATGTATTTAACTGGAGAAAGAAATAATACATATAAACTTAGAAAAGGACAAAACCTTTATTAATTTCAGATATGATTATATATCCCTAGAACAGGGGAATACCTGGAAAATAACTAGATATAAGAATTCAGCAAGTTGGCAAATTATAATATATAAAAATTAATAAATTTGCCATATACAAAGTGAAAGTGAAAGTTGCTCAGTCGTGTCCTATGCGACCTATGAATGACTTTGCGACTCATGGACTGTACAGTCCCTGGAATTCTCCAGGCCAGAACACTGGAGTGGCTAGCCGTTCCTTTCTCCAGGGGATCTTCCCAACCCAGGGATCCAACCCAGGTCTCCCCCACCGCTGGCAGATTCTTTACCAGCTGAGCCACAAGGGAAGCCCAAGAATACTGGAGTGGGTAGCCTATCCCTTCTCCAGCGGATCTTCCCAACCCAGGAATCAAACCGGGGTCTCCTGCATTGCAGGCAGATTCTTTACCAACTGAGCTATGAAAACAACAAATCAAAAAATACAGATAACACTACAGTCACAAGAATAACTTAAAAAGATAAAATATCCAGGAATAACTTAATGTTAAAAGACCTAATGAAGAAAATTTTAAAATACCACTGAAAGACATAAAGGAGACTTAAATAAAATAGAAAAACATACCCTGTTCTTGAATAGGAAGACTCAATATGGTAAAGGTGTCAATTCTTCCCAAGTTAGCCTATAAATTTAATACTATCCCCATAAAAAATGGTAATAGGACATTTTTAGAAACCAGACAAGCTGATCCTAAATTTCACATGGAAAAACAAACATGTCAGGAAAATTCTAAAAAAGAGGAAAGATGGGAGCAACAAGGCCTACCAAATATTAAAACACTCTACAGCTATAATAATTAAGAGTTTGGCATATGATTAGACAAATGGGTTAATGAAACGGAACAGAATCCAGAAATAGACCCAAAGATATATGAAAATATAATACAGTGATATAGGTTACATTTTAAATCAGTACAAAAAAGACTGATTTTTAAAAACAACCAGTGACGTGACAACCAGATATTCTTCTGGGAAAAAATTAAATTGCAGCCCTACTTCACTCCTAATAATAAATAAGTTTCACATGGGCCCAAAATTTTATCTCACACACACAAAAAGAGTAAAATCACAGAAACAGTAGAAGAAAACATAGGAAAATATTTTTATTATCTCTGAACCAAAAAGGTCTTTCTAGGTCATAAAGCCATAAACACCTTAAAAGAATACACTGACAAATTTCACTACAAAATAATGTTGAAAGTTTGTAATAAACATAGCATTATAAACAAAAACAAAAATGTAAGTATCTGCTTGGCAGAAAACATTTTATAGTACATCAAGAGATTATTTTCCTCAATATAGAAAGAACATTTGTAAGTCAGTATGGAAAAAACTAAGTAATCTGAGAGGGGGAAAAAAGGCTAAGGATATGAATAGACAGTTCAAAAGGAAAAATACAAATGATCTTTAAAAGTAAAGAGATGGGGACTTCCCTCTGGTCCAGTGGCTAAGACTCTGAGTTTCCAATACAGGGGGTCCTGGTTCAATCCCTGGTCAGGGAACTAGATCCCACATGCTGCAACTAAGACCTGGCATAGCCCAATAAATAAATTAAATAAATAAAAAATAATAAAAGTAAAGAGATGCTCAACCTTACTCATAACTTAAAAATGCAAATTAAAATAATTGTAAAGTATCATTTTTCATCTTTCAGATCAGCACAGATCATAAAACTTGGTAACATACTAAGCTGAAGAAGACAGAAGAAAAGAGACTCTCACATGTTTTTAACTGAAGAATCTCTGAGATTTGTAATTATCTCTCAAAATTTTTTAAATGCACGTATCCTGTGATCTAGCTGTTTTACTTCAGACAATTCGATTATAGAAATACTCTCGACATGTGCACAAAGATTCAATTACAAGAACAGCTCCTGTGGTCAAACTGGCAGAAATAAAAACCTGGAAATAATCTAGAAATAAATTGGAAAAAACCTAGAAATAAATTAATCGGAGTCTGGTTTAATAAATTATAACATGTACACACAGTGGAATACTTCACTCATTAAAAAGAAATGGCTTTATGTGAACTTATATGGAATATTTACAACATAAAATACAGTAATACAAGATGAAAGGTGTATGCTTGTTCGTTTTTTGTATAATTGGATGGAGAGGGTGCTAACGTGTGTATGCACAACAAAGACTGCTGAAAAGTTCTGCAAGAAATCATTAACAGTGATTACTTCTGAGGAAACGTACTCACTTTTCCCTTCATAACATTTTATCCTACCAGAATTTACCTTATCTATGTACTTGTTGCTGTATTTTGGGGGGGGGGGGGGGGGGGGGCGGGGGGAGCATGCAGGATCTTTAGTTGCAGCATGTGGGATCTAGTTCCCTGACCAGGGATTGAACCCTGTCACCCTACACTGGGAGCGCGGAGTCTCAGCCACTGGACCACCAGAGAAGTCCCTATCTGTGTACTTTTTAAAGATACAATTTAAAACTATACTCTAGAATATTAAATACACTGTAATAAAACTATACATCCTCAACAGTATTCTATCACTCAGACTCTTTCCCTTCAATTTACCTGAAACAATGGAGTTTACTTACATTTTCAAATTAGATTCAAAAGAACTTAATACAGTTCCTTTTTTCCTTAGTGAAGAAAAGCAACAGTAGCTTACTTTAGTAGATTAAACCACATGAAAATGCTGATATTCAACCATTTTTGACATGCAAACTCAGCAATTTCACAGAACCTATGCTGTAAATTGGGCATCCCTGGCAACTCAGTGTTAAGAATCTGCCTACAATGCAAGAGACTGGGGTTCAATCCCTGGGGAGGGAAGATCCCCTGGAGTAGGAAATGGCAACCCACTCCAGTATTCTCGCCTGGAGAAGTTCCATGGAGAGAGGAGCCTGGTAGGCTACAGTCCATGGGGTTGCAAGAGATGGACATGACTTCTCAACTAAACCACCACCATGCTGCAAATTACCTATCTTCTCTGTGTCTCACTATAGACCACAGAACCCACCTCGGGAGTGCTGAAAGTGTAAACTGGAGTAATACACGTAAGGAAGTTGACACAGTGCTTGACACACAGTCATGAAGCAATAAGTGTCAATCGCAGAGTCATCAGCGGCACCATCACTCTTACTGTCATCCCATTACTGCTATTTCTATTACTGCTACAGAACAGTCTTCAGTTAGGCATGCACTCAGGGCCTGAACCATCTGTTTTTATCTAAACAGGTATTATGTAATTAAGGCAGGAGAAATGTTAAAATAACTTTTTTTAAAAGCTAGAATTTGATATAACAACACAAAATACAGTATTATGTTGGATGTAGCCTTTAACAGCTATATAAACAATGTCTTCAGAATTGATTAGATTTCTAGAGTGAGGAAAGAATTTTTAATTCAAATATTCTAGTTTATCTTGAAAAAAAAAAAAATAACAGAAATGCAGCAATGAAAATTTTCTACTAAAAAGGTACTCTTTTCCTTCGTAGTAGTCATCAAGCGCATAAACTGAAAATGTGAAGAAATAGCATAGCAGAATTTACCTAAAGGGTGATCAGCATAATCTGGTCTTTGAATATAACTTGGCACTGGCCTTGTTGGCATCTAAAAACAACAAAGAGGTTAGCTGGATCCGATTCAAATGTGAAAGTAACTTTCATTATTAAAATCTACTAACAATGCAAATAAAAGTGGGGAAATAAATACCAAATAAAAAAGTTCATTCATCTCATTTAAGTGAAAAAAAAAAAAAAAAGCTTTACATGACATCTTAAATATCACAACATATCTGCTTCGTGAAGATTGAGCTTCACTTTCCTGGTGCTATTGTCATGCCCTTTCCCAGAATACGTAAGTAATAGAGTGACGGAGGGCACTGAAGACCTGAGATTACACGCAGACAAGGAAGGCGCCTGTGTTGCTCCAAACAAACTGGTGAACGAGAATGATAATGAAATGATGTCTCGAACTAAATGTACACCATTATGTTCCTGGTCATTATCTCTGGAAACTACAATTAAAGAGACTTTCTTATATTTTTCCAAATTTTAAAAATTAAAGATGTACTTCTTTAATAAAAAGACAACAGTAAAAAGAATTTAAATATTTGAGAATGACAAATTCCAACTTCATTCAATTCCGAGGGTAAGATTCTGAAGTCAGTCTGCCAAGAACATAGGAAGGAGCAAGAGTGGCAGAGAAGTCTTATCTAAATTAAAGTAGAAATATATCACAGTAAAAAATTTTAGAAAAGTAGTAATATATACTCCCATTATGCTGGCCTAAAAATATCTATTCTACCTCATTCTTTTTTAAAAATTAAAGTAGTCTTGATCCTTAATCTAAAATTTCTTCTGCTTCATCCATGACTGGCAATTACTCCTACTAACTTGTAAACAACATACCATAAAAGCTAAAAAGTTAGAATGTAACCTTAATCCTGATCACATGATTCATAATCGGAATACAAATCATAAGAACCATTTTTAGGAAACTGAAAATTATGAAGACTGGTTTAAAAAAATATTAAATTTTTATTACCTTATTTACTCACCAGTGGATAATGGGGTCTGAGTTTTCCAGTATATCGATAACCTGCCCATGGATCAGTGTTGATATCCCCTTCTACAGTCCAGGAAGACACTTCTCGCTTGGCCTTTTCATCTTCTAGGATATGGATGGATGAATGACAGAAAGAAATGCCTCAGTGCTCAAGCTACTAAGCAGCAGCAGACTTTTAACAATCACATACTTGAAAGCCAAGCCAAAGAGCCCAGGCACAAAATCAAGCAAACTTCCACCTTAACCTGAATCCCCAAAATACTATGTTCTTGCTCTATCCACAACCCTCTGACTCCTGAAAGATCTAAGTGTCTTGGGAGAAAAAGCCCCAACTAAACATACCGTCAGTTTTTACACAATGCTGAATAGGAACAGCACATGGTCAAACTCCTTTTCTCAAATAAATGCTAAATGCATTCTCTCTACAATGTCAATTTATAGGAAGCCTGTTTTTTTAAATATAAGATGTGAGCCTAGGCAAAACTTCCCAGCTGAGGGCAGACATTATGAATGGGTTCCACGTTTTTACTAAAAGAACAGATTCTAAATAATTCCCAAGCAAATTTAAAGTTTAAAAAAAAACTTCTCACTTAGCTGATGACAGACTGTCAAGTAAACATTTTAAGTTGCTTTGAAAATTTTATGAGTATAGTTTGTTTTTTTTCAGGAAGGAGGTAACAGAAGGGAGTAGGAAAAGGCAAAGATAGGGGGAGGGAATAATCAATCAAAAGTAACTGAAAATTCATTAGAAACATAAGAACCAAAGACCCCACTACCAGGTTAGTTAATAATATATAATGCTGCATTATGTGAAATGCACTTTAAATCTTTTTCACACAGAACATACCCTCAGTGGTATCTGAGCACATTGCTCTATCTACAAACTAAAATAGAACTACTAACATGAGACTTTAAACAGCAGGAATTCAAACCCCTCCCACACCAAGTAACAGCCTATACACTTCTCAATGCATACCAATCTTTTCCTGATTACTGTTACACTATCACAGGTTTTAAAAGTCAGGCTTCAAATGATTTTAGAGAAAAAACTCCCCTTTAAGTGATCTATTTAAAATACAAAATGGGAGAATAGATATCACTTTAAGCTAAAGAGGAATGGTGAAATGAGTAAAGGTGGTCAAAAGGTACAAAAATCCAGTCATGTGATAAATAAGTCCTGGGGATATAATGTACAGCATGGTGACTAAAGTTATCAACAACAGAGAAAGATAATCCAGTCTCACTTTCTCATTTTACAGATGAGGGAATGGGGGAAGTTTGGTTCACATGGGCAGAGAAATGTGGAAATGCTGCTTTCTAGTACAGTATTCTCTCCACAAAGCACGTGGTCAACTTGGGAGTGAAAGACCCTTGACGTGCAATTGACAAGAATGCAAAAATACAACCAATCCATTCACACTATTTTGGAAGAAAATATAATTATAATAGTACTTATGAAGTAAAAGAATAGAAAAGAGTAAGAAAAGAGAAAGAAAAACTCTACTACGCTACCAAATTTTAGGTATTTTTCTCCCCTATGAAGTTCAAGAAAGCCTCTGTGAATGCTAATGTCAATAGGAAAGCTGTTTTTCATTCCAGGACAAAAATGGACTCTATTCATTGCCACTGGGGTCAAACATTACAGTGAAGTGAAAGTGAAGTCGTTCAGTCGCATCCGACTCTTTGCGACCCCAAGGACTGTAGCCCACCCAGGCTCTAACCATGGAATTTTCCAGGCAAGAGTACTAGAGTGGGTTGCCATTTCATTCTCCAGAGGGTCTTCCTGACCCAGGGATCGAACCCAAGTCTCCTGCATTGCAGACAGACACTTTACCGTCTGAGCCACCAGGGAAGCCCCCAAACATTACAGAAAATAGTTTAAAACACAGGCCAACTGATAACCTACTTTAGCTGTAATAGCACCAAGTGCTTCTGTCTGAATTATGAAACTCAAGAATAATTTTCACCAGAAACATAGCACAGAATAGCAATCAAGATGCAGGCTTTTTGCTTTAACATACTCCAAGGGAGAGTGCAGGGAAAAGGATGGCTGTAAAAACCTTTCAAAGCTCCCTACTGATCTGAATTCTGAACTGTCCGCAATCAATTTTCAAGAGAATTCAAAGCAGACCTCAAACAAGCATTATAACCCAAAAGCTAGCTACACAAGAATAAAATATGGCAAGTTCTTTTCTAATCTCTAGGTATAATTTACTTAGGGAAAGTCACTCTTCCAAAATAAATTTTACTTAAACTATTTAAGGATCAATTTGATCTAAGCCCCTAAGTCCTAGACACATAACAGAAATCCAATAAACAGGAATTGGACTGGGGGTTGGTAACAAGATTGCACACTAACTGCTCTTTTCACAAAGACCGTGAAAGCATAGGACAGCAGAAACAAACACTGTAAGCTGTCTTTCGAACATCACCGTGCAACAGGGCCAGGTAAGCTGCAGGTGGTGTCAGAGAGCACCCAATATGTACAAGGTCAGATCTCAAGTATTACACGTCACATTCTTCTTTCTCTAAAACACGTGGCCTCCTCCAGTCAGCTTCCACAAAAAGCTGCCCGTATCTAAGCTCTGCCTGGGGCAGAATTTTCTGACCACAATCCTGACTCAGTTCTCCCAATAAACGACTGTAGAGCGCTTACTAATTACTGCCCATTTAACCCTCACAATGAACCCATGATTTCGGTAGTTTGGAGGTGAGGCTTAGTAATCCGTGCTCACAAAGCTTGGTGCAACCAGTTCTGAAATATTATCTCTTCCCTGTACAATCCAAAACTCAAGCACACTAGCTTGGGAGGGCAGAAGAGGAGAAGAAAAAGTATTATTTAGAGGTGGCTGGTTTGTTCTGGCTGCGCCACATGGCCTGTGGGGATCTTGGTTCTCCAGCCAGGGACTGAACCCCAGCCACGGCAGCGAAAGCACTGTGTCCAGCTGGACCGTCAGAGAATTCCCATAGAGGTTCTCTTTTTTAAAGTGGGTTTTTATGTCATATTTTTGGCTATTCAAAAGACGCTTGTCAAACGCGTCGACACGGCGACAAAGAAACTGAGTGTGTTAGTGTTAAGTGTAAAAGTGTAGACTAATACAGTATTGAGATGTGAAGTGCTAAAACTTACACAGATCAGACTAAAGGCAAATGCTAATACTACGTAAACTCTGGCAGTAGGTATGCATAGGAAAAATGCACCCAAGCATCAGCATTGCAGGGTTTTCAAGATGTTACAGCCAAGTGGTCTTCTTCCCTAGGACACATGAAAAATAAATGTTGCTCTTTAACTCACACTTGGAAGTTTCCTGAGGCCTCATTAACTTCTGCAACCAAGAAAATTCCTCCAAGTCCAAACTATTTCATTAGCAAACTCTAGCAAACATTTTCAGAAGAAATAATACCACTACTACACAACCTCTTCCAGAAAAAAGAAAGGGAGGAGACATTTCCCATTTTATGAGTCCAGGATTACTCTAATGCCAGATCCAGTCAAAGATATAAAAACAAATTACAGACCAATATCCCACATGAACATAAATACGAAATCAGTTATCTTCGATTAGAGATCAGTACACAGAACTACTTGTTATGTTGTCTCACTATCACTTCTCGGACTAAGTGAAAGTGAAGTCGCTCAGTTGTGTCCGACTCTTTGCGACCCCGTGTAGACTACCAGGCTCCTCCGTCCACGGCATTCTCCAGGCAACAGTACTGGAGTGGGTTGCCATTTCTTTCTCCAGGGGATCTTCCCGACCCAGGGATCGAACCCAGGTCTCCCACATTGCAGGCAGACACTTTAACCTCTGAGCCACCAGAGCTATCTTTTAAGACACCCTGGTTGCTTCCCAGCCCAACCCTATCTCTTATTTCTTTTTTCCCCTATTCCCTTTCTCATTACTCATCTTAGCTCTGGAGACCCATCTTTCCCCATACCATCCCCACCTCTAAGACTGTCACCCACTATGGTTATTAGGGCATGAAAAACACAGGACCTGAGGGCTGACTCTACCCAACACCACCCAAAGGCATCAAGAATATTAGGCTCACCCAGTGAACCTAAGTCCATCAGATCCAAGAGGGCACAATCTGCAACATGGCATCATACTAAACTCCAGAGATATACGTAAAACACAAGTAGTTTCAGTCCAATACAGTAAAAATTACTAGGAACACCAACTGTTTAGCTGTCTTGCAGTATAAGTCATAATGAAATAGTTCTACCTTCAGAAACCCCATACTGAAGAAACAGGCACAATTCAACGAGCTGGCAAACACTTGGGGAAGAGACTCAAATCAAGTTCTTTTAGTAGCATACTCTTTCACCTCAATCCTTCAGTTCCCTATGCTTTAAGTTCCTGGGTGTCTGCGTGCATGCTAAGTTGCTCACTCACGTCTGACTCTTTGTGACCCCTTGGACTGCAGCCCACCAGGCTTCTCTGTCCATGGGATACTCAAGGCAAGAATACTGGAGTGGGCTGGCATGCCTTCCTCCAGAAGTTCCTGGGTAATAAAATGTTAATAATTGGCTCAAAGAGCTCTAAAATTACCTAACACATCTGATGCACAGTATTTAAAGTATGAGTAAATAAAATAAAGTGGCAAAAAAATAAAGTGGCATATTTAAACTTATTTCTATCCTTTAATTTGAGGTAACAAATCCTGTCATTTATGTTTTTTTAAACTCATTTACTCACAATCACTTTTCCTCATCTCTAACCATTTTTCCTCCCACAATAGCCTTAGCACTTCCACTAAATACAGACTTCACTTTATATAACCACAGAATGTCTTTTTAAATTTTTATTTCCTTTTCCTTCAAATGGTGGTTAAATTGATTTCAATAAGATTTGGAAGGTATATAAATATAAAATAATCCAACAAACTTCACTAAATCAGCAAATTCCTTAAAAATACAAAGTAGATGAACTAAAAATACCAAAATCAGTTAAGTTGAAAAAGAAACCTTATACCAAGAACCATATACTGTCTGCCAGTCCTTCATCCATCAGGATGGCAATGCTATAAAGAACAAAAAGTCCCTGTCAATTTCCCAAGTAACTGTGATGACTTGTCTTGAGCTAGCCACCCTAAAGGCTTAAATTTATAGGACCAGTAGCCAAAGCAGGACAGCAATAGCTAAAAAAGCAGCCAATAGTTTCACTTTGTGGTGTTTCACAGAGGAACTTCAAAAAAGAAAATTAAACATCAGGCTACAAGTAATAACATTAAAACACCAAAAGAACAAAGTGATACAATTCTGAGTTAGACAAAGCAATTGAAATTGACACTAGACAAAAACAAAAGCAATCTGATTAAATGGAGCTCCCTTGCCCCTGCCTGCAACATGCAAATGCTTCAAGTACAGGAGAGGGAGGGCACCAGACGCCAAGGTCAGGACACTCTCTGGTGCTGCGCAAGCCAATCCAACTATCATAGCAAGCATCTTGTGTTTTCACGGTACATATGCAATACAAGATTAACAAAGGTATTACTCAGTCATATTTTACTTACAGGATTGAATATCACAAAGCACAAAACTGTCCTAATTCTAGCTTCTGGGATTATACTGCCAGAACACTCAAATACACACGTAAGAGAGCTGGAAGAATTCTTGTCTTCTGCAAGAAGTCACTTCTAAGAAAAACAGTATAGAGATGTGTAACTTTACTTACTTGCTTTCTTATGCAGTAACTTGTGAGTTGCCCAACTTCCTTTAAAACATTCCTAAAAAGAACAAACATGAAAATCAGCGTCACTTTCCTTAATTGGAAACATTTCAGTCATAGTTCTATTTCAATTTTATGTTATCAAATTATTTTGAAGTATTTGAAAAGAACCCTGAACCAATGGAGCAATCATACACTAGGAGGAAAAAAAAAATAAGGAAAAATTTGCAGATTCCTTCATGATATAGTAGTTTGATTCCCAGTTCATCATATATCACTACTATGTTAGTATATCCCAACACAGATAACCATTTTCAAAATGAATTTTATGTTCTACAGACAATGCAGTAATTTTAAATGCTTGTTCAGGGCTATATATAATATCTTATATGTCCAAATATTCAAATGCAGTTTGAGACTAGAAAGTGAACATCTTTAATGTTTAATGATACCATCTAGGCTGAGTATTCATTTCACTGTATCAATTCCTATAGTGCAATACTTCACTTTTTCAGACCACTGAATCCTTTGAGAATCTTGGGAAAGTAACCATTCTCCTCCACAGGAAGAAATATATCTATGCATATATCTATACATATAATGTACAGAGTGCCCTGCGGGTATAACATGCACTGTATACTGATATGAATGAATGGATGTGTATGCATATGTTTATATGTACATAGGTGCTGGGCACTCGGTAGTAAACAATATAGGTCCATTTGAGACAAATATTACATGGCTAATTACACAATTAAATACATAGTTTAATCCTAAGGAAGCCTATGGGCTTCCGTGGTGGCGCAGATGGTAAAGAATCTGTCTGCAACACAGGAAACCCAGGTTTGATCCTTGGGTCCAGAAGATCTCCTGGAGGAAATGGCAACCCACTCCAGTATTCTTGTCTGGACAATTCCATGGACAGAGGAGCCTGGTGGGCTACAGTCCATGGGGTCACAGAGAGTCAGACACAACTGAGCAACTAACACTTTCACTTTCTTAAGTCCTAAGGGCTAAAAAGTAAAATACACAGTGCTATGAGAAGAGGTAGAACACAAGAACTAAAGATAGAGGCAGGGGTCAGATCATGTTGAAGAGTCCCTAATGATAACAAAAGCCATTAAAGGATTTTAAACAAAGGAACAACCTGATGATAACTTGGTTATGCATCCCTGATCTCCATCAACAAATCCAAAATTAAAACTCCGTTAGTACACAGAATGGTTCTGAAGAACTCCAAAACACGGGCTTTTAATACAGGCAATCCTTGCTATGCATAGTAGTGTAGAACCATTAAAAACCACTGTACAATCTGTAACCATAAAAAGCAATCTTCAAAATCAACAGCAAAAATTTAAATTGTTCCATGACATTTAAAACTTTTTGCCAACACATTAAAAACTCTCTTACTCTAGGTTATAAATATATAGGAACCTGGAAAATTTGTTCAGTATATTGTAATTTAAAACATTAGATATGTTGAAAATTAGAGTATTTTACTTTTTTATTCAAAAACTTATCAGATGTACAGCAGAAACCAACACGATACTGTAAAGCATTATCTTTCAATCAAAAATAAATAAGTTAAAATGTTGGGGAAAAAAGCCTGATCAGGACTAATCTGAACCTGTGTGCCGCCTTCTCACTGAGTAACTCAGCAGATGGAGTGAGCATCTTTCTCGTGCTTGGTACACTTTCTAGGTTTGCAACCGTTTCCACACTTTATCCTTTGCACTTTGAATACCTCTGAGAGTTCCTTTAACGTAAAGCTCTTGTTGATGTCCCTGCCCCTAAGACACTAGTGATTCTTTTCATCACAACCATTTTCCTCATTTGTAACAACCAGCCTGTTTCTGAGTTCCTCTGACTGCTTGTCTAGAGTCTCTAGAATGGTGGGCAGTGTCAACATCCCCACAGTCAGCTATTTCTTCTACAATTCCATTTATGTTCCACTTAGGTTTCACATCCACCACTAACACCTAAGTGTTTCTTTGCTGCATTTTCTTCTTAGCCAATCCCTTCTTTCAATGAATCACTTTTGTAAAGTGTCATATAAGTTTATCACTGGAGAACAAGAAAGCTAGGCAGCTACAGGCTCTGCTGTCTACAAGAGAACCAAGCAACAGACACCCAGGGACCAATCACTGACAGGCTTTGAAAAAAGTAGAGGGGCCGGTCGCTCACTAATCAAGATGCAGGGCTGTGATTTCCGAAGTCATCTGAGGAATGAATAGCTAGCGGTAAAGTCTCATGTACTTCATGTCATTACCCATGTGGTTGGGAGACTGGTTTTAACTAATCTGAAGTTAACTAAATTTATGCATATCAAAATTACAAAATAAGATCTTCCTTTATATAATTGTCAACCTGATACAACCTATTTATAAAGCTTTTCTAAATAGGTTATGTGAACAAAATACTTTTGCCTCACCCAGCATCTTTTTTTACCCTCACAGAAGCTGACGCATATTTCCTTAAATAAAATAACATCTCTGTCCCAACTGATTCAATTTAGAGAACACAGAAGTTTACATACCAATTTAAATCAAGAAAGGGAGGGGGAAAGAACATCAGAGAGGAGAGGTAAAAGCAGCATTTAAAATGTTACCAAAAATTCACCACCTACTTATTACTAAGGATAATACATACTTCATAAAGGGCTTGTAAGTAGGAACAACTTAAAACTCACATGCTTTTCTATACTAAGTTTCAGGCAATGGCAAAAATCATGGGCTTTTGAGGTCAGCCCTGTACCCTGGCTTGATCACTTATAAGCAGTACAATATACAGGGGAAAAAAACCTTAATATCTCTTAAGTCCCACTTTCCTCAACTGTAATGTAGGGAAAACTGTGTAAAAATGTGTGGTCAATAACAAGTGTTCGATTCTAATTATTATCCATTTTATTATTTTTAAAAGCAATTTAAATTTGGAATTTGAAAAGATGGTACACCTATATACCTTCAATGTGTGCATCAACCCTGCCCTGAATTCTTAGCTGATGAAAACTTATGGCCATTAGGCAGCTAGCGATGACTGTGGGCTTTGTAGCTAATGAGCATCACCGTCCCGGCTTCCCTCATGGCTCAGTCGGTAAGGAATCCGCCCACAATGCAGGAGACCTGGGTTTGACCCTGGGTTGGGGAGATTCCCTGGAGGAGGGCATGGCAACCCACTCCAGTATTCTTGCCTGGAGAATCCCAGGAGGAGCCTGACGGGCTACAGTCCCTGGGGTCGCAAAGAGTCAGAAACAACTGAGCGACCAGGCACAGCCCAGCATCACTGTTCAGGGAACCTGCGCATCACGGAGGGGGATCCAAGCGTGGGAACAGCCTCGAGTTTGCACAGACTTTCCGGCCAAAACAGCAAAGAACACTGAGAACAACAAACAGCCTGCCAGTTCAAGGGGTGTGAGCACAACCTGTGACTAACCTTTGGCAGGGTCATAGGCCGTGCAGACACAAAAGCAAATAGGAAGGCAGGTTTGGGTTTTTTTAATTTAAAAAACACTGAGCTTGGGAACTCCCTGGTGGTCCAGGGGTTAGGACTCAGTGCTTTCACCGCCATGGGGCAGGTTCCATTCCTGGCCAGGGAACTAAGATCCTGCTAGCCAGGCGGCATGGCCACAGAAAAGCTCTGAGCAGAGAAGCCAGTGGCCACACTGCAAAGGAGACAGAAGTCAGACTCACGGGCTTCGTGGAGCTCCGGAGCCCAATCAGAACATGTGGCACGGCCATCTGAGGAACCACCGAGCTGGCGACGAGTTTACCATCCTCCCCCACCAAAAGCACCAGGAGCAACACGGAGGTGAGCACCAGGGCACACGAAGTGGTCCAGAAGCCCTCCAGTTCTGGCTCAAGGAACAGAAAAGGGAGCCCAAGTGCTCAGAGTACAGTCCACCTTCTCTTCTCGTCCCTGTCCTCTCACACCCCAAACCCCAAGTGATCCTGAGGCAACCCACAACATGAGCGTGTAGGAGCCAAAGCGCTGAGCAGGAGATATCTCTTCTCTAATCAGTAAAGCTGCAGTCCGGACAGGATGGGGCCAAACCCCTTTACTTTCTTCGGTCTGTGACCTCCTTGTCATTTGGCCCAGACAAAGGCACAGTCACGACATACAGCAAAGGGAGGTACCTAAAACCCCACTGTTCCGGCCAGAGGACCAAAACCGAGAATTCCCAAGGAAGGCGCTCCCTAAAGTGACCCCATCAAGTTGTTCGTAATGCAAACTACTGATGTGTGTGAGAAGAGCACTAACAGAGACCGTCGCTCAGGTCTCAGGACAGACGTGAATGGCGCTGCAAAGGCTGTGAAAACTGAACCGACACTGGAACCACAGAGGCAGGCTAGGACTTGCAGGCTGAATCTAACCAGGTTAGTTAAGTAAGTAAGTAAGTAAAGTCGCTCAGTCATGTCCAACTCTTTGTGGCCCCATGGACTGCAGCCTACCAGGCTCCTCTGTCCATGGAATTTTCCAGGCAAGAATCCTGGAGTGGGTTGCCATTTCCTTCTCCAGGGGATCTTCCAGACCCAGGGATCGAACCCAGGCCTCCAGCATTGGAGACAGACGCTTTACCGTCTGAGCCACCAGGGAAGCTAAAACTTAAAATATCAACATTCTCCACAAGATTTAAACAAGACTTAAGATTTCATAATATGCAAAACTTTCCACAGGATACAATCTAAAATTATCCAGCATATAAAGAACCAAGACAATCTCAATTTATAAGGGAAGTGAGTCAACAGACACCAGTGCTAAGCTGACACCAATGCTGGCATTAACTGACAGAATTTAAAGCAGCTATTATTAAAACGTTCCAACAATCAACCAAAAAACACTCTTATATCAATGGGAAAAAAAAGAAAATATTCGCGAAGATATACAGAAACACCAAATGGAAATTTTAAAACCGAAAAATACAATAGCCAAAATAAAAAATTAACTGGATATATTCAGTAGCACAGGCTTCCCTAGTGGCTCAGCTGATGAAGAATCTGCCTGCAATGCGGGAGACCTGGGTTCCGAGTTGGGAAGATACCCTGGAGCAGGGAAAGGCTACCCACTCCAGTATTCTTGCCTGAAGAATTCCATGGATAGAGGAGCCTGGCTGGCTACAGCCCAAGGGGTTACAAAGAAAGAATCAGATCCGACTGATTAAGCACAGCAGCAGCATCCAGTAGCAGATGACAAAAGAAAAATTCAGTCAACTTGGAAGACCAAAAGAAACTATCCCATTTGAACACAGAAAAGATTAAAAAAAAAAAAATACAGAGCCTCAGGACCAGTATGACAAAAACAGAAAACTACTAAGGATAAAGAGGAAAATTACATGATGATTTTTTTTAAAGGCCAAATAACTGAGATGATATAACAGTTTAAATTGTATGTATCAATAGAGCTTCAAAATTATGTACATAAAGGAGAAAGTAACGTTAAGTGCAAAGATGAAACAAAAATCCACAATATAGTTGGAAACAAAAATCAACAACCACTTATAATAAAAACTCTCAGTAAACTGGAAGAGAATTTCCTCAGCTTGCTAAAGATTATCTACAAAACGTGTACAGATTACAGCAAGTCCCCTATTTACAAACAAGTTCCATTCCAAGAGCATGTTTGTAAGTCCAATAGTTAGCCTAAGTACCCCACTAACACAATCGGCTATACAGTACTGTACTGTAATAGGATTATAATACTTTTCACACAAATAATACATAAAAAACAAACACAAAAAATAAAAAATCACTTTTAATCTTACAGCACAGTATTTTGAAAAGTACAGTAGTACAGTACAACAGCTGACATACAGGGGCTGGCCCCGAGTAAACGGGCCGCCAGAGTCACGGACTGGAGGAGGGAGAGGCGCTGGGAGACGGCAGAGCTGCAGGATCGTCCGCAACAGCACACAGGGAAGCCGCAATTTCACGCATGCTTGACGTGGACGGCACAGGTTCTGATTCCCTGATGTTTTCAATTCTATCTACTCTCTTAAAACCAAAATCCAGCAATGGCTAGGCAGTAGCTCTTTTTTTTTCTCAGATAATCCGTAGCACTGGATGGCACTCTGCAACCTTCACATACCCTTCTTCGTTTGGGTCCTATGCCTCAAAAACTAACAGCGCCTCCTGAGATAAACCAAATCCCCTTGCCATTTCCCTTGTTGTGAATCTCTCTGGTTCTTCGGTTACTTCTTCCTCCTGTCTCTCTTGGTCCTTCCCCTGGGCCTCCGATTCCACCAGGTCTTCATCAGTAACCTCCTCGTGTTGCACGGCAACAGTACTTCACAGCAGACAAAAGCACAGCCTCGCGTAGAGGGTGCACGTGACAATGTACACCAGACACGTGAATTTAAACACAACTGGACATGCAAACACACCTTCACATCTTTGAAAGTTTGCAACTTTCAAGGGTTCGTATGTAGGGCACTTACTACACAGAAAGCTAAGTGAATGGAGCTGTACAAGGAAGGAAAAGTAATTCTACTGTAACAATAATACATCACACTTACATAGCACCTACTATGGGCTAGTCACTATTCCAACTACTTGACATATGTGAAGTCCTGACAGTCCTATGAAGCAGACACTACTTATACAGTACCCATTTTACTGATGAGAAAGTTAAGCCACACTAAATGACCTGCCCAAGGTCACACAACTACTAAGGGACAAGCAGACTACGTGACTCAAAACCACTTTACAAATCAGAAGACAGCCACATGACAGGTGCGGAGTGTAACTGCCAAACCCTCTCCTTCATTCCAGGAAAGCTAGTGACAAGGCCTAAAACCAAATGATCAAGACAGAGAAATACAACCATGCTTTTTAGAGATACGGAATTGAATGCCAAAATAATCAGTTTAAAGTGGTGGAAAGAAAACCAAATTCTGGGGATATAATGTACAACATGATGAGTGTAGTTAACAATATTGTATATTTGAAAGTTGTCTAAAACGTTCTCATCACAAGGGAAAAAAACTGAAACTGTGAGGTGATGAATAATAACTGAACTTATGGTGGTAACTGTTTCACAAAGTATATATTATCTAATTATTATGTTGTATACCTAATAGGCTCCCTCAGTGGCTCAGTAGTAAAAAGAATCCACCTGCCAATGCAGAAGGCCTGGATTCAATCCCTGGGTTGGGAAGATCCCTTGGAGAAAGATACGGCAACCCACTCTAGTAAGAATTCCATGGACAGAGGAGCCTGGCGGGTTACAGTCCATGGGGTCACGAGGAGTCGGACATGACTTAGTGACTATACAACAATACCTTAAACTTATTCAATGTTCTGTCGATTATTTCTCAATAAAACTGGAAAAACTAATGCCAGGTTAAGAGATACCCAGTATTAGAATATTTGACTCTAAGCCACATGCATGTCTTTTCAAGAATCAAAGCCATATTGAACATAATAACTGGCATGATCTCTAAGATGTCCAGTGCACATATATTTAGGTTCCTTTTCTACAGCCAGTATTTTAAGTTGAATGCCGTTTTCCAGCTGCAGGAAGATTCTATCTAAAAGACAAGTTGTTTTCTGAGTTAAGGCATTTTGTCACTTAAAGTAGATTTAAACCAATTAATACAGCATTAAGGCAATGTGTTTATACTTTCTGCTCACAGTGTGACCAACTGGACAGCCTACTCTTTGCTCCACAACTGGGTATCCCCCCAGTGGCCAAAATACACAGCTCACCTCTTTAACCTCTTCCTGGGGGATGTCAACTTATGGTGAACAAGGCTTGTCAGGCAGGCATCAGCAAACAGTCACGTTATTCTTTCTTTTCACATCAATCTCACATCCTTCCTAACGCTGTCGTTCTCTGTGACTCACCTTTTACAGTGGGCACATCTACACATTCACCATTATTTGTTGACTGTTCCAAGTTTCTCCACTCAGAAGGTAATGTTATTTACAACATGACAACATCCAAAAATTCAATCATCAAATCTTGAATTTTAAATAAACAAAGAATTTTTTATTTTAATTGCAAATGCATGCCATCTGGAGTATATCAGAGTAGGTGCCAAGTTTTTCTTTTTACCCCTACTGATCACAGAACTCTTGTAAAAAGAAATCTAGAACTCTTTAGTATTTAAACAGAAAAAAGAGGGGCTCTGACTGGGACAGGAGCAGGGAGGTGGTACCACTAACCTATGCCCAGCTTCATACATATCGTATCTTTCAAAGCAATTAAGCTTCAATAATCAGATGCCCTCCTCCCCTTCATTCAAACCATACTTTCCTTCAAGAGTTCAGAAGATAACAACAAGTGATTTTAAATACAAGGTTTTCTGTAAAACTCCTCCTGTCCCCCAGTGAGAAATGACATATCTTCTAAACCCTTTAGCATTTACTGCCTCTACAATTCAATTAATCATCTATTTCATGGTGATCTCTCTTAATTCGATCCTCTAGTAAACTGTGAACAAACTAAAATCAATATAAGTTTTTTAAAGGAACCATATTTCAAAATGCTTCTTCTTGATTGTCACTTCATACTGGGCAAAGTAAAAAGCCCAAGATGATATGCAAAGACCAACGGTTAAGTTTTGGTACACCTTAAGTATTCATGGTAAACTATTTTCTTTTCATATCTACTCTGCAAAGTCATAGCTATGGAAAAACTGCCAAGATTTAGAAATAACCCCCCTTGATTCTATTTCAGGGGAAAAAAAAAAAAAAACTTTCAACAAGATTATCAACTTATTCCTAAAAAAGCAAAACATGTTTTACATTTTTTCAGACTACCTGGTGTTCTAAAGAACTTTACAGTGCGTTGGATCAATGCCATACCATGCCCATTTCTCTCCCAATTAAAATTTCAATGTAGCTATCATCAACTATTAATAAACATGCTGAAGTTCATCACATTCACTGAAAAGCAGCCATTCAAATAAATAGCCCTGTATTTTCCTCAGAGGATTTCAGAGTGTTTTGTACTTGGTTTGTGAGACCTACATCAAATCCCACCTTTTTAATAGGAGGACTAATAGGATTATTCTCATTAAATAAACGGAAGAACTGTCTCACAAAACAGCTTACCTAGCTAAAGACTTGTATTTCAAAATATATGAATATTTGAGGAAATGAAGGAACCAAAGTGTTCATAATAAATACCTCTCAAGACACCCGCCATCCTCTTACTTGCTGAGGCCATCAAGTAACAAGGGCAGAGTCTTCAAAACCCCTGACAGCATCAGGTACATTCTGCACCTCCTAGTAACTCTTGAAGACTGAACAGTATTCCTTCCTTAGACCACAATCTCCTTCTTCTCCCATTTCTTTACCAGGCTAGGGCCACTCAAAACCCTTGAGGGACTTATTCTCCACACCATGAAGAATCAACCTCTGACTCTTACCTGAGCGACCTTTCCTTCCTTATCTCTGAAAAATATACCAACAACCTCACTAAACCAGGGTGAGAGTTCCCCCAGAGAAGACTGCACTTTCCTTTCCCTTGCACGACCTCGTCTATCTGTTCCTGACACTCACATTTACACCTTGTCCTCACAAGTTTTAACCTGTCCCTTCAGTCTGTTACAAATGCTACCTTCATAACGTGTCCACACCACACCCATCCCAGCCCATGCCTGACAACAGGGCACATCCGCACTCCTCTGACAGCGCCTTGTCTCACTACCCTGCTTTCCACCTGTTTCACTGCACCGAAGCACTGGCTATAGACTACCTACTGAAACTAGAAAGGTTAAGTTTTTACCCCACTTTTTCTTTAACACCAAGAGATGTCTACCAAGTTTTAGGAGCTGATATGGGGTAGTATGGTTCTCAGTCCTGAATAGGTCCTCGAATCACCTGGAAAATGTTTCTTTTAAAATACTCATGCTGTTGCCCACAAGTTAGGCAGAACAGTGGTTATCAGGGCTGAGTGGAGCAAGCAAGAGAGCTGTTTAATGAGCTGTTTCAGTTCTGCAAGATTAAAGAAGTTCTTGAGATATGTTCTACAACAATGCAAATATAATAAACACCACTGAAAAGTACTCGTAAAAATAGTTAGGATGGTAATGTCTCTCTGTGTTCTTTACTTGTAGAAAAAAGAAATTCATTTTTTAAAAAGTTAAGTTACAAAGCTGTAGAACAATGATTCTGGTTTTGTTCGAAAAACATAAAAACAACAAGTAACACATGAATGCTGACCATATGCCAAGCACTGATTTAGGCAGTACTACATGCACCAACCATTAATCCTCACAACTCTACAGGGTAAATTCTATTATTGCCCATTTAACAAATGAGAAAACTGAAGCACAGAAAAATTAAAAACCCACAGATAATGGCAAAGCCAGGTTTTAAATGCAGGCTCTCTTGAGACAGTTTCCATGCTCTTAACCTCTATGTAATAAACATATAAAAGTCTGATAATATAATAAACCAAACTGTAACATACTCTTAGGATACGATCATGACACAGCTTTCACTTTAAACACTTCTGTTTTAAATTTATGCAAAGGCCATGCACTGCTTTTTTTAACAAAAAAACAAATGGAGGTATTTACATTTTAAAAAAATATCCTCAGTGGAACACAAAGTCTCTGGCCCTGCTAACAATCACTTTATTTCCTTATATTTCTGCACTCAGACTCTTCACCACTGCAAGGCTGTGGTTACTTGCTGTAACACACACGCCTCAGCTTGCTCCTGCTTCCATAAACACCCTTCCCCTGGAGAGAATGTCCTCTCCTCCTCACTAACAGACACCTTTTTACTTACCTTTTTATTTATTTTTTCCAGTGTGCCCAAATCCATTTCTTAACCCCTCCTTCAGGAGGCCTTCTAGGACCTTCCCTATACCATTTTTCACCTTTCTACTATGCTGCTTTGAAAAACTGCCCATTAGCAGTTTTATTTGTGTCCTCCAGAGCCATCAGCAAACTTCCTTGAAGATGTCAGTACCTTTCTTCTCCAGGCAGGGACTCCAGCCAGTGGCTCAGTATGGAGCATACTGAGCAGGCAGAACTAGATTTCTAAAGACATTCCTACCAGAAACAAGGGCTCCTTGGAGACAGGCTGGATTCCAGATCTGGGACAGGGAAACTACAAAGTAAACCTTATTTGTCTTGGGTCAGAAAGCTAGGGAACAATCAGAGACTACTGGAGGAAGGTCAAAAGGATATAGAATCCACTATCCTTCAAAGGTGCTACGGTAGGTAGTTAATTACAAAGTGAAAAATGTACAGTGAGCTGGCAGCACGTCCTAATCAAGTGATCACATTTAGGAGCGCCTCCTGATGTGATAGAATATGAAGTACACAGAATCACTCACAAGTCCTGTCAAGTGAATCCTGACAGAACAGACAGGGGATAAAAGAACAACCTAAAGACACTACGAAGAAATAATCAGATAACCAAGAACATGTGCACTCTGCAAGACAACTGACTAGTCTCTTCAAAAAGCCAGGATCAAGAAAATAAAGATGAAAGGACTGTTCTATACTAAGACTAAGAAATGTAACAATCACATGCTACTTATGAGCTTTGAAAGGATCTTGGTTCCAAAAATTAACCAAAACCACAACTACTGAAGATGTTTAGGAGATAACTGATCAATTCAAATAGGACTGACTATTAGAAGATATTAGGGAATTCTTGGCAATATTCTTACATGTAATCATGGTACTGTACTAATAAGTAAGAAAGAATATCCCAGTCATTAGAAGATACATGCTGAAGATGTTTACATGTAACCATGTAATAGGTATGGTGTCATGTTGTCTGTGACTTAAAATTTTTCAACCAATACATATACAAATGTAATACACATAAGAACTCATAAATAAAGCAATTAGAGCAAAATATGTAGGTGACGGTATACTGCAATTAGTTACAAGACTCTTCTTTCAACTTTTCTATGTTTGAAAATCATCACAATAAAAAGCTAGGAAGACTCAATAATGTTATAAAATAATTAAAAGAAAAAAATTCCTTGTCTGTAACTTTCACTTAGCACTCCAGGTCATTTAACTTTTTTTTTTAAGTACTTCCTGTCCATACAAGTAACCATAAGCCTCTTGAGGACAGTAAATTTTAGCAGGTTTGCAAATGCAAAAATAACCCAACAAACGTTGTTATTCATAAGTAACACAACAGGCAAAAGCCAAAATGTCTATTAATGTCAAGTCCTAGCGAGGACATGGAACAATATAAAGTTTCTCCTGATGGGAGAATAAGCACAATCACACTGGAAAAAAATCTGGCTCAGTCAAAACAGAGCTGAACGCATACATATCCCATGACCCAAGAACTTTTCTCCTGGTTGTACACCCAAGAGAAACTCTTGCACATAGGCATCAGGAGCTAGGTACAAGAATGTTTACAGTAGTACTGTTTATAATAGTAAAAACCTAGAACAACCCAAATTTCCATCAACAAAGGAATGAATAAACTGATACATTAATTCACAAATACTATACAGCAATGATAATGAAAGAACTAGAGCGACATGCAACAAGGGTGAATCTCAAGAACAGAATATAAAGAAAGCAAGTTGCAGAAGAATATGTGCAGTGATCTATAAAACCTTCAAAAACATCAAAACTAAACAATGCATTATCTAAGGAATCAAATACATGGAAAAGCAAATGAATGATAAAGGCAACTCAGAACAGAGAGTACCTCTAGGGTGAGAGACACATAGGTGCTTTCTGGTTTTACTTGCTTCATTAATATATTCTTTTTAATAATTCAGGTGGTTAAGTACAGCGGCATTTACTGTACCATGTTTCTCTAGATACTATGGTTGACTTACTGTTAGTTTTTTATTCTATTCAACATCTAATAAAAACATGAGTTTTTTTAAAAAAGTACAGATCCTGACTTTAAGGTACTTAAAAACCTCAATTCAAAAGCAATACTAAATCACGTAATACCTCCATTTATATTTTCCTATACATTTTAGTAGTGAACTATGCAAGGTTATCAGTATTCAAATAGTTAAGCCCATCACTAGTACCAGTTAATGAAATAATCAGTAAGACAATAAATGCCCAGTGGGGGGGGGGGGGTGTGTGCAGGGAGTCATGTCACATCTAAAACCTAATGTCACTTACAATTTACCTATTTTACTGAATGATTTGAGCTCGTGGCTTGACTGATAAGGCAGGGCAACCTTCAGAATCTGATGCAAAGGGCTGCCCTTTTGTACCTTTTATCAAGGCAGGATCAATTAATACAAGTTCTCAACAGAGATGGAGACATCTCTGTTGCCTGCCACTTTATGATAAGAAAATTGCTAAAGTCATAAAATCTCACTTATACCCTACCCACTCTTTTGAGGCCTGAGCCTATGACCTAGACAAAGGCCACAGCAGCAGACCCCATGACAGTGATTTTAGGAATGCCTTCCAACAGACACCACAGAGCTCTGGGGTATCACAAAGAAGTCCCCACTGAACCTGGCTATAAAACAGACAGGTTACTGGGGAAAAAAAAAACAGAACTTTTTTTTTAAATAGAACACCTTAACGTGAGACCTATCCTCTTAATAATTTTAAGCGTCAATATAATTCACACTGTTGTACGTACAATGGTAAAGAACAGATCTCTAGAGTTTATCCATCTGCAGGACTGAACTTAAATGCCTGGTGATTACTAACTTCCCATTTTCCACTTCACCCAATCCACTCTTTGAGCCTAGGAATTTAACAATTTCAGGTACCTCATGTTAAGTGGAATCACTTTCAATGATTGGCTGATTTCTCTCATTCATGTTGTGACATACTGCAAATTTCCCTTTTTTGTTAAAACTGCCTCAGTTCAGCTCAGTCGCTCAGTCATGTCCAACTCTTCCCGACCCCATGAATCGCAGCACGCCAGGCCTCCCTGTCCACCACCAACTCCCAGAGTCCACCCAAACCCATGTCCATCGAGTCGGTGATGCCATCCCACCATCTCATCCTCTGTCGTCCCCTTCTCCTCCTGCCCCCAATCGTTCCCAACATCAGGGTCTTTTCCAACGAGTCAACTCTTCTCATGAGGTGGCCAAAGTACTGGAGTTTCAGCCTAGTATTCCATTATACGTTTATGCCACATTTTGTTTACCCATTCATCTATCCATGGATATATATAGAGGTTGTTTCCACAACTTAGCTACTGTGAACAGTGCACAAAACGAAAAATCATTTGCAATGAATAGTTGAGAGGAAGTTTCAGAGGTCCCTCTCCCACATTGAACTATTGCAGCTAAATACACACACTGAGAAAGGCGGGCCTAGCTAACAGGGTGTGTTAAACTGTTCTTTATTCAAAGTCAGACCCAAGGCTGATACCAATCAAAGGAAAAAAAAAGATTTATAATTGTTGAGCTGCCAAAGCATGAATAAACACATGCTTCAGGTTAAAACTGAGTCAAGAAAAGTTCAGGATCAAGCAGAGAGGATGGTTATATCTATATTTTATTTCATTAGAACTTTAACATGGAGAGAATCTCAACGGTTGCTCTATAGCATATTCCTGCCCATGATACATCTACTAAATGGATTTCCTACTAATACCAGAGACAACTTATTTATACAGAAGCCACCACGCTACTGATCCTCCCTCCTGTCTAGAGCTGGGTATGTGTTTAGCCATAGGCTTATGTGTCTGTCATTCCCACCAAATTAACTAAGACCAAACTAAAAATTGTGCAAGTATGCCAAACCTGAAAAAGACTCACCAAGAAAAAAGAAGAAAGAAAGAAGTGACTAACACTTTTGTCACAAACTATATGAACAGTATAAGCTCATATCTACTTCCAATAGCCCTTCAATCTCTAAAACAGTAACTCAGAGTTAAAGATTGGTTAAACTTTTGATTATCTACCAACCAAAGGATGTTTGCTTTTTACAAGTTCTACAATAAAAGTATAATTCATGCCAAAACTCCAACATAAGCATTTATAATACAAGCATGTCAATAAAAGGAGATCTCCATCCACCACCAGGAGGTTCTCAAACTAGTAATAATCCACTAATTACACTGTGAGAACTACCAGCACCTCAAGATGGGTTCAGTCCTTGGTTTATATACCAGCCCCACCATTCCTCTATACTCTCAAGTAATCAAAATGATTTAAAATTTCACAAGAACGTTTATCGAAAAGCAATTAAACAGCAGCTAAAAAATTAAAAAGAAAGCAAATTCAACCATAAATGAGTAAATACAGAACAGTACATCTATCACATAAAATATTATTCAGCCATTACAAACGATAATGTAAATGGAGCCATTACACACATTCCAAATATATTACTTAAGACATAAAAGAAAGCAAATTCCCTAAGATTATATATATGATTGAGCCATTTTGATAAAAGTATATGCATATAAGTGTATGTAGGAATACATAAATGTTTGACCCATCAATAGACTTACAGAAATTATCACCAAGCAACCCTTCACCTGTATTTTCTAATTTTTCTACAATAAAAGTTATTTTTATATTTAAGAAAAAAAAAATCACAACTAGATATTGCTATCCTACCACAATATCTAGAAACAGGGTGAGGTAATGTAAAGAATTTTAAGAAAATCCCTAGAAATGTCAGGAACTTTATCAAAGGAGAAAGTGTTTTAGAGGACAGGGTTACATTTCAAAGACCTACATATTGGAAGTGCAATTCTTTCCTCACTTTTCGACTCCAACATCCGAGATGCCCACCCACTCATTTTCTTACTGAAGACCCAGGCAGTCACTTTACATGGCCACTACTTCTTTGAAAGAACCAATTCCAAGAATTTGTTCAAAATGTTCATAACAAATAAGGCTCCTCCTCAAACACTGTAAACCTTCCTTATGGCTAGCTACAATGGTAGTAGACATAAGGCAGGTGCAACAACACTATTTACTGAACAGTGTTGAGGCACTTTGCACGCTCTTATTCACCTTCACCTCAACTATAAGGAGGGCATCATTAGCCCTCTCTTATAAAACAGGACACAACCTACTCAAGGACATGGTCGCAGAAAACTCAGGTAAGACTCCAAACCCAGGCCTCTTCCCTTTAAGTTCTAAGGCATTATGAAGGGCTGCAAATCACTCAGGTCCTTCTCTGCGGATCCTTTAACTACAGTCAAGATAGTATCTGCCCTGGGGTGTTCACTAACGGCTTGACTACTCTTTGCCTTTCCTTCTCAGGCCTAATGACCTTTTTTCTTTCATTTAAAGCACTGAGTGCTTACTGTGTACAAAGTACTTACGGGAAACACAAAAATGAATACAGCACAGCCTCCATCCTCAAAAAACTCTTACAAACTCTTTGGGACTATGAGTAAACTACTAAGCTTTAAACCTAGCCAACTACTACCGAATAAGACGGATACAGCTATAAAGAAATACCATCAAACATCATAAACTCCTGTAAAGCTCGATTTCAAATGAAATAGGTTTTACTCATTAAAAGACCAAAATTTGTCTTAAAATTAAGCATCTTAAGTAAAAATATTTCTATCTTCTTAAGCATGAATACAGTATAATGATAAAAAGAGCTAACACTGATTAAATGTATTGCTACGCTAAGTGTTTCATTAATACATACAAACCCTGAGGTTGGTACTATTCAAAGCCCCATTTTAAAAGGGTGTAACACGACCTCCCTGGTGGTACAGCGGATGAGAACCCACCTGCCAGTGCACGAGAAATGGGCTCGATCCACGGTCCAGAAGATTCCACAAGCCACAGAGCAGCTCAGCCCAGTGCACAACTACTGAGTCTGTGCTCTAGAGCCCGAGAGCCGCAACTACTGAGCCCGCAGGCTGCAACCACCAACGCCTGAGTGCCCTAAACCCAGTGCTCTGAAGCTAGAGAAGCCACTGCAGTGAGATGCCCACTTGCCATAACTACAGAAAGCTGTTGCGCAGCAACAAAGACTCAGCACAAACAAAAATAATATAATTCATGTCAAAAAATGAAAGGTTATAACACACAACAAAGGTTACCTGCCTAAAGCAGACAGCTAGTAACAGAACTGTGATTCAGTTGTGGCAGTTTACCTCTCTATTCTGGCTTCCCTAGTGGCTCAGTGTTAAAGAATCTGCCTGCCGATACCTGAGATGAGGGTTCCATCCCTGGGCTGGGAAGATCCCCCAGGGGAGGAAATGGCAACCTTCTCCAGTATTCTTGCCTGGAAAATTCCATGGACAGAGGAGCCTGGGGGGTTGCAGTCTATGAGGTCCCAGAATTGGACACAACTGAGCATGCATGAATGCACCTCTTTATTCTGCCTTTTGACTCAAGCATTTATTGACCACCTATTACATACAGAGCATTGTGTTGAGAAATGAGGAGAGGGCAGTGAGAGTTTATTCATGATGCTCACCTTCTGATTGAAAGATAAACAAAAATCAAATGATCAGACTGCATAAAATGTTATAGAGGAAATAAGGTGGTGTGACAGGATAACTGGAAAAGGCTTACTTCTGTTCTCTTGTAGTTTTGTTCACAGCTTATTCCCAAAGACAAGCTGATCAGACAATCAGCCTGGGGACCACAGAAGCAAGGAGAAGAGAAAAGACAGACCACTGCTAGTGAAGATGATCAGAGAAGTGGCAAGGAGAAGCCCCAGTTTCATAATAAATGTGGAAATTGGCTTAGTGATTGAACAAGGTCTCAAGATGGGACTGAAAGAACATCTGTGATTTCAGAAGACAGGTGATATTCTGTGTAAAGGAACAAGTATAAATACAGACTCTGGTTAAACCAAGAGAATAAAGCTGGACTCATAAGAGGTGCCCTGACTATGGGGCTAGAATCCTGTAAGCAATGGTAATTCTATTTGTTATAGGTTGGGGAGAAGCACAGTCAGACTGCTATGCTAGGGGAAAAATAACTTTTGCATGAAAGGTTTTGCTCCTTTGATTTGTGTGTGTGTGTGTGTGAGTGTTTACTTACAAGGTGGGAAACTACAGTAGAGAAATGAACTAAGAGAAACTGATGAGAAATTTTAAAAACTGACTAAAGGAGGAAGCAACAGGAATGAAGAGAGATAGTTTCAAGCATCAAAATACATTCAACTACAGGCATAACAATGGAACAAGAAATATACCTGCAGAATCCAACATGAAATACCTACCGTACTAAATATACCCTGCGTGTTTTCACAAATGTGTTGGCATGTTCCCAAAAACCCCAATGAGCCAATGTCCTTTCTACTAAATAATACATGCCTAGGAGAGTATCACCTATCCTTGATGACTATAGTTTCACAGCATCTTTTCAGAATCTCAACAAGTGTCTGTACATATTATTTCATTTAACATTACAAAACGACAACTAAATTTAAGCAAAACGTAATCCACCACATTGTTCTATTCAGAGAGTATATGATTTTCAAAAACAAACCACTGGATTTTCTTTTTAAGTCCAGGTCCCACACAGGCCTCAACAAATCACAGAATCTGAAAATTATTTTAAAGAAACAAAAGGACTCCGACCAGGTTCAGCATGTTGAGAAGTCCCAGTGCTATTTTTAGAAAGAGCAACACTTCTCCAAGTGTAACTTTTCCAAATGATACTAACAAGGTCAAGGATCATATCCTATCTGAAAACAAGACCTGTACAACATTGCCAGGATCTTTTACAACGGCTTATCTTACAAGTGTTGGACCTCTGGAATTTTATTTTCATCTTCATTTCACATACAGCTTTATGTTTACACATTTTATATTTGAAAGTTATATTATTTGTGTTTATTGCTCATGTATGTTTTCCTTCTATTCATTTGTGTATATATACATACATATATATGTGCTACGCTCTACTGCCAGACTTAAAAAAAACTGCCTTTGTTTTATTAAGATTTCACATTAATTGGATAATTTGGGTCTCAGAACAACCTCGTTAAATACATGAGTAAAAACTTCATCTTCCCCTCTGTACAGTGGTGGGACTGGAGCTCAGAAAGATAAACTTGACTAGCTCAAGATCTCACAGTCAATGGCAAGGACAGGGCCCGGTCGGTACCTTTAGACTCTTTGTGCATGCTCTCCTCCCCGCAGGACACTACCAACTTCGTACTGGAACACTCCCGTGCCTCTCTCCAACAAAACTGGATTGTAACCAAAAGCCGTACAAATGCCGCCAGGCCACAACTCCGGGCGTCTAAATGCAGCCGGAACACTAGGGCTCTTCAGTAAACAAACACCAGCAGACGTTTCAGTCCGGACACCATTCAATGCTGGCTTTGCTCCACTGCACAAAACTTGTTAAAATACGGCCTTAAAGCATAATCCTTAATGGAACTGTCTTTTTCGCTCAGTGGGAAGTTCAGTTAATCTGAGGTGACTCATATTGTTATCTTACGGTTTTGTAAATCAATAATTCTGAGTGCCAAAGGAAAAGAATGAATTACACAGATCCCTTTCCATCCGCAACTCCAAAGTTGCTTAAGTGTCAACGTGCGGCAGTAAGACCTAGGGACAGGGGTGGGTGGGGCTGGAGCTAGCCCTGCCCCTCTCGGCGCCCCCACCGTCCCAGGTAACCCTTCTCCAAGCCCAGCGGGTCTCTTCCGACCCCCAATCCCGTAGGAGTGACTACCCGGCCCCGCAGCCCCCACCGACCAAGACCAGAGCCCCGCCGGGAGCTGCAGCTGCGGCGACTCGCCCGGCCAGGGCTGCCCCCTTCCCCAGCGATCCCACCTGTCCCGCGAAGCCCGCACACCTGGCGGCCCCCGCCCGCTCGGAAGATGCGCGTTGAGAACTGGCTCCCAAACGCGGCGCCCTAGGGCGGTCGGGAGACCGGGGGCAAGTCCGCTTCCGCCCCCAGCCCGCAAGGCAGCGAGCCAGCGCCCCCACCCCCGCGGGCGTCCCAAGCGGCCGGAGGGGCCCCAGATCCCCCGGAGGCGAGAGGGGCCGGCGGCGCGGCAGACTAGGCGGAGGAGGAAGAGCGGCCGGCGAGCCCGCCCGGGGAAGAGGAGGAGCGTGTCCCGACCGGCCGCGAGGGCAAAGCGGAGAGGGGAGGGAGGCGGCGGCGGGGCCGCGGGGGAAGCGGGAGTCTACCTGCGAGCAGAAGTACGAGCCCTGGATGCCCAGCTTGATGCAGGTTGGGCACTGGAGCTTGGCCTCGCTGCTGCAACCGTCCGTCTCGCACACACGCGTCTCCACCGCCGCCATGCTGCCTGGCCACTGGAGGAGCGCCTCACCGAGGAAGAAGGGGAGGAGGGAGGGAGGAACGGTTGGGCAGAGGGAGGGTAGGGGAGGGGAGCGAGGCCGCGCCGGGGGAGGAGCTCGGACCTCCGGGCCTGGGCGCCGGAGGAGGAGGAGGAGCGCGGGGCCTGCCCAGAGCACGTTGCGCGCCCCGCCCCCGCCCCGCGCGCGCAGCTGGCCCCGCCCCGTGGCCTTGGCCCCGCCCCCCACCCGAGGCCCCCAGCCTCTCGGCCGCTAGTGCGCACGTGGTAGCCGCAAGGGTTCTTGGCCTGCGCCTCGGCCCCTCCGCGCGGTCGCGCTTCTACCTGCCGCGAGCCGGCGCCCAGAGAAGGCCAGGTTCGGCCGACTAGGAAAGGCCCTCTCGGTGCCTAACGAGAAATCCCCAGTTGTCGCCTACTGACTGGATCCCAGGGTCTTGAACGTCTGCCATACGCTCAGGCCGTTGGAAAGGACGCTCCACTCCTCTGTGTTGGTCCACCCGGCAGCTCCTTGGAAAAGGAAAGTAACTCCATTTTAAAGTTCTGATTCGCGCAGATAGTGTCTGCTTTGAGGCCTAAGGACCGCCGCTCATTCACAAAGAAAGGAAGCCTGGGAACTGTTAATGAAGAAGTGTGCTAGGTTTTGTGTCAGCTTTCCCTCGCGCCCTCTTATTTTTCACACCACTCCTCCCTCCATTGGCAAAGTACGGGCTAGTGATAGTGACACAACTCCTGAGTATTCAGTACAGTTTTTTGTATTATACCAGTTGATTGTTTAAGAGGTAAATAGGGGAGGATTGAGTTGATCATGAAATGTCACAATTGAAAGAAGCTTTAGAGGTCATCTAATGCAAACCTAAGTCTCTTCGGCTATGCCCCAGGTCTGCCATTTTCTAATTTGTTCTTGAGTATGGTTCTGTCACGAGCGAGGAGAGAGGGACTATATTTACTGATCATCAACTTGGTAGTGCCAGTCCGCGTGCCCAACTGCACAGTGAGGGCGAAGAAACCAAAACATTGGCGTCTGGAGCAGAGAAAGGTTTGTTGTAGGACTATGAAAGGAGATGGATGACTCCTTGCTGTAAGCCGCACCGCCCGCCCCGCCCCATCCCTGGATCCCTGAAGGGTTTTGGCAGCACATTTTTTTAAAGCCCAGTGAAGGATGGAGGGAGTTGCAAGGTGTGCAGTCAGCTGGTTTACAATTTTCTGATTCGCTGAAAGTGAGCTAAACTGTAGCCCTAGGTGACAGAAGGCCTGGGGCTCTGTGCTCAGGGTTATCAAGTAACATCTTCCATTCTGTGAAGGGTTTTCACATCTGTAAAACAATTCAGGCAGTGTGCATTAAATACTATTATCTGGGTATTTCAGAGAGGAGCTGAAGTAGAGGATTTAGGGAAAGGCCCACATGGAAGGCCCCAAAGGATCCTGCTCCATTGCAAACTAAGTGCTGAGAACTTTTTGTTACCTAATTAATATTTTTAAAAATCTTTCCAAATTTGATAGATGAGAAAAGCACATACTTATTTTTAATAGCTTTGTTATGTAAGTACATATAAATAGTTAATAAAATCAAATAATAAATTGTAAAATGTTATATATACATAAAAAGAAATCAAGCACCAAATATATGTATATACATAGATGTACATGTATATGCACATATAGGCTTTCTTGGTGTCTCAGAGGTAAAGAATCCACCTGCCAATATAGGAGATGTGGGTTCAATCCCTGGGTCAGAAAGATCCACTGGAGAAGGAAATGGCAACCCACTCCAGTATTCTTGCCTGGGAAATCCCATGGACAGAGGAGCCTGGTGGGGTCCATGGGGTCGAAAAGAGGCAGACACAAATCAGGGACTAAACAACAGTAAAAACAATATGCACATATAGCACATGTATATAGAGTATTTTTAAACAAAAACTGGATCATACTATGCAGAGTATTTAGTTACCTGTTTTGTTCAAGTTGTGAACTATATTGCCATCAAATATACTTTTTCCAAGGAAATTCCCTTATGGTCCAGTGGTTAGGACTCTGCACTTCCACTGCAGGGGGGCACAAGTTTGATCTCTACTTGGTGAGCTAAGATCCCATATGCTGTGTGGTGCAGTAAAAATATATATATATATATAATGCATATTGAGCTTCCCTTGTGGCTCAGCTGGTAAAGAATCCACCTGCAATGTGAGAGACCTGGGTTGGAACCCTGGGTTGGGAAGATGCCCTGGAGAAGAGAAAGGCTACCCACTCCAGTATTCTGGCCTGGAGAATTCCATGGACTGTATAATCTGTGGGATCGCAGAGAGTCAGACATGACTGAGCAACTTACACATAATGCATATACATGTATATTTTATAAATATGTATGTGTACTTTCTCCACATAATTTTGATGTCTGTATGATATTCTGTTATATAATTTACTGAGCCAAATTCACTAATAACAGACATTTAGATTATTTTTAATTACAGATTATAAACAAAGGTTCTGTGTCTTTTTAGTTCTAACTTCACATAAGTCCTTATTTATTTAGGATATATTCTTAAAAGTAGAATTGTTGCATTAAAGGATCATCACTGCTGTTTATTCTTTTTTACATAGTTTGCTAGTTTTTTCCTCAGAAAGTGTATAAAATTTACACTCTGGTCAGAACTATATTAGAGATCTTATTTCCGAAGACCTTACTAGTGCTAGGTATTATCTATTTTTAATGTTTTTCGTTGGAATAAATAGATAAATCTATTTGTTATCAGATTATAGTAAGGCTGAACATTTTTCTCTGATTATACCTTTTTTATTTCTATTTTTATATGTTTGCTTTTATTTGTTAAAATTTCTTTTTTCAAGAACAATGCTAAAAAAAAGTCAAGACACGAATTGGCCAGGACACCATCACCTAAACTCATCAGTGTTTCATCTATCCTAGTTACCTTCAATCCTTTTCCACATGTGTATTAAATGTTTACACATTTGCTGTTATTGATGGAATATTTTGTTCCGCGTTTTCACATAGCACTATGCCATGGATTATTCTTAGATTTATAGAAAACCGGAAGTCCCATTCCTTTTCTATATGATAACTCTTTGTGTATTTGTGCTATCGTGCTTATGGTTTGTAAGTTCTTACCGTATTCCCTTGTATTTTATTATATGTTTAGATCCCTTGTCATCTTTGTGCATCTACTCTGGAGGAATTCCAGTTTGCTGGCTTCTGATGGGTTGTGTGCAGGATTGAGCGAATCAGATAGAGGAATAGGAATTTCTGAAAATTCTAGTTAAAAAGACCCTCAGGGTTCTTCTCAGGCACCGGGAGGCTGGAAACTCCTGTTGGCCATCTCCTCTGGAGGCTGCCGCTTCCTTGATCTTTATGAAAGCCGTACGGTAGGCCAGTAAAGAGCACAGACGTTGCATTAAGATAGGCACTGTTCAGTTCAGTCGCTCAGTCATGTCCAGCTCTTTGTGACCCCATGGACTGCAGCATGCCAGGTTTTCCTGTCCGTCACCAGTTCCCGGAGCATACTCAAACTCATGTCCATCGAGTCGGTGACGCCATCCAACCATCTCATCCTCTGTCGTCCCCTTCTCCTCCCACATTCAATCTTTCCAGCCTCAGGGTCTTTTCAAATGACTCAGTTCTTCGCATTAGCTGGCCAAAGTATTGGAGTTTCAGCTTCAGCATCAGTCCTTCCAATGAACACCCAGGACTGATTTCCTTTAGGATGAACTGGTTGAATCTCCTTGCAGTTCAAGGGACTCTCAAGAGTCTTCTCTAACACCACAGTTCAGAAGCATCAATTCTTCTGCACTCAGCTTTCTTTGTAGTCCAGCTCTCCCATCCATACATGACTACTGGAAAAACCATGGCTTTGACTAGATGGGCCTTTGTCAGCAAAGTAATGTCTCTGCTTTTTAATATGCTACCTAGGTTGGTCATAGCTTTTCATCCAAGAACCAAGCATCTTTTAATTTCATGGCTGCAGTCACTATCTGCAGTGATTTTGGAGCCCTAAAAATAAAGTCTCTCACTGTGTTTCCCCATCTATTTGCCATGAAATGATGGGATCAGATGCCATGATCTTAGTTTTCCAAATTTTGAGTTTTAAGCCAAATTTTAAACTCTCCTCTTTCACTTTCATCAAGAGGCTCCTTAGTTCTTCTTCACTTTCTGCCATAAGGGTGGTGTCATCTGCATATCTGAGGTTATTGATATTTCTCCAGGCAATCTTGATTCCAACTTGTGCTTCCTCCAGCCTAGCGTTTCTCATGATTTACTCTGCATATCAGAAAAATGCAAATTAAAGTACCTACTTTTTAGAGTTCTGTCATAATTAATTTGGATCAACTTTTTAAGTGCTTAAGAGACAGATAAGTTATAGTTATCATCACTATTAGTTAGCCTTGCTATAAATTTCTCTTTGGTCCCCTTCACCCCCATAAGACAAGCTATTGAGTGACATGAACTTCCTTGACCACCATTCTGGCTGTTCTTAAGACAATCAATTTTATGCTTTTGTTTAATTGTGAAAAAGTAACAAAACCGATTTTTATGAAATTATGCCAGACATAGTCTACTTTATTCTTTTCTTCCTTCTGATACTTTTAACTCAAAGTCCCTATTGGACATCAATTTCTGTTTTAATTCCTGTGGGCAAAGTTCAGGTAGCCTACTTATAGCCAAAAGAATGGACTTCAGAATCTCAGATAAGAATTTGGTGTTTCTCAGAGTCCTTTGGCCCTAGAGGGATTTGTTTCTCTGAACTTTTACACACAGAAAAGCATTTTTCAGGTAATGTCTAAGCACATGCCTGAAGCCATCTCCAACTAGCTACTCTGCTTCAAGTGTCCACAGACAGTTTATATTCAATATGATCAAAAAGAAACAACTATCCTCTGTTGGGCACTTTTGTCACCCCCTTTTCTTCCTGAATTCACTATTTTGTTTAGTGACATCCTTTCTACTGTTATCTCCAGAGTTAAAAATTAGACTCTCTCAGGACTTCGCTCGTGGTCCAGTGTTTAGGATTCAGCACTTTGACTGCCATGGCCTGAGTTCAGTCCTTGGTTGGAGAACTGAGATTTTGCAAGCCATGTGGCGCAGCCAAAAACGAAATTGGGCTCTCTCTTCTTCCCCATGCTCCAACATCAAATCAATTACTCAGTCCTATAGGTTTTATCTTCTAAATATTTGTTTTCTGTATTCTCTCTATTCTTTGGCTGCATTTTTAATTTAGGCCATTTTAAGCCTATACTTTACGGTAGCCTCTTAACGACCTCTAATTCCATTGAATCTAATCCCTGCCATCAAACTGATTGTTCTAAGAGACAAATCTGATCATGTCTTTCCCGTGCTTAACATCCTTCGCTAATATGGGGCCTGTGGAGCTGGAGCCAAGATCCAAGAGGTAACCAGAGCTCAAAGAATTGGGGCCAGTGAAACAGTCAGAGCTAAGGGGATCTGTGGGAACACCAGGCCAAAGCAAAGGAGATAATCAAGGATCAGGAGCTTGGTACGTAAAAGGAAAATGAGAGAATAAGTAACTAAGGATATTGAGAGCCACATTTTCACTGTCTAAGCAGAAAGTTTAAAATATGGGAAGGCTGAAGGCTAGAATGAATCATGTAGGATTATACTGGAAATAGAAGTATCAGTGTGAACTCAAACTTTAGATAAATAATACAGTTGTATGTGTATATGTTTGGATAACACTTAGCCCACCAAGAGGACCTAGTAGCAATGAACACACCTAATTTCCAGATCTTGGTTTCTGAAACTATTCCGCACTAAAAGGAATCAGAGCTTCTTGGAGAACTGGCGCATTACAGGAGCAGGGGAAGTACAAGATAAGTCTGTAAAGTCCCATTGTACCAAAATATAAAGTAAAGCTCAAAAATGATGGAGAGTATAAAAAGCACATTGTAGGCAATTTGAAGGAGCTCCCACTGGCCAAACTGGAGATAATCTGAGCATTAGAATAAATAATGATAGTATCAGATTATAAGCCATTTTAAAAAAGTGTTCATCCATGAACCCATACTGATAAAAACACACAAATGAGAAGCAAAGGTAAGCACTTCTTTATAACAATGTCAGATAATAACTGTGGAAGAAATGAAGTTGTTAGAAAATTACCTTTTGGTGGACCATTATACTAATACTTGGGCTTCCCTTGTGGCTCAGCTGGTAAAGAATCCGCCTGCAATAAGGGAGACCTGGATTCGACCCCTGGGTTGGGAAGATCCCCTGGAGAAGGGAAAGGCTCCCCACTCCCGTATTCTGGCCTGGAGAATTCCATGGACTGTATAGTCTGTGGAATCCAAAGAGTCCAACACAACTGAGGGACTTTCACTTTCATAGTAATACTTGGGCTTCCCAGTGGCTCAACGGTAAAGAATCCGCCGACAAGCAGGAGACACTGGTTCGATACCTGGGTCAGAAAGATCCCCTGGAGGAGAGCAGAGCAACCCACTGCAGTATTCTTGCCTGGAGAATCCCAAGGACAGAGGAGCCTGGTGGGCTCACAAAGAGTTGGACACGACTAAAATGACTTAGCACAGGTGCACGCATAGTAATACTTTACTCAGGCAAGTGCTGAAATGATTGGGAGAAAATTTGTTAAGGAACAGAATAGTTACATAACCTCAGTGTAACTCCCTACAACATATATACCATTTAAAAAGGCAAAATAGGAACTTCACAGCTGAGAAACCTTGCAGATGTTTTCCTAACTATGTTATCAAAGTTAAAATCACCAGTAATAGGACAAATCAACTTTGTGCATCTCCTAATATGAAACACCGAGAGCACAGTATATCTTTTGTGGTGTCCCTGCCAAAAATGCATACTTGACTCTAATCATGAGGAAACATCAGACAAATCTAAACAGAAGACAGTCTATAATATAGTTAGCCTATACTCTTCAAAATCCCAGTGTCCCAATAGGGAAAGATTTGAGGAACTATTCCAGATCTAAAGAGATATAGCAATTAAATACAACACTTGAAACTGGATTGTATCTTGGACCAAAAGAAAAAAAAAAATGTTTTTGCTATGATAGAAATTGGTTGTATTTGATCCCTATTTGATCTCTTGGTGAAATTACTATTTCTTCGAGATCCAATTCATGTATCACTTCACCCATTAAATTTGTGTTGACCCTTGCAACTCTGACTTCCCTGTGGCTCAGACAGTAAAGAATCTGCCTGCACATATAAATAAATTAAAAAAAAAAAAAAGAATCTGCCTGCAATGCAGGAGACCCAGGTTAGATCCCTAGGTTGGAAAGATCCCCTAGAGAAGGGAATGGCTACCTACTCAGTATTCTGGCCTGGAGAATCCTAGGGACTGAGAAGCCTAGCAGGCTACAGTCCATGGGGTTGAAAAGAGTTGGACATGACTGAGCAACTGATATTTTCACTTTTACTTCCTGCAGCTCTGGGGCTTCCCAGGTGGCGCCGGTGGTAAAGAACCTGCCTGCCAATGCAGGTAGATGTAAGAGACACAGGTTCAATCCCTGGGTCCAAAATATCCGCAGGAGGAGAGCAAGTCAACCCACTCCAGTATTCTATGGGCTTTCCTGGTGGCTCAGATGGTAAAGAATCTGCCTGTAATACAGGAGACCCAGGTTTGATTCCTGGGTCAGGAAGATCCCCTGGGGAAGGGAATGGCAATCCCCTCTAGTATTCTTGCCTGGGGAATCCCATGGACAGAGGAACCTGGCCGGCCAGAGTCCATGGGATAGGAAAGAGGAGGACCCGGCTGAGCGTTAAACACGTGCAGCTCTACTTCACCAGTGCCTTCCATAGTGCTACCTCTCAACCAGATACAAGGTGTTACTATTGCAATTAATAATTTCAGGTAACATTTATTAAGAACATACTATATGATAAGATATGGTCATATGTATGTCAGTACTACTACGTAAGTAGAAGTGAGATGCTAATGCAGTTACTTTTGATCCTCACAAGGACTCTGTGAGGTAGGTCCTAGTTGTTGTTCAGTCGCTCGGTCATGCGCCACTCTGCCACCCCGTGGGCTGTAGCACACCAGGCTTCTCTGTCCTTCACCATTTCCCAGAGTTTGCTCAAACTCATGTCCATTGAGTCAGTGATGCCATCCAACCGTTTTCTTCTCTGTCACCCCCTTCTCCTCTTGCCCTCAATCTTTCTCAGCATCTGGGTCTTTTCCAATGAGTTGGCTCTTTCACATCAGGTGGCCAAAGTATTGGAGCTTTAGCTTCAGCATCAGTCCTTCCAAAAATAGTCAGGGTTGATTTCCTTTAGGATGGACTGTTTTGATCTTGCAGTCCAAGGGACTCTCAAGAGTCTTCTCCAGCACCACAGTTCAAAAGCATCAATTCTTCAGCACTCAGCCTTCTTTATGGTCCAACTCTTACATGACTACTGGAAAAACCATAGCTTTGACCATACAGACCTTTGTCTGCAAAGTAATGTCTCTGCTTTTTAATAAGCTAAGTTTGTCATAGCTTTTCTTACAAGGAGCAAGTGTCTTTTAATTTCATGGCTGCAGTCACCATCTGCAGTGATTTTGAAGCCCAAGAAAATAAAGTCTGTCATGGTTTCCATTTTTTCCCCATCTGTATGCCATGAAGTAATGGGACCGGATGCCATAATATTAGTTTTTGGAATATGAAGTTTTAAGCCAGCTTTTTCATTCTCCTCTTTCACCTTTATCAAGAGGCTCTTTAGTTCCTCTTCACTTCCTGCCATTGGGATGGTGTCATCTGCATATCTGAAGTTATTAATGTTTCTCCCGCCAGTCTTGATTCTAGCTTGTGCTTCATCCAGCTCATCATTTCACATGATGTACTCTGCATATAAATTAAATCAGCAGGGTGACAATATACAGGCTTGACATTCTTCTTTCCCAGTTTTGAACCAGTCTGTTGTTCCATATCTGGTTGTAACTGTTTCTTCTTGACCTGCATGCAGGTTTCTCAGGATACAGACCTGGTATTCCCATCTCTTTAAGAATTGCGATCCACACAGTCAAAGGCTTTACCTTAGTCAGTGAAGCAGAAATAGATTATTTTGCTGGAATTCCCTTGCTTTTTCTATGATCCAATGAATGTTGGCAATTTTATCTCTGGTTCCTTTGCCTTTTCTAAATCCAGCTTGTACATCTGGAAATTCTTAGTTCATGTACTATTGAAGCCTAGCTTAAAGGATTTTGAGCATTACCTTTCTAGCATGTGAAATGAGCTCAATTGTGTGGTAGTTTGAACATTCTTTGGCATTGCCCTTCTTTGGGATTTGAAAGTCCAGTTCCTAGTACTAATCCCATTTTTTGCCCAAGTTCACATAAACAGTAGGTGACTGAGCCTGGCCTTGAGTTCAAGTCTGTCTGACTACAAATCCCATGCTGTTAACCACTGTATCCATTACCTTTAGTCTTTCACCTGCCTCTCCTACTAGTCTGTAACTTCCTTGTGACAAGAGGATTTATATCTTATTTTTTTTCTATTCCCAACCCTTAACCTTATCACAATTCTTGATGTATTATAAGTGCTTAGTCAGTGTTTTTCCTCCTTAAGTTTATGTAATGTAACTATGAATTATCTCAAATGTTCAAAAGAGAAAAAAGGTATGTGTGTGTGGTGATTGAAAGAGAGTTGGGGGTGGAAGGGAGAACACTGGTTTTATCATAACCCAGAAAGAAGCAGATGATACTCTCAAGCTGGGTGATTTGAGGAAAGAAAAGAATTTGACAAAAGGACTAGGGACTTCCTGGTGGTGCAGTGGTTAGGTCTCCATGCTTCCACTGCAGGGGGCACAGGTTCTATCCCTGTTCAGGGAAGTTCTACATGTCTCATACTGTGGCAAAAAAAAAAAAAAAAAAGGACTATATACTAAGGATTGGGCAGGGCCTTAGAAAACCAAAAGAAATGGTACAATAACTGAGAGTTAACAATGGGAAAATATTTACGTTTCTCAATCTGAAGGAGTAAGAGGACAGGGCAGTAAGTTGCAACTGTCCTAGAAAATCAAAGCCAGAGTTTTGGTATTCAGATGCAGTGTAAAATGGATCAATTGAGTTTTCTCTTTCCAGAGTAGCATTTTTATTGATGGATGCTAAAGAATGCTTTGTGTCTGCTGAAGAAATATTTGTAGCCAAAACTGAGAAGTTTATTAACATTCACCAAAGTTTAGTTTTTTGTTTCTGTCTGCTCCCCTTTATGGGCCCACAGTATGGAAGCTGATGTTCAGGATTCAGCAGATTCCTGCATGCTAACTTACTGGATATTTCCAGTACTCGACGCAATAAATGCAAATGCCAAAATCCAGAGTGAGCTGGGAGGAGAAGGCCTCCTAGCTGGAGTTACGACTTTTGGTTAAGAGACATACCCAGCCCAAAGCCACCCCAAAGTCAGGAATCTAGGACCTCATTCTCTTCCTTCCCTTCAGTCCTCTAAAACTACAACAATAAGGAGCCTGTCATCTACAGTGGACCATACAAGTCCACCTCAAAGGGTAGAGGGCCAGATTGAGAAGAGATTGCAAAACAGTCAGACATGACTTAGCAACTAGACAACAGCAACCACCAAGCTTCTTAAGAATTGAAATACTGGCCAATACAGTTGAGGTCCTCAGTTACCCCTCCCCAGTCACATCCCTCCGCTGCCTCTCCTGCAGTGCTGCCACAAAGATTCTTCTGCTTCTGCATAATATATCTTTTAATTGAAATGGAATAACAGAAGTTTATGACAAGGACTAACACTTTGCTTGCTCTGTCATGTTTTTATAGCTCAGAAGCATCATGGTGTAAACAACGGCTTGGGAGTCAGAAAACTGATCCATGTGTCTAGTTCCAAACCCTTTGTCTTGTGCAACTCACTTCAGATCTTTCAGCTTTTGTCTCCTCATCTGTACAATGTTGTTAAGAAAATCAAATGAATTTGTACCTGTGAAATCATTTTGTAAACCATAAAGTGCCATATGAGTGCAAATGATCACTGCTTATGCCTGCCTCCCTTCTATATATGACATATGCTGTGAGAGCAGGAACCTTGTCTCTCTTGTTTATTTGCTATTATATCCCTAGTACCCAGAATAGGGGCTGGCACAGTATAGGAGTGGCATTAGCATTAGTCAGGGAAGGCTAACTGCTGTAATAGACAATCCCAAAACACTCAGTGACTTAAGAAAATCAAGAGTTTATATCTCCCTATGTCAGAGTCAATTATAGATCAGTCGGGGAAGCCCTGCTTTCTCAGTCAATCTGATCTCAGATCCCAGATGAGTCTTTTATGTATACCACATCCTAGATCCTTGGAATCCTTACCTGAGAATAGGCTGCCATGAGAACTCCCCTATGCACGAGATTTCACAGGTCACCACGGGAGTGGTGTAGTTCACTCTAGCACATTCCACTGGCCAGAAATCAGTTCCCAGACACATACAAGGGATGCTGGAAAACATAGTTTATCTGTAGCCTCAACATAAGAGAAAATGAGTTTGATTAGCATCCTACCAATCATTACTATGACTTTCACAATATCTGAAGAATAAACACATGAAGAAATGAAGTATACACATGTGAATGCAGCTTAGGATTCACCTTTGTTTATCAGCATCTCAGTAATGACATTTTCTTTTTACTTGAAGTGTAGTTGATCTGGGGGCCTCCCTGGTGGCTGAGTGGTAAAGAATTCACCTGCTGATGCAGGAGATGAAGGTTCAATCCCTGGGTCAGGAAGATCCCCCTGGAGAAGGAAATAGCAACCCATTCCAGTATTTTTGCCTGGGAAATCCCATGGACAGAGGAGGCTAGTTTATGAGTCTCAGGGGTTGTAAAAGAGTTGGACATGGCTTAGTGACTAAACAACAACAACAAAAACTACAATAGTTAATTTACAATGTTGTATTAATTCAGGTACACAGCAAAGTTATTCAAATATACATATATTTATTCTTTTTCATTATAAGTTATTACAAGGTATTGAATATAGTTCCATGTGCTATACAGTAGGTCCTTTTTTAAAATCTATTTTATAGGTAGTAATGTATATCTGTCCATTCCAAGCTTCTAGTTTACCCCTCTCCCCACCACTTTCATAACCATAAGTTTGGTTTCTATGTCTATGAGTCTGTTTCTGTTTGGTAAATAAGTTCATTTGTATCACTTTTTTAGATTCCACATATAAGTGATATCATTTGTTTGCCTTTCTCTGACTTACTTCACTTAGTATGACAATCTGTAAGTCCATCCATGTTGCAGCAAATGGCATTATTTCATTATTTTTATGGGTGCATGGTATTCCATTGTGTGTTGGGGAGGGTGATGTTTGCCATATCTTCTTTATCCTTTCATCTGTAGATGGACATTTATAGGTTGCTTCCATGTCTTCACAATTGTAAATAGTGCCACTATTGAACACTGGGTTGCTTGTATCTTTTCAAATTAGAGTTTTCATCTTTTTTGGATCTATGCCAGGAATGGGATTGCTGGTCCATATGGTAAATCTGCTTATAGTTTTTTAAAGAAACCTCCATACTGTTCTCCCTAGTGGCTGCACCAATGTACAATCCCATTAATTATATAGAAGCGTTCCCTTTTGTCCAGACCCTCTCCAGCATATTATTTGTAGACTTTTTGATGATGGATGGCCATTCTGCCAGATGTGAGGTGATACTGCATTGTGGGGTATTTTTAATTTTTCTTATTTATTTATTTTCAACTGCACTGGGTCTTCATTGCTGCATGCAGGCTTTCTCTAGTTGCAGTGAATAGGGGCTACTCTTAGTTATGATGCATGGGCTTCTTATTGTGGTGGGTTCTCTTTTTGGGAAGCATGGGCTCTAGAGCTCAGAGCCTGTGATGCACAGGCTTAGTTGCTCTGCGGAATATGGAATCTTCCCAGGCCAGAGATAGAACCAGTGTCCCCTGCATTGGCAGGCAAATTCTTAACCACTTGACCACCAGGGAAGTCCCTCATTGTGGTTTTGACTTCCATTTCCCTAATGTTTAGAGATGTTGAACATCTTTTCATGTGCTTGTTGACAATCTGAATTTTCTCTTAGGAAAAATGTCTATTTAGGTATTCTGCCCGTTTTTTGATTGGGTTATTTGTTTGTTTGTTGCTGAAACTGAGCTCTGTGAGCTGCTTGTATATTTTGGAAATTACTCCCTTGTAAGTTTCATTGTTTGCAAATAATTTCTCCCAGTCCGTAAGTTGTCTTTTGTTTTGCTTATGGTTTCTTTTGCTGTGCAAAAGCTTTTACATTTATTTAGCTCTCATTTGTGTCTTTTTGCTTTTATTTTCATTACTCTAGGAGACAGATCGAAAGAAATATTGCTGCAATTTATGTCAAAGAGTGTTCTGCCTATGTTTTTCTCTAGGAGTTTTCTAATATCCTGTCTTACATTTAGGTCCTTAATCCATTTTAACTTTATTTTTCTATATGATGTTAGAGAATGTTCTAATCTCATTCTTTTCCATGTAGCTGTCCAGTTTTCCCAGCACAGCTGACTGAAGAAACTGGTTTTTTCCCACTGTATATTCTTGCCTCCTTTGTTGTCGGTTATCTGTAAGTCTGTGGGGTTTCCACCTGGGCTTTCTGTCCTGTCACATTGCTCTGTGTGTCTGTTTTTGTCCCTGTGCTGTACTGTTCTGATTACTGTAGCTTTGCTAGTTAACTTTTCTAATGCATAGTATGATCAACTTTTTTTTTTTTTTAAATTATAGTCGGGGCCAGTGCTTGACCTTGCCTTACCTGTTTTGAGGAGTTAGCTTGAGCTTAGTTAAAATGCTTTAATTTTAACATGTACATATTTTAATTCTACCAGAAAGTGGTTTTTACAATTAATATTAGTATTGTAAACACTTGTTTAGGTTTATGTGACTCTGTACATAGAGTAGCAAACTAATAGAACAGGATTACAGAAATGCACATTTCAGCCATGAATGGCATAAAACATGTCCCTGTGTCCTTCTGTACAATATGTATGTGTTCATCAGACAACAGATATTGTAAATTATATCTCCAATAATGATTTTTATTCATGAAATGAAATAGAATTAGCATGTTTTGCTAAAAACCTCTCTAGAAGCCAGTATTTCCTTTACTGTGTTGCCATAGTAGCTTTTCTGCAATATTCTTTTTTAATTTTTAAATAATCAGATTTTAACAGGCTGTTTAAGATTCTAAGCAATGACATCTTTTCCTTCTTATTAAATTATAAGGCACTCAGTGCATTTTAATAAATGTTTTGATCAAATTGTTAGTATGAATAACAAAACTTCTGTTGGTCTTGATTTACCAATGTGTATGTGGAATCATGATGGGGGAAAAATTCCCACACTTACTGTGTACATAAATACAGAGGCTCTTAAAATATTTTAAATAAGACACATACTTAAAGCTATATTTTAAATAGGCAAAGTAAATATTATTTGATAAATATTTGTAAATACTTCTAAGAGAATTATTTTCTCATTTGATAAATAACATCTACTAGAGATAACAAACTAGAAAATATTAAAAAAATTTCTTTTATAAAACCTATTTTAAAAAATACTAATAAGTAGCTTGTCACAAAATGTATTAATATCAAGAAGAAATTTAGAAAACTTCATTGAAAGACTTAAATAAATATAAAGGCAATATTTATATATAGGAAAACAAACATTTTTAAAATTGAAGTATAGTTGACTTCTTACAATTTCATGCTAGTTCCAGGTGTACAAACATTTTTTCTGATTCAGTTCATCCCAAGTTAATATATAGGTTAGTTATAATTAACAGTTACAATCAGTGAGATATGTTATTATTGTTTTGTTAATTGTTGAAATGATTTTTAATATTATTTATTTTTAATAACAGTAAAAGATAGTCACAAAATTATGGGAGGGAAGTAATAATTAAAAGAGAAGTCTAATTTTACCATATATAAAGCTATATATGGTACCAGTTTAAAATCAATAATATAGTCCCAAAGGACAAAGTAGTCTAGAAAGCAGAATGATAGAGTCCAAAAAATAAGAATATCTGAATTCAAATTCTGAATCTCCTTTATAGTTAGTTTCTCCTTGCCTCCCTTCTATGGTAGTGGTTTAGTCACTAAGTTCTGTCCTACTCTTGCGACCCCATTGACTGTAGCCTGCCAGGCTCCTCTGTCCATGGGATTCTGTAGGCAAGGATACTGGAGTGGGCTACCATTTCTTTCTCCAGGAAAAAGTGAAGTGAAAGTTGCTCAGTTGTGTCCGACTCTTTGCAACCCCATGGGCTATACAGTCCCTCGAATTCTCCAGGCCACAATACTGGAGTGGGTAGCCTTTCTCTTCTCCAGGGGATCTTCCCAACCCAGGGATCGAACCCAGGTCTCCCGCATTGCAGGCGGATTCTTTCCCAGTTGAGCCACAAGGGAAGCCCAAGAATAATGGAGTAGGTAGTCTATCCCTTCTCCAGGGAATCTTACCAACCTAGGAATCTAACCAGGGTCTCCCGAATTGCAGGTGGATTCTTCACCAACTGAACTATGAGGGAAGCCCTTCCTGTAGAAGAGGATTTACTCACATATGATGTGTGATGTATATGGGCTAAGTCACTTCAGTCATGTCCAACTCTTTGCAGCCCTGTGTACAAATCAATATAAAGGTGAGGAATGATTGAATAAATTATCTTAGGAAAATTAGGTAGAAATTTGGGGAAAAATAAATTGAAAAATGATGAACTAAGAACAAATGTAGGGCTTCCCTGTTGGCTCAGTGGTAAAGAATACACTTGTCAAAGCAGAAGATACAGGTTCAATCCCTGGTCTGGGAAGATCCCACATGCTGCAGAGCAACTAACCCCACCGCCACAACTGCTGAGCCTGGGCTCTACAGCCCAGGAGCCACAGCTGCTGAGCCCATCCATGCCCCGTAACTGCCAAGCCTGTGTGCCCTAGCGCCTGTGCTCCGCACAGCAGAAGCCACTGTAATGGGAAGCCCATGCGCTGCAACAGAGAGTAGCCACCGCTCAGCGCAACTAGACAAAAGCCCAAGCAGCAGTGAAGATCCAGCACAGCCATACATAAATAAATTATGTATAAAGAAAAGAACAAAAATAAAAAATTTTAAGTAATAAAATTAGCCGAAGAATAATTGAAAGAAATAAAACTGGATATTTAGAAAACCTCTGAGAGGTTTTCTAAAATTCTGTTTAGAATTATTTCAAACAGAAGACTAAGTCCAAATTCAACTTTATCATGTATTTATTGAGCTATGCTACCATATCGTAAGCATTATTATAGAATCTCAGGTTAGATCAGTAAACAACAGACAACACAGTTTGTAACCCTGACAAACCCAGACAAACAACAGTTTGTAACCCTGAAGTTTCCAGCAAGACTCAAATATCGAGGATAGATAACTGTTTTCAAGAAAAATAAAGAACTGTGTGGTAATGGTTTATAGACAGGCATATAAATGAGTGAAACAGAATTGAGAGTCCAGAAATAAGCCCATGCATTTATTTTCCAAAAAGTTGAAAACCACTCAAATGTCCATCTACTGCTTAATGAATTTTTTATTGTATTGTATCTGTATAATGGAATAGTATTCGACCATAAAAAGAATGAAGTACATGTTACAACATGGGTGAGCCTGAAAAATATGCTAAGTGAAAGAAGTCAAGCACAAAAAGCCACATATTGCATAATTTCATTTATATGAAATGTCCAAAATAGGCAAAGCCATAGAAATAGAAATTACATTAGTAGTTTCCTGGGGACAAGGAAAAGAGAGAATGGGGAATGACTGAGGGTTTCTTTTTAATTGGTGAAAATGCCCTGGAACTAGTGGGGATACTCTTATTGTTATTCTTTGGAAAGTCATTTTTTCCCCTGTAAATGCTTTTAAGATTTCCCTCTTTGTCTTCGGTTTTCATTAGTTTTGCTATAATGTCCCAGAGGTGATTTTCTTTGTATTTATCATGCTAAGTCTAGAGTTTATTGGCTCAATGGCTTGATATCTCTTGTTGGATTTTGATAATTCTTAGTCAATATCTCTCATTTCACATATGTTAAAAGTAAATTTCCATTATATATATATATTGTTTCTTATCAGTGTCCCATATGATTCTTAATATTTTCATTAGGAATTTTTAATATTTTAAAAAATATTTTCTATTCATTCTCTTCTCCAACTTTCTGTCTGAATGCTGGGAACTCCAAATATTATTGTTTGGTGGTTTTTTCTCCTGATCTTAAATCATTCAAGGAAATATTTCTCCTGTCTCCTGCCAAGGAGGTGTGTTTATCTGACTGCCTCAACCCCCAGGAATGAGTGTGCATATTTTCACTTTATTCTCCCAGTCAACTCCTGGACTCACAACTTCCTCTTGTCCAGATCTCATGTTTTCATTCCCATTTTCTTTGACCTTGTGGGTTTTAATATATATTTTATTCTTTTACTGCCCCTTTAAGGAAGCCTTGAGTAGAAGAAAAAATAAATGATTATTCTGCCATGCTTAACAGTATGTACAGTACATATGTACATATGTACAGTACATATATACAGTACATATGTACATATGTACAGTACTAGTCAGTGTTGGTAGATTTCTGATGGTGGGGGCCTTTTTATAAAAGATCTTTAAATCTGATTTCTCTTCTGAGAAGAAAGCCTAAATAAATAATGTAAAATTCAAAATTGAGACTATTTTCTAGGGACTTCCCTGGTAGTCCAGTGCCTAAGACTCCACACTCCAAATGCAGGGGGCCTGGGGTTCAGTTCCGGTCAGGGAACTAGATCCCCCATGCTGCAACTAAAGAGCACATGTGCTGCAACTAAGACCTGGCTCAGCCAAATAATTTTTTTTTAAAAAGAATGTTTTCTATTCAGAAGGATATTCACAGTAGCATACTTAATGATAAAGTTCAGATTAACCTAAATACCTAATGGTTTGGTAATAGATAAATAAAGTTAGAGTCTACATCTAATAGAAAATTGTACAGCCCTTTAAATTTGTCAAGATATGTATTAACATAGATAAATGCTATTACACTATGTTAACTGAAAAGGATACAATTTTTAAAAATTGTCTAGAAACAAATACAACTCAAAACAGAAGCATATGAAAGTATGTTTCTGTATGGAAGTAACTTATCCAAATATGGACAATACTTACCTTAGGATGGTGGAACAGTGACAAATGGTTTTTTTTTTATATATATATATATACTTTTCTATATTTTCCATTATGCCTAATGAATGTGTACTTTCTTAAAATAACAAAGATAGGGGAAACACCATTTTAAAAAGAAGAAACATTATTTCTTTAACTTACACACTATGCTATTTATAATACTAATTAATATGAAGCCCACATTATTTGTTCAAAATATCATATTTCTTTTTAATTCATTACAAGTCCTGGTTTTAAGTTCAGTTATAAAGATGGAGAGTTTTCAACATGCATTTCTTGAAAATAGTGTTTGAGAAAGAATCCTGGGCTCACAAACCTAACAGACCCCTAGGTCATATTCTCTACGTTTCATAGAAAACGTGTTTCACTTACAATTCAGCCTCAAAATTAATTGATTCAAATTCTGTGCTACTACAACTCTAAAATGCAGTGCCTTAGATAAATATCAACCAAGTACTACAGAGTTTAATTTGAAATACGTGTTCCACGTTACAGTCTGATCTCCCTCAATGCTGTTTAACAAATTAAAATGGTAAATGGTATCATCTGCTAACTCTTTGAGGCAGCAAGAGATACTGAAGAGTTGCTTGAGTTTATCTCTGCTGACATATTCTACAATGTGTTGCAAGACTGTTCTAAGATTGATTTATACCAGTTGAACCAGAAGTGATTTTTCTAAGTGGATTTAGAAATGTGGTGTAAAATAAGCATTATTCTGGTTTTCTGTTTTCAGTGCTTGAGATAAATTTAAAAGAAGTGAAATCTTTGAGTAATTGGAATTAGACAGCTGTCACATTGTTAATTGGCTGTACCCTAATACAAAATAAAAAGTGTTTAAAAAAAAGAATTAGACAACTATCCATAAGTTTTGGAACATTTGAAATATACATTAATACAAATGCCACATTGCAGATTCTGAACTTAATTTCTCATATGAATTGTGAAAATAATGCATCATCTACAGGCTAGCAGGATCTAAAAGATGGAAACTTCATTACCAAGGAACATAACATTTACAGGCAAGAAAAGAGCCTTTTATATTCTGTTTATGTTCACAGCAACCCTCTTAGCAAAGAGAGAAGCCCAGAAAAGAAGCAAAGTATAATTCTTAATATCTTTCCATTTGGGCTCAAATTACCCAGAATGGTTTATTCTGCCTTCTAATAGATGGCTGGAAAAACAACTACTACACCAAGCCAGTGTGGAAGTGAAAGACAGGCATCTATTTGTTTTACAGATTTATACCAGCTTCTTCTCTGATAGCTCACCCAAGCTTCTTTGGGGGCCCTCGACAGCTGCCATTTTGCAGTGCTCAGTGGGAAACTCACTCACATGAAATGAGCTTACAGATTTCTGTTGCTTCCTTTCTTAGCAAAAAGGTCCTTTCCTATCAGTGCTTTCCAAGTTACTCTGTTTGCATAGTATTATGACTCTCAAAGGAACACACACCATGTAGCACATAAATTAGGAAATTTATGGTATTCATTCATGTAGCTTGATTTATGGCAGGACTCCCATTTCAGCTCTGTTCTGGGCATGTCTGAAAGCAGTGAAAGAGGTGAGATTCTACAGGGGCTAGCAGAGAAACCTCAAAGGAGAGGTCAGATGGGCTACCAAGGTCAGAATGTCTTTGTGAGAAAGCTACTTCATGTAGCTGTGAGTACAGCAGCTCTTATGAGCATAACCAGTGTAACTGTGTGATACTGTAATCCTTGTCTCCTGATAGTTCAAGAAGTGTCAATATGCAACCTGGATTGCATGATCTGTCTACTTTGCTTTTCCCAATGTCATCAGCATCGAAATGAATAATGCAACTGAATAATGCAGTTCACCCATTCCTTATCTTACAGTTAAGCCATATGTCTTCTCAAATACTTGGTATATTTAGGCAAGTTTTTTTTTTTTTTCCAATAATAGTTTTTACAGCAAGAATATTAATTCTCTAAGGAATCTCAAGTAATTTTATAATCATAACTGTTTTATCTATGTATTCTGATGTATTTTATTCTGAGATAAAGAGGATATGTTTTCAATGTCTCATGCCATCTCTTATTTAAAGCATTGATATGATATATAAGTACCTGATTCTATAGTTTATAAAAACTGAATAAGACATGACTGTGAGATGCGAAAAACTAACTCATTAGAAAAGACCCTTATGCTAGGAAAGATTGAAGGCAGGAGGAGAAGGGGATGAGAGAGGATGAGGTGGTTGGATGGCATCACGAATCAATGGATTTGAGTTTGAGTAAATTCTGGGAGTTGGTGATGGACAGGGAAGCCTGGTGTGCTGCAGTCCATGGGGTCACAAAGAGTTGGACATGACTGAGCGACTGAACTGAACTGTAAGATACTTTTGGAGGGTTCTCTGAAAAGTCTGATATTAGTGAACCTGCACTTTTAAGACTTCTAAAAATAGAGATCACCTACAAAATCATGTTATATTCCTGAGAGTCTCAAATACTGAAAGAAACTATTTGCCATAAGATCTCTCTCTTCTGTTTCACTTAGGATGAAAGCCTTTGATGAACTCATGAGATTGTGAAAAATGTTTCTAACACTTTTAGTTACATTCAAAGATTGAAATGCAATCAACAGCTTAGTGGGGATATTCCTACTTATTTGACAAGTTGTATTGTTTGTCTCAACTCAGAAAATAAAAGATCATCTTCTCATATAAAAGGGTTTCATAGGATGCAAGAAGAGAACTCTTGCCTATGGAATTAGTAAAGTAAAAATGTTTGTTGTACAAATTTAAAGATTGGCTCATGTACAAAGAATCCTGCCCACACTGTAAAAGATTGCACTTGCCATGACTTAGGGGATTTGAAGAAGCAGAATGCTGATTCTGAGGTCATAGGGCCTTTGGGGATGTATTTATTTGCTTGGACTGAGATAACAAAATACCATGAACTTGGTGGCTTAAACAACAGTTTCTTTTCTCACGGTTATAAAGACTAGAAGCCCACGATCAAGTTGTTGACATATTTGGTTTCTTCTGAGTCCACTCTCCTCGGCTTATAGATGTCCAAATTCTTGCTGTGTCCACACATGATCATCCCATGGCCTGTGTTGTCTGTGTCCTAATCCCTTATAAAGATACCATGTCATATTGGATTAGGGCCCATCCACATGGTCTCATTTTATTGCCTGCTAAGTCACTTCAGTCATGTCTGACTCTTTGTGACCCTGTGGACTGTAGCCCACCAGACTCCTCTGGCCATGGAATTCTCCAGCAAGAATACTGGAGCAGTTTGCCAGGCCCTCCTCCAGGGGATCTTCCAGACCCAGGGATTGATCCTGGGTCTCTTATGTCTCCTGCATTGGCAGGCAGGTTCTTTACCACTAGCACTACCTGGGAAGCCCATTTTATCTTAATTACCTCTTTAAAGGCCCTGTCTCCAAATACAGTCACATTCTGAGGTGCTGGGGGTTCGAATTTCAATAAATGAATTTGAGGGGGACACAGTTCAGTCCATAACATTGGGAAATATGCTATCCTGGATCTCTCAGAATATAGATCCAGGAAACGTGGAAGTAGTTCACAGTATTTCCCAATGTATGATCTTGATTATTCACATGGTAATGCTGGAAGATCCAGGAGAAGATGCCTGAGCTTACAATAATATTTGCACATATTGTCACACATTCAGAATAGAAGTCAGTTACTGCTGACTATGCTGGGTCTTCATTGCTGCATGGGCTTCTCTCCATTTGTGGCAAGTGGGGGCTACGATGTAGCTGGGCTGCAGTTGCATCTCTTGTGGAGCATGGGCTCTAGGGCACTCGGGCTTCAGTAGTTGCAGCGTGTGGTCTCAGTAGGTTGCAGTTCCAGGGCTCTAGAGCACAGGCTCAATAATCGTGGTGCAGGGGCTTCTTTGCTCTGATGCATGTGGGATCCTCCGGGACCAGGGATAGGACCCACAACTCCCGCAATGGCAGGTGGATTATCCACCACTGAGCTACCAGGGAAGTCCTTGTTATGGGTTTTTAAATTAATTTTTTTAGAAACTTTTTGTTTTATATTGGAGCATAGCTGATTAGGGCTTCCCACGTGACTCAATGGTAAAGAATCTAGCTATCAGTGCAGGAGATGTGGTCTCAATCCCTGGGTCAGGAAGATGCCCGGGAGAAGGAAATGGCAATCCATCCTCTCCAGTATTCTTGCGTGGGAAATTCCACAGACAGAGGAGCCTGGCAGGCGACAGTTCACAGAGCTGCAAAAAAGTCAGACACAACTAAGCAACTAAATAGCAACAATAGCTGGTTGATGATGTTTTGGTAGTTTCCAGTGGCCAGTAAAGGGATTCAGCCATACATATAGAAGTATCCATTCTCCCCCAAACTACTCTCCCATCCAGGCTACCACATAACATTGAGCAGAGTTCCTTGTGCTACTGTTAGGGGTTTTTTAAGTTAACCTTTATTGGAGTATAGTTTTTAAAATATTTCTTTCTTTCTTTGACTGTGCCAGGTCTTAGTTGCAGCATGCAAATGTAGTTGGAGCATGTGAACTTACTGAAGTAAGTGAAGCAAAATGAATCAGTTACCCCTATACATATGTCCACTCTTTTTTAGATTCTCTTCCCATATAGGTCATTACAGAGTATTGAGTAGAGTTCCCTGTGCTATACAGTAAGTCCTTATTAGTTACCTATTTTATATATAGTAGTGTGTATATATCAATCCCAATTTCCCAATTTATCCCTACCCCTTCTCCCTTGGTAGCTCTAAGTTTGTTTTCTACATCTGTGGCTCTTTTTGTGTCTTGTAAATAGATTCATTTGTACTATTTTTTTAGATTCCACATATAAGCAATATCATATTTGTCTTTCTCTGGCTGACCTTGTTTTAATTTTTCATAAAGATCAGTAGAGAGTTAACAACATTTTCTTCACAGTAGTAGTAGTAGTAGTGAAAGTTGCTCAGTCATGTCTGACTGTTTGCAACCCCATGGACTGTACAGTCCATGGAATTCTCCAGGCCAGAATACTGGAGTGGGTAGCCTTTCCTTTCTCCAGGGGAATCTTCCCAACCCAGGGATCAAACCCAGGTCTCCTGCATTGCAGGTGGATTTTTACCAGCTGAGCCACAAGGGAAGCCCAAGAATACTGGAGTAGGTAGCCTATCCCTTCTCCAGGGGATCTTCCTGACCCAGGAATTGAACCAGGGTCTTCTGCATTGCAGGTGGATTCTTTACCAACTGAGCTATCAGGGAAGCCCTTTCTTCCCAGAGCCTTTGTCAAAATTGTGTACATCATCTCACTTAATATCAGTTTCCAAGACATTTGTTTGGTTAGAATGTCTCAACCACATATGTATCAACAAATTTGCAAGTTTTATTCAAGAAGTGGGTGTTTACATGATGCAGTTGTCAGAGCAGGCTCACTGCTATAATAAATAAACCCCAAATCTCAGCACTTTAAAGTTTATTTCTACTTTCTATAAAGTCTAGTCAATATTCCTGATCATGTAGTTCTCCTAGGCAATTTTTCTCCAAATGGTTGCTCAGATAACTAGGCTCTTTCCATCTTATAGCACTACCATCTTAAATAGGTAGGTTCCAAGGTTTTGTGGAAGGGAAATAGAACATGTAGAAGGCATTCCAGGTGTTTACCTCCTTGACCCAAATATGAAAGAATGTCACTTCTGTTCATGTTGGCTAGAACCAGTCCTTAGATTCAGAGAGACTATAAAACATAGTCCTTGGCTGGACAGCTGCTTTCCAGTAATAGCTCTCCACTGTGAACACAGAACTTGAATCTTTGGTGGTCAGCTGGCCCCCTCTGCTATGCACAGCAACTCCAGCATAGGTTTCTTTAAATACAGTTGCATTGGAAATTTAGTGACTAAAAGCCAAACTGCCCAGCTAGAACCCTGGCTCTGCTGTTTATTGGCTGTGTGACCTTGGAAATACTGCTCACCTCTAACTACCTCAGCTATCTCATCTATAAAATAGGAATTTTATTCAGAGGTTTGAACAGACTACTGTAAAGCACCTGAAATATTGCCTATCCCACAGTCAACACTCAGTAAGTGGTAGCTATTATCATTATTCTCATGAGTATGTCCCCACCACACTCCTTGTGAAGTAGGCTGTAAAAGTTTCAAGAACCCATAGCCCTCAGTGCAGTAGAGATGACCCAAGTGGGGAACTCTGCCCGACAAAAGTGGCCATGACTAAACGAATGGACCAGTATCCTCTCTTGTAACAGTCGAGTGTTTAACACACAGAGTAATTCAGCAGGTTATTACAGGGGTGGAATCCAAAAAATGAAAAGAAGAAAACCAAACAAACACCCAGAGAAAAGACAATGATCAGAAGCCATGAGACAATAATGCCAAGAGCTGTCAGACACCATGAATGGGGAGAGCTAAGAAAGACCATGGAGAGAATGGAATAGCAGGAACAGGGGACTGTAAAGAGTAGCTGAGTCATCAGAATGGTCCAGGACTGCAACAGGACCCACGGCATCATGAGAACACAATAACACAAACGGCTGACGTCCCACATGACCTTCCTGCTTCATTCCAGTGGGCAGAGGGTCTGACTGTAAAACAGATACTTGTCTTCCTTACTTTAAAGCCCCATCACTTAAGATTTCCTACCTTGTCATTTTGGCTTGTGATTTGAAAGAGCCTGTCATCATAGCCACTGTGATTAACTTGAAACGTATAAGTGATCTTGGTACTTTTTTCTGATAATATGAATCTAGTGGCTGTGAATTTCAGTTCACAGATACAGGTGTAGAAGAAATCTACAACAAGGGACTTACTGATTCTGAGCACCACCAGCACCCTTCCTCTGATGTGTTGAAATTTAACCTTGTTCATTCTTGGAGCTTGAACCCATCTTACCCAGGATGGGTCCCAGTTCTGGAATCTTATGCAGTGTTGCAGCATCCAGCAGGTGGAATACAGCCCATGGGTTGTTGGTCATCTCTTCACAGCCCTGACCATGCTCAATCCACATCATCCCCTCACACCCAGCAGCTCTGAGCTGCTTCTGCATCAGGTTCGCTGCATGGATATTTTTACCAAGGCTGTGAACTCCGTGCACCCTGGGGTCTCAATCACCCTGCGATTGTGCCTTTCTAGGGTCTATCTTGCTCCCTCCCTTGCACTACTACCTGAAAGTATGATCCAGGTTCCCATGTCCAAACCCATGCCTCTGGCCCTCAATGAACCTAAAGAGTCTTTTTAACATTATTTTTCACAGAGAGAAGCTCCTTTACTTCAACTTTCTCCAAGTCATTTTGTCCCTACCTGTACTTTCTCTCTTCTGCTGAGGTTTAAACTTTGGAAATACAAACCAGAAAATTTTCCAGCTGACTTCCATGCCCATCCTTACTACACACACTTCATCTTGATGAAGAAAGCAAAGACCTTCCCACCTACAAATATGAGAGAAAAGGAAAGGGAAAAATAAAGAGAAAAAAGTTAGGTATTTTTGGGAATTCACTGGCAGTCCAGTGGTTAGGACTCTGTGCTAACTCCTTGCTTCCACTTCAGGGAACTAAGTGGGAACTAAGATCCTTCAAGCCACTCAGCACAGCCAAAAAAGAGAAAAAGTTAAACACTCCAAATACTTTTTATTCTTCTTTTTTTTTCTTTTTGCTGTAGATACCTGGAAACTCAGGTTCAAATTTTATGCTCAGTACAATTACAGACCCTTGGAATGTGGATATTTACTAGTTGTTTTTTTTTTTTTTTTCTTAAATTCTGATTTCAGGTAGTCATTCTCATTTTATTAACTTTATTTGGTATACCTTGTAAACAAATACATTTTCCTACCTATTCAAATCCATATTGATTTTTTTAAACTAATTTTTGTAGCAATGTGGAGGGTAGCTGGGGTCTGCCAATAGAGACATACTCAAGTCAGGACTCAGAGCTGGAAGGTCTGTCCTGATGTCCAGCAGTTCTAGTGACTAAGATTCCAATGACCTCTGTTGTGAGCTCAGCCATAGTAGAGATTCAGTTCTGCCTGTTTCTGACTGTCCTGCTCTAGGTCCCACCAGTAAACGGACCATCTTCTTTCTTTCAACATAATGGCATCTGTTTATTTTAGCTTCTCCTTATTCTTGACTTCTCCTATGTAGAGGCTTGTACTAGTTACCTTTTCTCAATCTTTGTCTTTCAGTTTTTGCTTCTGCTACCATTTGAACACCTCCCAAAGAAAGATAATATTCATTAGACTAATTAACTGCAATTATTCCCAATTGAGTTTTCCTGATAGATCAACTTATAGATTCACTTTTTTTCTCACCAGACTACTGCTTTGTTTTAAAATAATATTAAAGGATATAAATCAACAGCCAGATGAAGAAATATATAGGGCAAACAAAAGAGCATCTGTCCTCGAGGAGCTTGGGGCCTAGCATGGTGGCCTGAGGAACCCATGTAGAAACCAGTTCTTCCACATGGAAACTCCAAAAAAGGGCCTCAACTCATAGGTTATTGATTAAATGGGTTATTGACTTTTCTTGGATCTGATAACTGCCTTTGTTTGTGCCAATGAATAAGGTGTCAGGGTCCTTTCATACAAGAGAATTATATGCAGAAGTAAAACTCTAGAAGAGGATAACAGGGAAGAACCTCTTAGAAGGCTCTGTGGGCAAACAGGTATCCTAAAGCTTAGTTTGTTCAATATTACTATTAATTAAAGATAGCGTAAATAAAGCAAATATTGCTCTCAGAATATAAATATATCCTTTCCCTTTGAGGCTTCCCTGGTGGCTTAGATGGTAAAGTGTCTACCAGCAATGTGGGAGACCCAGGTTCGATCCCTGGGTTGAGAAGATCCCCTGGAGAAGGAAATGGCAACCCACTCCAGTACCCTTGCCTGGAAAATCCCATGGACAGAGGAGCCTGGTAGGCTGCAGTCCACGGGGTCACAAAGAGTTGGACACAACTGAGCACCTTCACTTTGCTTTCACTTTTGAGGATAAAACCCCACCCTGACCCATTCAGACACTGTTTGGCTCCATGACCTTTTTGACGCAACGACCAGAGTCCAGATTTGTACGTTTGCCGTAGTCTGGGATATCAGGTCTTAAGTACGACGTTAAGCAACATGGTAGCCTGTGACTACAAAATGAGATTATACTTTCTAGCGAAAGTGAAAGTTGCTCAATTGTGTCTGACTCTTTGTGACCCCATGGACTACACAGTCCATGAAATTCTCCAGGCCAGAATACTGGAGTGGGTAGCCATTCCCTTCTCTAGGCGATCTTCCCAACCCAGGGATCAAACCCAGATCTCCCACATTGAAGATGGATTCTTTACCAGCTGAGCCATCAGGGAAGCCCTTGCACTTTCTCTTTGTCTCTAAATATTATTAAGACACAAGTTTCCAAGTGGCCTCCTGAAAAGATCCCCAATAGTTCTGATGATGACTTGTTATCTCAACACTATTTTATATATATTCATTTGTCCAGATTCTACTAGCTTGTAGATGCAAATAAAGTTATGTTAAGAGAAATAACCAACTAGTGATAAAGTGACATCATCACTTACATAATGCAGGACTTCAGTCTCCTTTTGAAATCTCACTTTCTTGAAATGTTTTAGGCATCTTCACCTGGTGTCTCACATATGCTCACAAGCACACCCCATCAGGTACCACATACACTTGCTGGAACCTGGAGCTTTTCCACCGAAAACATGTTTCTGAAAAATATGTAAATCACAACTTAAGTTGCCACATGTGTCATTTTGCACGTTAATACTTTTCATCTTTGATTTACATATTCAGCTTAATGTATGTATTCAGAGTTTTATGACAAATTATGCCATTATATCTTTTCTAATTTGTTCATAAATTATAATTTAAATTATAAACTTCCCCAAGTCAATTCAAATGCTAGTACATGTTCTTTTAAGTTTTTAAAAATAGACTAAATATAGGTGTTCTTCTACACCTATGTTTCAAACTATAATTATTCAAAATTTTAAACTGTTGTCTATGTATATTGATTGTTACTGGCTGGGTTCCCTGGGAAGTAGACTCTGACACAGAGCTTGAGACAACAGCCATTCATTAAGTTGAACCTTGGTGGCTCACCATTGTGTTGACAGCAGTTTAACCCTTGTGCTGCTTAAATCCACTTCTTCACATACATTCTGGAACACCTCCTCCCAGATCCAGTAGACCTATTTTCTAGGGGAAATTTAGAAGTGGAAGTTGAGTGGAAAGAATTACAGCCCTGATGTCAGGGCTGTGGCAGGACCTGGCCCTGCTCTGCTGGCATGGTAATTCCTGCTGGGTTTCACTGGTGTTCAGGAAAGCCTCTGGATCACATGATGAGCCCTATAGGTGCCAAGCTCCCTGCAGACACTGCTATGGTTCCACAGGCATCTCAGCTTCTGCTTTACTCCAGCATGCATGGCAGTTCTTGCTCTGCCTGCCAGTGTCTCTGACCAAGCACCACCCAAAGGCATTAAAGAAAAATGCTTCTCCCCTGTCTCTTCTCTTTAGGGGAATCCAAACCAGCAGTGTCAGGGTCTTAACAGATTTCAGTGAAACAGCACTTTCAACTTTTACTTAGCACCCTTCTTCTCCCGAGGTCCCAGACACCCACTCAGGGGACTTGTAAATGAGAATGTGCCTAATGATAGCCACCAGGCTCCCGAGATCACTATTCTCTTAAAACTCAAGTCCATTGTTTCTGACTTGACTTTCTTCAAGATGATTTCTCCCAAGAAGCAAATTTGTCCTCATCCAAATGGTTCCATGTGGGCCCACCTTACCAGTTTGCCAGATACTCCGGCTCTTGCCTGAAATTCACCTAATTACAACTTTCTCCCCCAATTCTATCTGCCAGATTAAAACGAAATCTTCAGGTAATTGTGCATAAATAAGTATGCTCTTTCCACCTCTAAAAGAAAACCAAAGCAGCTCTATAGACATTAGCAAGTGCTAACACAGTGACAGAAAATACTGTAGAGATGAGAAAAACAAACCCACTTCGTGTCAGAGCCAACTGCTTAGGCTAATATATGTAATTAATTATAGACTTTCCGGCTTTCAGCAGCTTTGCAGAAATTATTGCATAAATAATAAATCATTGAAATCCAGAATCTCAGAATCATTAAGAAAGCTGTCTGTCAGTAATTCATGGGACTGAAGAACAAAGAAAATAAAGACTTGAATCTATCTTGCTAACCTATTTTAGCTTTGCTTAGAGCAAATTTTTATGTAAATTAAACAGAATAAAATAAAATAAAATGCAATTTTGAGCTAGTTTTGTTGAGACATGTCAAAAGCATTCATTACAGATTCAAGAACAATTTACCATAAACTCAAAAGTTAATTACAAATCTAATTATAATAAATCACTAATACAGTTGATTAAACTATTTCATCCTGAGTTTATACATTTTTCTATTTCTATAGCACTTGTTGGGTTTGTTTATTTGGGGTTTCTTTTTGCCTGTGCTGGGTTTTAGTTGCAGCATTCAGGATCTCGTTCCTTAATCAGGAATTAAACCTGGGCCCCCTGCATTGGGAATGTGGAGTCTTAACCTCTGAACCACCAGGGAAGTCCCAGTGGTTGATTATTTGTTTGGTTTTTAATGTCTGTACCATTCCCAGAAGACCATTTTCTTTTTTTCCGTAGTATGCACTCCAAATAGTATGATAAATGAAGGAGCAAATGAATGATTGTCATGTATAAAAGAAGGACTATTTCCCTCAAATATTCTGGGCTGCCTTCTTGCAGCACCATATCAAAGCGACGGGGACCCACACCAGAGCCAAATAGTCTGGATTCTGGTTCTGACTCTGCATCTATTACGAGGTTGAACCCGGAAATGCACTTAACATCTCTGTGCCTCAGTTTCCTCATTTGAAAATGGGAATAATAATAGTGCCCATCTCATAGAATGTGATGAGGATTAGATGCAATTTCATGTGTAAAGTCCTTGGAACACATATGTGTCACATATGTGACACATATAAAGCATAATTGATTTCCATCATTATTCCTCTAACTTACGTATGAATACCCCATTTTAAGTAAAAAAGAAACTAAAGAATTTTGAAATTTCAAAACTATAACTAATTTTAGATAAAGTGACGACTAAACCTTAAGAACTTTGTGGGGACTTCCACCGTGGTCCAGTGGTTAAGACTCCATGCTTCCAATGTAATGGGCGCAGGTTCAATCCCTGGTCAGGAAACTAAGGTCCCACATGCTGCATTGCATGGCCAGAAAAAATAAAATAATTTTGCAGGTTATAAAATGTCATGCTTGCCGAAGAGGAAAAAGATACCCAGGAGATGTGACCATGAAGTAGGAGAATTCAGAGGTTTAGGGGGAAATCCTGGTGCAAGAGATAATACTTATGGCAAACCAGAAGCAGAGGTGAGAGGTCCCAAATCACAAGGGGACTAAAGAAAACCAAAACAAATGTTGCCAGTATACATACCACAGGTCTGGTCACCATGTGCGCGTGATCTTAAAAGATTTCAGCTCAATCTTTGAGGAATTTCTTACCTAAGGAATGATTTCTTCTATTTCATGTATGACCAGTGTTTACAGATATCTATGCTCAGTCACATCCTTGAGACGCACCTCTGATTTGTTCCACAGATGGGGTTCACAATGATATGCAGTTTAAGACTTAGACTAACACAGTCCCATCTCCAGCTCATCTTATGTATATGTTTCTCTGCTCCTCGCTGAGCATCGTGCCTGAAAAAGCAGGCAGTTGCTCAGCTGGCAAGTACCCACATAGTTGGGTCAATGCAGGAGACATGGATTCAATCGATGGGTCAGAAAGATCCCCTGGAGTAAGAAATGGCAACCCACTCCAATATTCTTGCCTGGAAGATCGCATCAATAGAGGAGCCAAGCAGGCTACAGTCCATGGGGTTCAAAGAGACGTAACTGAGCAAGCACTCATGCACACAGTACTTTGCCTGTCTTCTCAAGTTCTTCTGTTGCTGTTGTGTTTAGCTATGACTATTCTTAGCTAAATTCTTTGATTTTTTTGGCAATACGTTATATGCAATTTTTATATGTAATTTTTATATGTAATTTTATATGTAATTTATATGTAATTTTATATTTTTATATGTAATTTTATATGTAATTTTTAAAAAAATCTCTTCCAGATTTTTGGTTACATTCCCTTTCTCATTTCTAATATAGGTATTTGTTTTTTCTCTCTTTTGTTATAATTTAAGGTCATCGGCTGAGAGTGCTTGAGATACCCATCTACCCAACAGGAATTATCTTGTCAATAAAGCCTCTTCACTGGCCACGATTCTCCCTCTCTTGGACAGAGCTTGGATGGGTACTGCCTGAATTTGTTTCTCTGATTCTTCTCGAATTCAGCACTTCAATAACTGACCAGACGCCTGCTGTCTGACACATTCTTTCTTTAGATATGTTAAAGACTTCCCTGGTGGCTCAGTGGTAAGAATCTGCCTGCAATGCAGGAGACCTGGGTTCAATTCCTGGGCTGGGAAGATCCCCTGGAGAAGGGAATGGCAACCCACTCCAGTATTCCTGTCTGGATCATCCCATGGACAGAGGAGCCTGGTGAGCTACAGTCCGTGGGGTTGCAAAGAGTTGGACACAACTGAATAACTAACACACACACATAGTCCACTTAGGTTGATCGGGAAGCCACTCTGTTTAAGGTGACTTTACTTATTATTGGTTTTTGCTTTTGATATGAAAAATAACGTTTATTTTCTGATTTTAAAAACAATACAAGCAGGTTACAAAGCAATTAAATACTCCAGAAAAGCTTAAAGAATATAAAATTGACCAGAGGAACCACTAACCAGTTAAAGCCATTGTTATTTTGGTAAACATCCTTCCAGATCACCCTCAATTAAAATGAAAAAAGTATTATACATGCCTTTTTATAACCTACTTTTTTACTCTACAATATACTATAGAGATTTTTCCATGTCAGTAGCTATAAATGTTTGTCATCATTTTCAGTTCAGTTCATTCACTCAGTCGTGTCTGACTCTTTGTGACCTCATAGACTGCAGCACACCAGCTTCCCTGTCCATCACCAACTGCCAGAGCCAGTGGTCATCATTTTAGCTGTCATTGTAGCAGGTCTATATTGTTACCTTGTATGAATGTCCCACAATTTATTGTGTTTAATTTTCCCCGCTTTGGTCACACTGCACATCTTGCAGGATCTTAGTTCCTCTTCTAGGGATCGAATCTGGGCCACATCAGTGAAAGTACCAAGTCCTACCACTGGTTCGCCAGGGAATTCCCTATGTGTTTAAAATTTTAAGGTTAAAATATCAGAGGAACATTTTATTTTGAAATTTCTTGAAAGTTACTTCACCATTATGTTCCTAAGGCAAATACCCACTTTTGTTTGTTTACCATGTGCTGGTTCTCTGTTAAGACTCTATATGTATGAACTTAGTTTCATTCTTCTTAGAAAAGCAGGGAGACTTGAGTGAAAACCCCGTTCATCAACTGTTTTCCAGCTGACAAGCTTCCATAGATTTTCCACAAAAAGTTAGTTTTTTTCCCACCTGTTTTTTTGTTTGTTTTTGTACCCAAAATGTGTTTATTGGAATGGTTTCCCATTCATCTTACTACAGGGTACTTTTAGTGCTACTTCCATCTGAAGGAGCATCCTTCTGTAAGCCTTGCTTTTCCTCCTGTAGGCTGACAGAGGATGGTGGAGCAGCCAACACACAAAACTACTGTTTGTGCATGGCTGAAAACGGTGGTGATTTTATAGCATCCTGAGTGTTTTACATCCATGAAATAGGAATTGGGGCTCTGCACCAGGCACTTCTTCTTGTGTTTCCTCTTTTCCTCTTCTGGAGAGGGATGAAGAAGATCCTTTGCGAGAGGCATGTTCTCATGATGAGGTCATCACCACCGGAAAGACACTTGTTTTGAAAGTGCTTTTGAAGGCATCATTGGCTTTTTTGGCTGAATCTTCACTTTCACTTCAACTAGCTTTTATTGTGCTCTTTCCAACACTGATTTGAGATCCAGTTTCTTCACTAATAAAATAAAGTAGATGGATGAGTTGTTTCTAGGACTTTTTTATTCTAGCTCTAACATATTTGATTCTAGAAGACAGTGTGATGGGTGGGTTTGTGCATTTTCAGTGGAAGGCATAAGACAAAATGATTAAAAACTTTCCCTTACCATCAAAATGTTTATATCAGAGAAGATAAATATATACAGCATGCTTAAGGTATAAAAAATAAATCTTTTAAAGGGAATTTTATGAGAACATATAGGAAAACAAATTGACTAAAGAAGGGAAAGAAGGCTTCATGGAAAAGGAAATTAATCTGGACTTGAAGACTAGATGAGAGCTAAATGTGCAAATCTACAGATGTGTGGAGGTATAATCTGTGATTTAAGAGTTAAAGTAGGTGGGATGGAAGGTGTGTCAGATAACATGTATTTGCTCCTTTGGGTCCCCTCTTCACTGTGCTCCACATTGAATATTCATACTCTTGAGAAGAGTCCTTATGCCTGGGAAAGTTTACCTGCACTGATAGACTTGCTTTTTCTCTGGCTTCCAGTTGGGAAAATACGAGAGTGAGAGAAGACTGAAGTAGGAATATCTGCTCCCTGACCCCCTCCCTGCCGTGTCTCCATGGCTTGCTTCCTCTACTGAAGGCACAGCTCTTATTTAGAATCCAGCTCAATACTGGGTCCTCTATCCTATTCCACTGATTTGTTTATCTGCTTTTGTGCCAGTATCATACTGCTTTGATTATTGTAGCTTTGTAGTATAGTCTGACATCAAGGCACATGAGTCTTCAAGCTCTGTTCTTCTTTCTCAAGATTGTTTTGGCCATCTGAGGTCTTTTGTGTTTCCATACAAATTTTAAAATTAATTTTTCTAGTTCTGTGAAAAATATCATTGGTATTTCGCTAGGAATTAAATTGAATCTGTAGATTGACTTGGGTAGTATGATTATTTTAGCGCTATTGATTCTTCCAACCCAGAAATGTGGTATATCTTTCCATCTATTTGTGTCATCTTCAGTTGCTTTCATCAGTATCTTATAGTTTTCTGAGTACAGGTCTTTTCCCTACTTAGGTAGATTTATTTCTAGGTATTTTATTCTTTTTGATGTGATGGTAAAGAGAACTATTTCATTAATTTCTTTTTCTGATAGTTATTAGTATATAGAAATGCAACAAATTTCTGTATATTAATTTTGTGTCCTACCACTTTACTGAATTCATTGATGAACTCTAGTAGTTTTCTGGTAACATCTTTAGGATTTTCTATTGTGTAGGATCATGTCATCTGTAAACAGCAACAGTTTTAATTTTTCCTTTCCAATTTAGATTCATTTCAGTTCTTTTTCTTCTGTGATTAATATGTCTGGGACTTTCAAAACTATGTTGAATAAAAGTGTATGGCATCCAGGTTTTGCTGTTGCCCTGATATGGTATCTGTGATAATTGTGAAATTATTATATCTTATCCATGATGTGTAGGGGCCACCTTGCCACTGGGAATCATACCCCAAAGCTGTATTGCATCAATGCTCTGTCATAATCAGTGGTATCTTAGGGTGGAAGAACTATAGTATATTGGTCTGTAGTATAGTATATTGTATATATTGTTCTATAGTATAGTGTATTGCCTGACTTATTCTTAGGAAAGGCTAAAAAGGTCCACTTCAGATTCTTGTGGGAAAAAAAGACAGTTTGAATTTTATTCTGTAGGCAAATGAGGGCAATTCTTGGGCTTCTAAACAGACTGCCATAATTAGGCTTATGATATAAAAATGATCTTTGAACAATGTGAAGGGTGGACTGAAAATAGATGTCTGAATACAGGAAGACCAATTGGGCTGCCATTGCAGTAATTTAGGAGAAAAAAGTTATGATGGCCCAAAGTAAGGTAATTAGAGTGAAAACAAAACAAAAAAAAAATTGGACAGATATGACAGCCTGGTAAGGCTGTTACTGTTGCAGGAAAAATCAATTAAATCAGAATAGCACAAGTTTTGGGTTTAAGACTTTCAGAAAATCTAAAAAGATAGGTATAGACCCATGGATCCTCCCTTTCCTAGTAGTTTTCTCCCTTGCTAGAGCAATATTCTCATTTGTGTGGAAACCAGGGAAAGGTTCATACCAAGAATTTTAAAAGCCATAAATTGATAACAGTTGAAGCTGAGTTATAGGCAAATGAGATTTGTTATTATTCTTACTACTTTTGTGTATGTTTGGAATTTTCCACATTAAAAAGGTAAAACACAGAAAAATTAAAGTAGTCATCCCTCAATATCCACAGGGATATTGGTTCCAGGACCCCTCACAGATACCAAAATCTAAGTATGTTCAAGTTCTTTATATATAAGGCATAGATTTTGCATATTCTATATCTGTGCATATCCTCTTTTATATAATTGTGTTTATTTCTTGATGTGTCAGGTCTTCATTGCTGCTAAGGCTTTTTCTCTAGTTGCTGTGAGTGGGGGCTACTCTCTAGTCACACTGGGCAGGCTTCTCATTGAAGTGGCTTCTCTTGTTGCAGAGCACAGGCTCTAGGCGCTCAGTCTTCGGCAGCTGCAGCACATGGGCTCAGTATTTGGCGCTCACAGGCTCTAGAGCGCAGGCTTAGTAGTTGCGGGGCACAGGCTTAGTTGTTCCACGGCATGTGGGATCTTCCCCAACCAGGGATGAAACCCATGTCTCCTGCGTGGGCAGGTGGATTCTCTACCACTGAGCCACCCGGGAAGCCCTCCTCTTGTGTACTTTAAGTCATCTGTAGATCACTTAAAATATTTAATACAATGTAAATGTTATGTAAATAGTTACAGGCATTCAGGCATGGGGCAAATTCAAGTTTTGTCTTCTGGAACTTTCTATAATCTATCCCATATGCATACTTACATGTGAAATGACTTATGTATGAGGAAGTTTACTGAACCATTCTTTACATTAGAAAAATATTTTTCAAAAAAACAAGCAAAAGCCTCTAGGATGCTGGTTAAATAAGTTTTATTTTATCTATAAAATGGAATAATTTTCAGTCAATGGAAAGAATAAAACTGTTGTATATACAGTATATTTATATGGAGACATCTCCTACAAATAGTCTGTGAAAAAATACACAAACCCAAGTGAGAGTAAATTGGTGTATTATATATATACTGCTGTTTATTATATATATTCAAAATATATACACATACCTAAATATACTCAAAAATAACTGGCAGCCCAGAGATAAGATTGCAGTAGGTGGAATTGAAAGAGACACATGTACCCCAGTGTTCATTGCAGCACTATTTACAATAGCTAGCACATGGAAGCAACCTAGGTGTCCATCAGCAGATGAATGGATAAGGAAGTTATGGTACATAATCACAATGGAATATTACTCAACTCTTAAAAGGGACGCATTTGAGTCAATTCTAATGAGGTGGGTGAAACTGGAGCCTATTATACAGAGTGAAGTAAGTTAGAGAAACACAAATACTGTATATTGATGCATATATATGGAATTTTGAAACACGGTAGTGACAATCCTACATGCAGGGCAGCAAAAGAGACACAGATGTAAGGAACAGACTTTTGGACTCTGTGAGAAGGTGAGGGTGAGATGATTTGAGAGAATAACGTTGAAACATGTATATTACCATATGTAAAATAGATGACCAGAGCAAATTCGATGCATGAAGCAGGGTACCCAAAGCCAGTACTCTGGGACAACTTGGAGGGATAGGGTGGGGAGGGAAGTGGAAGAGGGGTTCAGGAAGGGGGACACATGGATACCCATGGCTGATTCATGTTGATGTGTGGCAAAAACCATCACGATATTGTAATTATCCTCCAATTAAAATAAATAAAATAATTTTTTTAAAAAAGATGGCTGTAGGTGCATGCAGGGAAATCATCCACTCAGTGCTAAAGGGTGCACATTTCTTGCAGTTCTCTACATTCCTACATTTCTCCCTCCAAATTGGCTTTATCCTAAAACTTGTTCTCTTATGGCCACGTGATGGCTGCAACCATTTAAGTATTTACATGAAGACACAACTTCCAGCAAGAATGTCTCTTTTTGGGTTCACTTTCCTGTGCTGTGTTGTGCTCAGTTGCTCAGTTGAGTCCAACTCTTTGCGACCCCCATGGACTGTACCCACCAGGCTCCTCTGTCCATAGGGATTCTCAGGCAAGAATACTGGAGTGGGTTGTTATGCTCTTCTCCAGGGGATCTTCCCAACCCAGGGGTCAAACCCAGGTCTCCTGCATTGCAGGCAGAGCCTTTACCATCTGAGCCACCACTTTCCTGCTGCTGCTGCTGCTAAGTCGCTTCAGTCGTGTCCAACTCTGTGCAACCCCATAGATGGCAGCCCACCAGGCTCCCCCGTCCCTGGAATTTTCCAGGCAAGAGTACTGGAGTGGGTTGCCATTACCTTCTCCAACCACTTTCCTAGGAGTGAGGAAATCTTCCTGGAAGCCCTCTAGTGGACAAGCCTTGATGTCGCATTGGCCAGGTTTGTAAAACCTTCCCAGTCTGAGACCTAACACTGGAAAATAAATCGCTTAGACCAGTGGTCCTCAGGCTTCCCAGGTGGCTCAGGGGTGAAGAATCCACCTGCCAGTGCAGGGGACGCAGGAGACAAGGGTTTGATCCCTGGGTTGGGAAGATCCCCAGGAGTTAGAAATGGCAACCCATTCCAGTATTCTTGCTTGAAAAGTTCTACGGACAGAGGAGCCTGGTGAGCTACAGTCCATGGGGTCACAAAGAGTTGGACGTGACTGAGCGCACACTCACCACCACTGTTTCTCAACCCAGGGTAATTTTGCCTTCCGGGGGGCATTCAGCAATATCTGGAGACATTCTAGTCACACCTGGAGAAAGGGTGCCACTCACATCTTTAGGGTAGAAGCAAATGACACTGCTAAACATACTAGAACACACTTGAACTGTGCACCACGACCAAAAATTACCTGACCCCAATCCTTGTGCACTGTTGGTGGGAATGTAGATTGATGCAGTCACCTTGGAAAACAGTATGAAGTCACATCAAAAAACTAAAAATAGGTCCAGCAATTCCAATTTTGAATATATGTCCAAAGGAAAAGAAATCACTATGTCTTTTGGAAGATATCTGCACCCCCATATGTGTGTATATATCTTTTGACAGAGATAGACCCATATATGTGGTCGTAAATGGCAGGGTTTCCTTCTTTTTCTTCTTTTTGTGACTAAATAGTATTCCACTACATATAAAAGAGGACAGAAGAGCCTGGTACACTTCAGTCCATGGGGTCACAAAGAGTTGGACACAGCTTAGTGACTGAAAAAATATATATATATGTGGAAGATATACTGTCGGAAGATATCTGCACCTCTGTGTGTGTGTGTGTGAATCTTTATGTGTGTGCATATATATATATTTCTTGCATCTAACTTTATATACACACACAAGAGTGCAGATAGCTTCTGACAGTATATCTTCTACATATATATACACATATATGGGTGTATGTCTATGTCTGCTCCACAACAAGAGAAGCCACTGCAGTGAGAAGCCCATGCTCTGCAACTAGAGAGTAGCCCCTGCTCACCACAATTGAAGACAAGTCAGAGCAGCAATGAAGACCCAGTGTAGCCAAAAATAAATAAGTAAAAATAAAAAAGGAATTGTTAATACCTGATGATTTTCTAGACATAGAAAATGGGAGAGAGACTGTCATTGGAGAGATGTTAAGATTCATAGAAAAGAATAACTGGAAAATGATTTTACTGTTAACCAGAATAGAAAATTCAGGAAAAGAAACATGTGTGGTGAGGTAAAGGGAGATGAAGTGCTGTTTTAGGCTCCACTTGCCTTTGTCAGCATTCCTCTGGAAGCAATTATCAGGATTAATTTTATAGGGCTGTTTTTGAGTGTTATATACTATTCAATACTATGTGTCAACAATTTTGTAAGCCTGATACAGGGTGGTTCTTGGCTGGCAAGTCAGCTACCCTATTGTATTCGTGGGCCCTGAGTTTGCAGAAAATACCCTGTCAAATTTATCTTTCTGGACTTTGCCAGAGGCCACTCTGGAGGCCACTACCCACTCCCACTCCTTTGTTGAATCACAGCAGTTGTTCAGGCAGGATCTACTGCAACAACTTGGTTCTAAGTTTCTTGGTCAAAATCACAATCCAATTGTGCCTCTCTGTAATTATACCTAAGCCATCTTGATTGATTTTGGTAATTTCTACTCAATATTGGGGAAATAGGCTTTGTTTGGGCATTTTCCTCTGACTTATTAAAAAATACTTTGAAACTTACTGAGTCCAAGTTCTTTTTTTATTTTTTCAGAATTTTTCTATTTATTTTTCTACTGATGTATAGTTGATTTACAATGTTGTCTTAGTTTCAGGTGTACATCACAGTGATTCAGTTTCATATATGTATTGTTTTTCAGATTCTTTTCCCTTGTAGTTTATTACAAAGCATTGAGTATAGTTCTCTGTGCTATACAGGAGGTCCTTGCTGGTTATATGTTCTATATTTCAGTTGTGTCCAAATCTTTGTGACCCCTTGCGCTGTAGCCCACCAGGCTCCTCTATCCATGGGATTTTTCAGGCAAGAAAAACTGGAATGGGTTGCATTTCCTTCACCAAGGGATCTTCCCAACCCAGGAATCAAACCCGTGTCTCCTGTGTCTCCTGCATTGCAGTCAGATCCCTTACCCACTGAGCCATCTAGTGTCTAGGTTAATCCCAAACTCGCCAAGGAGGCATGTCCTAATTCCAAACTGTTTAGTTACTGAAGAAGAATTAGAGCAGTGGCCCAGTTCACTAACAGTTATAGTTCAGGGGTATTATTTTGTCTACTAACATAGCAATGATAATCTTGCTGGTCCAAATGGAGACCAAATACCTTCGGTGTAGGCCCCAAATCCATAGCATTTTGACTTATATTTGGGGACACATCCTCCAAAACAAGTGAAAGGCAAAGGGGTGAGGGGGAGAGATTCCTGGGGAGCCACACACTATGCCATGTAGGGCCCGGTTCCCTTCCCCAGATGCCCCTTTTCTTCATGGCTCATTTCTGGTGTCCTTCACTGCAAGGGCATCAGTTGAGACCAGCTCAATCCGTTAAATAGATGGTAATAAATTGGAATAGCAAAAGAGGAGAGGTCAAGGTCTTGGTTCCTTTCTACCCAGGAGACTCCTTTTGCTTTCTATGAAAATTCTCATATGAAGAGGCATCAGGAAGGGCAGGCTTTATTAAGCCACAAAATAAAGTGTAAAGAGTGCCTATATTCTTACATTTACATAACTGAGAGCAGTCACTCCAGCAGTTTCTCTCAGAAAAAGATATGCTCTAAAGCAAAATTCTGTGTTCATACAGAGTAGCAGCTGGCCAATTTTTAAATTTTTTTTTTTTTTTAAAAAAACAAAAAACCCAAGTTCTACCTAATCAGGCAACATGCTATTCTTCCTCATTCCGTTCTCTCTGGGGAAGCAAACTCATCATTTCGTAACATTCCTTGCTTTTAGATCTTTGAACCTCTCATTGTGTTATGTTTTAAATTATTGGTTACAGTTCTATCTCAACAATCTAGGTCTTAGAAATATTTGAACTAGTCCTTACCAACTTTCTCTTGCCTCAGATTCCTCTAATTATTTATTTTTCTTTCTTACCTATCTAGAATCCAGATCACTTAGTGACCTGTCAGTATCTTGCTCTTCCCAGGTGGTGCTAGTGGTGAAGAACCCACCTTGCAGGACGTAAGAGACATGGATTTGATCCCTGAGTCAGGAAGATCCCCTGGAGGAGGGCATGGCAACCCACTCCAGTATCCTTGCCTGGAGGATCCTGTGGACAGAGGAGCCTGGCGGACTACAGTCCATAAGGTAGCAAAGAGTTAGACATGACTGAACAACTTAGGACATCAGTATCTTATCAACTGTGTCAGTTTGGATTTCGTTTCTCTTGCAGATGTTCTTCTCCCAGAGAGTAAACAGCTATCTTTCTTCATTTCAAGTCTACGGAATCAATTTCTCTCATAGTCTATAGATTCTGGGTTATTTTTTTTACACATATGCACCTCTTTTAGTTTCTGAGTATTTATCTTTCCCCTATTTCTGTTGCTTAAAGGACTTTTAAGGAATCATAGGTCTTCTCTCTTTTCTCTATATTCAAAAGTTTTGGTACACTACAAATGTAGTTATATTTATAAAAAATTTCAAACATCGTAGAAGTTAGAAAGTCTCCCCCCAACCATGATCCCTTCCCCTTGCACATTCTCCAGAATTAACCACTGTTAATATAGCAATATATATCCCTCTAGATATTTTCAAATTATCTTTCTTTCAAAATATGCTTTAGTTTTTACTCTTTTATTAGAGATTATACATTTTATAATGCTTATGTTGGTCAACCGGGATAATTATTCATCTTTGTATGATATTAAGCTTTTGTGTTGATTTCTTCTCTACTAAACACTCTCTTCTTGGTAGCACGTCACTCCTTCCCCTTTTCTGTAACCTGCTCTTCCCACTCCTTCAGCTCTCTGGCTCACACAGAGTCATTACACTGTTACACATGCTATCCCTTCCTCCAGGCAGAGTTGACTGGCCCAAGAGTGACTTTATAACCCAAGTTAGAATACCCCAGCACTGCTGAACTTTGTTGATTGGTCAGGTGTGGGCACCTGACTTAAAACTTACAAGCTTTCACACAGCAAAGGATACCACTTTAAAAACTGAAAGACAACCTATGGAATGGGAGAAAATATTCACAAATTATGTGACTGACAAGGGCTTAATCTCCAAAATATAAAAACTGCTCATATAACTCAACAACAAAAAAACAACTGACCCAAGCAAAAAATGAGGCGAAGATCTTTTTTTTTTTTTTTTTTTTTTTTAGTGGAGTGCAGTTTATTACACCGGCGGGCCCAAGGCAGAGTCTCCTCTTAGCCAAGGACCTCGACCAGCATTTGTGAAAATCTTTTATACCCCATGTGTCCAAACCCACTACCCCAATTCCCTTGAGACTTACATAAACAAAGGAAGGGTAAATACAACTACAATAACCCCATCATTCACGTGTTATGTGTTCAAACAGTCAATAATCAATAAGCCCGAGGCGAAGATCTTAAAAGACATTTCTCCAAAGAAGACATGCAGATGGCCAGTAGGCACACGAAAAGATGCTCAATATCACTAATTATTAGAGAAATGCAAATCAAAACTATAATGAAGTACCACCTCATACCAGTCAGAATGGCCATCATCAAAAAGTATATAAATAACAAATGCTGCAGAGAGTGTGGAGAAATGGGAACTCTCCTATACTGTTGGTGGGAATGTAAATTTGTGCGGCCACTATAGAAAACAGTATGGAGGTTCCTTAAAAAACTAAAAATAAAGAATTCCCTGGTGGTGCAGTGGTTAAGACTCCAGGCTTTCACTGCCAAGGGCATGGGTTAGATTCCCCGATTGGAGAACTAAGATCCTGCAAGCCAAAGATTGTGGCAAGAAGGAAAGGAAGGAAGGAAGAAAGAAAACTAAAATAGAATTACCATGTGATCCAGCAATCCCACTCTGGGGCATATACTTGAGCAAAACTCTAATTCAAAGAGACACATGTATCCATATGTTCATGGCAGCACTCTTCACAACAGCTGAAACATGAAGACAACCTAAACATCCATTGATAGATTAATGGATAAAGAAGATGTGGTACATATATACAATGGAATACTCCTCAGCCATAAAAAAGAATGAAATAATGCCATTTGCAGCAATATGGACGCAACTAGAGATTATCATACTCTGTGAAGTCATAAGTGTTAGTTGCTCAGCTGTGTCCTACTCTTTGCAACCCCATGTAGCCCATCAGGCTCCACTGTCTATGGGATTCTCCAGACAAGAAAACTGGAGTAGGTTGCCATGCCCTTCTCTAGGGGATCTTTCTGACCCAGGGATTGAACCTGGGTCTCCTGCATTGCCGGCAGATTCTTTACTGTCTGAGCCGCCAGGGAAGTCATAAACAGAAAGGCAAATACCATGTGGTATCACTTATATAGAGAATCTAAAGTATGGCACAAATGAACCCATTTATTAAGCAGAAGTATACTCACAGACATAGAGATCAAGCTTATGATTGCCAGAGTGATGCGGGGGTAGGGAGAAGGATGGACTGGGAGTTTGGAGTTGGTATAGATGCAAACTCTTACATTTAGAATGGATAAATGTAACAACAAAGTTCTACTGTACTGTATAGTAGAGGGGAACTATATTCAATCTTCTGGGATAAACCATGATGGAAAAGAATATTTTTAAAAGTGTATATATGTGTATAACTGAGTCACTTTGCTGTACAACAGAGATTGGCACAACGTTGTAAATCAACTATACTTCAAATAAAAAAAAATTCACCTGCCCCTTGACTAGGCTAAAGAATTCCTAGATAGCTGGTAAAACATTATTTCTGGAAATGTCTGTGAGCGTGTTTCTGGAAGAGATTAGTGTTTGAAAGGTACACCCATCTATGTGGGTGGGCATCATCCAATCTGCTCAGGTGCTGAATAGAACAAAAAAGTGGAGGAAGGGTGAATTTGCTCTCTACTTGGTTTGAGACATCCATCTTCTCCAGCCTTTGCACTAGGACCCAGACTTACCATCAACTTCTCAATTCCTGGACCTTTGGACTTGGACTGGAACACACAACACTTGCTGCTCTGGTTCTCAGGCCTTCAGAGTAAGAGTGAATTACTAGTGACTTTCCTAATTTTTCATCTTGCAGACCACAGATTGTGGATCTTCCTGGCCTACATAATTGTGTGAGCTGATTCCTATTATATATATATATATATATATATATATATATATATATATATCCCACTCCAGTATTCTTGCCTGGAGAATCCTCATGGACAGAGGAGCCTGGCTGGCTATAGTCCATAGAGTTGCAGAGTCAGATATGACTGAAGTGACTGAGTATGTATATATATTCCTGTTTATATCTCCTATTGATTCTATTTCTCTGGAGAACCCTGACTAATACAATCACATAATGTCACTTAGTGGGAAGGTCTTACCTTCCAGGGTCTAGAATTTGGTGTTGGGGATTAGAGACTATAAGATCAGTTTGTTTAAACGCTGAAGTTTTACTAAGCAAAAATATCAGGGACATTAGAAATAACATTTCAGGATTTTAGCATTTCTAAATATAGACGTGAGTAAGGTATCTATCTAAGTATAATAACATTCAGCCACATTCTCAAACTGTATTATCCTAAATGGCAATAGTAATCCTTCAGGTCATGACATGCATTAGTTACAAGCAATTTCTAAAAAATATGTAAATCACAACTTAAGTTGCCACATGTGTCATTTAAGTTAATACTTTTCATCTTTGATTTACATATTCAGCTTAATATATGTACTCAGAGTTTTATGACAAGTTATGCCATTATATCTTTTCTAATTTGTTCATAAATTATAATTCAAATTATAAACTTCTCCAAGTCAATTCAAATGCTAGTACATGTTCTTTTAAGTTTTTTAAAAATATACTGAATATAGGTGTTCTTCTACACCTATGTTTCAAACTATAATTATTCAGAATTTTAAACTGTTGTCTATGTATATTGATTGTTACTGGCTGGGTTCCCTGGGAAGTAGACTCTGACACAGAGCTTGAGGCAGCAAGCCATTCATTAAGTTGAACCTTGGTGGCTCACCATTGTGTTGACAGCAGTTTAACCCTTGTGCTGCTTAAATCCACTTCTTCACATACATTCTGGAACACCTCCTCCCAGATCCAGTAGACCTATTTTCTAGGGGAAATTTAGAAGTGGAAGTTGAGTGGAAAGAATTACAGCCCTGATGTCAGGGCTATAGCTGAGTTCATCTTGCCTCTCCTCCACTATCTACTGAAGATTCTTATCATTCTCTGAGAACACCTTTGCTGGTCTTAGCAGTTTGCCCCATGGTTTGGGTCAGGTCCTTATCCTACAGGTCTGGTTCCCAGGGAACCAGGTCTTCTTTGGTACATAATAATTTGTATACTTGTCCATTTGCCGTCACAATTGGGCAGGAAGTATCAAGAGGTGCCCAAGTAGATTTTCTGGGCACCAAGCTTATCCTCCCTTCCTGGTTGGTCATCAGGGTCAGTTATTTCTGAGGGAATGATGAGTCCTCTCTTTGTCTACTAAGTTGGATTTTGCCAATGATAGTAGATGGATCAGCCTTGGCAAGTGAAATTCATCTTTTTGGGTCCATGTTCAGTCACCGTGGATATTCTATTCAAGCACCCACTGGTCAAGCACTGAAGTGGCTGATGACAGAGGCTGACTACCATCAAGTGGCCAAGTCATTTTGCTTCTTAGTTGCTTATGTTTCTTCCATGATGGATGCTGTCTGGTAGAGATTAACATAGGATACAAAGATCCTCATAGTTTGTGTACACTCTCATCTGTCTATCCACTCTACCCTAGACCTACTCTATTCTAGTTTTGTAATCTTCCTTCAGATACCTGCCCAGGTGGCCAAGCCATTCACCGTTGACATGAGTTTGCATATGGTCTGACTGTGGGCCACTTATCTTTCCACACAAAGCAGAGGAGCCAGGACACAATATACCCTTTGGGAGGAAATTCACTCACCACCTTTTTTTTTTTGAGGCCACACTTATGTGGGGCTGTAGTGACACTTCTCTTTTCAGCTTGCATCCACATGTGGAGTTAACCCAGCCATGGTTCAAGCTTGAATCTTTCTCCTCCATAAGCTCTTCCTGAGAAATTTCTCACATAGCCATAGTGAAAATGGAACGGAAGGTGCTGGTGCAACCTCCTTGTGCCCATGAGTCCTACTTGTGCTGAATCCTAGATGTACCACTTTCATCTCATAATGAATCATTGCTAGCCTGCCTAAGCTTTGACTTGGTGAAATAGGTCTCACAGAACCCACCTCACCAGGGTAGTTATAACTGTAAGGTTACTTGGTGTCCAGTAACCATGAGTAAGCCCCTTTTGGGACTTCCCTGGTTGTCCAGTAGTTAAGACTCTGCACTCTCAATGCAGGGGCACAGGTTTGATTCCTGATCGAGAAACTAAGATCCCTCGTACAGGACGGTGCAGCCTAAAAAAAACAAAAACAAACAAAAAAGACCCCTTTCTTCTACCAGGGTCTAATAGCATGCCAGAATTTTTTTTTCAAGAGTAAAATTCTCTGCTACAAATGTTGTGGCCTTGCTGTAGAGTCCTAGAGGCCTGCATTGTGATTATCCCACTGGGGTTTGAAAAAAGTCCACATAGCATCTTTCACCACCATTGACACATCTAACATCATATGTCTTCCAGGCAGTGTAGCCCAAGGCCTGATTGCACCATAGTCTGATACTACTTCAAAGCCCTTTCTCCTCTGGGCCCTGCTCAAAGCTAGCAGCCTTTCTTATCACTTGAACCCACATGTAGAATATGCTACCTTTAGAGCCTGAAGAGACATATTTGATGTTGGGCTCCCTTTTTCACTGTGGGGGATGTGAGATGCCATAATTGATCCTTTAGTTTGAAAGGCATATCCTAACATGCCCTTGACTAATGGATTCTTAAAAATTGTATTTTCATGTTTGATAGAAAACAGCAAAATTCTGTAAAGCAATTATCCTTCAATTAAACAATAAATAAGTTTTTAAAAAGTTGTATTTTCAGGGACTTCTCTGGTGGTCCAGTGGCTGAGATTCTGTGCTCGCAATGCAGGGAGGGGGTGGGGCTGGTTCCCTGGCCAGGGAACTAGATCCCGTGTGCCACAAACTAAGACCCAGCACAGCCTAAATAAATTTTTTTTTTTTTAAACTGTATTTTCATGGCAGGCTCCTGAATCTTAGTACATTTTATTCTCCACTCTTCGATTGCACATATGTCCTGTCAAGATCTCCAATGTTGTAGCCCTTTTGTGCTTAACCAGTTTGATTAGAATGATGTCATTGATATAGTGGGTCAATATGATGTTTGCAGGATTTTCAGACATTCAGAACCGCATTGGGGGAATTCCCTGGTTGTCTAGTGGTTAGGACTCTGCTTTCACTGCCGGGGCCCATGTTCGTTTCCTGGTTCGGGAAGATCCCACAAGCTGTACAGTGTGGCCGAAAAACAAACAAAACACCTCATGGGATTATACTAAGGCAGAAACATATATTGTATTGTAACATAGCCTGAGAGCAAGATTTTAAAGGTACACTGTCCTGTCCATGTCTTTCTAATCCCCATTTTGGTAGAGGTGGGAAAGAAATGTCACCAAATTAGTAGGTATATACCATCTATTGAGGCCATATTAATTTGCTATAGCAAAGATCCTATGTCTGGTATAGCAGTAGCGATTGGGGCTTCAACTTGATTGAGTTCAATAGTCCACTGTCATGTTTTAGGATCTAGCCAGTTTTTGCATGGGCCAGACTTGTTAACTAAATCAAGATAATATGCGGACCACCATCCCTGAGTCCTTTTGAATCTTAGGAGTGGTACTAATTATACTGCTACCCTTTCCAGAAATACACTGCTTTTGGTTTATCATCTTAACTGGAGTTAGTAGAGGAGGTAGAGCAGTTTCAGAGGTTTTCACTTGGCCTTCCTTACTACGATACCTCTTCACTGGGCCTCCAACCACTAAGTGTGTCTATTCCAGGTATATATTTAGGGAATGGTAAAATAACCACTGGTAGGTTTGTGGGTACAATGGGCTCACTGGAGCTAGACCCTGACCAGGATTCCAGTTATTGCCTGAACCTCATATGCTCTCATTCTAAAAGGGAAGTCAGGATGATGCTTCAAGTCTCTGGGTACCTACCAGCGTAAAGTCAAACCTAAGTCCAACAATTATAGAAATGTTTGGATACTCCCTTTTCCAAACTATACACTTATCCAAATAAATGACTAGAGATTCATTTGGAAAAGAACTGGGGAAATTATTTCCCCATTAATGGCCATGGTTCCTTTCTCCTAGGCACCCAGCTCCTTCAGGTGATGAACTTTGAGTCTGAAAACTGGCTCAGATCCAGGAAATGGGCAAAAGATTGTGATGTTTTATTGGTAATAACTGCCTTCAGCCTTCTTACCATCTATTATTGATTTTTTTTAAATATATAAGTCAAATAGTACCATTGTTGGCTCCCCATCTATTTTACACCTAGAGACTCCATGTCCTATTAGCTATTTCCACAATTCTAAGGGACAACCCCATTGACTGCTGCTGACTTTTCAATTATCATGAATATTCTTATCAATCCTTATTGATCCAAAGATTAATAACTACCGGGATTCCCTGGTGGTCCTGTGGCTAAGATTCTGTGCTTCCACTCCAGGGGGCAAGGGTTCAATTCCTGGTCAGGGAAATTCCACATGCTGCATGGTGCAGCCAAAAAACAAAAGTTATCACCAAAGATTAACAATCAGAGAATCTAGATGATGGGTTTACAGGTACTTAATGTTCTGTTTCAACATTTTGTAGATTTTTTAATTTGCAAAATAAATGTAGGGGAACAAAAATAAAGGCTATGAATTAGTAAATAAAAAAACCAGTGACAAAAATTATCAGCAATATATTCTTATAATTAAAATTTTTTTAATTGCTTTAAGGCCCAAGCTGATAAGTTTGTTGTGACCTGTTAGGTTGATACAAGACTTTGGAGAACAATGTGAATTCCAATATGTGTAAAAAGCAAAAGTTCTGTTGTACAAATTCCATTGCTGAAAACTTATCCTGAAGGAATTATCTAATCTATGTAAACAAATTTCTCATGAATGTATGCATTAGTGCATTTTTCTTAATAGGAGAAACCTGAAAATAACCAGAGTATGTAACCATGAAGAATTAGGTATGGTAGTGTATCTACTTAATAAAGTATTCTGAGACCACGAAAGTTACCAGTGTTGACGTGACACACTGGGAAAGACACAATATTACTGACGCAGTATTTTTGCCAAAAATGTACAAGTTCAAAAGTGTTGCATGAACATAACAAGTTCACAATATTGTAACCCTATCAGCATCAAGTATTCAACTGTCATAGGAAACAATCAGACAAACTAAATTAAAGGATATTCTTCAAAACATCTGTCCTTTACTCTTTTTTTAAAAATTATTTATTTATGTGTTTTTGGCTGTGCTGGGTTTTCGTTGAGGGGCTCTGGCGTTCTCTAGTTGCAGTGAGTGGAGCCTGCTCTCTAGTTGTGGTGCACAGGCTTCTCGCTGCGGCGGCTTCACGTTGCAGAGCATGGTTCTAGGATGCACGGGCTTCAATAGTTACAGTGCATGGGCTTAGCTGCTGCAGCACCCAGGATCTTCCCAGACCAGGAACTGAACTTGTGTCCCCTGCGTTGGCAGGCGGATTTGTAGCCATTGGATCACCAGGGAAGTCCTGTCCTTTACTCTTAAACATTTATTTATTTATGTTTTAATTATTTATTCGTTTGGCTGTGCTGGATCTTGGTTGGGGCACACAGGATCTTTGATGCCTGTTACAGCGTGCAGTATCTTTAGTTGCAGCATGGGAACTCAGTTGCTTGTGGCATATAGGATCTAGTTCCCTGACCAGGGATTGAACTGGGGTCCCCTGCATTTGGAGCTTAGCGTTTTAGCCACTGGACCACCAGGGAAGTCCCTGTCCTTTACTCTTGAGTGCCAGTGTCTGAAAAGACAAGCTGAGGAACTATTTCAGATTAAACTGAAGAGATATGACAACTAATGCAATGCATGATCCTAAGTTGGAAAAAAAATGTAAAAGTCATTATTCAAACAATTGGAAAAATTTGAATATTGAGTCAGTTATTATATTTTAGGTAAAAGTTTTGAATATTACGTTTCCTGATTTGTGTTATGGCTCTGTAAGAAAATATTTAGGAGGAACTTGTTGAAATATTTAGAGGTCATTGTGTCTGCAACTTGCTCTCAAATGGCTTGGAAATACTGAAAGAAAGATTGAGACAGATAAGGCAACATGTTGACAACTGGCTAATTTAGAAAGGTTTGTGGAAGTTACTATTGAACATATTCTGTAGTTTGATAATTTTTCAAAATAAAATGTTTAAAAAGTATTATCCAGTCCACAGTGTTGAAAATTTTTGCAATAAGAGACCATGTGAAAAATGCATAGTTCAAAATTGCATGTGCCCTATCATAAAAGCATAAAATGCTGGCATATAGATATATTAGGGTAGTAGGGGGGATTTTCCTTAAAAATTTTTTTCTTTAATGCTGTTTGTTGTTGTTGTTGTTGTTGTACAGTCACTAAATTGTGTCCCACTCCTTGTAACTTCACGGACTGCAGAAGGCCAAGTTTTCCTGTCCTTCACTATCTCCCGGAGTTTGCTGAAACATGTCCATTGAGTCGGTGGTGCCATCCACCCATCTCATCCTCTGTCATCCCATTCTCCTCCTGCCCTCAGTCTTTCCCAGCATCAGAGTCTTTTCCAGTGAGTCGGCTCTTTACATTAAGTGGCCAAAGTATTGGAGCTTTAGCTTTAGCATCAGTCCTTCCAGTGAGTATTCAGGGTTGATTTCCTTTAGGATTGACTGGTTTGATCTCTTTGCCATTCAAGGGACTCTCAAGAGTCTTTTCCAGCTCCATAATTCAAGAGCACCAATTCTATGATGTTTGTTATATTGTATTTAAAATGAAACCATTATAAGATTAAATGCATTTAAAAAAGAAAAACCAAGGGGTAAAAAAGAAAAAAATAATCACCAAGCTGAAGAACAGTATAAAATAAAACAATAAAAATAAAATAATTGTTTAAAGAGTTTTTTTAATGTGGGCCATTTTTAAAGTCTTTATTGAATTTGTTATAATACTGCTTCTGTCTTATATTTTGGCCCAGAGACAAGTGGGATCTTAGCTACCCTGCCCAAGGATGGAACCCAAACCCACCTGCATTGGAAGGGGAAGGCTTAACCACTGGACTGCCAGGGAAGTAATAAAATAATTTTTTAAATTCCAGTTTTACTCTATGATTCCTTAAACTTTTTTTTTCCCTTGGCCATGTATCTTCAGGGCCCTTTGTTCCTCGACCAGGAATCAAATGTGGGCCTTTGGCAGTGGAAGCAGGAGTCCTAACCACTGGAAAGCCAGGGAATTCCTTCCTTAAACATTTTGAAGGACAAAAGTTTAATTTATAGATTCAAGCCAATTTAAGCAATTGTCCCATCCCAGCTTCAGATTGAAAGGCAAATAAACACATTCCCCTCTGGAAGTAGGTGTGATTTTTTTTTTTTTTTTTTTAATGGAGCTAAGCACTAGACGTAGACCTACAAGACCTTCTAGAACTAACACCAAAAGAAGGATGTCATGTTCATTATAGGGACTGAAATGCCAAAGTAGAAAGTCAAGAGATATCTCAAGTAACAGGCAAGCTTGGCCCTGGAGTACAAAATGAAGCAGGGCAAAGGCTAACAGAGTTTTGCCATGAGAACACACTGGTCATAGCAAACACTCTCGTCCAATAACACAAGAGATGACTCTACACATGGACAACACCAGATGGTCAATGCTGAAATCAGATTGATTATATTCTTTTTAGCCTAAAATGGAGATGCTGTATACAGTCAGCAAAACAAGATTGGGAGCTGATTGTGGCTCAGATCATGAACTCCTTATGCAAAATTCAGACTTAAATTGAAGAAAGTAGGAAAAGCCCCTAGTCCATTCAGGTATGACCTAAATCAAATCCCTTATGATTATGCGGTGGAGGTGACAAATAGATTCAAGGGATTCAATTTGATAGAGTGCCTGAAGAACTATGGACGGAGGTTCATAACCTTGTACAGGAGGTGATGATCAAAACCATCCCCAAGAAAAAGAAATGCAAAAAGGCAAAGTGTCTGTCTGAGGAGGCCTTACAGTGGCTGTCTGAGGAGGCTGTCTGAGGAGGCCTTTTTCAGGCCTTAGCTGAGAAAAGAAGAGAAGCTAAAGGCAAAAGAGAAAAGGAAAGATATACCCATTTGAAAGCAGAGTTTCAAAGAATAGCAAGGAAAGATAAGAAAGCCTTAAGTGAACAATGCAAAGAAATAGAAGAAAACAATAGAATGGGAAAGACTAGAGAACTTTTTAAGAAAATTAGAGATGCCAATGGAACATTTCATGCAAAGATGGGCACAATAAAGGACAGAAATGGTATGGACCTAACAGAAGCAGAAAATATTAAGAAAAGGTGTCAAGAATACACAGAATAACTATTTAGAAAGAAATCTTAATGACCTGGATAACCATGACGGTGTGATCACTCAACCTAGAGCAGACATCCTGGAGTATGAAATCAAGTGGGCCTTAGGAAGCATCACTAGGGACAAAGCTAGTGGCGATGATGGAATTCCAGCTGAGCTATTTAGATCCTAAAAGATGGTGCTTTTGAAGTGTTGCACTCAAAATGCCAGCAAAATTTGAAAAACTCAGCAGTGGCCACAGAACTGAAAAAGATCCGTTTTCATTCCAATCCTAAAGAAGGGCAGTGCCAAAGAATGTTCAAACTACTGTACAATTGTACTCATTTCGCATGCTAGCAAGGTAATACTCAAAATCCTTCAAGCTAGGCTTCAACAGCACATGAACAAAGAACTTCCAGATGTGCAGTTTGAATTTAGAAAAGGCAGAGGAACCAGAGATCAGATTGCCAACATCTGTTGGATCGTAGGAAAAGCAAGGAAATTTCAGAAAAACATCTACTTCTGTTTCATTGACTATGCTAAAGCCTTTGACTGTGCGGACAACAAACTATAGGAGACTCTTAAAGAGATGGGAATACCAGACTACCTTACCTGCCTCCTGAGAAATCTGTATGCAGGTCAAGAAGCAGCAGTTAGAACTGGACATGGAACAACGGACTGGTTCCAAATTGGGAAAGGAGTACGTCAAGGCTGTATATTGCCACTCTGCTTATTTAACTTATATGCAGAGTACCTCATGCAAAATGCTGGGCTGGATGAAGCTCAAGCTGGAATCAAGATTGCTGTGAGAAATATCAATAACCTCGGATATGCAGATGACACCACCCTAATGGCAGAAAGTGAAGAGGAATGAAAGAGCCTCTTGATGAAGGTGAAAGAGGAGAGTGAAAAAGCTGACTTTAAATTCACCATTCAAAAAACTAAGATCATGGCATCTGGTCCTGTCACTTCATGACAGATCGATGGGGAAACGATGGAAACAGTGATAGATTTTATTTTATTGGGCTCCACAATCACTGCAGATGTCGACTGCAGCCCTGACATTAAAAGACGCTTGCTCCTTGAAGGAACAGCTATGAAAAACCTAGACAGCATATTAAAAAGCAGAGACATCACTTTGCCCACAGAGATCTACATAAATCAAAGCTATGGTTTTTCCAGTAGTCATGTGTGAATGTGAGAGTTGGACTATAAAGAAGGCTGAGCACCGAAGAATTGATGCTTTTGAACTGCGGTGTTGGAGAAGACTCTTGAGAGTCCTTTGAATGGCAAGAAGATCAAATCAATCAATATTATAGGAAATCAACCCTGAATATTCACTGGAAGGACTGAAGCTGAAGCTCCAATACTTTGGCCACGTGATGTAAAGAGCCAACTCATTAGAAAAGACCCTGATGCTGGGAAAAATGGAAGGCAGGAGGAGAAAGGGAGGACATAGGATGAGACGGTTGGATGGCATCACCAACTCAATGAACATGAGTTTGAGCAAACTCCAGGAGACAGTGAAGGACAGGGAAGCCTAGGAGTTCATGGGTTCATTGCAAAGAGTTGGACATGATTTAGCAACTGAGCAACAACAACAGTATCTTCTATCAGATATGTGATTTAATCTCCCAAAATAATGATATAGTTAAGTTGTAGTGTGGTACAGTTGACATATAATGTAACATTTCTTTTTAAGACAAAAAATGTTATTGAGTTACATTTAAATGTTTTCATTCAAATAGTTTGAGCCAAGTACTATTGATTGATTTGCTCTTCAAGTATTAATTACATTTAGCTAATCTTTTTTTTTGTTACTTAACAAAACAGTAATTCCCCTTTAGTTTTTCAGTTTCAACAATGACTGCTGACATTTTCCTATATATTTCCAAAATATATTTCAAAGTGTAAAAATTAAGCCCTAATAAAGGAATAAGATCATGTTTACTTGCCATCTTATTTTATTGCAAAATGAAATAGATATCCCATTTGACTATTATTATCATATGAACCTATTTTCTTACCCTTCAGGAGAGAAAAAAATATAGACATATACGGGGAAATGTTTAAGCAAGGTCAGATTTTTTTTAAGGTTCCATCTCCATAAACTGCCTCACAATTAAACTAACAGGTTTCATAAATCTGCCCAGCATGGTTTTTTTTTTTTTTTTTTTCCATTTCCCAGAAGTCACTTTTTATAAACTAAGTACATCCAGTGGAAAAGACCCTGATCCTGGGAAAGACTGAAGGCAAAAGGAGAGGAGAGCGGCAGAGGATGATTGGATAGCATTACCAACCCAATGGACATGAACTTGGGCAAACTCCAGGAGATAGTCAGGGCAGGGAGCCCTGGTATGCTGCAGTCCATGGAGCCACAAAGGGTCGAACACGACTTACTGACTGAAGAGCAACAACAGCAACATCCAGTCTGCTGATATGTATATCAGGGTCAAATCCTTTTCGCCTTCTTAAAACCTGATAATCTCAGGCATTGATCCCTGAAAATCTCAGGCATTGATGTGAGGAACTATGGGCCTTTGTTTCCCAACTTCCCATTTCAGAGCTGTGAATGCTGTCACATTTGCACTAAATGCATCCACAGACCTGACAATACCAAGTCTCCCCAAATACCAAGTCTTTAATAGTGATTTCTCATTTTTTAAAAAAAGATATAAATGGCTTTCTGGGAGTATAATTATGATTATATTATTTATTTTTACAAAACTAATCATGGTTTTCTATTAGCTACTAGAAACATGTAGGGTAATATCTGAGAATTTTTAGTACATCCCCTGTTTTTAAGAATTTAAAGGCAGATGAATTAAAAAATTTATAATTCACAAGTCTCCAAAGATACTGTTGGAGAAGAACACTTGACAAGCCCTAGGGAGGGTAGCCATCCAGACAGTTCCTGTAGATTTTGGCATTTCAACAGAGAATCATCACAGTCTGAGGACACACACAAAATCCAGTCCACAGGGGTAGTTTTCTTTTAGCCAAGCTACCAGAGCATAAGTAAAACAAGCTAAAAAACTTAATGCCATTTAAAAAATGGTCTCTGATCAGTGTAACTATTGTGGTCTAGACATTCATGTATCCATATCAACCCTACATATATACAAATCAATACCAGAAGATATGTTCATTATATGGTTGCTTGGTAAACCTGGAATCAATACAAGGCAATTGTATAGTTGTGGTGTCCCCAAGAAACCATTCCCATTGGGGGCCAATGGACCAGAGTTCATATTTTTGTACCAGGGTACTCTGTCCCCTCAACCCTGAATATTCATTGGAAGGACTGATGCTGAAGCTGAAACTCCAATACTTTGGCCACCTGATAGGAAAAACTGACTCATTGGAAAAGACCCTGATGCTGGGAAAAATTGAAGGCAAGAGGAGAAGGGGGCAACAGAGGGTGAGATGGTTGGATGGCATCACTAACTCAATGGAGATGAGTTTGAGGAAACTCAGGGAGATAGTGATGGACCGAGAAGCCTGGCATGCTGTAGTTCACAGGGTCGAAAAGAGTCAGACAGGATTTAGCGACTGAACAACGACTCTGTCCCCAGAACAATGCTAGATCATCAAATTTTGTTATCCTGGATTCCTCTGTTACACATGGCAAGCAGATCAACTTCCACCCATTAATACATTTCTTTCTCTAGACAATTCAGTGTAAGCACTTACTCAGATATGTAGCAATGAAAATGCAGTCATGGATTTTCAGAAAATCCTCTCTGAAGTTCCACCCAAATCTCTGAATTTTGGGTGTTTACAATCATGCAGATTATTTCTATAGACTACTGATTGCATCCCATACATTTAAATTTTTTTCAAATTTCAATTTTAAAAGATGCATTAAGTGTATTTATAGTAATTGTTGGTACTAAACATGAATTTTTCACATACTATTTGCAGGTTATTTCTCATTGTTTCCAATGACTGACTTTCTTATTAGGCAGTCCAATTACAATCTAGTCAATATCATATATTGTTAAGAGCCCTGAAGGCAGAACTATTTCTGGGAAAGTTATTTAACCTCAGTTTCCTTATCTCAGAAAGTTCTTTTGAAGATAAAATGAGGTACCATCAACACATGTAAACTGCTTAACATGATGCCTGGACATAGACATATTTTTTCTATTGCATTATTAGTCCTGAGGCCAGACTTTGGTGAAGTTTTAAAAATTAGATTTGTGTTTTCCCCAAATATTGGTTAGCAGTCTACCTACAAATCATCAAGGAGCTAATATTATGCTAGTGGAGACAACCGACAATTAAATATTTAATATAATACTGGGTTTAAAGCAAGGGTAACAAAGTGGTCTGATAAAGCAGTGCAGGGGGGATAAACAGTAATGACCATGATGATTTAGACAGGGTGGTCAAGGAATGCTTCCTTCAGGGGATGGCACTGGGACGGAGATCTGAATGCAATGAGGGAAGAAGCTCAGTGCCTGTCTCTATCATTAGGTGGATGAGTTTATTATGGTGCTTGTGAGCTGCACCGTCTCGGTTCTTAGTCACACTTCTTTATATGGGTAGTGAACTATTTATATACCCATGACTTAGGATGGCAAACAGATTTTACAGGCCAGAAAGGAAGTGCCTGGGCGTCCCATGTCCCGTCAGTATCCTTCAAATATTACACATTTCCCATTACTAACATAGTTCTTCTTGAATTGTCAAGTTTTGTAATTGAACTTAGTACTAAAAGTTCTTCAAAGAGACCTAGGCATTTTGGAAGACCCTGTTGGAGGAAAGCAGCTCTGGTATGGAGGAAAGAATATCTTAGAGTTGAGAGAACTGGGTTTGGATTCCGGTTCCCCATTGGCTGGGTAGATTTGCCTGTGTCCCCTAACTTTACTGAGTCTGTCTATAGATGGAGGTGATAATGTTTAATTATGCTTAAAGACAGTGAGTGGGGGTTGGCTCTCTGCATAAAAGAATTTTTAAGCATACTATACTATACAAAAAGTAGAAATCAGAAATTTATGTTCATGTGATATTTTATCATGGTAATTATAGTTAACATAGTGCTACTATGTTGTAAGAACTATTCTAAGCATGTTAATGGATTAATTTATTTCTCACACTGATCATGCAAGGTAAGTACTATTATTGGCCCATCTAACTCATGACAAAAAATGAGGCAGAAAGAGACAGATATCTGCATATGGTCACACAGTAAGTGGTAGAATGAGGATTATGAACCAAGAAAATTTGACATTGGAGCTCATGTTCACAAATACTAAACTAATTGTAATTTAAAAGATTATTCATCATGTTAGAAGCCATCGTTTTAGGTCCTTCCTAAAGTAACATCACTGTAGAAAGTAACGATAGCAATTTAAAAAATAGACTGTAAAGTATAACCAAGTTTGAGAGTGAAAAAAATGAAAAAAAGAGTGAAATGGTTTTTTAAAAAGCGTTAACTAGAAGTTGATTTAGATTATATCTAAAATTAACACCCAACATTAAAATATTAAGAATCATTTACTTTATTATGCAATTTCATATCCTCAGTCTCAAAACCTACCCATTTTAAGACAAATGATTGCTTTGTACTAATCAGAGTCTAAGAAAGGCATCTAATTTAAATAGACTGTCTAAAATTCCAAGGCCTATTTAAAAAAATTTCTAGACACTGCAACAGTAATATTTTTGAGGGACTGATCATAGCAGATGTGATTAGTTTGAACCATAGTTAAACAGTGTCCAGTAAAACAATGACTTTGGTTATCTAGAAACTCTAAATAAAATTCCAGTGACAAAATACATGATAAAAATGATGTGATGTTTTTATTATGATGTATTCTATTAAATTATTTAAAGTCTTTTTACTATGAGTTAAATCTATAAAGACTAGTAATGTATCAGCTTCAGGAATATACTATGCAGAGAAAAGATCATGACTATTTACAGATGTTAAATGATAACCAATTATTCCAGGCTTTTAAATAATAGTTTCACTTCACTTCACCATGATACTATGCTGGGTCATTAGTTATGTATTAATTATATAACTCCAATAAATATAAAAGTGTTTTAATACTATATCCCTCTTTAAGTACAAGCACAAATATGTACTTTTTCTGTGGATTAGAAGATAAAGTATAAAATTTCTGCTCTGTGTATTTCAGGTTGGTAAAACAAAGCAACTATATAGATACATAGATTAAAAACCTAATCACCAAGTTTTTGACATGGCAGAATCTGATGGTAATATTAAGCAAAGACATATGAATGTGCCATAAAACACATGCAACAAAGCTCATACAAAATAGAAATTAGCTGTAAAGAATAGGAGTATATACACATATATTGTAGAAGCACAAGGATGATTGACAAAAGTGAGGTGTGTTTTATCAAGAGAAAAGCTAATAAAATGGAAGCTATCATTAAAAACAAGTTTTAAAGACATCACTGGTTTTCAGTCCCACATGGGAACTAAAATCTCTTCAAATTTTAAATCTCTTTTGTTCTGTTAACTAGCAGCACTGGGAAAATAATACATCTATACTATATAGTCAGAGCGGGTAACAGGATACTAATTTTAAACAACAGAAAGTAAGATGGAGCTCCACTGTAATTACTTCGGATAGGCTAAAAGTAGATAGTCTCTGTAAATAGAAATCCATATTATCCATTTATTTTTTCAGAATTCTACTTTAAACCTACTAAAGCTAAACTGACTGGTCAGAAGCTTTCATTAATTGTCTCTGACATCCAGGTAAACCAAAGCATATGAACAGGCCGTGGTTTTTGAGTTCTTATTACAGCCTCAATTATGTGTTAGTCAGCTCAAGCACCCATTATGTACTCAATAATAGGTATGACACAGTTAAGAACATCAGCAACACTATAAGCAGGCAGGCACAGGCAACCTGCTTATACTTATTTTTCTGGTGTTAACATTCTTAAAAAGCATGGAAAGTAGAAACTTTATAATGTCTTCCTCATTAAACCTTAGAGTAGCACTCTACTAGATATCTTTACCTCTGTCTATAGCCGTGCAGAGTAACACTGCCTTGAGAAATGACAGCACAGTATGTTACATGGAAAGGAGATGTAGGATGCCATAGTGGGGATGAATTTCTAATTGCCAGTGATTATTGTGAATATAACAATATTTTCCTGAACATTAAAGTCTCTGTGGAGGGTAGCTACAGTTAAAAAGGGGGACGGGGGGAGCTTGTCCTGAAACTTTAAAATTGCATTGGTGTACATGATAATGTAACAAAGTACACAAAAGAAAAAACTTTTTAATTGTTTAAAAAAAAAAAAAAAACCATCAAGGGAAGCCGCTGATCCTCAGGAAGACACGAGGTTGCCTACTGAAGCATTTATAGAGTCCGATGCTTCTTCAAAACTGGTTACAATCATTAGCACAGCAAACCCTTGTGAGGTAAGTGTATTATTATCTGTGGTTCATAAATGAAAAAGCTGAGGCACTGACTAAGTCACTTGCCTAACGAGAATGAGTCAACGTCAAGAGTCATAGTTGACCTGGCCTAACGACTCCTGACCGTCAGTCCAGGGCTTAGTCAGCGGGGGCCGGAGTGGCTTCCCTGGCTGGCACCTGGACTTGGGCTGTTTCCGTTCACGTTAAAGCAGAACAGTGGAAGCGAGAGGACACAACTTGCAAATCATTTTTACTTCCACGCAAGATCTAACTCTAAGGTCTTAATTTCAGGAGTTGGAACAGGAAAAGCTGTCGGGTGCACTCCCCCTCCCCCAACCTGCGGCAAGTGGGTACTGTGGGCGGTGCCGCCACCCCGTTCGCAGTGATGGCGATGAGTGACCACCAGTGTTAGCGGAGCCAAGGGACCGGGGAGGGTTGACTGCTCACACAACTATCCTCCATCGCCAGCTCTTTGTAAAACTAAGAGAAAATGGTGAGACCTCAAAAGAAAATCAAATAAACACACAGGCAACTCGTCCTAGGACCTCAACTAAGCAAATGAAGCCTTATTGAGCGTGCTGAGCCTTCGGTTCCCAACCTTCCAGGGAAGATGGGAGGACAGGGCGACAAAGGGCACAGGAGGCATGCCTGGCAGTAAGTGCGACAGCATCTATCCAGGCGGAAGAGCAGGGCACTGAAAACCACCCTGCAGAACGCGAGTGTCCGCAGCGCCGAGAACCGCGAACCGTACCCATCGGCCACGTGACCAGTTCTTTTTTTTTTTTTAAACTTCTTTGCCTTAAAGAAAAAAAAAGGGGGGGCGAGAAACTTCACTTCCCAGAAGCCTCTCGTTAAACACGCAGCCGCAGTCTTGCGCAGGCGCCGCCAGGGCCAAACGGACACGTCCGTCACGTGAACAGTAGCCGGCCAATCCGGTTTGAATCCCCTTTTTTTCCTCTCACCCCCCCCTTCAGGAGCGGTTGTGCGATCAGATCGATCTAAGATGGCGACTGTGGAACCGGTGAGTATTGCCTTTGGCCCCCACCCCCACCGGTCCCCGCGCTCCGTCTCCCTTCGGACTGGGGGACCCCGCGGGACGGCGTTCCCGGCGCGCATGCTACCCCTTGCCGCCCCCTCCCCCTCTTCTTGGGCCTGACCTCCCCGCGGACAATTGGGGGCGCCCCGGAGGTTGGCCGCTACGGCGTGTGGAGCACACGTTCTGGTGGGGGCCCGAGAGCTCGGGGAGAGAAGTGGGGGAGGGGCGGCGCGGCGCCTCCGGCAGAGCCTTGAGGGGGCCACGAGGATGGAGGGTGTTCGGGGCCCTGGGCTAGGGTGGTGGGAATTGTGTTTTCGGGATAGGAGGGCGCAGGGCCGGCTCCGAGCAGGCGTCGGGATCCGCAGGGACGGTGGGCGGCGAGCCGGCCTGGAATGAGATGGAGGAGGGAGCCCCGGGGCAGCCTTTCCCTCTCTCCCTCCCGAGCCTCTATCCAGCCCAGGGACTCGGGTGCGGCGCGCGTGCCGGGGTTCATTAGACGGGTGGGCCGGGAGGCCGGTGGGCGCGCGTTGCCAGAGGGTGGGTTGCGCGGGAGTGGTGCCGCGGCACGCGCGGAGAAGCTTCGACCTAGCCGCGGGGAGCCGAGAGGGGCGAGCGCATGTTACTCCAGCGCGTCGGAGAGTTGCCGGGGTTGGCGGCAGGGGAGGCGAGAAAGGTTTGGGGTGGGGAGGAGAACCCCGTGCCGCGCGGTAAACCTCTGAGAGGAGGATGAAAGGGCGGGGTGGCGGGGGTGGTTAGAAGGGGGACCACATTGTCCTCGCCCCTCCGTGCTCGAGACCGGGCTGTCATGGAGGAGGGAAGGGGGAGGAGCGAGGCCTACGGAGAGCTGCAGCCGGTCTGGTTGCCGGCGGGACCTGCTGCATTTCACACGCGCCTGTCTTCCATTCATTCATTCTTTCCGCGCTGTGCGCACGCCTCAGAGAATGCGACTGGGTCTAGATCCGTCTGTTCTTCCGAGTCTTTATCGTCTGGAAGATTTCACAGACGCAGTTTATTGGAAATAGAAACTTAACTTTTCAAGTTAATTTTCCATTTGATTCTCTCTCTATCCGTTCTACTGGCTTCCCTCCCATTTTAGGTATCATCTTAAACTTCCTTGAAGCAAGTTGATCCCAGAGTACAAAGTTGATTGTTCCCGCTCAAAGGAGAGAGTATCTTTGACATAATTTGGTTTTGCCGGCACTGGCTCACTGAAACTTCTAGGCCTATGTTGCCGTTTTAGGAATATCGCATCTAAGTGATAATTTAGAGGCGTAATACATTCGCCAGAAAACCTTTGATACTCTGGAACCAATTCCAGACCTTCGTTGCCAGATGTTTTCGTGTATCTTTAATGGTAGTTTGTGATTTTGATAATGGTTTCCCAGTTTGCTTTGACTCTTTTTAAAGATTTCTATAACTACTTTGAAAACTAGGTATGGAAACGTCTGTAGAATACAAAAATACTTACTTTTCATTACATTGATGTAAACTATCCTTAGCTTACTGTCGGAGTTTAAGGCAGAAAGCTTGGTTATTTCTTCTTTTATTGGTACCAGTATGTGTTTATTTTCCTGGAAATTAGATTGACTACAGAATTCTCTTTAAGTTGCTGATACAATTAACTGATTTTTAGAACATTAATGTTAAATAGCTAAACGATAAATATGTAAAAACCTTTAACTTAAAACCATTTAATGGGCTATATGATACTACTTATAACTCTCTTGCCCTCTGTGCTAGCATCAGTTAAAAGCACTATAGCTGGTCATAGGGGCAAGGCTAAACGCTCTAAACAAAACAATAATGTATTCTCTGAAGTTTCAGTAACATTTAGGTCCTTTGGGTTTTCAAAGCTATGCTGTTTTGTTTCAACAGCAGGGAACAAAACTACAAAGTGTTGAAGGAGTGTATTTAGTCAGTAAATATTTATAGCCCCGGATATTTTTAGGAGCTTGTACCAGGTGTTCTTGAGGATACAAATTATACAAAATGGGATTCTATACCTTGTTCAGTGTAAACTTTTAGAAGCTTAATTTCTAATGATCCTGGTCCGTGATAAAGTATAGTATTCCTTCTAGTTGTTGACCCTTGGGAGATTTGAATACTTCATTTAAATTTGGGGAGTAGGGAACCTAAAAATCTGGTTTGTGAAAGTCGAAAGCCAGATTGAAACTATAGTAGTTTGAGGATGCCTGTAAAATACTTCAAAGGGTTCCTTTTTAGTGTAAAAATGTGATTTTAAAAAAAAAATTTTTTTTTTTTTTTTTTAAGTATTTTTAATGTACCCTTGTCTGCAGATTAGTCATTTAGAATTCTTTTTGGCAATTTTAAATAGTGGCTTTTTTTTTTTTTTTTTTTTTAAAGCAACTGATTAGTATTTGTTGCAATTGAAGTATCCTTGTAAAAGCCTACAGAAAAGTGTATTTATTCATTGCTATTTCAGTTAGCTTGTGAGTTTCCTTATTCCTTTTTTGCTGGGCATAATCATAAGCACCTAAAGAGTCATAGGTTTTTCCTGCTTGTCCCACCTTGGTAGGCATTTGGGGAATTTTTGTCTCTGAAAGTTACGTAAAATATCAGTTATTTTCAATTTGATATGTAATTATCGAGCGTGGGTGTGTGTGTGAGATCAGTTAAATTAAGATGTGTCTTACACGGAATCTAAAGAAATGATTAAAATGAACTTACTTTCAAAACAGAAATAGACTCGCGGACATAGAAAACAAATTTATGGTTACCAAAGGGGAAAGGGAGGAGAAAGGGATAAATTAAGAGTTTGGGGTTAACAGAAACATACCAGGATATATAAAATAGAGCACAGGGGCCTGCTTTATAACACAGGGAACTATATTTGGTACCTTGTAATAACTATAATGAAAAAGAAGGTAAATATATATGTGTCTGTGTGTGTATATATTTAAAACTTTGCCAGTATACCTCAAATTAGCACAACTTTGTAAATCAACTATACTTAAAAAAAAAAACCCACGACAGAACACATGGACACGCAGAAGGATACTGGATAATACTAAATTTGTTAAGAAGGTTGATAGGCAAATTAAAGGAACCACTTATCTCTTAACAGGTACTGTTGGAAAATTTTGAACAATACTCTCTTGTTAACTCTGTTGGCATTTGAATTGTGGCCTGGTCAGAATTAGAGCTTGTGAGTAGATCAAAGTTAGACTTAATATCAGTTGATAAAAATGGCAGGCCATCTTGCCTCCAGTGGGTCATTGTTTTGGTAGCTTTTATCTTCATTCTGTTTTCTTCATTATTGGGTTGTTTTTTGACTTGTAATTCTTTCAAAAGTAAGAGATTTTTTATTTCCTTAGTTAAACTGTAGGTATAGTTTTGCTTGCTTTTACATTATATCTTTTGAATTTTTTTAAACTATACCTTAGTTTCATAGGTGGAATCCACTTGGACAGTCAGCTAATCTAATGTTTCCTTTTCTATCCCTTAGAAACATGTTTTGCAGAGTTTATAAAAAGTAAAACTTAAATTCATGTGACAAATATGTTACATAATGCCATGTTTTTTGCTAAACAAAGACTGTTGACAAGCAGACCTTGCATATTAATATGCGTGTTTTTCCTTTAAGAAAACGTAGTGTTATAAGAGTCCATTCACCAGCCAAAGAAATTTGGTTCTAGTGTTTATATTTTACATTTTACTTTGTTTTTTACTCTGAATTCATATTATGCCTAATTATTTGACTTAGAGAAGTCCAGCTTAGAAACAGACATAGTCTGCACTCCAAAGTTGCAGAGAATAAAATGTTTAATGAATTATGTAACCATAATCCAGTTTGGATAGAAAATTCTACACACAAAAAATTTTTAAGTATTCTATTTAATTTATATAAGATTAAGAACATAGAAGTACCTGCAATCCTGGATGTAACAAGGAACCAGTGAAGTAGTTGTTATAGCAATGGTAATTTCGTCTTTCCTTCTCTGCTTCTATTAGAAATTTTCTTGCTGTTTTGGAGTTGCTCCATCTTTGTCATAGAGAATTTTTTGAGAAGTGGAAATGAGCCTGAATTACAATCTAATTTTAATATCTGTGTTGAAACCTTGAAATTTCTAAAGCTAGCTAGAAAATGGGAATAAGTACAGTGATTTTGATTTTCAAATAACAATATTTAGAGATGACAATTTGTCAGTTATGAAGAACTAGATAAAGTTAATATTCCATTGATGTACTGCATGCAGGTGTATTCATGCATGGGTATGCTTAGCTTTTCCTCTCTTTGCTAGGAGGTTCACATAGCTGACTTTATTTTTATCTTTTCTTTGTCATTATTCAGAAATACAAAGCTTATGACCTGTAAATGATTGATACTCTTCCCACTGTTTACAGTAAAAATCAGTAGTGTTTTAAAAGTTCCTATATGTGTCTAGAGAAAAAAAATGACTTTTATCTCTTAAGTACTATGTAGTCATTTCTAGTCTCTTACTTCTAGAACCTGAGAATGTGATCAGAAAAATAAGATTTTCTTTTCCCCCAGTTGGAACTTTTGATACATCTTTCATAGAAACAATGGGAAGCTGTAGTTTTTGCTCACTGTGTTCACTAAGAGTCTGTGGAACTATAACAGATCTAATCAGCTTTGCATTTCTAGGGCTACAGATTTAAAGTTCTAAGCAACTGACTTAATAGAAATGTTCTTTTAAATACAGTCTGTAATAGTGAATTTTAACTTAAGCAATCTTTATAGCTTAATAATAGTTAACACATCAGGCATCTTACTAAGTGCTTTACATATATTCATTTAATTTTTTAGCAGCCTTATGAGGTAGGTATTATTCTTATTTCACAGATAAGGAAACCAAGGCACAGAGAAATGAAGTAACTTTGTGTGACTAACTTGCCCAAGATCACACGGCTAATAAGTGGTGGGGTGGAGTTCAAACTAAAGCAGCCAAGTTCCAGAGTGTGTTAAACATGATACTGTCTTTCCAAGAGGCATGTAGTGTGTGTTCCTTGTGTGACTTGGAAAGATTAATTTGATAAACTTAATAGATACTTTGCTAAAGCTTTAAAAGAAAATATGTGGACGTTTGTTTTTAGTTTCTGTTGTCCTGCAATGTTTGCTGATATCCAAAGTATAGAATCTTAAGAAAATAGCAACATTGTGTCGAAAGTCTAAGGACTAAACAAGTTAGTTATACTGTTCATTCTTCAGTAAATGGTCTAGGACTTTGTGGGTTGATTTCTAAGGAAAGTGAATGATCTCTTCCCTTCTCCCCCTTCTCATTTGATTTCTGGACCTTGTCAATTCAAATGATTTGACAGGTGAAATATTTTGCTAGTGGAAACAGTGTAGTAAAATTTTTTGAAAATTGGCAAATATGGCATCTATTCTCAGCTACCTTTGTACTTTTAGTAATTTTGGTGAAAGAGACCGCAAAGAGTTAAGCAGTTTTGAAAAAGTTTCAGTTATAGTATGTTACTCATCTTAAAAGCTGAATTATTTGGAGGAGGTGGTAGTAATAAGACTTAAGATTTCTCTGAGTAATCTTTGAAGTAAATTCTTTGCAGTAATCTATAAAGCTAAAATGTCTTTAGTTATGTATTTTAAACTTGTTACTGTAAAATGCTGTGCTTATTATAATGACAGCCAACAAGATTTTAGTATTTATGTGAACTAAAAAATTGTTATAAAAAATTCTTATGTGATTTTCCATGGGTCATCTTCAGATAACAGTTTATGTAACCACAAAGTCTGATAACTTAAAGTATTAACTAAGGCAAGAAATATTTCAGTAGAGAGAAAATGCACATCTTTTTCTTGTAGTTTTAAAAAAATTTTAATGTTGTGGGATAAATACTTTTTATTGGTGAAAAATTCACATTTCAAGTAACTAAAAAACAAAAATTCTGCCAGGGTCACATAGTTCCTAAGTGAGAGCGCTGGAACTCAAACCCAGGTTCTGCCTACAAGCTTTATTACTACACTTAGAAAAAAGAAACTAAAATTCAACCAACACTCAGAAGTCCAACTCTTTACCTTCAGGAAAAACTCTTACCTTAAGGATAGAACTGATTCATAGATTGCGCACAAATAAACATAAAATCAAATCTGAAAGGATGTATGGGTGGTTGCATGATAGGATTTATGAGTGATACAATTAATTTTTTTGTTTTGAACTTGAACAACTTGTATTCTCAAACAGTATTTAGTAAAATCACCTTTGGATCTTGATTTATAATTAATGCTATTTTAGCTTTTTTAATTACTTTTTCCTTAAAGGTGATGGATCTTTTTAGCAGTCTGCTGGAGCATGTGACCTCATTATCAGAATACGGTTTTTAAATGCATTAAATAAACTATTAATACTTAGGATTACAAGGAAAATAATTGAAGAACAGTGAGGATTAAAAGCGTTAACATGAAACATTAAGGATGCTGCCTGGCACAGGCCAAGTCCTGTCTTACTGGTGTGAAAAACCTATCTCCTGTTCTTTCCAACCACCTAGTTCTCTCCAAAGCATTCAGATGTTAACTGGCTTATTTGAGGATTCTTCTGAAAAAATGCTGTCCAAGAGAACTTTCTGTGATGGTCAGAGTGTTCTATATTTGTGCTTCCAATACAGTAGCCACTAGCTGCACTGTTGAGCCCTTGAAATAAAACTAATCCAACAAAGAAATTATTTTTAAACTTTAAATGTAATTTTTAATTACTTGTAATCTAATTCCATATGTAGTAAATGGATACTGAATTGGACAGTGGCTCTAGAATCTAGATATATCCTGGTATATAAAAACACATGTTGTATTGCAACTTTATAAGGAATAACTGGATACAACAAATGCCAGTTTGGTTGGGCAAGTTATTGTTTAATTCTAGGAAGACATCTTTCTAATTTTTCTTCTATATTCAACTTGCAAAGATAATTATTTGGTCTTGACAAAACTGTCATGTGACCTTGTTTTGCTGTTTAAGAAAGTGTGTGTGTGAATAGCCAGTTGTTGTTTACATTGTCCACAAATCAATTTTTGTACAAAAGAGTATACGAGGTTTTCTCAGGCTGTTCCCATCCAGATGGATCACTTTTAGGGGCAACCAGCATGGTCAGGTGGTCAGTTCATATCTTTCTGTGGAAATTTGTATATTCAGTGTCCCTCCCACCCCCACCCCGGATTTCCATCCAAGGATTCAATCAACTGGATCAAATTTTGGAGGGTTCTCTGTGCTGTGCCATTTTATTTAAGAGACTTGAACATCTGTAGATTTTGGTATCTTAGGGTGTCCTGGAACCAATCTGCCACAGATACTGAAGTGTGTGTGTGTGTGTGTGTGTGTGTGTGTATACTATATATATATATATATATATGTATATATATATATATACACTAAATTATATATATATACACACAAGCAAATGTGATATTGACCCTTGAACAACCTTGATTGGAAATGTGGGGCTCCACTTATGTATGAATTTTTTTTCACTAAATACATTCTATGATACTACATGATCTGCAGTTGTTTGAGTCCGCAAATGCTAGGTTTTGGATGAGAAGGGCTGACTGTAAAGTTGTGTGTGGATTTTTGACTGTATAGTGTCGGTACCCTTAACCGCTACATTGTTAAAGGATCAACTGTACATTCTTTACAAAAAATAAGTGGTAGCCAACTCTATACACTATTCTGGCCTCTTGTGTTTTTCTTTTATTATGTCTTTTAGAGCATTTCATATCAACAATCAAGTTTTCATTTTTTTTTCTGATGATATATATTACATGGTTTGATCTTAAAACATATTATTTCTATGTTGATGAACACTTCCTGGGGTCCAATTAAGGCATATAAGTATATCAAAGTTTATTATCCTGAATTGATTATAAGAGGGAGTGTGATTGTTAATCTGGGGATGAATTATAGTACCATTTGTGTTTATTGGTTTGGCTGTGTTATCCATACCAGATAAACTGAGGACTAGGTGATAAATTGCAGATGGTGATTGCAGCCATGAAATTAAAAGACGGTTACTCCTTGGAAGGAAAGTTATGACCAACCTAGATAGCATATTAAAAAGCAGAGACGTTACTTTGCCAACAAAGGTCCGTCTAGTCAAGGCTATGGTTTTTCCAGTGGTCATGTATGGATGTGAGAGTTGGACTGTGAAGAAAGCTGAGCGCTGAAAAATGGATGCTTTTGAAGTGTGGTGTTGGAGAAGACTCTTGAGAGTCCCTTGGACTGCAAGGAGATCAACCAGTCCATCCTAAAGGAGATCAGTCCTGGGTGTTCATTGGAAGGACTGATGCTGAAGCTGAAACTCCAATACTTTGGCCACCTGATGCGAAGAGTTGACTCATTGGAAAAGACCCTGATGTGGGGAGGGATTGGGGGCAGGAGAAGGGGACGACAGAGGATGAGATGGCTGGATGGCATCACCGACTCCATGGGCATGAGTTTGAGTAGACTCCGGGAGTTGGTGATGGACAGGGAGGCCTGGCGTGCTGCGATTCATGGGGTCGCAAAGAGTCAGACATGACTGAGCAACTGAACTGAGGTGATAAATTGAACAGTTAGAAAGATTTGTAACTACTGTAATTATTTGAGAAAAGCAGTAGAAAATTCAAAGATGTGAAAGATTGTTACAGTTATGCTATCTATAATCATACCTCCCTGTATCCATGTAGCCATACTTTTGAGTAGTCTACAGCTCCCCTCCTGTCGTACACACACATCCCTTACCTCCCACCCTACGTCCCATCCCGTTTAGCCATGTAACTTACTTTGGAATTCCAACCATTTGCTAGTTTAGTGCTGTGATGAATAACTCTTATCTGTACTATTCTATACACGAGGTGGTGTATCTGTAGGGTGAATGTTTTGGCAACAAATTGAAAATTTAAAAACTCTACTGATAAAGCACTTCTGTTACTGTCATTGGCTATCAGGCTACAATTTTTTTCTTTTTAGAACTCCTTTCTGAGATATTTATATGTAGAAAAAATATACCCGTGTCTGTAAGTTTTAGAGTAATAAACTGAAGACTCGTCATGTAAGACATCATTAGTGCTTCCGCGTTGTACCGCATGGTTACACTTTAATTTCTCTGCCTCCTCACCTACTCACTAACCTGACTTTCATGTTAATCATTTCCTTGATTTTTTTTGAACAGTCTAATTATCTTTAGAGTTTAATATCCAGTCTCTGTATCTTTCAGCTGTTTTAATTTTGAAAAACTAAAAACTTAGATGATGTATAAGGAAGGCACAGTATTGCTGCTGTAGCTGAACACACCTTCTGGGTTATAGCTTGGTTTCAACTTCCTGAAATTTCTACTAGAGCCCTTCTTGGGAAAACCAACGGGTGAGATTATGTTCTGGGAAACACAGGACTCTATAGTTACCTGGTGGGGCTGTGAAATGGGCCAGGAGGGGAGAACCTTCAGTTAATAAAGAGGTCTCTTGGAGTGAGTTGTTCTGTATTTAAGAACAACAAAATATAATTTTGGTGTCAAATTCTTAGCTGTTCCAGGGAGCAGGGCACAGAAGAGGGAAAAGGGAGCTTTGTTAGCGTATGTTTAAGCTGAGTTAAGTGTATGTAAACACCCAGGCCAGACAACATGTCAATCTTTTTAATAGAAGGTAGAATAGTAAGCCCTTTGGTCATAACAGATGCGAAATGAATGTAGCCAGAATCACATTGCTCCAGTCTAGACTGTTGCTCTCTATATCTGGTGCACACCTGTCTTGCTTGGATCCCTTTAGACTGTGTTCCTGATGTGCTGTCTTGACTTCTGTGTTGCACCCCTCTGTTTGCTGTATCTCTTTTCTTCCTCTGATTATAGTTACTTGTTTCACTATGGTGGATCACATCTTCGAGAAGATTTTTGAGAAAAGGTGCATGAGAAAGAGTTTTGAAACCATGCATATTGAACATGTAGTTTGGGTGTAGCCTTTTCTTCAGAATTTTTAAGTCCCATGGTCATTTTCTCTTATAATTGTTTAATTCAGGAATTACTCTGATGGCGTTTTTTTTTTTTTAACATGACCAGTTCCCTTTCCATTCCCTAGAAATTTGTCAAGTTTCCTTGTCCGCATTTCACAGTGACATACTTTAGTGTGAATATTGTCTGTTGTGCTGGGTACTCATTGAACTTTTTAAATATAGCAACTCATATCCATCTCTTCTGAGAGATCTATTGGTGATTTTCCTATCCCCATTTTTCCTCTTTGAAACAGTTAATTATATATTGGAGTCACTGAGTCGTTCATGTCTGCATGCTCTGACATGCTCTTGTGTGCTCTCTAAATTAAATCTAAATTTTGCTCTCATTTCCCATCTCTTTTTGTTTTGTTTTCTGTGCGTGCTAAGTTGCTTCAGTTGTGTCTGACTCTTTGCCTACCCCATGTACTGTAGCCTGCAAGGTTCCTCTATCCATAGGATTCTCCAGGCAAGAATACTGGAGTGGATTGCCATTTCCATCTCCAGGGGATCTTCCCAACCCAGGAATCGAACCCCAGTCTCCTGCATTGCATGTGGATTCTTTACCATCTGAGCCACCAAGGAAGCCCTGAAATGGAAGTAGAGGCATAAAACATGAGATGCTCATCCTTACTCCTAATAAGTGAAATCTGAATTAAAACTTCGCTGAGACACCATTTTTCTATCATTAAATGGGGAAACTCTGAAATATAATTTTTATTGTACCCATAAATCCAGTCCAGTGATAGTTGGTTGCCATGCCTCTCCTCCAAGGAATCTTCCCAATCCAGCAATTGAAACTGCATCTGTTGTGTCTCCTGCATTGGCAGGCAGGTTCTTTACCACTTCCAACCTTTTCTGTCTCATAATTTAAATTTCCAGATGTTCTCTCTCTCTCTGATCTTCTGAATGCTCATTTTCATAGCTTCCTGGAATAATTGTATGCGTGCACAATCTGAACTTTTGGAGGACATACATAGGTACATATATTTAAAGGCATGATCTATCCCTGGCTATGTTTTCCAAGTTGCTTTTCTTCTTTTTATTCTTGAACTCATGGCAGCAATCCTAGGGACTTGGAGTGGTTGGGTGGGGTTGGGGATGGAGAGACCTAGTTATTTCCGAAACAGCTTTCACTGGATTCTTTTTATCTATTTATTTTTGACTATGCTGGGTCTTTGTTGCTGCACATGGCCTTTCTCTAGTGGCGGTAAGTGTGGGCTGCTCTTCGTTGTGGTGTGCAGGCTACTCGTTGAGGTGGCTTCTCTTGTGGAGCACAGGCTCTATAGGCGCACAGGCTTCAGAAGTTAGGGTACACAGTTGCCATGTAGCATGTGGGGTCTCCCCGGACCAGGGATTGAACCGGTGTTCATTCATTGCAAGGTAGATTCTTAACCATTGGACCACCAGGGAAACCCTCACCAAATTCTTTTTAATTTACTCCCTTCACTCCAAGTTATAAAGGTGCTGCCAGGAGACTTTAAGGTGTGTATTGATAGTTACCACTTGTCCATCTACATTCCACTTTTCTTTCTCTTTTTTTTCCCTGCTCTCCCCATCCATGATTCTGGACCACCTTCTTTTTTTTTTTTTTTTAATTCACTGTGGTTTTAGTGTAATTTTGACTAGGAACAAAATTAGAATCATTTATTTATGCAAACATTTAAGTGCCTATCATGTGCCACGCACTCTTGAGTGCTTAACCCAGCTCTCCCTTAACCTACGAGATACTGGATTACTGAATAGAAATGAAATAAAGAACTAATACTTATTATGACATTTAAAAAGTAACTTGTTGCATTCTGATTATAGAATACAGTGTTAACAATTTTTCTGTATAACTAGGCCAAAGATGCCAGGAATATTAACAAACCTAGGACGTTCTTTGCAGCAATCATATACTCAAATGCCAGAGTCTTGAAGTGCCTAGCAATTATAAATCCTAACAGTTTGCAGGATTCATAAATAAAGTGAGAAATACAATAGAGGACTTTAATAAGTGAAGAGTCATGATTTGCTTTTCAAAGAGTTACTATTGGAAAGATGGTAATTTTTCTGAAAGTTAATGTGTACATTCTGTATAAACTGAATCAAAATATTTGCTAGTGCAGTGAAAGCTACACTTGATGCTGGGGTTCACAAGCTGGCCTTAGGGCTGCTTTTTTGTGTGGCCTGCTAACTAAGAATGGTTTTTATTTCACAAGGTTGTAAAACAAAACAATGAATAAGTGATCAGATTCCCAGCCTAAAATATTTACTCTCTGGCCATTTAAAGAAAAAGTTTATAAGTTTATTTGAAAGACTAAACAAATGAGAATGGCAGTAAATTTTTGGAAAGGAGGAGAAAAGGGGAAACAAGAATGTCCCCTGCGAGGAGAAACATTCAACAAAGCTACTTTTAAAAATGTGATGTTGGTGCAAGTAGGGACTGACATCTCTGGAACAGACTGAGCATTCCAGAAGTAGACACTATATGTATTTGGGCTTCAGTATTAATTTTGTCATAATAAATTTGGAACATTTAGATATGTATGAAGAAAAAAGTCATCTGTAATCCTAACAGTATGTTCTCTGGTTAATATTTTGGTTTACTTGTTTGTGGACTCTTCCCCCCCCAACCATGTCTCTCTTTGTGCCTTTTCCTTTTCCTTTAACTTTTTTTAGAGCAATTTTAGGTTCACTACAAATTTTTTTTTTTTAATTTTATTTATTTATTTCACTACAAAATTGAAAGGAGGGTCCAAAGGGTTCTGATGTATCTCCTGCCCCGACAGGCACAGTCTCCCCCGCAGTCAGCATTCCACACCAGAATGGTCCATTCTTTAACACTGGATGAACCTACATTGACACATCATTAGTACCCGAAGACTGTAATTGACATCAGGATTCACTCTTACTGTTGCACATTCTGTTTGGTTTGGACACTTGACATAACCCATTTACCATTATAGTTTCATACAGATTGTTGCACTGCCTAAAAGTCTTCTGTTTATCCCTCCCTCCTCCACAACCCTTAGCAACTACAGATCTCTTTACTATCCTTTGTCTTTGCCAGAAATATAGTTGTTATCATATAGTTAAACAGTATGTACCCTTTAAGTATCCTTTCACGTAATAATATGCATTTAAGATTCCTCCATGCCTTTTCACAGCTTGATAGCTTGTTTTCTTATTGTAGAATAATATTCCATTGTCTGGAGATACCACAATATATTTGGGGCTTGTTAAATTAAAAAAGTGGCTCCCAGCCCCCTAAAAGTAGAATTCTCTGTTTATTTAGTCCTGAAATCTTTTCCGCATTTACGTTAGCACTTTAAAATGATTTTTCCAAGCTAGTTCATAAATCATAAACACTGATTTATCTGTTAAACCTGTATGTTTTTTGCCTCTACTTTTGCTTACTAGTATAAAATATATAAAGCTCCTATTATCCTGAGAGTTCCTTTGAATAAATACAGAATTAAAAGTATAACTGGGTTAAAGATTATAGATGTTTTTATATTTGGAAGTTTGGATGGTTCATTAAGTGAAAGGATATAACCATACTCTCTAAACCTGGGGACATTTGAAACAGTGGCTGCAGTACCTGGTTTTTTAGTTTTTAAAGAAATGCACGTTGATGACTTTGGAAAGATGATTCAGATACTCAGAGAATATAAGGATAAATCTAATATTCTTACCAAAACCATAGTTTTAGTAAGAAATTTTAACATTGAAATTTAAAATTTTAACATTTAGCATTCAGTTCAGTTGCTCAGTTGTGTTTGACTCTTTGCGACCACGTGGACTGCAGCACGACGGGCCTCCCTGTCCATCACCAACTCCTGGAGTTTACTCAAAGCTATACCCCCTTGCTATTTAGCATTATAGAACTTAAAACTAATGCATGGAATTTAAAAAGAATTCAACTGCTTGTTTAACTGTGACATGTTAAAATTGATTATTTAAACTAACGTTTAATCAGTATTGTTACATTTGAGTTAGGCTTTTCAAATTAAAAGAAACTTTAAAAAAATTTTTTACCTATTTTTTGCTGTGCTGGATTCTCATTGCTGTGTGCGGGCTTTCTTTAGTTGCAACTTGTAAGGGCTCCTCTAGTTGCAGTGTTCGGGCTTCTTGCAGTGGCTCCTCTTGTTCTAGGGTGTGCATACTCAGGCTCAGTAGTTGTAGCCCACGATCTCTAGAGCATGGGCTCTCAGTAGTGGTGGCACATGGGTTGAGTTGCCCCGTGAGATGTGAAGTCTTCCTAGACTAGAGATAGAACCCATGTTTACTGATGGCAGGTAGATCCCCAGTGAAGTCCAGGAATGAAGTTTAAAAGAAGCAGTAGTTAAATTCTTTACAATGTTTGCCTTTCAAATTATAATTATAAAACTTTAAAGAATGAATGAAATATAAATTATTACCTTATTGGAACCAGTATAATTTTGTGCAGTGTAGGCGCTTGTCCTAACATTTTAATATTACTGATTTATTTGAAGCACTAATTTTTACTTTTATATAATGTTCAACATATAAATTTCTCCATAGTTAGTTTAAAATTAGTCTTGAATTGGGAGATTGGTATTGACTGCACTACTATACATACACTACTATGTGTAAAATAGATAACTAGTGAGAACCTACTGAATAGCACAGGAAATTCATTGCTCTTTGACAACTTGATTGGGAAGGAAAGCCAAGAGAGGATATATATGTATATGTATAGCTGATTCTGCTTATATGTATACATACATCCCTTCTTTTTCAGACAAATTTTATTTTCTTGGGCTCCAAAATCACTGTGGACGGTGACTGCAGCCATAAAATTAAAAGATGTTTGCTGTTTGGAAGGAAAGCTGTAACAAACCTAGACAGCGTATTAAAAAGCAAAGACATCACTTTGCTGACAAAGATTCGTATAGTCAAAGCCATGGTTTTCCCAGTAGTCATGTATGGATATGAGACTTGGATCATAGTGAAGACTGAAAATGAAAATCGCTCAGTCACGTCCAACTCTTTTCGACCCCATGGACTCTTTGTGACAGTCCATGGGATTCTCCAGGCCAGAATACTGGGGTGGGTATACTGGGGTGGGTAGCTGTTTCCTTCTCCAGGAGAGCTTCCCAACTCAGGGATCGAGCCCAGGTCTTCCACATTGCAGGCAGGTTCTTTACCAGCTGAGCCTCCAGGGAAGCCCTGAAGGCTGAGCACTGAAGAAGTGATGCTTTCAAATTGTGCTGGAGAAGACTCTTGAGAGTCCTTTTGACTGCAAGGAGATCAAACCAGTCAATCCAAAAAGACATCAACCCTGAATATTTATTGAAAGGACTGATGTTGAAGTTTCAATACTTCAGCCACCTGATGTAACGAGCTGACTCATTTGGAAAAGACACTGATCCTAGGAAAGATTGAAGGCAGAAGAAGAAGAGAGCGACAAAGGATGAGATGGTTAGATGGCATCACCGACTCAATGGACATGAGTTTGAACAAACTCAAGGAGATTGTGAAGGACAAGGAAGCCTGGCATGCTGCAGTTCATGGGGTTGCAAAAAATCAGACATGACTTAGTGACTGAACAACGCAACTATAGTTGATTGACTTTGCTTCAGAGCAGAAGTTAACACAACATTGTGTGTTTTATACTCCAGTAAAAACTAAAAAGAATATATGAGTCTTCTGGTGGCCTTTGGTTTAAGTAGCATTCACATTTAAATTTTATTACTAACCTTATTCTAGATCATACATGTTTGTTAATTCTTTTGTCTCTACCACACTTTCTGAATTTGTAGACTTGTCCTAAGCAACTTATGTGCAGAATAATTTGGTTGACAAATATTAATGCTGTTTTAAGAATTAGTTTATTTTAAATGCCCACAAGTCTTTCTGGTTTTAAAAATTAGGTTCTAGAAGATCAGAAATTCAAGTATGACCTATAGGAATTATTTTATATTAGTGAAAAGTGGCTAGATGTAGCTTGCTGACTATCCAAAAACATATTGCACAGCAAACTGAACTCAAATCTAGTGCTAGTCTTAAATTTTAGATAGCTCTTATAACTTAAATTGAACAGCTATTAAATTTTGGAGTAATTTTTGGACACTATACAGTTTATGCAGATAGTCACAGCTCTTCCCTCTATACCTCAATTTTCAATTTTTTTCATTGTTTAGGTGTCATATTAAATTAGTTTAAAAGAATACTAAAAAGTAGTGTCTGGAATCAGAGGTAATATATGGGATCTCACAGTCCTTTGCATGAAAAAATTGTCTATTTGAGCAGTCTATTTAAACCCTAGAAGATTTGTATTTTGCTAAATCAACATTTATTGTTTATCTTCTCCAGCTTTTTAGTTTATGGCACAAAGGTGTCACCAGTTTGATCCTTTGATACAGACAGGGAATACTTGCAAAATCCATAGCTATACTTTTCCTGATGAGTGATGCCAGGTTAGCTGGTATTCCTTTACTATAGATAATGCAGTTGAGAACTAACACCCAAAAATAGCTGGTTTAACTATTTGTGGCAGTTTTTACTGTTTATACCAGATTTTTCGTTCCTTATAAGGCATGTGAGGCTATTTGTTTTTGTGTACTGGATAATTATACTAATTTACATATGGGAGAGTCTGTGGGAAGTGCATCTTTGCTGAAAAGAGACCTGGGAACTGAACGTGTGGATAATAAAAGGAAGAGTAAAAGAATCATGAATTCTATTTACATATGTCACTTATATCAAATAATAGTATTCTTAGAGTTAATTATTTGTATCCAGAAAAGAGAGTTTTTATCTATGTTTACCTGTAGCTCTAAGATATTTTGATGTATTTAGTATACTATCTTGCATAATATAGAATCCCTATAACTAATCATTGGCATTTACATATTTTTTCCTAGTGGAGTGTGTGTGTCTGTTGGAAGAGTGAAGTGTACTATTCATGTCTATTTTGTGGCATGCACTTGAAAGAGAGTGAAGGTGTGGGACCTGAGGCTGTGGTACAAAGCATGGTATTAATGTATACTGTAGGGTTATGCCGCCTAGGAGTGTCTTGGTAACCATTCTGGACACTTGTGAGAGTGAACAAGGGCTCTAGTAATAATTATGCTGAAACAACAAACAGGTAAAACTTAGAGACATAGCATTCTTATTTGTGAATCTTGACAGTCCTGCAATAAAATGTCAGGCTATAGAGAGTACATGTTAGTGTCCACGGCTTAAGTTTGAAGAGCAGAGAAGTAGTAGTTTCAACAGTATTGTGAAGATTGAATATATTGAGATGAAAGTGAAAGTCGCTTGGGCTTGTCTGACTCTTTGTGACCCCATGGATTATATGCAGTCCGTCTAATTCTCCAGGCCAGAATACTGGAGTGGGTAGCCATTCCCTTCTCCAGGGGATTTTCCCAACCTAGGGATCAAACCCAGGCCTCTGCATTGCAGGCGGATTCTTTACCAGCTGAGCCACAAGGGAAGCCCTATATTTCTTCCTATAGGCCCTATAGGGCTTCCCTGTATTGAGATAATGTATATAAATGTAGCCTATTGCTTGTTAGTAACTGCTTAGTAAATGTTACCTATCATGTAAAAGAACTCATAGGTTGATACAAATATGAGGATTGGTGTTACCACTTGAAAATCATAAAGCACTGCTGTCCTTTTCTATTCTTTGCTTACCCTTCTGTTCATTATTTCATATCTTTAAAATGTAGTGCTTTCAGTTTGCTGAGGTACTGTGTTAATAAGCTGGTAGTTGCTGTTCAATCACTAAGTCATGTCCAACTCTTTGTGACCCCAAAGGACTGCAGCACACCAGGCTTCCCTGTCCTTCATTATCTTCTGGAGTTTGCTCACCTCATGTTCATTGAGTCAGATTATAAATTGTAATACTGTACATTAAGTTTTTAAAAATTGAAGTATAGTTAATTTACAACGTCCTGTTTATGGTACACAGCCTAGTGATTCAGTTTATTAGTATATGTATGTATATACATATAATGTAATGTATTTATATATGTATGTGTGTACTTCTCTGCATTCCACTATAGGTTATTGCAAGATATTCAGTATAGTTTCATGTTCTGTATAGTAGGACCTTGTTTATTTTATATGTAGTAGTTTGTATCTGTTAGTTGAAAGCTCTTGCTCTCCCTCTCCATATTTTTTAAAGAATTACTTATTTATTTTTGGCTGTGCTGGGTGTTTGTTGCTGTGTGCAGGCTTTCTCTAGTTGCGGCGAGCAGTGCACAGGCTTCTCACTGCAGTGGCTTCTCACTGCGGTGGCTTCTCACTGTGGTGGCTTCTCTTGATTAATGGCACAGGGCTCTAGAGTGTGAGGGCTTCAGTAGTTGTGTCTCGGGGGCTCTAGAGCACGGCGTCTGTAGTTACAGTGCTTGGGCCTAGTTACCCTGTGGCATGTAGGATCTTCCTGGACCAGGGATTGAATCTGAGTCTCCTGCATTGGCAGGTGGATTCCCAACCACTGGACCACCAGAGACGCCCTCTTCTCCATATATTTTTATTTGAATCTCATAAACTCAGCAAATCCAAAACCAAGTTTAATAACTTGTTCTTAAACTGGTTGTCTCTTCTATTCCCTTACTTGTTAGTTGTATTTAATAACTTTGACCTGTCAATTAATGGCTTCCACTGCTTCCATGTGGAAAGATAAAGTTTCAGCCTCAGGCGTTTTAGAGTCTTGCTCCAGTCTACTGTTCTGACTCTATCTTTGGTTTCATGAACGTTCACTTTAGACTCCCTGCTTCCTTACTGTCTCTCGATAAAACACTGTACCATGTCACAGCTTTATTCACCTTTCTACCCACCTGAAATGTGTCATACAGTGATTTTTCACTTGCAGATTGTCTTTTAGGTTGAAGTTGTATTTGATTAATTTGAGAGTAGTCATGGTCTTTAAAATGAGCCTTTCCTGGTTTGTCTGGGTAGTTTCTGGGATATTTAAAGTGTAATTTTCAGTGAAATTTCCTTCTGTGGGGTGACTACCAAGCTGGGTGGTCACCAAACTGGAGGGATGTTACAGGACATTGCAGTAGAGAATTTTGTTTTTAAATTGGATGTAGGAAATAGCTTGGCTGTCCAGTCTTTTGGACCAGGGATTGAACCTGGGCCATGACAATGAAAGCACTGAGTCCTGATCACTGGACTGCCAGGAAATTCCCCCTTTTAGGGTTCTTTTGAAATATGTTACTTCATTCTTTTTTGGTATATGTCTATAATTAATTTGACATATGTCTAAGATTGAAGGCAAAAGGAGAAAAGGGTGGCAGAGGATGAAATGGTTAGCATCACCGACTCAGTGGACATGAATTTGAGCAAACTTTGGGATATAGTGGAGGACAGAGGAGCCTGGTGTGCCGTATAGTCCATGGGGTCATGTGACTTAGCAACTGAACAACAACTATAACTGTAAACTAATTTTTGATCAAAGAATTTAATAATACAGCATGGCCATCATTCTGGACATTACTTCTCATTATATAGTACTACCACAGATTTATAAGGCATGGGAGGGACTTCCCTGGTGGTCCAGTGGCTAAGATTCTGCATTCCCAGTTCTGGGGGTCTCAGCTTGATCCTCGGTCAAGGAACTAGATCCCACATGCTGCAACTAAGACATGTTCAAGCCAAAAAAAAAAATGACATTGGAGCTTCCCCATAGAACAGACCACCGCCATAGAATTAATCTTAAAGGTTAAAATAACATCGAACATGGCTGTACTTTGGTGTGTTTTTTTGCTTTATCTAAGTTGAAAAAATGCACCCTGGTTATTTATATCAAAGTTAAGAGATTTTAAACAAAAAAATAAAACAGTAAGTTGAAAGAAATGAACAGAAAATGATTTTATAATGGGGCATGCCTCAGTAGTCTCAAACAAAAATGTTTTCCTTTGCAATAATGTACAACATAGTTGTAGAATCAAGAGGTTTTCAGGGTGAATGGTTGATTGTACGCTTTTTAAAGCTTTGAATTGTTGTGATAAGTAGATGGCCATAGCACAACATGACCTGACGAAATTTGTACTGAGAAAATATGTCCTTATAATATTAATGTTTTCATAAGTAATTTCCATCATGAAAATGATTTCTTACTAGATTTGGCCTGTGCCATGTTTTTGTAGAGTATTTGAGTAATTTTTATTGTGTCATGGAAACAATTGGCTGTTAATCACTTTTATCTTATTAAGAGGATTTGAGAAATTCAAATAAGCTTAAAAATTTGCACATCTATCAGATTCTAGATAGTAGCTTAAAAGGCTAAAAAAGACAGGAATTCCCTGGTGGTCCAGTGGTTAGGAATCTGTACTTTGATTGCAAGGGGCACAGCTTCCATCCCTGGTCATTGTGGCCAAGGAGGGGGGAAGGCTTATATTAAAAAACATGTCAAATACTGAAAAGAAGAGACAAAGTGTTTTAGAGTATTTTTCTTAAAATCTAGCTTGTTTGTGTGATACTGAAAGCAAAGATGAAAGATTTTAAAATAGTATACTTGTTCATACCTACACACATTTATTTAAAGATTAGTAGCTATTTTTAAAGACTAAAATTTCAATTAAAATAGAACTTTCAATTTAAAGGAACACTTTTTAAGGAAGTGAGCATATTTGGTTTTAGTTCTCAAATATCTAGAGACTTTAGATATCATCTTAGTCTTCCATCATTCTCCTAATGGTGAAAAGAGTAGAATAGGAGAGAAGAATGTACTTACTTAGGAAGTGACATTTTGTATCCTCTGAAACTTATAGTTACTCCTAGTGTAATTCATTGTTTTTTATGTGCTGCTGAGGTATTGATAAAAGATGTAAACAAACACTGTGGAATTGTACTATTGTGGATTGTAATGAGGGTTTTGAATTCATGAGTACATTTTACTAATCATTGTCCTTAAGGTAAATAAGAGAATTTGCAGTATTTCTTAACTTTGAGGGGAAGAATACCTTTTTTAAAAAAGTTCTTTTGCCATGCTGCATGCATGTGGGATCACAGTTCATCAACCAGGGATTGACCCCTGGCCCCTGCAGTGAAAGCACCACATCCTAACCACTGGACCACCAGGGGATTCCCTCCATCTTCTATTTTACCGTAATAATAAGGTGGCTCAGTGGTTCTGCTTGCCAGTGCTGGAGATGTGGGTTTGATCCCTGGGTTGGGAAGATCCCCTGGAAAAGGAAATGGCAACCCACTCTAGTATTCTTGCTTGGGGAATCTCGAGGACAGAGGAGCGTGGTGGGCTGCAGTCAATGGGGTCACAAGAGAGTCGGACACAACAATGAAAGTTAAGACTGTCTGCTAGCCCTGTTATCTGGATCATATGTATGTTATCTAGGTCTCTTTTTATAGACAGTTTAATCTCTTGATCATCAGTTGCTGTAGAAAATTTTCTTTGCATGTTTGATGATGTTTGACTGTTTGAATCTCACTCCTGCAGCTCCCTTTTCTCTGGTACACTGTCCCTGAAACCCACCTGCCTTATCAGTCCCTAATTGTTTCCTACTTTCTCTATTCACTCAGACTGCCCCTGTTTGGAGACCATCATTAATTTTAAGCTAGTGAAGAATGGCATTTGGTAATGATTATCTATTTGAAGATTTAAATGGATTGTGATGAGAAAATGCTGGTAAAAATGTGATATTAAGTCATTGGCTACTATATGTAAATTTTAGGGCCTTAACTACTCTGTGTAAATATTTAAAATTTAAGGAATTGAGCCAGTAAGTTTCTGTTGGGTGTAGTATTTTCCTCATTGGCATTATAGTTGTGAGCAAAATCGAGATAAAGCCCTTGCTGTGAGTGACTTCATAGGCTAGTAAAAAGTAGTTCCTGGAGGTGTCGTTTTGATTAGAAAAATGAATTTTTATTTTGTAAAATGTGTATCCTCTGTCTGCTCTGAAGTCTTTTAGATCATACATCTCTGATTTATAAAATGTTAATGTGAATATGTATCTTTATTGTTTTTCTGGTTCCATTTAAATCTGATATCCAAACCCTTGTTGCAGTGCCCTCCTCTTTTGTATCAACTTGTTTCAGTTTCTGGTCCCTTTTCTTAGCTGTCTTTTTGTTGACACCAATTTACAGTAGGGTGAAGAGTTACATAGATTAATGTGGATAATATGCATTATTCCCAGTCTCCATTTTTCCATGACATTTTAAAATGATGATGATAACTATGTCTCACTTCAGTTCAGTCGCTCAGTTGTGCCCAACTTTTTGCGACCCCATGGACTGCAGCATGCCACGCCTCTCTGTCCATCACCAACTCCAAGTTTACTCAAACTCATGTCCATTGACTCAGTGATGGCATCCAACCATCTCATCCTCTGTCGTCCCCTTCTCCTGCCTTCAATCTTTCCCAGAATCCGGGTCTTTTCAAATGATTCAGTTCTTCGCATCAGGTGGCCAAAGTATTGGAGTTTCAGCTTCAGCATCAGTCCTTCCAACGAATATTCAGGATTGATTTCCTTTAGGATGGACTGGCTGGATTTCCTTGCAGTCCAAGGGACTCTCAAGAGTCTTCTCCAACGCCACGGTTCAAAAGCACCAGTTCTTTGGCACTCAGCTCTCTTTATAGTCCAACTCTCACATCCATACATGACTACTGGAAAAACCATAGCTTTGACTAGATGGACCTTTGTTGGCAAAGGAATGTCTCTGCTTTTTAATATGCTGTCAAGGTTGGTCATAACATTTCTTTCGAGGAGCAAGTGTCTTTTAATTTCATGGCTGCAGTCACCATCTGCAGTGGTTTTGGAGCTCAAAAAAATAGTCTCTCACTCTTTCCCCATCTATTTGCCATGAAGAGATGGGACTGGATGCCATGACCTTATTTTTCTGAATGTTGAGTTGTAAGCCAACTTTTTCACTCTCCTCTTTTCACTTTCATCAAGAGGCTCTTTAGTTCTTCTTTGCTTTCTGCCATAAGAGTGGTGTCATCTGCATATCTGAGGTTATTGATATTTCTCCCGGCAATCTTGATTCCAGCTTGTGCTTCATCCAGCCTAGCGTTTCTCATGATGTACTCTGCATATAAGTTAAATAAGCAGGGTGACAATAAACTGCCTTGATGTACACCTTTCCTGATGTAGAAGATTTCAAATCAAGCTGGTGTCCAGCTTTTTTCCTTCGGGTCATTTGAAAATGACAGAAGTTGCTCAATTTAAGTTACCATATATCATAACAGTTTGACATGAAGGCAAGGATCTGTGTAGTATTGCCTTATTCACTTTATAAAGGTTTTTTGTGTGTCATGTAATATAGTTAATCATGCTCTCCAAACTTGAGTTGAACCGGCCCTCCCCACTAACCGCCCTGCCATGCACAGCACTTTAATGGTGTGTTAAAAGAAAGATGCTTCATTTTCCTGTTTTGCATGGTGTCTCATAATCTTATGTTAAATGTGTAAGTGGAAGATAACAATATATATTTTAAATTTGAGAAACATTTTGCTCTTAATGAAGAGATGCTGGAAGAGTCTGGTGCTTTTCTTAGAGTTTGGCTAGTTGTCTACTTTATCAAATGCTTCTCCTGTAATTCATTCTTTAAAAAAATGTTATGGACAGTATTGGTTCAGATTTATTTAGAGTATTGCTATCATAGAGATTAAGTTTTCCAACATTGTAACTTAACTATATTTCAATAAAAATGTACAAATAAATTTCTTGATGTTGTTTTTTCATGTTAAAAAGTTTATAATGTTTAATTATTTTCCACTAGGAAACCACCCCTACTCCGAATCCCCCGCCTACAGAGGAAGAGAAAACAGAATCTAATCAGGAGGTTGCTAACCCAGAACACTATATTAAACACCCTTTACAGAACAGGTAAGCTTTCTGACACATGGATTTTTTTGACTTGGGCAACAAGGTAAATGGTGAATGGGACAGGTTTGGAGGGGAAGGTTAGATAAGACTAGTTTTACGTATGTTAGGTTGAGGATTCCATTTTCTCTTGGATGACCAACATCTGGCAAGCAGTTGTACGTGTGAATCTTGAGCTCAGAAAGTAGAACTTTGAATGGTAGTTGAAACCAGAGTAGTAAATGAGTTCTCTTAAATGAATTTGACTCACAACAGAGGCTTGGAATATTAGCACATAGGGGATTTTTTTGGGTAAGAGTACCTATGAAGAAAACAGTCGTGGTGCAAAGAGAGAGGGGGTTGGGCAGGGATGGACTGGTGGTTTGGAGTTAGCAGATGCAAATTATTTTATATATAGAGTGGATAAACAACAAGGTCCTACAGTATAGCCCAGAGAACTACATAGTTAATATCTTGTGATAAACCATAATGGAGAAGAATATGAAAATATGTATTCATATGTATAGCTGAGTCACTTTGCTGAACAGCAGAAATTACCATAACATTGTAAATCAACTGTACTTCAATAAAATTTAAAAAAAAGAATGCCTATGGGAGTGTATAGACATATATACTGTATAAACTAGGACAGAGTGTTGGTCACGGAAACCAAGAAAATGGTTTATTTTAAGGACAAGGTACAGCATATATGCCCCAAAAAGGTCAAATATTCATTGGATTGAACAGTAAGTCCTTGCTAACATTGGAGAACGTTTAGTAGAGTAGATGATGGAAAAAGATTGGTGTAGTTTGAAGAGTGAATAGAAATTATACAAATGTATAGAGCAGGAATAGGCAATTTGAAGGAGAAAGTTCAGATGGTCTGTGAAGGAGAAAGAGCCTAGGGTATGTGGAGTCTGGATATTGGTTGGTTTGTATTTTAAGAGAAGTTTAGAAGAGGAAAAGAGAGTTTTGGATGAGTTAAGTTTTCATAGTTGCAGTGTAGTAGTTTAATACTTCAGTATATGGTTTTTCCTATCTCCACCCTACCAATTCCCAGTATGTTTGTGTTTTTACTTAATTATCTTTCTGGTTTATCTGATAAAACTTAACTTTAATTCACTGAGAGCTGATGGTGGGAAAACTCAGAAACATTTCCTCAGAATCTGGAGGAGAGTAAATTGGATAAATTAACTTTCGAGGATCTTTAATTCCTTTCATTCCCCCTCTCCCAGACCCTACAAGTCTATAATTAGGTTTCATTTATCTGAAAAATGTGTTGTCCCTTTATGTCCTTTTTTCCCCTTCATTATCGTTGTAGACCTACTGAAGTAATAATCCAAATATGTTTTGGTAGTTTTTTCATAGGAGATGGTTGATTCAGCATACCCTCCAGGGAGGAACAAATCAGTTCTCTAGATACTGTGGATTGTCAGCCAGTGTGTGAAATACCAAAGGTCAAATAGTTGATAAAAGGAAAAAAATTATTTTTCAGGAAAGCATTGTGCCAAAGTAATACTAAATTGATTACAGTTGATTAGTGGCAGTTTTATGTAGTTCATCCTAGCAGCAGTACTAAAACCTTTATTTTTCCCCCATCTTTTCAGTGGTATCGTATAAAAAGCTTACTGTCTTCTGTCTGTGAACACAGTTCTTCATGTTGCTATTATTGGGAGATAAGGCATATATCCCTCATAGCTTAAGATGAAATCTGAGATTCCTGAAAGGTGCCCTTAGCAGTGAACAAACTGATTAAATCCTAAAATGAAATTTGTGAGGATTTTAATTTCTCTTCAATATCTATTTCTTGCATAAAATAACATCACAGTGAAAACTGTTCTAAGACATTTTTGGTTCTGATTTTGGTAATTTCTTCATTATATACTTTTTGTAAATAATTTTGTAAGGAATTGTTTTCTTTAAAAAAAAAAAAAAACACTATAGTATTGTAGGAAAGATTAAATCATCGAGGCACGAAGTATACAAAGTGTAAGTTCTCTGTTTTTCTCTGATTCCTTCTTCCCCATTTTGTTTTGCTCCACTCCCCAAAATAGTGTTAAAAATTTGGTTTGTGTTTTTCCAAAACCTTTCAATGTACATATATATACTTTTTTTAAATACAGATTGCCATACTTTTGAGTTTTTTGTTTGTACATGTGAATTTTAAGTCTTTATTTCAATCGACAGCCTTGTTAGTATTAAATGAATATATAGTCGTGTATTTTATCAGGCTTACATTAATGAGTATGCAGATTTTTTAAATTTACGTATACATCCTTATATTTTTTTACACTTGTGTGAATATAGTGGTATATCTATATGGTAAAATTTCAGAGTTCTTAGGTTTAAGACTGCCCATTATCTACCTTTGTAGACACTGCCAAATTATCCTCCTTTATCTGCTTAGAATTACTGATTTCTGCATCCTTGCCAACTGGTACTGTCAATCTGTTAAATTTAATTGCCTGTCAGATTGGTTCTAGTCTGATTTGTGAAAACAATGTCTTATTGTTTTAAATGTGCATTTCTTCTATTGAAGTTTCTAAACAGTTTTGTTCAAGACAATTGCTTATTTGTGTTTTTACCTGTGAGAAATCTGTTCAGTTCTTATTGTCTGTTATTTTCTTTTGGATTATCTTTTCAAGTTTATTTCCAAGCATTGTACATTAGGGATGCTAACCCCATCCAAGGGGGGGGTTAGGTTGAAAGTACACTTCCAAATCATTTGTCTTTTAACATTGTCTAAAGAGTTATGTTATTTTAAAGGTTTTTTATTTTCATATAATCAAATACCAACTTTCCTCCATGGTTTCTGGGTTTCATGTCAGTCTTAAGAGAATTTTACCCACACAGTTATCCAATTTTTTTTTTTTTTTTTTAGCCCACACAATTAACTGATTTAATTAGCAGCCTAGAAGTCGTCTTGCATGTATATATTATGTTTATTATATTTTTTAAGTTATTTATTGTAATTATTTAAATATTACTTCTTTGGGCTCATGACCCCTTTACATTGTTAAAAATTATTGAGGATTCCACAGTGTTTTACAGCTTATGTAGATTTTCATCTATTGTCATTTGCTGTATTAGAAAATAAAATAATTCTCAAAAATGTAAAATTACATATGTACTTAACTCATTGAATGTTAATGTAAATGATTTTTATGGAAAAAATTTATTCAAAATAAAAAATACATAGTGAGAAGAACAGCATTTTTGTAAATATTTTAAGTGCCTGACTTAATAGAAATCAGCTAGGTTTTCATAGCTGGTTCTGCATTTTTCAGTCTTTGGAGATATGTTGTTTCAGAGGAAGTATAAGGATAAAATATGACCTCAAATATACATGGTTGGAAAAGGAGAAATTTTAATGGCCTTTTATAATTAGGAATATCTCCTTCCTTTGATACTAGGTTTCTTGCAGGCTAGTTGCAATGTAGAAACTGAAACCACATCCAAGAACTTTTTTCTACTCTGTTACTTTAAAATCCATTGATCTGTCTTGCATTTGGAATATATCCTTCTTCACTCATGCATACTACTGGTCATTTAGAAAATACTGGTTCAGTGAGTTTGTAGATCTAAATATTGGCATTTTTTCATTCTATGATATCAAAACAATAACATCATCATTACTAAATGCCTCAGAAATGTCCCCAAGTTTTGTTAAATTGTCATGCTCAATGGCACCTGCAGGCTTTCCAAAATTCTGATTTTTCTCCTGAAAGCTCAAATTTTAGCAACATGCTCACTGTTCATTTTTCAAGAAGTAACCATGCTTGATCAGCCTATTCTTCCAGTAAAAGTGGTGTTCTTTGAAAAAGCAACTAGTTCTCCTCACAACTCAGTTGCCTAAGCATTGTATTTGGTGTGCAGAAGTATTTTTGTGCAGAAAAAAACATGTACACAAATTGAAATTTAACAAAACAAGTATTTTATTACTGTTTCATCAGTGGCGTTCTTAACTGAAACTGACAGTTATTCCTCTGAGAGTTGATGATAATACAGGAACAGTGACAAACGGTAGACATGGGTGCCACTGTATGATTCTTGTTAGGCACATCACCGCTAGGTTTACTGTTGTTTTTGCATCACCAGTGAAAATGTCAACACAGTGAAAAGTAAAATATCTTAGGATTTTTATGAAATGGTTTTTACGTATCAGTGCTCCATCAGGGTCTTAAGATGCCTAAGGGGTCTTGTAAACCACATTCTGAGAATTGTTGATAGGCACTTAAGATGCTTCCAGTTTTCCAAATTTAAGAACCTTCTTGTACAAGTATTTTGCTTAGTCATCCAGTTATTTACTTATAATAAACCTTTAATAGCTGAATGCAATTTTTTTTTTTAAAGATGGAATGGAATTTTTTTATTTTCAGTTGAGGTGTAACAATTTCAAATGTACAACACAGTGATTCAGTATTTGTATATATTATGGAATGATCATAATCAACATCTATCACAATACGTATTTATAATTTCTTATAATGAGAACTTGTAAGATTTAGTCTCTTCACAACTTTCAAATTTGCAGTGCAGTATTATGAACTATATTTACTATGTTGTACGTTGCATCCCCATGACTTATTTATTTTATAACTGGAAGTTTGTACCATTTGATCCCCTTCATGCATTTCCCCACCCCTTTTCGTCTGGGAACCACCAGTCTATTCTCTATATCAGTGAGCTTGGGGTGGGTTTTTCTCCTTTTTTTAAAGTTTTTTTTAGATTCCATGTATAAGCAAAATCATATAGTATTTGTTTTTCCTGTCTAGTGTGTGATTTATTTAGCTTGTTACAAAGTTCTATGGTCCATCCATGTTGGAACTAGCAAAATTTTCTTCTCTTTTATGAGTGAATACTCCATTGAATATACACATTCATGCATACATACATATTTTCTTTTTTCACCCCCTGATGAACATTTAAGTTGCTTCTGTATCTTAACCTCTTGTAAAGCTACACTAATCATGGGGATTCATATATCTTTTTCAAGTTAGTATTTTCATTTTCTTCAGATAATACCCAGAAGTGGAATTGCTGGATCAAATGGTAGTTCTGTTTTTAATTTTCTCAGGAAAGACTAAATTAGTTTTAGACATCCAGGGTACAGTACTTGATACTGTGTGTTTAGTAGTTTTTCTGCCTTGGCTTTTTCAAAATATTTTTTTCCTTGATCAGGGGTTGGCAAATACACATTACCAAGTAGGTGTTGAAATGCATCTCATTTTTATGTCTGAGATTATCAAGCATTAATCATAAAGTTATAAAATATATGTCCACTTGGAAAACTGTCTTCAGACAACATTTTTATTAATAAGTGAAACTCACTGCTGCTTTGAACATGGATGTAAAACTTCTGTTGACACTGACTTTCTGTTTTTAGATGGGCACTCTGGTTTTTTAAAAATGATAAAAGCAAAACTTGGCAAGCAAACCTTCGATTGATCTCTAAATTTGATACTGTTGAAGACTTTTGGGCGTAAGTAACCATTTTAGGATGTTTGTTGTATTGTGTACTTTTTTATTTTAAGTTGTATTCACAAAAAGAAGGGTAAGGTGAAGAGTTAATATTTACTTTTTTGCTTGTCCATCTTCTCACAACTGTTAGAATTGGTGATTATTTCTTACCAGTTTTAGAAAGCTTCCATCTTGTCATCATTTAGCTCTGCCTCTTCTCTATTTCTTGTCCTAAGATATCATTCATTGAGAATCCTTTATTGTCACTGGAACTTCTGACAACTTTTAGGACCTTGTCCCCTTTCTTGGTTACCTAGGCAAATTTGCTCTATTTTTAGGTATTCCAGAGCTTTCTTAGGAAAAGAATGCTTTTCTTAGCATTTCTGCAGATGCTCTTTAGTATAAACTGTGGATTTCCTGTGATAAAGATACTGAGATTTCAAAGGCTGAACTGCTCATAAATCAGAGTTTATCAAAGAATGACAATATCTGTGGTGATAGATAATTTTATTATACTTTGTGGTCAACTTAAGAATACATGAAATATTTTTGAGATTTTGTTTCAGATTGAGCAATATAATTTAATTCAGAGCTATAAAGTTCTTTGCAGGAAGTTTTGGAATATTGATTCTTTAAAAACTGTTTATTTAGTATGTCTTATTTGCTTGAAAAATATATAGGGAGAAACTGTTGGACAACATGAAAGATACAGCTTATTAAAAACATGTTTAAGAGCTGTAAATTATCTAGCAGTTATCTAAGTATTCTAATTTGTTCAGTTGGTATATTTTGGATCGTATCAGTGATGTGATTCCTGTGTTTTAATGTTAATGCTTGGGTGTATCACACAGATTGTGGTTAGAAAATTATAAATTAATAGATTATGATTAAAAATTTTATACATATGATGTATACTTCAGCATATTAGGCATTTAGTATGCATTTGAATCACTGAAAACAAACAAAGCATAGAATAATTAAAGAAACTATATTGGGATCACTTTGGTCACTTTTAATTGAACTTATGGGCTTTTTTTTAAAAAGTTTTTAATTTAGTGAAAACATTTTTTTAAAAATGAACTTCATTTGAAACTCCTAGTAATTCATAGGTCTAGTTAAATTATGGTTCTGTTTTGCCGTTCATCAAAACATTGAGTGTTTTTCTTCTCTAGTTGTTTGTTTTTCTTCTCTAATTGTATTTTTTCAAGAGTTTTCTGAAACATAATAGTCTCCAGTACCCTGTGGAGGAGGGAGAGCAGAGTCCTGAGCTGTTCTCCCACTGAATAAGATTTGCATTTATCTGAGTTTGTTTGGCTGTCACCAGTTTTACATAATTATATCCCTAAATGGCCTCTAATTAGAACATGACACCACAGTTTTTAGGCATGTAAGCAATATTATTGCTTAGTGGATTTTTATGCCATAATTGAGAGATAAATCCTTAAGCTTTCTATCTTTGTCACTTCTTAGTTTCTCACTTTTGGTGGGCAAATTTAATGAAATAGCCTTTGAGGTTTGTTTTTTTTAATCTAGTCTTGTCTGTAGCATTAGGATTCTATTTAAGTGTGCCATTACAGATTCTAGTTGTAAACTTAGTAAGAGACCTTAGAGCATGATTAAGGAGAAAGAAGACAGCCGAAAGAAGCATTGGTCTTTTCTACTTTGAATGCCATTGAAGAATGTCCCTTCCACACTAGCCATTAATTGTGAAGAAATGGTGGTTCTAATTCTGTAGGTACTGTTAGTATCCATGTCTCTCTTCTTGCCTAGTGGAATCTTGTCAGTGACAATCTAATTTGGAAAGAGTTAACTATTAGATAAAATAACCCAGCAAGCTGTATGCTGTCTTAATGCTCTCTCATTCAAACTGGATTTGTTGTTAAACTGTGCAATGTCATCCAAAGAATCCTTGACTCTTTCTTAAAACTCTGCTTGAAGTACAGACTGGGTTAAAATAGCAGTAAGAAAATCTTACTAAGGAAAATAATACCATCTGTGTGGTATTATTGCTAGTCATATAAGATCATCACTTCTGTATAAAATACTGGAGACAGGCAAAGCATTCTTACTCTATTGCCAGTTTTATAACAATTTTGCTATGGTAGACTTCAAGAGATCAGGTGATCCAATCTAGCATTCTACCTTCAGGCTAGTGGAATACCTAATTCATCCCAAATGTTTAATCTGTTACATTGCTATTTGGGAAATAGTTTAGAAATACACATTCTGTGGTTCCAGCCTATATTTAAGGAATTAAAATTGTAAGAAGTAGGATGTGGAACTGTTCTGTCTTTAAAAGCTCCCGCAAAGATTATTATGCTTGCTGACTTAAACTAGTAATGGTGTGTGGTGTTTGGGGACCACTGATCTTTTCCACTCTTGCGTACTTTCACAGATAATAATAATGTTGACTTAGTTTAGTCATTGCAATCCTGATGATCAGGGAGTTTTTATCTTACTTTCTGTAGATTTGTCTTTGTGTGTTTAAAACTGCCTATTAGCCTCATGGATTCTTTCATTTACTTAAAGCCATCTTGTACCTCTCTTCTCAGTTTCTTGTAATAATGTGTATATATTAACTAATACATCAGAATTGTCAGGATAAAATCACTGAAGATACTTTCTAAAAATCATCAGATTGATTCTTAAAGCCTACTGTTATTAAGATCTGTTTGGTCTGTTTCAGAAATTGACTCCTTAGGGGGAAGAAAGTAAACGAGTTTTTATCTTGTTTATTTTTATCATATTCTCTGAATGTACATACAAACACCTAAACTCTGCACTACATTTTCTATGTTTATAATTGTTCTTTTCTTTTACCTAGTCTTTACAACCATATCCAGTTGTCTAGTAATTTAATGCCTGGCTGTGACTACTCACTTTTTAAGGTATGCTTAATTGGTGACTTCATATATTTATTATAAGACTAGACCATTCAGGTATTCATTAAAATCTTACTGTGAACTTAGAAATAGTTAATGTTGTGATGCTTGGAGAATAATTGTATTAGTTTTACCATATTTTAGCATAAGTATATTTTGGCTTCTTTTAGTATAAATAATTGAAATTAAGTGAGAGTTTGGCTGTATGGGCACATACTGTGATTGATTTTGAGGAGAGCTTTGATTATCCAGTCCTGTTTCTTCTTTATATACTTGAGTAGACTGAAGTGCAGAGTTTGTCAGGAGTATGTGCGTCCTTGAGATACTTTTATGAGTTTTGTCAGCTATTAGTGGGTGGGACAGTCATTATCTCTCTGAAGTGGGGTAACTTTTGTATGTATTTTTTAGATACAGAAATGTGTATATATACTCTGGTTTCTCTTCAGATCGTATAAATCTTTCGCCTTTTACTAAAGATTTCCGTGGAGAGGAACAACTCTGAGTCTTAAACTAATTTTTTGAGGCCTTGCTTTGGCAAGGCTAAAAAAAAAAAAAAAAGAAATGTGTATAGCTTCTCAAAGGTGTATGTTACTCAGAATGTTTTAGAATCTCCAAATTAAGTCAAACCCAATATTTGATAGCTACTAAGTGCCCTAATCAGGGCTCTGTTCTTGCAATTCCATGTTTTTGCAATCCCGTGCCTCTAGCTTTAAGTTTTGTGTGCTTTTCCCACTACCTCAATAACAGTTTTATGAGTATAAAGTAAACAACATGGTTGTTGCTTACTGCTTTTAGTATTATCTGAAGTTAAACTAACAATATTGTCTCATATTGTTGTATCTCTAACCTTGCAGGATGGTATTGAGCCTATGTGGGAAGATGAGAAAAACAAACGAGGAGGACGATGGCTAATTACACTGAACAAACAGCAGAGACGAAGTGACCTCGATCGTTTTTGGCTAGAGACAGTAAGGTTTTAAAATTATAAAGCTGTTTCACAATACTAAAACTGTGTTGCTAGTTATTCAGTTGCTAAGTTGTTTCTGATTCTGTGACCCATTGAACTGCAGCACTCCAGGCTTCCCTGTCCTTCACCATCTCCCATAGTTTGTTCAAACTAGTGTCCATTGAGTCAGTGACACCATCCAGCCGTTTCATCCTCTGTTGCCCTCTTCTCCTCTTGCCCTTAATTTTTCCCATCATCAGGATCTTCTCTAATGAGTCAGCTTTTTGCATCATGTATCCAAAGTATTGGAGCCTCAGCAGCAGTCCTTTCAGTGATATTCAGGGTTGATTTCCTTTCGGATTGATTGGTGTGATCTCCTTGCTGTCCACGGGATTCTCAAGCATCTTCTACAGCACCACAAGAGTCTTCTCCAGCACCACATGCTCAGCCTTCTTTGTAGTCCACCTCTCACATCCATACATGACCACTGGAAAAACTATAGCTTTGACTCGACAGACCTTTGTCAGCAAAGTGATGTCTCTGCTTTTTAATATGCTGTCTAGGTTTGTCATAGCTGTTCTTGCAAGGAGCAAGTGTCTTAATTCCGTGGCTGCAGTCACTGTCCACAGTGATTATGGAGCCCTAAAAAATGAAGACTGACTCTTGTTTCCCACATTTTCCACCTCTGTTTGCCATGAAGTGATACAACCAGATGCCATTATCTTCAATTTTTGAATGTTGAGCTTTAAGCCAGCTTTTTCACTCTGCTCTTTCACCTTCATCAAGAGGCTCTTCTTCACTTTCTGCCATTAAAGTGGTAGAAAACTTTGTTGCTTTTTATGTTGGTTACTCAAAGAGAAGATAAGGATGCCACTCTAGAAATCTAGATCAGCACTTAATTTTGTTCTATCATGTGAATGACTCATATATATTTACATACTAGTACAGTAAAATGCCCTGCCACATATTACAAATCCAGAAAGTGATTGGCAATTGACTGACTTACCACAATAAGGTCATCCTAGTTATTTCACTAAGTTCAAAATTATGGTAACTTTCACATTTTGTATGATACATGTTTTTACAGTCCTTAGAGTATTCCTTTGGGTACTCAACTTTTTAGATCTGTGAAGGAAATAGTGAAATTGTAGCTTGATATCATTCAGCTTATATGTTGTGATGTAATTTGGAACTTTTGGCTTCATACAACATTTATTAAATTGAGATAATAGACATTTTCTCTAGTGAAAGGTTTTAAACCCCAGGCTTTTAAGGTCAGGGATTATACTTTTTTTTGTATCCTGAACACTGGTCTGGACTGTAGTTAGTGTTTTAAGCATGCCACATGGCATGCACCATCTTAGTTCCCTGACTGGGGATCGAACCCAAGCCCCCTGCCGTGGAAGCATGGAGTCTTAACCACTGGATCACCAGGGAAGTTCGTGGTTAGCACTTACTAAATTGAGCAATAATAAATATTTCAGTAAATGGCTTTTATTGAGGAAAAACTTAGTTTTCTTTTGGGAGAGATTATCAGTAAATACCGTTTTAGAACTCTTTATTAAGTCATTTCAGTTTTGCAAGATGACAAAAGTTGTGGAGACGGATGGTGGTACAGTGTGACTATAAATATACTTAATATCACTAAACCATTCACTTAAAAATGGTTAAAATGGTAAATTTTATGTTACGTATTTGCCATATTTTTTTTTGTAATTAGGGAAAGTTCATGAAAAGCAGCAAAAACAAGAGGCATTTCATCCATGAGCAACTTTTCATTTATTCCATTAAAACTTGTTTATTGGCAAGTATAAGCAGCAGCAGAGCAAATGAATATTAATAAAATAATTCACTTTTTATGTGCCCTGACATCATTTGCCCAGTTTACTGAAAAAGTTAACAAAACTGTTAATGGTTTTGGTATTAAAGCATCAAATTAAAAAGGCCAGGACAAAAAACTATATATATAAACTTTCTTAGCTTTGTATATAAATATATGAGACATTTTGCAACTTAAGAAGCTGTTTATAATCTGTTGAATGTAAGCTGAAATTGAGTGTTTTCTTTTAAGCTGCTGTGCCTTATTGGAGAATCTTTTGATGACTACAGTGATGATGTATGTGGAGCTGTTGTTAACGTTAGAGCTAAAGGTGATAAAATAGCAATATGGACTACTGAATGTGAAAACAGAGAAGCTGTTACACATATAGGGTAAGTTCTGCTGTTTGTGTACTTTTAAAATAGAGAACTAAAAGCAGAACTGCTTTTAAAAAAATATGTTTATGTAGATCATTATTTTTCTTGTTTTCATGAACACATTTATAACCTTGAACTGCTGTACTGGTGTTCTGTGTCTGGTTCATCCTTTTTCATTTCTGAAAAATTTCTTTTTCCTCTCAATGGAGTATAGAATCACTGGAACACTATTTTAGCATGTCACATTTTATTTATCAAATGAGAATGTGTCTTTTCTTTAATGTACTTTAAAAACCGCAGTGCTAATGTATAATACTCAATACATTGGTGAATATTGGCAAATGGTATATGTGTATTTTGCCACATATGTGTACACTTACATGAAATTTCCATTGAAATATAAGTGACAGTAGCTTGGTTTTGTCCATGCTTAAAGCCCACATGTATATATTTTAAAACTTTTTTGGCAAATACTACCATTTGCAAAAATTGCCTGTCATTTTTCTCCCCCTCAAATGTCAATGTTAATTTTTACTAAATTTAAATTAGTAAAACTGAACTTTAAATTTTATATTGAAATTAAGTACAGGTCATAGGTCTCAATATGTTTGATTTGCCCCTTTGTTGATTTTTCCAACAATATGAATTCTATGAACATAATTCCTTTCTGGCAAGTATAATTAAAAGGTGTGGGGATTTTCTAGGTTTCATTTTCCAGAGGGTTTCTGTAAGAGAAAATTGATAATTGATTGTCGTCATATTCCTGATCTTTTTGTCAGCATTGAATCTTACTGATTGTGGGGATCTCATATTTCTTTGAAAGTGCATTAAAGAAATTAGATATGAATTTCTTTCCTCGGGAAGATTTTTAATTGTGTCAGTGTTAACAAGTTTTGAAATCTTTAAACATTTGACTTCAGTTTTTCAAGGAAGGATATTTTTCCACCCTTTCAAGTTGCATGGCTCAGTACTCTTGCTTTCTGGCATTTTTAGTGATTAAGTATAATTGAAGATACATTGTATCCTAATGTCAACCTGATATTAGTTGTAGTTTTAGGTATCATAAAATTATTTTCAAATACCTTATTCTAGGGAAGGTACTGAAATCTTCTGGAGGGTAGAGTATGAATAAATTTTCCGAGTATACTGGAGGATTCAGCTCCATGAGAAAATACATATCTTTATTTTTGTTTCATTTGGTGCTTATTTTTAAATTTTGCTCTTCTTAGATACCAGGTTTCTAGCCTGACCTGTGATGTTCTCAGATCATATGGTGATCTGTGTCCAGTTTTACCTTGTCAGCCTTACCTCTCATATTTACTTTTCTTGCGAGCTATAGCCAGTGAGCTTTATTTTTATTTTTCAACTTTCAGATGTGCTTCATTCTCTTAGCATTATACCTTTGACCTCATAAATTTAAAAGGAGAGATTTCTTTGTTTTCCAGGAGATTAGATCATTCTTATTAATGATATTGCAGCCCCTGTACTTACCCTCTTTGATACTCATATTTGTCCTTAAAATAGAATCACATATGATTTGAAAATATTACAAATTGCTTTCGAAGTGTTTAATTTTTGAGTGTGCTTTCTTGTCAGTAATAGATAAGGTAAATGTAATTGTAGTAACATAAAATATTTACTAAAGTTTATATGTAAAATATAATTGAAGCATTTTAGATCAAAAAATTAAAATAGGTGCATATAATTGATTTTACACAAATTAATTTTGCATGTGATGCAGCTCCACCATATGTATTTGTGATTATTTGAAAATAATCAAATACTCTAAACTATAAATACCATGACCCCAGGGACTGTCACTGCTTTTGCTTATTATTAATTTATTGATAATTACCACAGTACCTGGTACATAGTAGATTCTCAAATATTGGTTAAGTGATTAACCAAGATTGTAGTGAAAAGGAAGAGTATGTTTTGCTAAAAGGAAAATGTGCAGTTTCTTATTTCACTCTCTAGTTTTTTGGGTTTTTTTTAATAAAGAATAGTAATGCTGGATCTGGGGTGTATGTTTGAATAAAAATTAATGGCTACTTTTCTTTTTCTTCCTCTAGGAGGGTATACAAGGAAAGGTTAGGACTTCCTCCAAAGATAGTGATTGGTTATCAGTCCCATGCAGACACAGCTACTAAGAGCGGCTCCACCACTAAAAATAGGTTTGTTGTTTAAGGAGACACCTTCTGAGTATTCTCATAGGAGACTGCGTCAAGCAATCGAGATTTGGGAGCTGAACCAAAGCCTCTTCAAAAGCAGAGTGGACTGCATTTAAATTTGATTTCCATCTAAATGTTGCTAAGATATAAGAGAAGTCTCATTCGCCTTTGTCTTGTACTTCTGTGTTCATATTTTCTTTTTTTTTTTGGCTAGAGTGTCCATTATCCCAATCAAAGAATTACAATACACATCATCCCCAGAATCCATAAATGTGTTCCTGGCCCACTCTGTAATAGCTTAATAGAAATAACCATCACAAACACATTTGACCCATCTACAATATTAAAAAAAACACTTGCATTTCTGTACCTTACAAGAGAATGACTTTGTTTACGTTCCATTGTATGCAGGGGCATATTTTGCTGGTTTGAAAGAGTGTGATGCACACAGTTTCCTGGCAATTTCCTTTGTTTCTTTTTACGGCACTGTCTGTGCTGTACTCTTGCTGATGGCTGCTAGATTTTAATTTATTTGTTTCCCTACTTGATAACATTAGTGATTCTGATTTCAGTTTTCATTTGTTTTGCTTTAGTTTTTCTTTCTCATGTAACATTGGTGAAGGATCCAGGAATATGACACAAAGGTGGAATAAACATTAATTTTGTGCATTCTTTGGTAATTTTTTTTTTTGTAACTTAAACTACAACGCTTTGCTACAAATTTATGCATTTCATTCAAATCAGTGATCTATGTGTGATTTCCTAAACTTAATTGTGGATTATAAAAAAATGTAACATCATAATTACATTCCTAATTAGAATTAGTATGTCTGTTTTTGTATCTTTATGCTGTATTTTAACACTTTGTATTACTTAGGTTATTTTGCTTTGGTTAAAAAATTGGCTCAAGTAGAAAAGCGGTCCCATTCATATTAAGACAGTGTACAAAACTGTAAATAAAATGTGTACAGTGAATTGTCTTTTAGACAACTAGAATTGTCCTTTTATTTCTCCATCTCTGTAGAAGGAATTTGTATTTCTTATTGCAAGGCAGTCTCTATTGTGTCTTCTCTTGTAGTGTCTTCCACATGAACAGCATAAGTTTGGAGCATTAGTTTGGTTATTTTGTTTAATTTTTAATAAATTGAATAGGTAGCATCATATATATGAAATTAAATTGATGTGGCTTTTTTTTTTTAAATAAGGCTCAGTCCTTTAGTCTTAGGTAAATAATGTACTCTTAATATGTTAAAACTCATGAAAATTGCGACCTTGATGCATCACCATTTGATTGGTAGGGATAGTAGTTCTAAAACTTAGTTGTTAAATTGAGATGTTCTTCTTTAAATGTCAAAATAATAGCGTAAGGAAAGACTTGTAGGTGATGGGGGTGTATGCATTAAGAATTTTGTTAGTGTTGCTGTCTAAAGAGAATAGGAATAAACAGGTTATGAAGACTCATAGTTTTAATGCTAACTGGTGTATGGCTTTATGTAAAATTGAAAACTTGATCTACTCTTTAAGTGAATTTGAAAACAGCTTGTCTGTAATGCATAATTGTATATTTCAGATTCGATAAAATGAAATATAACTATTGTAGACGGAAGAGTGAGCTTGAACTGTAGGTAGAACAACCATTAGTTGAGAGGAAATTTTGTCTCTAGATGGTGATGATGAATTAATCATTTAAAACTGGTAAGTTTGACAAAAATCCTATGTAAAATAAACATGAAATTAATAGTACTGAGAATTTGAAACTGTTTAAAGGGTACCACAAGCTACCATCTGAGTACTGTCAATACCACAAACACCACTTGTTCAGTATTCTATAAATACTGTGTCTTTTATATTTATAATCTCAATATATGTACCTAATAATATCTTGTTTAAATCTGGGTGATTGGTTAAGGTGATTTATTGTCTTTTGGTATATGTAGTTGTGAGCACTTCAAGAGCTTGCTTAAAAGTAACAGTGGTAATGTTAGTATGTTGGCAGTGGGTGGCATTGGAGGAATGTATCAGAAATCAGTGCTTTATTAATTCTAGGATGCAGTCCTTTTTAAGAGGTATCAGCCTTTGAGAGTAGAGAAGAGATAATGCATTAAATGTACACAGTTCTAAATTGTTAAGAATCCTAATTTATGGCATTTTATTATCCTCATTATCAGCTGAGAATCATAGTTGGTTTTAAGTCTTTTTTTCCAGTAAGGGTGGAATGATTCTGAGTGTCTTTTGGCAAATATCACTTAAATATCACAATAACTTGCAAAGTTTATAACTATTAGCATCTTTTCTAAATATAAGATTAGATTGTGCATGATTTTCTAATTTACTTTTTCCTTTTTGTTCAACAGGATATTATAGCTTAAATATATTTTCATAATAGATTATTAAAACAATCTTTAATGGATAATTAGTATTTCATCATAAGGATATGCCATATTTCATTTAACCAATTTAATTGTTAAAATTCTAGTTCTTCAGAAGGATTTGAGTTATACTATGAAAGAATCAAAAAGTTAAAATCCTTATTTCATAGTTACTATGTGCCAGGCAGTGTTCTAAGCACTTCATATGCACTTTAACCTGCACAATAATCCTTTGATGTAGGTGCTCTTACCCCCTTTTTACAGATGAAGAAACAGAAACAGTGAGGATTTAAGTCACATAGTATGGATTTGAGTCCTGGAAATTTTGTTCCAGAAATTCTGTAAAGCCCATGATATGGTCTCAGAGGTATGGAGCCTACCTCATGGGCTACAGTAAATTGTAACAGATTGTAGTCAGTTTATGTAGGTCAGAACATTTTAAATTTTACTTCCTTTGTAATGAAACGTTTAAGAGATGGGGAGTCTCCTGAGGGTACTCTGTTCACACTCAGCTAATCATTTGGCTTTTTTTCCTGAGAACATGGAGACAAAGGTACAGGAGTTTAGAGGTACATAGATCAAGTGAATATTTTCATATCCGGTTTTAAGTATCTATGTCCTGTTATCTTCTAAGATAAATGGCAAAATAAAGCAAAGTTTTCGAGTTGAGATTCTTAAATGCTGAAGTTTGCATTCAAAAGGATAATTTTAATTTACTAAGGCAGTGTGATAATGTGATGTTTTACATTTTAAAATTAAAACAAGTTAATGACAAGTCTCTGTGCTACTTTTTATCTAATTGTTGGATTGGATTGTCTTCATTTACTGAGTCGAAGGAAAAAAGAACTGAATTTTCTCATTCAAGAGTTAGACCCAGATAAATGCAAGGTTTCAGATCAAATTGACCCTAGGTAGTGCTAGCAGGTGTTTCTCTAGACCAGTATAGAAATTGTGTATCTAGAAACTTATACAGAAATCAGATATTGCTGTGACATTGTGTGTATGGAAGTTGCTTCAGTTGTATCTGACTGTAGCCTACCAGGCTCCTCTGTCCATGGAATTCTCCAAGCAAGAATACTGGAAGTGGGTTGCTATGCCCTCCTCCAGGGGGTCTTCTGATCCATGGATCACACCCATGTGTCTCATATCTCCTGCATTGGCAAGTGGGTTCTTTACCTCTTGCACCACTTGGGAAGAAGTATGTGCTATATATATATTTACATTTGTGACAGGAGTGTGCATTTTGGGGTTTAAACCTGCTCCTTTATCACATACAGTTGAAGAGACACCCCTCTTAGGTTGTTGTCTTCAGTAGCCCGGATCAGCTCATTTGCCCATCAGTTGCTAAAAACAACCAGCTCATTATCTCTACTTCTCAACTCACAACTAATGGACTTAGTGTGGAAGTTTCAGCCCCAGTCTGTAGCATCTTGCAATAATACTTTTTTGTATCTTGCTTACTGTGAATTTCGAAGTAGACATGAGGTAGTTACCCTGACACCTTGGATGGTTTCATGTTTTAATATTCTTGTGATTACTTATTTTACTGCCAGAAGCAAAAAAATGAAACTGGGTGTGAGGTCACATGTGCTATACCTTTCCCAATTCACAGGAACCAGATTCCATGTTTTAATCTTGCCCCCTTTTCTTTTTACTTCTGAGCTTGTAAATTCTTAATAGTTTTGCACAAAAGTTATATCCCTACTTTTTCTCCAAAAAACGCATTTTGAGTACCTCAGCTTATTGTGCTGTAGCTGGCTGGGTGTACAGAAGAAAACAAAATAGACTGGTCTGTGCTCTAAACTTTTAAAAGCAGGTATCCAAAATAATTCTTTCCACAGTTTCTGCAAATAGCTTGTATTACTGTAATAGAGTTTCTGTTACTAGGGATTAGTAGTCTATAGGTAAATATAAAACACCCTTTCAGCACTAACTTACAGTGAGTCTAAATGGGTCACACTACATAGGAGGACTCGACCAAACCCCCATGTGTAAATTACAGCTTTTGTAAGACTTAACTTCTACTTTACATTGTTGAAATCTGTATGACTCTCCAAGTAGTTTTGTGGGTGTGGCTCTTTTTCAGCCATGAGATTGTGCTTTTAAAGTTTCGTTGTTTTAGCATACTTTTGAATTTGTTGAAGCATTTTAAATGTGACTGTCTGCTTTGATGTGGTTTTGCAGATGGCAGTTCTCCGTTTAGTCACCTGTTTTTTTTTCAGTGTTTGACCAGACATAACATACCTGTTTTGACTACAGAAAGGTAGAAGGTGACAATTTCCTACCTCCTTCAATCCTGCTTTTCTTTTTCAAGGTACCACTCCAGTTTCTTATAGACGTCTAAGAATTTTCTGTGCATACACCAGCTACATGTGACTTTTTTCTTTGGACCCAAATCATTCAGCATTGCTTTTTCATTTAATAATCTTGAAAAGTTGAGTTTTATGTCATAACACATAAAACTTTCATATTCTAGTGATCCATTATATGAATGTATGCCTTATTGAAGGACTGGCTTCCTTTCTTGCTTGCTTGTAATTTTTGCCTTTACGGTTTCCTAGTGTAAGTTGTAGTCTTATCTGTGTATAGTGTAATTTTTTTTGATATGTGCAAAAAAAGCAGTTTCCATTTTTTTTGTTGTTTAGTTGCTAAGTCGTGTCCAACTCTTTGCAAGTCCGTGGACTGAAGCCAGCCAGGCTCATGTGTCTGCGGGATTTCCCAGGCAAGAATACTGGAGTGGGTTGCCATTTTCTACTCCAGAGGATCTTCTGAAACCAGGGATCAACCCTGTGTCTCCTCCTGGCGAGGTAGATTCTCTACCACTGAGCAACTTGGGAATTCCTTTTCTTTAGAACTAAATGGCCCTTAGTCTCTCTCTATGCATTCCAAACCCAGACTGTTCTCATGTGCATTAAAGGGTCATCTCCAGTGTTGTGGTTGTATTCTACAGGATGCTGCTTAGCAAGTTTTTCAGTTTTGGTCTTCATGATATTTTTATGATCAATATTGTTTTATTTTCTTCTAATGAGCCAATATTGTTTTAACATACAAGTAAAATAGTTCTCAGGATTGAACTTTTTCCACAGGATAAGCATTAAGTTGTTAATTTTGTTTTAGGCCTGTAAACATTTAAAAAGCTTGAATCAGCACTGATAACAGGACCTAGTTTTGTTTTCAAGCCTCAGACTGAATTTAACTTTGCGATTTTCTATAACTGAGGACGTTTCCCAGATTCATCTTTATATTGTCATAAAAAGTTTCTTTTGGCAGTTGTTTTTATTTTAAGGATGTTTGTTTTTCATAAGTTCCCATTTCACACAATTTTTCTCCTTTGAGAAAATCATTATTTACCTTCTCTTCATGTTTTTTTCAAGTGTTGCTATTTTATAAGAATTCTGATTTAAATGTTCATATCTCCCATCTTCACTATTCGTAGGTTATCCATATTGTCACTTTGTGACAGTGGCTTCCAAATCTCTGTCCTTAACCACAGCCTTCCTCTTGTCTTTCAGATCCATGTTTCTTCATGCCTACTGAACCTCTTTTCAGGGCAGTAAACTACACCTCATAGGTCATATTTGGCATGCATTCTGTTTTGTAATTACTGTTTTATTAAAGTTTTATTAAAACATGGACTTGCCCATTTGTTCACATGTCTTTTTTTTCCCTTTGGTGTGTGTTCTATAATGACAGAGTTAACTAGTGACTGAGACAGGCCTGCAAAGTGTTGGATACTTACTACTCTTAGGACCTTTGTAGAAGTTTGCTGATCCTTGCTCTAAATGTTTTGTGGTGACAGTGTCAGTAAATCTAAATGTCTTAACCCTGTTTTCATTTCCTTTTCACTTCCAGCAGGCTCCTAACCCCATTCCCACCTGATGACTTTGTCATTAATCCAGTCAACAAAGTGTGATTTGCCTCGATATTTACTTTTTTCCTCTCCTTGTCCTTGAGTCCACTGCAGTTTCTCTTGATTGTCCGTGGTATTGTCTGGGTTCTTAGCTTAAAGACATGCCACTGAGCCCTGTTTTACTTTTTCCATGTCCTCAAATGCTCGTTGTTTATGTTAAGATTTCTTTTACTTTCTGAAAAGCAGCCAAGGTAACCAGAGGTCTGTAACTGGGAAACACTGGAGCTTATATACTTATTCTCAGAATAATTGTGTTTTTAACTATAAAAGTGATTGCACAGTAGTTTCTAAGTCATTTAACAAAGCTTCTACTCTATTAGGACTGTCTTAACTACATTTTTTTGTATTACCTAAAGCAGCATGTGGTATGCCTCTTTGTTGCTTTATTATAGGAAGTGAAAAAATGAAGATAGAATGTGAGAAAAGATTAAGCCAGAAGTGAGGTTAGCATGCAAAATGTATTCCATAAAGCCCATTCTAATAACCAAATAAAATGGAGAAGCAAGTCCTTCAACAATGCTAATGTCATGCTTGAGCAATTGCCTTTTGTGAGACACAATTTTTGTGGTAAGTATCCAGCTGGCTAGATAGTCAAATAAAGACAGGATTCAGTAGATGCTCCGCAGTAAAGGTGAAGGCTACGTGGCAACCTGCTCTGGAAAAGCACACACATGCTTTGGTGTGCTATAGCCTCGGTTCACATTCTAGTTCTGCAGTCTATTCGATGTACCAACCTAGTCAAGTTAGTTGAGATTTCTAAGCCAGTTTTTGTCATCTCTGAAACGAGGAGTGATACCTGTATCAGAGGGCAGTCGTGAGACAAGGTTGGTTGTGTATAATTCAGTGCTTGGTGCAGAGCAAATCTGGAATGAATTTTAGCTTTCTGTAGGTCTTCCTTAAAAAAAAAACTCCTGCAGTGACTGACACTATATAGTAATTCTAGCTTTTATGGGATTGTTTTTTAATAGCCAGTGTAGGCTGGTAAAATGATGCAAATTGTAATTTGCATAAATGCAAATTGCCTAAATATGCAATTTCATTCCATAAATGAAGTTGGGTGTGGGGCTTGACCACATTTTGAGATCCAAGTTTATAATCCAGCCCATTGTATATATTTTCAGGGTGTGATGTAGTGATTCTTACAGTTTTGGGTGGAACAAAATTATGTGTTAACCCCTCAGGGTGGCTATATGTATGTATCAAATTGTATTATTTAGAATTTCTATTGTTCTGAAGCCACTATATGGTTTCCTTGGGCTGAATGTCCTTGTATTCTCATATCAAGGACTCCTGAACTAGGAATGGTAAGGGCTGCATAATTTCTTAAACCAGTTATATATTGCATACTCATTATCCTCAAATGAAATTCATAGGTAATATAACTTGCTTACCACTTATTTAAGAAAAAAATTCCCTGTCTAGAATAATAGAGCTAACAATAAAATAAGAGGGGAAATTAGAGGGAAGTTTTTAGGAAAATTATTTTAGCTCAAATGTGATTATTTAAGGAAAGTAATCTGATATTTGAACACTTAACCTAGTATCAGTGTGAACAACTCTAAATGCAAGTTAGCAAATTACTCTGAAATGGTAAAAATGCTTAGTTAAGTTCTAGACAAAAGTATACCTTTTTTCATCTTATACAAAATATTTCTGGAAAATTCAGTATATTAAAATTGTACAGAGATTATTTGGTGTTACATGTTAGATAATACAGTTATATTCAAATTTCAGTATTAGAAGTAGATTTTAAAACTTTTCACATGAATGGCTGGCCGGGTGTTTGAACGTCATTTGGGATACCAGCTCTTGGGTGTGTACATCTGTGTATTGCTCATCCCTAATAATTCCAGATGTACCTCACCTATAATTGTTACAGTCCAAGTGTCCCATAAATTTCTACTGGTTATGGTAGTCAGTGATACTGTGTCCCTTGAGAAACAATCCTTTTCAAATTTCATTGTGCACATGAATCAAATGGTCAGTCTGAAAGATTAGTCCTGGCATCAGGCCTTAATTCTACATTTCTAAGAAACTCCTAAATGGATCTTGTGATGATTAATGTGACCCAGGGACCATACTGTATGACATAATATGAATCTACAATGTTCAAAACAGTAGCTCAGATATTGGGCATTCTGTCATTGCTATAATAAGTTTCAAATAGCAGTGAGTTTTACTAGTACTGAAGAACTAGTTAAAGTGTTGCACTTAATATATTGTCAGCTAATTTGAAAAACTCAGCAGTGTGACCACAGGACTGGAAAAGGTCAATTTCCATTCCAGCCCCAAAGAAGGGCAATGCCAAAGAATGTCCAAATTACTGTACAGTTGTGCTCGTTTCACATGATAGTAAGGTTATGCTCAATATCCTTCAAGTTAGGCTTCAATTATAGTAACACGAACCGAGACCATCCAGATACCCAAGTTGAGTTTAGAAAAGAGAGGAACCAGAGATCAAATTCCTAACCTTCATTGAATCATAGAGAAAGCAAGGGAATTCCAGAAAACATCTACTACTGCTTCATAGACTATGCTAAAGTCTTTGTGTGCCTCACAACAAACTGGAAAATTGTATACCAGACTGCCTTACCTGTCTCCTAAGAAACCTGTGTGTGGTTCAAGAAGCAACTGTTAGAATTGGGCATGGAACTACTGACAGGTTCAAAATTGGGGAAGGAGTATAACAAGACTGAATACTGTCACCCTGCTTGTTTAATACACATGCAGAGTATGTTGTTCGAAATGCCAGGCTAAATGAATCACAAACAGGAATAAAGACAGCCGGGAGAAATAGCAACAGCCTCAGATAATGCAGATGGTACCACTCTGATGACTGCAAAGAGGAGCTAAAAAGTCTCTTGATGAGGATGAAAGAAAGAAAGCTGCTTACAGTAGCCTACAATAACACATTTTAAGTTGTGGCTTTGTTTATATATGTATATACCAAAAGTTTCACTCAGCTGTATTCTACCATAGGGAATGAAGGTATCTTGAGATTTTTCTATGCTAGTCTATTTTAAAATTTTGGTCTCAGTCCTTTTCAGATATTCACAACCTGCAGCTTGAAAAGATACCATGAAAAGTATCTCTAGTATTATGAACCTATTAAATTTATAAAGCAGTTTATATCAGTTGGCATTTTAAAAAAATTCTCTAAATCCTCCATTGATGGTTTACACTTGGTTAACTTAATTTTTAATTAGAGTCTTAAGTACAAAATGCATTCCTGGATAGCCGAATGAGTTATCTTGCCACTTGGCATGGTTAACTCTTAATCAGTTAAATAGTTTAGTCATTCTCCATAGTAATAATGCTGTTTTTGTGCTGATAGGTACTCTCTGGAATGTAGGTTTTCTTCAGGGTACGTGGTGAGACAATAATTACATTACATTGTAAGACAGCTATTTAAGATCACATGGTTCATGACTGCTAAACCAATCATTTGCAACAACACAGATACTTAATTTGTATAGCCAAAGAGCCTGTATTATTCTTACCCAAGTGTGGTATCAGCTTCTTAAGTTAAAAGTTAGAAGGTGGGGGGGAATATGTACATTAGTTTATCATACTGTAATTCTAATCTATTATAGGTATTTCTTACTACTCAGTGTCCCACAAGTATGAAAGTGCAGATTCAGTATTTAGTTGTTAAACACATATTCATGGAACACCTATTATGTGCCAGCCATTGCTGTTGAATAGACGTGAGAACAAAATAGACATGATTCCACCCTAATGATCATAATCCGTGAGTTTATATAATGTAAATGTGTGAAAGTACACTTCCTAAATGGTTGCTATGTGCCAGACTAGTTTATACTAATAAAACAGAACAAAAATCTCTTCCCGTAATTATGCCTTTGCTCTAATAGATTTGTAGATATGTTCATTTTCTACATGTATTTTTAACGGTTTTTGCTTTGTACAGTTCAATACAATGTTACTTGATGCTTAAAGATGACAGTTTTCATTGTGCTTTATCGCACAGGGAAATGGCTAATTTTCCATTGCAGTAGACATCACTGATGTTACCTGTCCAGAACCTTTTGCTTCTAGGAACTGTTGCTTCTCTTTACTCCCTGAGGTCCACTTGGCTTTAGGTCTGACTCTTAAATGAATCAATTTCATTTCAGACCAATAAAAGTTATCTATGTATGAACTACAGATAAGCATTTTAAAACTTTTAATTTTGACATAATTTCAAAGTTATAGAAAATTGGTAAGAATAGTATAAAGAATTTCCATATACCCTTCACCCAGATTCATCAGATGTTAACATTTTACCCATTTTATCTTATTTTGATTTTTTTGCCATGCCATGGTGCATGTGGGATCTTAGTTCCCCAATCAGGGATGGAACCTGTACCCCGTGCAGTGGAAGCACAGAGTCACTGCTAGGGAATTCCTGTCACTTAGTTAAAATATGTTTCTAAACCATTTGAGAATAAGCTGATGTCCCCCTCTGTCCTAAACACATCATTGTGTTTTCTAAAGTTTGGGGGGTATATTTTCTAAAAACAACATTTTCTTACATAACCATAATACAATGATCAAATCAGGAAATAAAGAGTTATTACAGTAATCTAAGTTTTATTCAAATTTTACCATCATTATTATACTGGACAGTTTCCTAGATAGCAAATGAAAGCCTCCATTTATACCTTGCATTCAGCTCTCATATTCCTTTAGTCTGTTATTTGAAACAAGTCCTCAGTCCTCTATGTTTAAGGAGATAACATTTTTGAGAAGTATGTGCCAGTATCTTGTAGAATATCTCTATCTGGGTTTGAATGTTTGTTCATGATTAGAATCAGGCTATGAACTTAGGGCAATTATAGAATAAATACGTTTCTCAGGGCATCTTAACCAGGGAGCACATGACAATCAGTTTGTTCGATTACTGGTGGTGGTAACTTTGATTGCTTGATTAAGGTGATGTCTGTGGGTATCTCCATTATAAATTTGTGATTTTTCCTTTGTAGTAGTTAAATCTCTTGTAGCAGAACTTCCTGTTTCTCCATAAATTATATCCTCAAAGTTTTGATGCCCATTGATGGTCTCACTTTCAGTTATGATTGGCAAGTGGTGATTTTTCTACTTCCGTCATCTCTGTATTCATTAGTTGGCTTCTTATTGTAAGAGCTTTATATAGTGCAGATTCAAGATTTTTTTGTTACAGCCAAAAAATAAAAATCAAAATTCCCCCCCAATATTTGATTGCTACTTCTTTTTTCAGTGTTTATTTTAAACTATTTTCTTTGCTTTTGTCTTAATAAAATATATATTTTATTTTTGCTTCTTGCAGTGGATATTTTAAGTTTTCAAAGCATTCTTGTGTTCTTTGTAAATATTAACTTTTCCATGACGTAATATTTTTAGCCCTTATTTAAAATAATGCTTAGAGTTTTACAATTTTCAGTCTTTTTAAGAAGCTAGTTAGATTTTTATTACTTTTTTACACTGCATTTTCTCAATGAGTAATAATTTTAATAATTTATACTGTTACATAATCACATTTACAATATTTAATGTTTATCTCTGACCCTGAAGTCATCACTTTTAAAAATAGTGAAATCAGCTTTATTCTTTTTATCTGACTATAAGTATTTGCTTATTAAAGATTCAAACAATTTAAACAATTTATATGAGAACTACTGTTAATGTTTTGATGGTCAAATTTTCATGTATTCATACTCATAAACACAGAGCTAGTTAAGATACAGGGCTATAATTGATTCAAATATTTTGCTAAAAGTAATATTAACTATAGAGGTTTATTAATTAAATATAATACAAAGGCTAGAAGTTAGTGGTTACAGGATTTACAGCAGTTTACCAAAGTCAAGACTTTGTACTGACTTTTGATTTTCTTGGCTTTCCCTTCATAAGTCACAAGATGGCTCTCACAGCTCCAGCCATAACTTCCTCAGATAGCCGTGTTCAACAGCACGAAATAAGCTGCTTCTCCTCATATCTTTTCAAGGAGAAAAAAAAAATCTTTCCTAGGAGACCCTAGCAGATTTTTACTTTACATTGATCAGAGTACATGGCCATGCCTCACCCTCAAGAGAGGCTGAGAAAAAGTGCTTCTGGCATTTTCTGCTTCTATATTGAGAGGTAGAAAGATAGCAAGAAAGAATGAAAGGGAAGGGCTGTTGGATGGACAGCCAACAATATCTGTCATATTTGTAACTTTATAAGGTGGCCGTGTCTTGTGTTTGTTTTGGTGTGGACATTTTCCTTACCAAACTCAAACCCCACATAAGCATTATTTAAAATCTATTACTTCAGCCTTCATCATGCTTATTTATGCACACATATAGAGAGGAGGTTTTGTTGGTTTGTAAAATAAGCTCACATTGTACACGTTTATCTGAATATTGCTTTTCTTGATTACTATTTAATACAAATAAATAGCATTTACTATTTATATCTGTATTAATCTGTAGTAATATATATATTACTATCTATGCCTATCAGATACAGATCTAATTTCAGCGCAGATCTAATTTCAGCTATTTTAAAGCTTACATGATCTCTGCTGTCTATGTACCATGTTTTATCCAACCATATCCTTATTGGTGAACATTTTTTTCTTATTTCCAGTTTTTCTCCTCTACAAATAGTATCATTACACACATCCTTCTTACGTATATGTCCTTATATTTTGAAACTTTAGATTATGTGGATGCTGACCCATTAAAAGTTAAAGGAGATATTGTCATACATGTGCATAATTTTATATAAATTTTAAAATGTGTAAATCCACATGTCCTTCTTTAGAAGAGTTCCATTTTCTTAGCGCCTTTACTCGTAGTTGTTTGCTCATTGTATTGTTTGTTCATTCCACCAACAAGTATTTCTGCCATGTGTCTGGCATTATTCTAGACACTAGATTAAAAAAAAGTTTCAGCTTTCCTGGAGTCTAGAGTCTACTGAGAAAGAGAAGCAATAAGCAATTACGTTACAACGACTAATACAATTCTATAAATATTGCACAAATGCAATAAGACAATCAGTTACACTAGGTAACTGATAAATGTAAGGAAGAATGAGTAAGATAAGCAGAGGAAGCTTTGTGGGAGGAGGATTCTGTATTAAGTGATAAGGGCACATTTCTGAGCAGTTGACTTTGGAGCAAAGACCTGATGTAAGTGAAGGAGAAAGCTACCATAATATCTAAGGAGGGAGTATTTAGGCAGAAGGATTGATGTTTTTTACATTTGAAGATGCATTTGAAGCTGGACAGTGGCTGAACGATAGAGAAGAAAGCAAAGAAGAGAGGTCAGAAGGGGCAGTCTAGACTAACTTAGGCCTGGTCAGTCATAGGGGCTTCTTTGATAGCTCAGTGGTACATAATCCGCCTGCTGGAGGAAATGGCAACCCACTCCAATATTCTGGCCTGGAAAATTTTATGGACAGAGGAGCCTGGCAAATTACAGGCCCATAGAATCGCAAAGAGTCAAACACAACTGAACATGAGCCAGTCAGCCATAGTAAGACCTTTCGTAAGGTGTTAACTGAGGCTCATAATTCTTGACGGTTTGATAGATATAATACATCAATGTTTTATTTCTCTGTATATTAGTGTTTTGAAAAATTTTCTTAGGTGTCTTTGGATTGACTTGTCTGCCTATTAACATTTACTCTTCTGCATATTTATATTCATAGTCCACTTTCCTGTCAAGTTGCTTTTTACTATTGTTTTCTATGAAATTACTTACTTGTTTTGCATCATAAATACTTTTATAAGTATTTCTCATCCAAAAACTGTGAACTTTTTTTAAGACACAACTATTTGTGTTGTTGGAGCTTACAGATTTATGATCATTATACTAGTTGCTTTTTATATAATGTGTCTTTTTATTTTGTTTACGACTTAAAATTTTTTTTTAATTTATTTTTAATTTTTTTTTAATTTATTTTTAAAATTTTTTGGCCACATCTTGCAGCATGCAGGATCTTAGTTCCCCGACCAAGGATTGAATCTGTGCCCCCTTCAGTGGAAGCACAGAGTCTTAACCACTGGACCACCAGGCAAGTCCCTTCTTAGAACTTTTAATATTATATTGTACATTGACTGATGTGAGTAGAGAGAAAAGTTTTCACCACTTACCGGCTTGTGACTTTGGACAAACCTCTCTGCTTTCTTTCCTTATCTATAAAATAAGGATTATAATAGCATCTACCTCATGGAATTGTTGTAAGCATTGAAAGAATTAATACTTTTAAAGTATATAGAACAATGTCTGGCACACTATGTATTATACAAGTGTCTGTCATCCTTCATTTGTTTAGTGAAAAGAAAAAAAATCCCAGATAGGGAAACATTCAGAAACTCTACCAGCCATCTATACCATCTTAGCAAAATACTCAAGAAAAGACTAAAATTTAACTAAGAAAGAAGCTAAACTAATTTTATTTTGTATTGTTAAAAAAGGAAAATGTAACACTGATCTTTTTCAAGGGGTGGGATGGGAAGATGATTCTTTTTCTCTCTTTCTCGCAGTCTTTTTTCCTTTTATCCTTGAAGCGTGTATGATTTTATTGAAATAATCAAGTTTTATGAGGCTAATTTAGGTGTGTGGATTTTCTCAAACAGCCTTAACTGGGGCTCCTAACCCCTTTAATCTACAAGTTTACATTTTATTTTACTATCTTTTTTGGGTTTTTTTGGATTTACGTTGTGGCTTGTGGGATCTTAGATCCCTACAAGGGACTGAACCTGGGCCCTTGGCAGTGAGAGTGTGGAGCCCTAACCACTGAACTGCCAAGGAATTCCCCATGACTTGGTTAGTTACTGCCTTTCCTTCATCTATATTTCCTTACTTTCTCCTGGTACTCCATGATTTTTTTATGAGAGATGCCTTTGGATCTGTCCAGCACAGTTGTCATCGCCTCTGGAGTCCCATTTTTTGCATGCTTGCTAATGTTTTGAGCTAGGCCTCTGACCTGACCTTTAATTAATTGAGGTCTAAGCAGTGACCTTTCTCTAATTAAAAAATTTTTTTAATTTAAGTCCATGGTTTGTGATTTGTAATCAGATTTTCTTAAGCACTTTCGTTTTGTATGCTTCAGGTCACTGCTTTGCCCTCCAGTAGCTCTGTCCTTCCTCACAGTGGCTGCCTAATTAGGGGCCTCGTTAGTTCCCTTTCGCATGTAGGCTTCCACCCTTGCTCAGGGTTCAAGTCCTGCTGCTGGTGTACCTGCAATTCTATTAGTTCTGAAAGGCACTGGGTTTTCTGTCTTGCACTCTGCTGGCACTCAAGCCAGAAGTTTGCTTATCCCCTACTCAGAACTCTGCTCGCCTGAATCCTCAGATTCTGGGGGCAGGAGGGATTCAGTCAGTGAGTCATTTCTCTGTTTATCCCTAAGAGCCAAACATATGAAAGGACTGAGACCTAGTATGATCACATGATCGTGTATCAGTGACTTTTCAGTCCTTACTCCAAGGCTCTTGCTCTTTCTACAAGACTCCCAGGTTTTGTCAGGCCTGAAAGGGTAAGTCCAGAGTTCACTGTCTTCAGAAGAGGTCTAAGGAAATTTGAGATCTAACTTATGCACACAACCTGCCCACTTGGGAGAAGTAGTTGGTATTTGGGCTGCAGTTCAAAGAGCTGAGCAATAGGAAGTACATTAACACTGCCATCTTCCCAGAAATTTCCCAATCTTGAGCTCTTAATTTTGGGTCACTTGTTAGACATCTCTTTATGTACCTTTTCGAAGAAGGATTCATGATATATTTTCTCAGTCTTTACATATCTGAAATGATCTTTTGGTTTCTTTTTACATGTTAAAGGAAACTTGAATAGACATAAATGGCTAATGATTCTAGAATTGCAGTTTTCTCTGAACACTTTATAGATACTGCTTAATTATTCTTGGTATTTGAAATTGCAGTCAGGCCCACCACTAATGTTTGCAGGACCCAAGGCAAGAGTTTGAATGGAGATCCATATGTCTAAAATTTTTAAATGTTTGAATCATGATAACAAACTTAAAATATCCTCTTACCTTGGCAAATAAAGTTTTATTAAAATAGAAAAAGATGTACAGTGCTATAGTTTTTATATGACAAAGTGTAAAATATCAAAGATGACTGAATTTCATTATTGCACATATCTGAGTATTTTAACAGCACTGTTTGGGTGAGTAATAAAGACATATGCCTTTCAATAATGCTTCTGTTTTGGGATTCTCCTTCAGGAACACTGCTTATTTTGATTCTATTCTCTACATATTTAGATATTCATTCATTGTTTTTTCTCATCGTTCCAAAACTAAAGAAATTTTCCCATTTTTCTTACTTTAATTCTAACAAAATCTTTGATTATATTCTTATAAGAATTTGTTCACAATGGCTATTGGCAGTAAAGAATAAAAAATGTATTCTAGGTATATAATATTTAAATATTTCATCAAAAAGGAAGTTAAATACTAAAATTATTTTAATATTTTAAAAAGTCTTAAAATATTCAAAGCTATTTATTAAAATTAGAATTATGAATATAATTGTTATCTCAATTTTAAATAAAAATTTAAATAACTTAATTTTTGGAAACTTTAATAAAATGTAATTAAATAGTTTTAAAAATAAAACTCCCTGCAATTCTAATGTTCAATGTCCATCTTGTTGCTAATGTACAAAATTAGTAACACACTTTGCACGTTACTTATTATTTCTACAACTACTTATGCAGAAATGTAAGATAATAATAAGTTGTTTAATATTGTGAAGTGTTGAACTTTATGTACCTGGTGTGAATGCCTTACTATTTGTGAATCATTGTTATTTTAAAATGTAGTCTTGTTTAGTCCCTTAACCTAGAACACCTTTGTCAATTTTCCTCCTTGAGATTGCCATTAGACGAAACCAGATCAGTTGTCTTGTAAGATGTCACATATTCTGGATTGATCTGATTGTTTAACTTAATCTTTTAACTCCCACATTCCTATTAACTGGAGGTTTAGCCCAAAGGTTTGGCTAGAAACACATTAAACTTTTTGTGTTTTGGCAAGAATGCTTCATGGTTAATGTTGTGTATTTAACATTGCATCCCATCAGTGAGCACATAATGTCAAGTTTGTCACTTGGCTGAGATGATAATGCCAGCTCAATCAGTTGTAAGATACATTTTTCCTTTTCAATAAGCAAGTAGTCTGTGGGGTGATACTTGATTCTGTGCCAATATCATCTTCAACAACCTTTTACCCAATGGTTTTAACATCTTGTCTGAATTAATTATTTCACTAAGAATTGCAGAAAGATTTTCCAGTTAAACAATTCCTTCTACATTTATTAGCTGACAGTCTTCTGTAAAGAAGAATTTCCCCTCATCAACAAAATATAAGTTATAGTTCTTCCCCAAAGGCAGGATAAATGTTTAATTCTTTACAGAGTGAGAAAATTGTCACCTATAATGGATGAAGGGGGCATAGGAACAGGAGAAGGACAGAAGTAATTCTTCTCTGAGTATAACTTTTTTCCCCTTTTTAAAAAACCATTAAAAAGTTAAAGTTTAGTTAATTTGCCATATATTAATTTCAGGTGTACAGCAAAATGATTCAGTTACATATGTATATATGAGTAACTTTTTATATAGTTTTTATTTTCTCTTATGAATGTGTCATATAGTAAACATTACATTTAGAAGAAATATAAAATGCAAACATCCAAATTTAACTTCAACAATCAAAAGGCCTATTTTTTATTTTATTTGGTAGAATCTATACAGAGAAAAGTATTCCAAGTGAATGTTGAATCTAATACTCTATTTGTATATCCTTAATGGAACATATCCCTGAAGAAGGAAATGGCAATCCAGACAAGTGTTGAGGAATCCCTAGAGAATCCCGTGGACAAAGGAATGTGTTGGGCTTCAGTCCATGGGGTCGCAAAAGAGTCTGACATGACTAAGTGACTAAACAACAACAACAAAAGGGATATATTCTAAGGACAAAAAGAACCGCAAATAAATTTTGAAATTTCACTAGGTAATTTTATTGCTGACAGTAATAGAGCCAAGATTTTCACTGCCAGAGAAAAGATACACAAAGATAAACCCAAAAGTCCAGAAAGTCCCTATAATATCAAATATGATAAATATTATTATGAAGTCATTTAAAAATATTTTAAGAATTATTTCCTAGTTTTGCCCATGAAAAGAGCATGAAACTAGTGATGCCCCAACTGGTAAAATGAGATTCCCAGGTATATATGACCTCATTCATAAAACTGATATTCTGTGGGAAAACTGTAAAGCTGGTTAATTTAGTGCTCTACTCCTCAGGTGCCGGCACGAGTGGAGAACACACCACACTAACTGGATGCATCACCCTAACCTTAAATGGGCCTCAGTGGTACCTCACGGTTGAAGTACATATAGCTCCTTGGTCCATTCACTGTACTACCCTTTTGATTATTTCACACTTCTCTTTCCCCCTACTTCCAAATCACTTCCTCTATCCTCACTCTGCCAGTTTTACTTCCTAATTCTCCAAGAAGATGGAAACGATCAGAAAAGAACTTCCTAGGCTCTGATCACATCTTATCCCACCTTGCATAGGACATTACTCCAGCATTTTCTCTGTATCATTTTCCCTCGCTACTGAGTTATTCCTATCAGTTATTCCTATTTCCCCTGTCCTTTAAAAAATTTCTAACCCCACCTTCTCTGCTACATACTGCCTTGATTCTCTGCTTGGCAGCAAAACTCAAAAGAATTTTCTGTATGTTCCATAGGACCCATATAAATTTATGGAATACTTCATCTCTCCAGAAGGTTTACTCATGCCCATTCCTACTCAACACATCCTCAAAAGGTAATCAATATTCTGACTTCTATTGTTATTTGTTTTGCCTAATCTTTAACTTCATATAAATGCATCATCCGTATGTATTGTTGTGACTACTTTCACTTAATACAGTGTCTGTGGTCTTCATTCGTTTTGTTGCAAATATCAAGAGATTCCGGGTTTTTTAATTAAATTATTATGTAGTCTTCCATGTGAGACTCTACCATGTTTGATTCATTCTTCTATTGATGGACATTTGGGTGGCTTCTATTTTGACTAGTTTGAGTAATGCCACTGTGAACATTCTTAAAAATATATTCTGATAGAAAGGTGCCCTCACTTTTCGTGGGTTTGTACCTAAGGGAAGAATTGCTACTTTGAGGGGTAGGTGTGTGTTTCATTTTACTACACAGTATCATTAATTTTTCTGTTGCCTATTTTCCGAAGTGTTTGAAATAATTTACCTTCCCATCAGCAATATATGAGCGTTCCAACTGTTGCTTCTTATCCTTATAATATTTGACAGTAATAGTCCTTTAAATTTTAGTCACTCTGTAATCTCATTATGCTCTATTATTTCTGTGACAAATAATTAAATACCATTTCATATGCTTGTCGGCTTTTTGAATGGCCTCTTTTGTGACAGACCTCTTTGGGACTTTTACCTATTTAAAAAAATTGGATTATGGTCATTTTCTTACTGATTTAGATATGTTGAATTTATGTCATGAAGATCTCTGTGTCTGTGATTTGCCTTTTTTTCCTTGCTTAATTTTGTCTTTTGATGAATATAGTTCTTAGTTTTAATAAAGTCAGTCTCTTATGTTAGCGTTTTTTGTGTTCTACTTAAGACTGTCATGAGGAAACTCTTGTTTTAGTCTAAAGGCTTTATTGCTTTACACATTTACAATTGTGATGTATCTCAAATTAAATTTTATATGTCACGTTTGGTAGGGATCAAGTTCTGTTTTGGTCTGTAGAATACCAAATGTCCCAATACCCCTTACTGAGAAACTATTCATTTCCTTATAGACCTGCCCTAATTAACCTAGGTCTTTTTCTGACTATTCTGTTCCGTTGGTCTGTTTGTATATCTTGTGCCAGTCCCACACTATCTTAACTACTGTAACTTTGTTCTAGTTCTTAAATTCAAATATGTTCTTTTCAAGCTTAATTGGGCTCTTCTGGTTCTGATTTTTTTGATACCTTATGCACTTAATGTAGATAAGACCCAATTTAGGTTATCAGCAATCAGTTGATAGAAAAAAATCCCTATATGGTGCTTGAGCAAATATTTTGAAAAACTTTAGATGGCAAAATCTCACCACTAGTATTTTGAGTTTCCATAGTACATCTGTTCTCATTCCTTCCTCCTCCCCATTCCTATGATGTATAGAAATGTACCAGGTTTTACAGTGAGGGTAAAGTTAGTTATCCCTTTATACTGGATCCTCATTTTGAGACTAGTGGTAAGAAGAGAAGGGTTAAGAATGATTACCTATGACAAAAGCACAGAATAAAGATATAGGTAACAAGTCCCCAGCTTCATCCCATGTATTATCATTGACACCAGAAACGGATTTATTAAACAATATATTGAGAAACTTTATATTTATACTGGTGGTTCTCAACTAGAGAGTGATTTTTACCTCCTGGGGGATGTCTGACGATGTCTAGAGACATTCTTTTGGTCATGATTGGTGCAGGAAGTGGGAGGGAGAGGAAGGTGCTTCTGGCTCCTAGTGGGTCCTGGCCAAGAATGTTGCTCAATATTCGACAGCAAGAACAATTGCACCACACAACAAAGGATTATCCTGCCAAAAAATGTCATCCTGCAGAGATTAAGAAACCCTGATCTGGATGGTTGCATCTTTCTCCAAAAGAAAGATCTTTGAGTCAGTACTTCACCCATTTAACTCTGCTATGGTATATGCAAATAAAGTTGAAGACAGCAATCAGGCAGTCTTGATGAGTGAATATGCTGCAGAAGGGTGGAGAGGTAGGATTTAAATGTTAAGATATATCACATCCAGTTAACCAGAGAATAAATTCAAGAACTGAAGGAGGAAATGGTAGTAATGTGAACTAGGAGGGGTCATAGCATCCCCCACCCCCAACACAACCATGGAGGTTAAAGTTGACAAACTGTCTCGCACCTTGGTGGATAACTATTCTCTCCTGACATAATTGTTTCATGGAAGGGGATGGAGATATGTCGTCCTACTCTCAGATATTCAGAGAGAAATGGAGTTTCTTTGGTAGCTACAATTTGAAGCCAGAGACATTATATATGTACATATTGTTCTTTAACAGTCACATATTTTTTCTGCTCTTCTGCTCCTTCTCTTTCACTGGTTCCTTCTCTCTCCTAGAGTTTAGAATCCCAGGTTTTGGAACCACCAATGTGTTTTTCCTCTTCTATCGGGCCATTTATATTAGCATATAAATACAACCTTTGTCAGCAAAGTACGACAAAGGTCTGTCTAGTCAAAGCTATGATTTCTCCAGTAGTCATGTATGGATGTGAGAGCTGGGGCATAAAGAAGGCTGAGAGCTGAAGAATTGATGCCTTTCAACTGTGGTGTTGCAGAAGACTGCTGCGAGTCCTTTGGACTGAAAGATCAAACCAGTCCATCCCTAAAGGAAGTCAGTCCTGAATATTCATTGGAAAGACTGATGCTGAAGCCAAAGCTCCAATACTTTGTCCACCTGATATAAAGAGCCAACTCATTAGAAAAGACCCTGATGCTGGGAGAGATTGAAGGCAGGAGGAGAAGGGGACAACAGAGAACAATATTGCTGGATGGCATCACTGACTCACTGGACATGAGTTTGAGCAAGTTCCGGGAGATGGTGAAGGACAGGGAAGCCTGGCATGCTGCAGTCCATGGGATCACAAAGAGGCGGACACGGCTGAGGGACTGAACAACAACAATGACATAATTATGACACTATTATGTCTACCAGCTTAAAACATAAAACTTCTGCTTGAATCATTCTCTGTTCCCCTTTTCAGCAAAGCTCAGAAATGTTGTGTTTACTCATTGTATCCAATTTCTCTCTTCAGATTTTTCCTGAAGTCACTTCAGTAAGACTCAGCCTGGACTTCCCTGGCAGTCTAATGATTAGGACACCACAGTTACATTGCATAGCGCATGGGTTTGATTCCTGATCATGGAACTGGGATCCCACATGCCACATGGTGTGACCAAAATAAATAATAAGGCTCAGGCTACATTCTGAATTATGTCTCTACTTCATCCTCGATCCTGTACATTCAGTACTCTGTGTTGCATTTCCAGATCTATTTCTTTCCATAGTGCTCAGCAACCTCTAAAATTATTGTTTATTTATTCAACATTTATTGATCACCTACTGTGTGCCAGGAATAGTAGCAGTTGCTGAGGCTATATCAGTGAACAAAATGGACAAAGATATCTTACTTCATATAGCTTATATTTCAGAGGGAGGAGACAAGATAAACATAATAAAGAAATCATATGGTTTTTTTTTTTTTCATTTATTTTTATTAGTTGAAGGCTAATTACTTTACCATATTGTAGTGTTTTTTCCCATGCATTGACATGAATCAGCCATGGATTTACATGTGTTCCCCATCCTGATCCCCCCTCCCACATCCCTCCCCATCCCATCCCTCTGGGTCTTCCCAGTGCACCAGCCCTGAGCACTTGTCTCATGCATCCAACCTGGGCTGGTGATCTGCTTCACACTTGATAATATACATGTTTCAATGCTATTCTCTCAGATCATCCCACCCTTGCCTTCTCCCACAGAGTCCAAAAGTCTGTTCTATACATCTGTGTCTCTTTTTCTGTCCTGCATATAGGGTTATCATTACCATCTTTTTAAATTTGATATATATGCATTAGTATACTGTATTGGTGTTGACCTTTCTGGCTTACTTCACTCTGTATAATGGGCTCCAGTTTCACCCATCTCATTAGAACTGATTCAAATGTATTCTTCTTAATGGCTGAGTAATATTCCATTATGTATATGTACCATATCTTTCTTATCCATTCGTCTGCTGATGGGCATCCATGTCCTGGCTATTATAAACAGTGCTGCCTGAACATTGGGGTACATGTGTCTCTTTCAGATCTAGTTTCCTTGGTGTGTATGCCCAGGAGTGGGATTGCTAGGTCATATGGCAGTTCTATTTCCAGTTTTTTAAGGAATCTCCACACTGTTCTCCATAGTGGCTGTACATGTTTGCATTCCCACTAACAGTGTAAGAGGGTTCCCTTTTCTCCACACCCTCTCCAGCATTTATTGCTTGTAGACTTTTGGATAGCAGCCATCCTGACTGGTGTGTAATGGTACCTCATTGTGGTTCTAATTTGCATTTTCTCTGATAATGAGTGATGTTGAGCATCTTTTCATGTGTTTGTTAGCCATCTGTATGTCTTCTTTGGAGAAATGTCTGTTTAGTTCTTTGGCCCATTTTTTGATTGGGTCATTTATTTTTCTGGAATTGAGCTGCAGGAGTTGCTTGTATATTTTTGAGATTAATCCTTTGTGTGTTGCTTCGTTTGCTATTATTTTCTTCCATTCTGAAGGCTGTCTTTTCACCTTGCTTATAGTTTCCTTCATTGTGCAAAAGCTTTTAAGTTTCATTAGGCCCCATTTGTTTAGTTTTGCTTTTATTTCCAATATTCTGGGAGGTGGGTCATAGAGGATCTTGCTGTGATTTATGTTGGAGAGTGTTTTGCCTATGTTCTCCTCTAGGAGTTTTATAGTTTCTGGTCTTACATTTAGATCTTTGATCCATTTTGAGTTTATTTTTGTGTATGGTGTTAGAAAGTGTTCTAGTCTCATTCTTTTACAAGTGGTTGACCAGTTTTCCCAGCACCACTTGTTAAAGAGGTTGTTTGTCTTTTTTCCATTGTATATCCTTGCCTCCTTTGTCAAAGATAAGGTGTCCATAGGTACATGGATTTATCTCTGGGCTTTCTATTCTGTTCCACTGACCTATATTTCTGTCTTTGTGCCAGTACCATACTGTCTTGATGACTGTGGCTTTGTAGTAGAGCCTGAAGTCAGGCAGGTTGATTCCTCCTGTTCCATTCTTCTTTCTCAAGATTGCTTTGGCTATTCGAGGTTTTTTGTATTTCCATACAAATTGTGAAATTATTTGTTCTAGTTCTGTGAAAAATACCGTTGGTAGCTTGGTAGGGATTGCATTGAACCTATAGATTGCTTTGGGTAGTATACTCATTTTCACAATATTGATTCTTCCAATCCATGAACATGGTATATTTCTCCATCTATTTGTGTTCTCTTTTATTTCTTTCACCAGTGTTTTATAGTTTTCTATATATACGTCTTTTGTTTTTTTAGGTAGATATACTCCTAAGTATTTTATTCTTTTTGTTGCACTGGTGAATGGTATTGTTTCCTTAATTTCTCTTTCTGTTTTCTCATTGTTAGTGTATAGGAATGCAAGGGATTTCTGTGTATTAATTTTATATCCTACAATATTACTGTATTCATTGATTAACTCTAGTAATTTTCTGATAGAGTCTTTAGGGTTTTCTATGTAGAGGATCATGTCATCTGCAAACAGCGAGAGTTTTACTTCTTCTTTTCCTATCTGGATTCCTTTTACTTCTTCCTCTGCTCTGATTGCTGTGGCTAACACTTCCAAAACTATGTTGAATAGTAGTGGTGAGAGTGGGCACTCTTGTCTTGTTCCTGACTTTAGGGGAAATGCTTTTAATTTTTCACCATTGAGGGTGATGCTTGCTGTGGGTTTGTCATATATAGCTCTTATTATGTTGAGGTATGTTCCTTCTATTCCTGCTTTTTGGAGAGTTTTAATCATAAATGGGTGTTGAATTTTGTCAAAGGCTTTTTCTGCATCTATTGAGATAATCATATGGTTTTTATCTTTCAATTTGTTAATGTGGTGTATTGCATTGATTGATTTGCAGATATTAAAGAATCCTTGCATTCCTGGGATAAAGCCCACTTGGTCATGATGTATGATCTTTTTAATATGTTGTTGGATTCTGTTTGCTAGAATTTTGTTAAGGATTTTTGCATCTATGTTCATCAGTGATATCGGCCTGTAGTTTTCTTTGTTTGTGGCATCTTTGTCTGGTTTTAGTATTAGGGTGATGGTGGCCTCATAAAATGAACTTGGAAGTTTACCTTCTTCTGCAATTTTCTGGAAGAGTTTGAGTAAGATAGGTGTTAGCTCTTCTCTAAATTTTTGGTAGAATGCAGTTGTGAAGCCATCTGGTCCTGGACTTTTGATTGCTGGAAGATTTCTGATTATAGTTTTGATTTAATAAGGAAATCATATGGTTTTTTTAAAAAAAATCAAAGAACAGTGGATGATCATCAGAATAACTGTTGTTGTTGTTGTTTAGTTGCTCAGTTGTGTCTGACTCTTTGTGACCCCATGGACTGCAGCACACCAGGCTTCCCTGTCCTTCACCATCTCCCAGAGCTTGCTCACACTCACATCCATTGAGTCGGTGATGCCATCCAACCATCTCATTCTCTGACATCTCCTTCTCCTCCTGCCTTCAATCTTTCCCAGCATCAGAGTCTTTTCCAATGAGTCGATGCTTTGCATCAGGTGGCCAAAGTATTGGAGCTTTAGAATAATTTAGCAATTGAAAAAACCCCACTGATCTTGGTCTCACTTCAGACATACTGAATCAGAACCATTAGGGTGTGGCCTAGGACCTATATTTTATAAAACTCTAGGTTATTCAGAACAGTTGGGATAAATGTTTTAAAGTATAATTTTGTGTCAGAACCAAGGATAATGACACATTTGTTCTTTAACAATTTATTCATATTATACTTATATCTTGATAGAGAGGAAAAAAGAGACCACCCCTTGTGGCTCAGATGGTAAAGAATCCACCTGCAATGTGGGAGACCTAGGTTCAATCCCTAGGTTGGGAAGATCCCCTGTATGAGGGCATGGCAACCCTCTCCAATATTCTTGCCTGGAGAATCCCCATGGACAGAGGAGCCTGGTAGGCTATACTCCATGGGGTCGCAAAGAGTCTGAGTGACTAAGCACAGCACAGCAACACATTGGGAGATAAGTATTCTAACATTTAGGTTTCTGGATGATTTTTTCCTGAGCCAGGCTTTTCCCACTGGATGGGGAAAATAGTCACTAGGCAAATGGTGAGGGCAGACCATCATTCAGGAAGAGGAATGAAAACTTTCAGAGTCTGGGTAAGAAGCAATAACCTTATGGTTAAAGTAATGAAAATGATGGGGCTTCCCTGGTGGCTCAGTGGTAAAGAATCCACCTGCAATGCAGGAGACCCAGCCAATCCCTGGGTTGGGAAGGTCCCCAGAAGAAGGGAAAGGCTACCCACTCCAGTATTCTGGCCTGGAGAATTTCATGGACAGAAGAGCCTGCCAGGCTATAGTCCATGGGGTTACAAAGAGTCAGACATGACTGAAGAAACTGAGAATTCAGTGAGAAAGATCCATAATGGGGAGAGAAATGTTTTGGAGAGGCACCTCTCAGCAATTGTGTTGGGAGGAAAGTGTATGAAACTTGGTATTGTTATCTATTCAGTAAAAAAAAAAAAAAAAAAAAAGAGTCTAAAACTTAGTGACATAGAAAACAAACATTTATTATTGCATTGTTTCTGTGGGTTAAGAGTAAAGGAGTGGCTTAATTGGATGGTTTAGCTTGAGATATCTTATGAGGTTGCAGGCAAAATATTGGCTGTAGTTGTGGTCATCTGAAATTTCACTGAGGTTGAAGGATCCATTGCCAAGATGATTCATTCCCATGCCTGTTGGCAGGAGATTTCCAACACAGTAATTCTTCACCACGTAAGCCTCTCCACTGAGCTGCTTGTGTGACCTCAAAACATGGCTGCCTGCAACTACAACATCTCTCATGACTGAGGCTTAGAAATCTGCACTCTTACTTTTTGTGATATCTTATGGCTATCCTCCCATCAGAAGAAGAGCCAGTTTCCCCCTCAGTCAGTCTCTACCATCAGGAAGCTTCCATAAGCCTCTTATCCTTCTCCATTGGAGGGCAGACAGACTGAAAACTACAATCACAGGAAACTAACCAGTCTGATCACATGGACCACAGCCTTGTCTAACTCAGTGAAACTATGAACCATGCCATGTAGGACCACCCAAGACTGACAGGTCATGGTGGAAAGTTCCAACAAAACATGGTCCACTGAGAAGGGAAAGGCAAACCACTTCAGTATTCTTGCCTTGAAAACTCCATGAACAGTATGAAAAGGCAAAAAGTTAGGACACCGAAAGATGAACTCCCCAGGTCAGTAGGTGCCTAATACACTACTGGAGATCAGTGGAGAAATAACTCCAGAAAGAAGGAAGGGATGGAGCCAAAGCAAAAACAACACCCAGTTGTGGATGTGACTGGTGATGGAGGTAATAAAGAGCAATATTGCATAGGAACCTGGAATATTAGGTCCATGAATCAAGGCAGATTGGAAGTGATCAAACAGGAGATGGCAAGAGTGAACATCGACGTTTTCAGAATTAGCAAACTAAAATGGAATGGAATGGGTGAATTTAACTCAGATGACCATCATATCTACTACTATGGGCAAGAATCCCTTAGAAAAAAATGGAGTAGCCAACATAGTCAACAAAAGAGTCTGAAATGCAGTACTTGGATGCAATCTCAAAAAACCACAGGATGGTCTCTGTTCATTTCCAAGGCAAACCATTCAATATCCCAGTAATCCAAGTCTATGCTCCGACCAGTAATGCTGAGGAAGCTGAAGTTGAATGGTTCTATGAAGACCTACAAAACTTTCCAGAACTAACACCCCAAAAAGATGTCCTTTTCATAATAGGGGACTGGAATGCAAAAGTAGGAAGTCAAGAAATACCTGGAGTAATAGGCAAATTTGGCCTTGGAGTACAGAATGAAGCAGGGCAAAGGCTAATAGAATTTTGCCAAGAAAACACACTGGTCATAGCAAACACCCTCTTCCAACAACACAAGAGAAGACTCTACACATGGACATCACCAGATGGTCAATACTGAAATCAGATTGATTATATTCTTTGCAGCCAAAGATGGAGAAGTTCTATACAATCAGCAAAAACAAGAATGGGAGCTGACTATGACTCAGATCATGAACTTGTTATTGCCAAATTCAGACTTAAATTGAAGAAAGTAGGGAAAACCACTAGACCATTCAGGTATGACCTAAATCAAATCCTTTAAGATTATACAGTGGAAGTGACAAATAGATTCAAGGGATTAGCTCTGATAGACAGAATGCCTGAAGAACTATGGACGAGGTTCGTGATATAGTACAGGAGGCAGGGATGAAGATCATCCCCAAGGAAAAGAAATGCAAAAAGGCCAAATGGTTGTCTGAGGAAGTCTTACAAATAGCTGTGAAAAGAAGAGAAGCCAAAAGCAAAGGAGAAAAGGAAAGATACACCCATTTGAATGCAGAGTTCCAAAGAATAGCCAGGAGATATGAGAAATACTTTTTCAGTGATCAGTGCAAAGAAATAGAGGAAAACAATATAATGGGAAAGACCAGAGATCTCTTCAAGAAAATTAGAGATACCAAGGGAACATTTCATGCAAAGATAGTCTCAATCAAGGACAGAAATGGTATGGACCTAACAGAAGCAGAAGATATTAAGAAGAGGTGGCAAGAATACACAGAACAACTGTACAAAAAAGATCTTCATGACCCAGATAATCATGATGATATGATCACTCACCTAGGGCCAGACATCCTGGAATGCAAAGTCAAGTGGGTCTTAGGAAGCATCACTATGAACAAAGCTAGTGGAGGTGATGGAATTCCAGTTGAGCTATTTCAAATTGTAGAAGATGATGCTGTTAAAGTGCTGCACTCAACATGCCAGCAAGTTTGGAAAATTCAGCAGAGGCCACAGGACTGGAAAAGTATTCATTCCAATCCCAAAGAAAGGCAAGGCCAAAGAATGCTCACACTACTGCACAACTGTACTCATCTCACATGCTGGTAAAGTAATGCTCAAAATTCTCCAAGCCAGGCTTCAACAGTACATGAACTATGAACTTCCAGATGTTCAACCTGGATTTAGAGAAGTGGAAAAGGCAGAGGAGCCAGAGATCAAATTGCCAACACACACTGGATTATCAAAAAAGCAAGAGAGTTCCAGAAAAACATCTTCTTCTGCCTTATTGACTATGCCAAAGCCTCTAAGTGTGTGGATCACAACAAACTGTTGAAAATTCTGAAAGAGATGGGAATACCAGACCACCTGACCTGCCTCTTGTGAAATCTGTATGCAGGTCAGGAAGCAACAGTGAGAACCGGACATGGAACAATAGACTGGTTCCAAATAGGAAAAGGAGTACGTCAAGGCTCTATACTGTCACCCTGCTTATTTAACTTATATGCAGAGTACATCATGAGAAATGCTGGGCTGGATGAAGCACAAGCTGGAATCAAGATTGCCGGGAGAAATATCAATAACCTCAGATATGCAGATGACACCACTCTTATGGAAGAAAGTGACGAAGAACTAAAGAGCCTCTTGATGTAAGTAAAAGAGAAGAGTGAAAAAGTTGGCTTAAAGCTCAACATTCAGAAAACTAAGATCATGGCATCTGGTCCCATCACTTCATGGCAAATAGATGGGAAAACAGTGGAAACAGTGAGAGACTTTATTTTGAGGGGCTCCAAAATCACTGCAGACGGTGACTGCAGCCATGAAATTAAAAGACGTTTGCTCCTTGAAAGAAAAGTTATGACCAACCCAGACAGCATATTAAAAAGCAGAGACATTACTCTGCCAACAAAGGTCTGTCTAGTCAAAGCTATGGTTTTTCCAGTGGTCATGTATGGATGTGAGAGTTGGACTGTAAAGAAAGCTGAGGGCCAAAGAATTGATGCTTTTAAACTGTGGTGTTGGAGAAGACTCTTGAGAGTCTCCTGAACTCCAAGGAGATCCAACCAGTCCATCCTAAAGGAAATCAATCCTGAATATTCATTGGAAGGACTGATACTGAAGGTGAAAGTCCAATACTTTGGGTACCTGATGTGACAAACTGACGCATCTGAAAAGACCCTGATGCTGGGAAAGATAGAAGGCAGGAGGCGAAAGGAACAACAAAGGATGAGATGGTTGGATGGCATCACCAACTCGATGGATGTGAGTTTGAGTAAGCTCTGGGAGTTGGTGACGGACAGGGGTCTTGGCATGCTACAGTCCATGGGGTCACAAAGAGTCAGACACGACTGAGCGACTGAACTGAACAGTAGAATAACACAAAAAGATGGTAAAATAACCTAAGCAACTTTTCTGTGCCTTTAGAGTTTTCCTATAGGAGACTGACGTGAAATGAGCCTTCTCTTCCTTAAGATTACCCAAGTTGTCTCTTATAGGACAACTAGAAGCCAGTAGCACATAATGTGGGCTTCCCTGGTAGCTCAGATGGTAACAAACCCTCCTGAAATGTGGGAGACTTGGGTTCGATCCCTGGGTTGGCAAGATCCCCTAGAGGAGGGCATGGCAACCCACTCCAGTATTCTTGCCTGGAAAGTTCCCATGGACAAAGGAGCCTGGTGGGCTACACCCCATGGGAGGTCACAAAGAATCAGACGTGACTGAGTGAGTAAGCACAGCACGATAAAGCAATAAAAGTCTATGTCCTCACTGGATTCATACCAGAAATGCAAGAAAAGTTACTAAAACAGCAATAATAACTAAACAGATTAATAAAGGAGAGAAGTCAGAGGAGTATCTCTGCAGATATATGCAGGCATTTTAATAAAATTTGACATCTATTATTGATTTTAAAAATATGCTAACAGCATAAGAGATTGGTAGAGATTTCCTTAACATATTATAAAAGGACTCTTGTATAGGCTGGACTGGGCTGTTATCTTAGAGGTTCTGGAGAAGAATCCTCTTTCAGCATTTTCAGGCTATTGGCAGCATTTGCTCCTTGCAGTTATAGAACTGATTCCCATTTTCTTGCTGGCTGTCAGCTGGGGGCTGCTCTCAGCTTCCAAAGACTGTTCATGTTCCTTACCACATGGTCCACTCCATTTTCAAAGGCAGGAAACTCATGTCCAATCCTTCACACATTTGGAATCTCTCTGACTCCCATTTATATTACCAGCTGAAGAAAATTCTATGCTTTTATAGGGCTCATGTGATTAGGTTAAGCCCACTTATATCCTCTCTCTATCTTAAGGTCAACTGACTAGTATGCTTAATTGCACCTGCCAAATCCTTTTGCTATGTAGCTTGTATAATCACGGGGAAAACATTAAAGGGCAGAGCCCATAGAGACCATTAGAATTCTGCCTGCAACAGAAGTTTAGAGGAACAAGGATGGGATTCTGAAGGTGGAATGCATGAATGCACAATAAACAGAGAAGTAACATGAGGCTATAAAGAAATTTTAACATGCTCTTCCTCTGAAATTTAAATGTAGTCACAGTTAGGAAAAAATTGTTCTTACAAAAAGAAATCATTAAAAGAAAAAAAGATGGATTGTAAGTTACAAATATTAAATTACACATTTTTGGAATAAAGTGTCACTAACCACTTCTGTCATTAATTATATAAATTATATGAAGATTATTCTGAAGTTCTATTCTCTAACCATTAAAAAATTTTTATGTGGGACAATTTGGAGATGTGTTTTGCAAAAAACATTTATAAAGCTTTCTCTTTTTTTCTTTTTTGAGTATTTTTTTTTTTTTGAAGTATAGCTGATGTATAGTATTGTCTAAGTTACAGGTGTACAATGTAGTGATTCATAATTTTTGAAGGTTATAGTTCATTTATAGTTTTCATATAATATTGGCTATATTCCCTGTGTTGTATAATATATCTTTATACCTTATTTTTTATTGAAGTAGAGTTGACTTACGTTTCCAGCATACAGCTAGTGATTCAGCTTTATATGTATATGTAATTATATAAATATATTCTTTTTCAGATTCTTTTCCATTTAGGTTATTACAAGATATTGAATATAGTTCCTCGTGTTCCTTGTAGCTTATTTTACACATAGTAGTTTGTACCTGTTAATCGCCTGCATCTGTACTGTCCCTTACAAAGCTTTCTTAATGACTGTGTAGTTCTAGTGTGTGCTCAGTTGCTCAGTTGTGTCTGGTTCTGCAACGCTATGGACTGTAGCCTGCCAGACTCCTCTGTCCATGAGATTTCCCAAGCAAAAGTACTCGAGTGGGTTACCGTTTCCTTCTCCAGGGAATCTTCCCAACCCAGGGATCAAACCCGCATCTCCTATATCTCCCAAATTGCAGGCGGATTCTTTTTTGCTGAACCACTGGGGAAGCCCTATCTCTTTAAACCCAGAGAAAAGAACTGTTGCGTTTGAAGTATGTTTATTTTCCTTTTCTTAATCCACTGGTACAAAATGGATTACTGAGTCCTTTTTCAAGAGACTACTGAAAACTACTCAGATGTATTATAATTAACCATCTCACAATATTCCGAAGTAATAGGAACTGTGTGACTAATTCTGATCTGATGGGAGATGCTAACGCTGCTGCTGCTGCTAAGTCACTTCAGTCGTGTCCGACTCTGTGCAACCCCATAGACAGCAGCCCACCAGGCTCCCCCGTCCTTGGGATTCTCCAGGCAAGAACACTGGAGTGGGTTGCCATTTCCTTCTCCAATGCATGAAAGTAAAAAGTGAAAGTGAAGTCGCTCAGTCATATCCGACTCTTAGCGACTCCATGGACCGCAGCCTACCAGGCTCCTCTGTCCATGGGATTTTCCAGGCAAGAGTACTGGAGTGGGGTGCCATTGCCTTCTCCAGATGCTAATGCTATGTAACAATTGTTCAAACATTTAAAAAGTATTTTTTTTAAATTGAGGTTTATCAAAGTTTAGAAATTTCTAGATGAAAAAGCTATTAGGGATTACTAAATAAGCATGTGGAGTGCTTACACTGTATAGTGTGTTATTTTGTATTCTAAGGATCTCTTGTTAGGTAAATGTCCAGAATAACCGATGACACAGAGCATCCAAGTTCATACTATGTCAATCCATTATATCTTGATCCATAGATACACAGGGCTTCAGTGTTTTACTTAGAAGCTAACATCTTTGTCTTCACTTTTCTTTTTTTTTTTTTTCACTTTTCATACATTAAAACATAATCTGGAAAAAAAAAAAAACATAATCTGAATAACAGTAGCCTGAGGAAAAAGTAATTTCCCTACACCATCCACCAATTATAAGCTTCCCTTCTTCCTAATCTATGCATACACTTTCAAGTTTTAAAAAATGTTCTGATAACATCAGTTGGAAAGGAATGGAAATTGGTAGGAACAGACTTTGTATCCACTTAAGTTTTCTGTTTCGTTTTCCTAACAAGATTTCCATAATAATTTCCAAAGTCTTTATGATGTAGAGCAAAGGTAGTGTGTCATAATAGAGAGCACCCTGTGTTAGATCCAGGGAACCTGGGTTTCTAAGTCCTGATTGCTAAGGTTTTCTTGGGCAATCTTGACCAAGTCTCAACTTTTCTCTGGTCCTAGTTTTTCAACCAATAAAATATTAATAGCTTGAATTAGATACTTGTTTCTCAGAGTGTGTTTCATTCATGAATGTTCAATGGTAAAGAAAGCCTGGGAAAACTGTATTAAGCCAGCCTGAAGAGATTTTTTGTTTTTAGTGCAGAACTTCTTAGAACCTTTAATGTGCCAATGTGTATTGTGAATTTCCAAGGGGGAAATAAATTATTCAGGATTTTCTAAACTTGCCTGACTATACAACTCTTGTATTGAAAGCACTTAATAGAAACACTGTTGAGAAATGCTGAACCAAGAAATTTCTGAATTTTTGTACAATACTGTGATTCTATAATGATACCAAAGCCATTGTTCTAATCCTTTAGGGACCACACTCACATCTCGGTGTTGGACTTAAGGTCTGCTGTCTCAGAAATTTGTCCAGGGAGTAAGGGATGCAGGTAAACAGACTTAAAGCTTTTTCTATTGTAGACTCGAATACTGAATACTTGAATACTGAAACACGCCAGAAGGAGTATGTAGAGACTTATGCTGTTACTGACATTATTACCGTTTGTGGATAAAATACAATTTTTCTGACCATAGGAATGAAAAATTTTAGACCTTACATTAATGTTTTGCTCTGATTTTACTGAAGTTGTTGAAATAAAAGTAAATTGGTAAAAAAAAAAAAAAAGTAAATTGTTTAGTTTTTTTAAAATATGATTGTTAAAACTATTCAAGCAAAAAAAAAAATTTATGAAGCCAGAAATCTTTAACAACAAATAGACTATTTTTCTATTTAAAAAAAATTTTTTTTTGTCTTTTGAACCTTTTATTTTGTATTGGGTATAGCCAATTAACAGTGTTGTTTGTTCAATGTCATGTGACATCCTGGATGGGAGAGGGCTTTGAGGGAGAATGGATACATGTATGTATATGGCTGAGTCCCTTAGCTATTCACCTGAAATTATTCCAATATAATAACAAATAGACTTTTAAATAGCAAATAGACTTCTCATTAACTCGTCCTGCCTAATTTTTTGAGGAGTGACATGTTTGCACATCATTTACAATTTAAAGGATTATTTTTACACCTGCTTAGCTGCTCCACTGTTATTTTTGATATTCATTTGAAGCATGTTTTCAACTATAATGATATCTGTTTTGAACACATTTTATTGACACGGGATTCAACTTCCTGTGGTGCCTCTTTGGCAGACATTTTAGAACAGTGTTTCTCAGGTTATTGTGTTTCATGGGTCAGTAAGATACATATTTCTAAAATTGGGCAGGGAAGTTTCCCAACTTTTTAATTTTGTAAATGGGGCAAAATAAAAGCAACCAGCAAAAATAGTTAGTAGAAAAAAAAAATAGTAAGGAAGAATAGTTTCTATTAAGTGCTTTTCAATGAAAGAGTTGTATAATCAGGCAAGTTTAGAAGATCTTGAATAATGTATTTCCCCCTTGGAAGTTTAAAAGTCACTAGCAAGAGGCCCCCCTAAAAGCAAACAATGAAAAAGGGAACCAGCATCTACTATCTCCATAAGATGAAAAAAGGCCATTTTAATATCACAAATTTAGAAAATCATAACATCAGAATGAAAGAGTTAATTCAATTTTAGTTTCGTAAGAAGTTAGCTGCATTGGTCCCTTTTTCCTCAGTTTTGCATGGACAAGGAACAACTTTATCACAAACTTCTTTGGTCCAGGGATCGATCACAGTTTCTGATAGCTGTGAGGGGCAGGAAGCCTGGGGGGCTGCTGTTTAGTTGCTCAGTCATGTCCGACTCTTTGTGACCCCATGGCCTATAGCCCACCAGGCTCCTCTGTCCACAGCATTCTCCTGAGGTCCTGGTAAATCTATGTGTATGGCTGAGGCAGTGGTTCAGCAGCTGCTGCGATGCTGCAAGGTTTGAGAGAAGAGGTGGGAAGGCAGGGTGGGATGGGTGTCCTAAATGTCCTTTTTGAATTTGATATGTTAAATGCCTCTCACCATTGCCTCGGCCTTTGCCTGCTCAGCAAAGAAGCACTTTGAGTCAATTATTCTCTGAAATACTATTTTCAGTGCCACCGAGAGTTGGTGACATTTTCCTTAGCTGTGTCTCATGACCTATTTATAATACCTGTTTTAAAAATATGCCTGGTTTGACAATTCAGTATCTATTGAAAACATGGAAACATGAGTAGAAAAGGGTATGAAAACTAACAAAACATAAACAAGCCTAATGTAGAGTTTTAGCATTAGGCGTCGTAATGAAATCTTGGCCTCCCTGGTCGCAGAGAGCAGAGTCAAGGTGAAAGCTACTGAGCTGTGTTTCCATTTCTCCATTGGGTCTGTGTCCAAGAGGCAAAGATAAGGTCACTTTGAAGAGGCACAAGCTGGGGATCAGCACAAGCCCATCTGTGTTTGCACTGGCAGACACCATTATATGTGACCAGCCCCACCTCACTGGGGGAGGAGATGTGCCCCTGAGACAATGAAAAAGACATTCTTTAGCATCAGAAATACTGGTCAGTGTGAGCTTTCCACCCAGAGTGTCCTCTGGGCTATCTGGCCATCCTGTGTGAGCCCCAGACACTGGGGCGGTGTTTACTGGTGGTATTGCATCTCTTTCCACATCCACAATTCTTCACAGATCAGGTCTGCCCCTGTCCTCTTGAACTCTATGGTCCCCTGATTGGCAAACAATCTATTTCATGCAAAAGAACCAAGAACATGGCTGGAGAGATCATACTTTCTGGGTGTGTCACTTGCTTTGGAGAAAATTTTTCTATCTAATTAGGTAAAATTCCATTCCTTTCATCAGTTGTGAAGCAGATAATACATGAATTCAGTCTTGTTTCTTCTATCACCTTCTGTGCAGCTCTCATTTATCTGCCCAGAATCAAATAGAGATGCTTATATTTACTTTTATTTTTATTTGAATAGGGAATATAAATCCTATGGTTTAAAACTTGAAAATACAAATGTACTTGGTTTCCTTTAATCCATGTCTCTTAGCCACCTAGTTTTGTTGATGTTGTTTAGTCACTAAGTCATGCCCGACTCTTGTGACCCCATGGGCTTTAGCGTGCCAGGCTCCTCTGTCCATGGGATTTCCCAGGCAAGAATACTGGAGTGGATTACCATTTCCTTTCCCAGGGGATCTTCCCAACCCAGGGATCAAACCCACGTCTCCTGCAGGTGGATTCTTTACTGCTGAACTAGTACCTGTTCCTAGTTAGTAGTTTCTGGTCTACCCTGTTGTGGCAGGGGATGGGGAAGAAGGTTTCTTGTTCACCCACAAGATTTACATGAAGAGGGTTTATTTCTAACTCTCCTGTTCTTTGACTCTATCTTGTGCTCTTTCCTAAGAATGGAGTGGACTACATGATTGATGAGTTTAAGAAAAAATTGATATGTGGAGTTCAGTCCTTGCCTTCAAGGAAAGGAAAGCCAAGATGACTCCAGCAAAGACTTTTTACTCCTCAACTCCATGTTGGAAAATGTACAGGGTGGCTCTCACTGCATAAGCTCAGAGAGGCTTATGAGGGCCCAGCTTAAGTGGATGAGATTGCTTGCTTCTGGTTTCAGTATTGAGTAACCCTACTGTTGACATGTGTCTGAGTTTTGTTCTCTGATATTACCTTTGACGATAATGAAGATAATGTTTTGAATTCCTTTGCCACTTTTTGTTTCCTATCGGCCACAACATATCCTTCTAGAGATATAGACATGAGTAAATTCTTTCTCCCTTTCTTTGAAAAATAAGTGGTGGTATGCTAAGCACACTGCTTTGTATCTAGGAGATCATTTATTATCAGTATGTAAAGAATATTCTCATTTTTCTCTATGAATGCATAGAATTCCATTGAGTGGAAGAATCATAATTGACTTAATCAGTCCCCTATTAATGAATATTGAGGCCAATCCTAATCTTTTGATATTATTTATATGCTATATAGGGAATGACCCTATACATATGTCATCTTGCATCCCCGCAAATATTACCTAGTTGACAAAATTCTACAATTGGTATTGCCGGGTCAAAAATCTGCATGTGCATTTGATGTATTTCTGGTCTTTGAAATTAGTCTCTTGAGTAGTCTACCTGGTCATGAAACATTACTCAACTGTGGCTTTATAATAAAATTTAACATCCAGTATGGTATTTCAAACAAGATTTCCTACTGTTTTTCCTATTTGTATTTTGAGGTTGTCCTGAATTTTTGCACTTACTTGAGGGGAACATCTTTTAGATTTTGTTTATTTTTGGCATCGCCGTGTGGGGCTTTTCTCTGCTTTCTGTGAACGGGGCTCCCAGTCAGGGGGCTACTGTCTAATTGCGGTGCTCAGGCTTCTCATTGCAGTGGCTTGTCTTGTTGCGGAGCATGGGCTCTAGGGCACACAGGCTTCAGTAGTTGTGGCATGTGGGCTTAGTTGCCCTGAAATATGTGGGATCTTCCCAGATCATGGATTGAACCTAAGATTGAACCCAACTCCCGAACTGGCAGGCGGGTTCTTTACCTCCAAGCCACCAGGGAAGCCCAGGAGAACATCTTAAATTACTTCTTCCTATGATATTCTTTTAGTTATTTAAGATTCTTCTTGTATCCCTTGGTAAAGTTTTATTTATGGAGATTGGGAACGTTTCTTATGTTTATTCCCAAATATTTGTTATTTTAAATCTTAAAAAAAATTTTTTTGCATTTTATTAAAAGAAATTCAAACTTATAGGGAAGTTGGAAAATAATACAAAGAGTTCTCATATTCCCTTACCAGTTTCACCAATATTCAATATTTTGCCACATTTACTGTGTTATTGTCCTTCTCGATGTAAATTTTTTCCCTGAACTTTTTGAGGATACGTTGTCATTATCTTGTCCCTTACTTCTTCATTAATTTTGTTCAAGGTAATAATGTGCTAGGGCTTCCCAGGTAGTTCAGTGGTAAACAATCCAACTGCCAAGCAGGGGAGGCAGGTTTGATCCCTGGGTTGGAAAGATCCCCTGGAGAAGGGAATGGCAACCCACTCCAGTATTTTGCCTGGAGAATCCCATGGACAGAGGAGCCTGGCAGGCTACAGTCTATGAGTCACAAAAGAGTCTGACACAACTCAGCAACTAAACAACAACAACAGCAATACTATTATTTAATCTGAAGCCCATATTCCAACTTGTAAATTGTCCCAATATTGTCATTTGTAGCAACTTTTTTCTTTCCTGAGACAGGATCCATCTAGTCCAGGATCATGAATTGCATCAGTTGTCATAACTCTTCACCTTCCTCAGTCTTTGTCTTTCATGAGGACAGCATGTTTGAAGAATATAGGTCAGTTGATTTATATTGATCTATAAATGGGTTTGTGTGATGTTTCCTCAAGGTTAGAGTCAGGATATGAACTTTCGGCTGAAAATAACACAAATACTACTGTATTCTCAGGGTTTCATATTCACAGGGTCATTTATGTTCATTGTTTCTTATTTTGGTGATATTAATTTCAATCATTAATTCACTTATATCTTCTAATTAGTTAATATATGCATACATGTGTTTCTGCACATCTCGTGAGCAGAGGCACTGCCTGCCTCTGTCTGGATACTGTTCTTTTCAAGTTGTAGTGAACAGCTTGGAAAATAGAGATGGTGCCATTCTCTGTAGCAGAGGAAAATTTCATTTACTGTCCAGTATTGTGACTTTTGAAAGGAATCTGTATTACATATTTGGGCTTCTGGACCATTTCTGTTTGAGAATGGTACACCTTTCATCACAAAAGCCATTCAACAATAGGCTAATTTTCAAGAAATTCAATGGACCTTTCATGTTCCCTACTGTCTACAGGTGTCTGGTATTGTTGAGTGTTGGAATGATCCCCAAAAACTTCTGCTCAAAAATATTTCTGATTCTACCTCCTTTACCTTTCTGCTCCACACACATTAATAAGGCAGTTGGGTCACTGAATGTAGCTGTCCCCAGAAAAGGATCATTTCCTATCGGTGTGCTCCTGGGTGGAGATCAGGGATGGAGGGTTATATAGATTTATCTGGACTCTATCCTGACCATTTCCAGGCATGATGCACCCTTTCTTTCCCCTAACAGCAATCCTGGGCCAGCCTGAGGGTAGGTACACCCTCTAAGTGGCAGCCCCCAAAAGGGGGCACAGAGGATAAACTTAATCTGGTTCAGGTACTCGGATTCTCTTTGGACTGAAAAGGTCCTAAATTGTAGGATAGTGACCACCTAGTTGAGCACACTATTCATCAGGTCCCTGTGTGGACCTGAGTGGAGGACATACGAGTCTTTGTAAATTTTACTTTTTAAAATTTATTTTAATCAATGCTGTTTTGGCTGTGCTGGATCTTCATTGCTTTGGGTGGATTTTCTCTAGTTGCAGGGAGCGGGGGCTGCTCTTCGTTGAGGTGCGCAGGTTTCTCACTGTGCGGCTTCTCTTGTTGTGGAGCACAGATTCAAGGCCCGTGGGCTTTGGTGGTTATGGCACATGGGCTTAACTGCTCCTTGGGATGTGGAATCTTCCCGGACCAGGGATTGAACCCATGTCCCCTGCATTAGCTTATCTACTGTGCCCCCAGGGAAGTCTCTGTAAATTTTAAGATGGCCTTGTCCATCTTGAACCTGATCTTTTCCAGACAAAATATCTGAGTACAAGTAGAGTATGATTGGAAAGAAGATGAAGTTATAGCCACTGCACTGGGGCACAAAGATTTTATTGCAATGGAGAGAAAACAACAATCCAACCTCTAAGGGAACATCGTAGAGCCCCATGGTATGGAGCAGGGAAGGACCTTAGTGATCTTTTTTCTTCAGAATCATCTCTGGCACTTTTCTCATGAAAGCCTCAAAAATGCTCTTTTGTCGCTCCCAAACTGTCACAGGTGCGTTGAATTTAATTGACTGCTGGGCCTGTCATCTCCCACCAGGTATAAGAGAAGCCAACAAAGTGTGATGTCCTAAAAGGCAAGTAAAAAAAGTGTTTCAAGAAGTATGGAAAGAATCAACTGTGCAAATGCTGCTGCCAGTCTGAGTAAGAGGAGAACTTAGAACTGGTCACTGATACGGTAATATAGAGGTCACTGGTCATACTGTCTCTTACAGTTTCAGTGATAGAGACCTGGCAGTGAGAAAGGAATGCTAAGTAGAGATGGGTGTTTCTTAAGTTTTTGAGGATATGGGGAAGAAATGAAAGATAAATTCTCATCTTCCCTGGTGGGAAGTGAATAGATGATATATAACTCCATTATTTTGATTAGATCAATATTCAGAGTTTAATTTATTATGACTATGTAAACTTTATATGTAGATGAAACAGGTGGTAAACTATGGTTATTTTTCCTTTGCTGTGCAAGTTTTTGCAGAATGCAAAATGAGTTGGAATCTAGTCTACGAGTGGAGAATTAGAATTAGTTTTCTAATGTACTTTCTACTACTGAAACTCTAAACTCTCCACTACTGTCTAAATTTCTTTTCAAAACTTTCATAAGGGTTAGATAGTCCCACACATTAACAAAATTGGTTCATCCGTGGAAATAAAAAAGAAGGCATAGTGCATGCCTCTAGGTGAAGGTAAGTTGGTAGATTTGTTGGAAGGATCTTGAGAAAGTTATTTTCTGATTGCAGCTGTTTTCTCAGTGGAATAAGAAGCAAGTTCATCAGTGAGAGTGAGGAAAGGTCAGAGGGTGAGAAATTTAAGAAGAGAGAGGAAAGTGTGAAACAGTTGTGGAGGAAACCGGGAGAGTAAATAGACAAGGGAAATGAAATTTGGTTTTCCAGGTATGCTGGGGGCCCTCTTGAGGCTTGTGATCACCAGTTTAAAGTGATGCCTCTCAGCATGACATGTGATTTCTTTCTAGGCATGTTCAAGTGCTCAGATTTTGGAACAGAGTAGGCAGAGCATTGGATTAGGGTTGTATTAAGGACTTTACCAGACAAGCACAGCAAAAGGCAGAAGGGATGGGAGTGGAGGTGTTATGCAAGAGAATGGTGATGATGATGATGATGATGAGCCATGGCATCTAAGCTGGATAAGGAAGGAAATGAGGATGTCAAGGGTTGACTGGGCCATCACCAGGTAGTAGAGTGGAGGGAGTGGATATTCTGGGAAAGACAAAGAATTGTTGGAGTGATGTTGTTAAGGGAATGAAATGAAATAGAAGATTTGAAGATGATTTGAAGTTGTTGGGAATGATAGTGTCTAGATATAACCATGAATGAGATCAGGGTAGGAAAAGTGGTAGGATCCTGCAGTCGCTTGATCTGTAGAGCAAAGGGCAATGATGACATGTAAAGAACACTTTATTGGTGGTACTAACTTCACCTACTTTAATGAAGAATTTTGTTATGGCTTATCTTAGGAGACCCAAATGAACATAGCACCCTGCTGTGGATAAGGTAGCTGAAGGGAAAAAAAGCAAGGTCCACCTAAATAAATATCACTCTAAGTAGCCAAAACTGTTTTGAAAATATCTGTTCAGTTCAGTTCAGTCACTCAGTCATGTCCGATTCTTTGAGACCCCATGGACTGCAGCACATCAGGCCTCCTGTCCATCACCAACTCCTGGAGTTTACTCAAACTCATGTCCATTGCTCATGATGCCATCCAACCATCTCATCCTCTGTCATCCCCTTCTCCTCCTGCCCTCAATCTTTCCTAGCATCAGGATATTTTCCAATGAGTCAGCTCTTTGCATCAGGTGGCCGAAGTATTGGAGTTTCAGCTTCAACATCAGACCTTCCAGTGAACACCCAGGACTGATCTCCTTTAGGATGGACTGGTTGGATCTCCTTGCAGTCCAAGGGACCCTCAAGAGTCTTCTCCAACACCACAGTTCAAAAGCATCAATTCTTCTGTGCTCAGCACTCTTTATAGTCCAACTCTCAAATCCATACATGACTACTGGAAAAACCATAGCCTTGACTAGATGGACCTTTGTTGGTAAAGTAATGTCTCTGCTTTTTAATATGCTGTCTAGGTTGGTCATAACTTTCCTTCCAAGGAGTAAGCATCTTTTAATTTCATGACTGCAGTCACCATCTGCAGTGATTTTAGAGCTCCCAAAAATAAAGTCAGCCACTGTTTCCCCATCTATTTGCCATGAAGTGATGGGACCGGATGCCATGATCTTAGTTTTCTGAATGTTGAGCTTTAAGCCAACTTTTTCACTCTCCTCTTTCATCAAGAGGCTCTTTAGTTCTTCTTCACTTTCTGCCGTAGGGTGGTGTCATCTGCATATCTGATATTATTGATATTTCTCCTGGCAATCTTGATTCCAGCTTGGGCTTCATCTAGCCCAGTGTTTCTCGTGATGTACTCTGCATATAAGTTAAATAAGCAGGCTGACAATATATAGCCTTGACCTACTCCTTTTCCTATTTGGAACCAGTCTGTTGTTCCATGTCCAGTTCTAACTGTTGCTTCCTGACCTGCATACAGATTTCACAAGAGGCAGGTCAGGTGGTCTGGTATTCCCATCTCTTTCAGAATTTTCCACAGTTTGTTGTGAGCCACACACTCAAAGGCTTTGGCATGGTCAATAAAACAGAAATAGATGTTTTTCTGGAACTCTCTTGCTTTTTCAATGATCCAGTGGATGTTGGCAATTTGATTTCTGATTCTTCTGCCTTTTCTAAATCCAACTTGAACATCTGGAAGTTCACGGTTCACATATTGCTGAAGCCTGGCTTGGAGAATTTTGAGCATTACTTTACTAGCGTGTGAGATGAGTGCAATTATGTGGTAGTGTAAGCATTCTTTGGCATTGCCTTTCTTTGGGATTGGAATGAAAACTGACCTTTTCCAGTCCTATGGCCGCTGCTGAGTTTTCCAAATTTGCTGGCATATTGAGTGCAGCACTTTCACAGCATCATCTTTTACGATTTGAAATAGCTCAACTGGAATTCCATCACCTCCACTAGCTTTGTTCATAGTGATGCTTCCTAAGACCCACTTGACCTCACATTCCAGGATGTCTGGCTCTAGGTGAGTGATCATACCATCATGATTATCTGGGTCATGAAGATCTTTTTCGTATAGTTGTTCTGTGTATTCTTGCCACCTCTTCTTAATATCTTCAGCTTTTGTTAGGTCCATACCATTTCTGTCCTTGATTGGGACTATCTTTGCATGAAATGTTCCCTTGGTATCTCTAATTTTTTTGAAGAGATCTCTGGTCTTTCCCATTATATTGTTTTCCTCTATTTCTTTGCACTGATCACTGAGGAAGACTTTCTTATCTCTCCCTGCTATTCTTTGGAACTCTGCATTCAAATGGGTGTATCTTTCCTTTTCTCCTTTGCTTTTGGCTTCTCTTCTTTTCACAGCTATTTGTATGGCCTCCTCAGACTGTCATTTTGCTTTTTTGCACTTCTTTTTCTTAGGGATGGTCTTGCTCCCTGTCTCCTGTACAATGCCACGAACCTCCATCCATAGTTCATCAGGCAGTCTATCAGATCTAGTCCCTTAAATCTATTTCCTACTTCCACTGTGTAAGCATAGGGATTTGATTTAGGTCATACCTGAATGGTCTAGTGGTTTTCCCTACTTTCTTCAATTTAAGTCTGAATTTGGCAGTAAGGAGTTCATGATCTGAGCCACAGTCAGCTCCCGGTCTTGTTTTTACTGACTGTATACAGCTATAAATATGAACAGTATACCTTTCAAGTTAAGAAAAAAAAATGATAATGCTGACCACATTTGAAAAAGGCAGGAATGCTTATCAAATATGCTGCAGTGTCCCCAGGAACCTGGGGGCACTTTCCCCATGGAGGGCCTGGGATCACTGTAGTTACTGAACACAGACGTGGAGCAGGAGAGCTTCACAGGCACACATAACATTGTGCGTTCAAGTTCGTGTTGTTTGCTACCTTTTGAAAAGCATAAGCACTTTTCTTTTTGAAAGTGAGCATGCTCCCAGGTGGCACAGTGGTAAAGAATCTATCTGCCAGTACAGGAGACACAGGAGACTCGGGTCTGATCTCTGGGTTGGAAATATCCCCTGGAGTAGGAAATGGCAACCCACTCCAGTATTCTTGCCTGGAAAATTCCATGGACAGAGAGGCCTGGCAGGCTACAATACAGTCCATGGGGTTGCAAAGAGTTAGATGTGACTGAGCATGCAGGCATATATAGTACATTTGTTTGTTGGTCTTTCTTGTCTTTTTTGTTTGGTTTGGTTTTTAATCAGACATTAATCAATGAATCTTCTCCTTGGGAAAAAAAATCATCTTCCACCGTTTAAAAATCAATTTAGTCATAGGAAATATAAAATAACTAATCTCCATTCACAGGCACTAACTCTGCCTTGAACTAATAATATAGACAAAGGGGAATTTCCTTTTCTGGTGCTGAATACTTCAGTAACTCCTTACACTTCTTTCCTCATTCACCCAAAGCACTTCTGCTTTATTCATTTATTTTTAAAATTTTTGCAGGAGTATAGCTGTTTACAGAGCTGTGTTAGTTTCTTCTATACAACAAAGTGAATCAGTTACACAAATATACATATCCACTCTTTTATTTTTATTTATTTTTTGGCTGTTCCACAGGGCATATGGGATCTTAGTTCCCCAACCAGGGATTGAATGAGTGACCCCTGCAGTGGAAGCGTGGAGTCTTAACCACTGGACCATCAGGGAAGGCTCTGTCCACTCTTTTTCAGACTATATTCCCATATAGGTCTTTATCGAGTATTGAGTAGAGTTCCCTGTGCTCTAGTTATGTCCTTACAAGTTACCTATTTTACACGTAGTACGTATGTGTGGCTTCCCTGGTAGCTCAGACGGTAAAGCGTCTGCCTACAACGCGGGAGAACCGGGTTAGATCCCTGGGTGGAGAAGATCCCCTGGAGAAGGAAATGGCAACCCAGTATTCTTGCCTGGAGAATCCATGGATGGAGGAGCCTGGTGGGCTACAGTCCATGGGGTCGCAAAGAGTCAGACTCCACTTTCACTTTCTTTTCACGTTCAGTGTATATATGTCCATCCCAATCTCTGAGTTTATCCCTCTCCATTCCCCCCTGGGCTTCCTAGGTGGCATAGTGGTAAAGAATCCACCTGCCATAGCAGGGGACTCAAGATACTCAGGTTCGATCCCTGGGTCAGGAAGATGCCCTGGAGAAGGAAATGGCAACCTGCTCCAGTACTCTTCCTTGGAATATTCCCTGGACAGAGGAGCCTGGTGGGCTATAGCCCATGGAGTCGCAAAGAGTCGGACATGACTGAGCACACACACACACACCATTTCCCTCCTGCCATTAATTTGTTTTCTATATCTGAAAGCACCTCTGCTTTATTTTAGGAAGAGGAAGGACTAATATTTAAAGGACATTTGTAGTTTTTGTTGATCCCAGCTAATCAAAGAATCACGTGGACCAGCCCATACTTTTCTTTCTTCACAAACACATACACACAAACACACACACACATACACTCGGAGAACATGAAAGATGTAAAACATCAACATTCTGAGAGATGGGAAGATGAAGAATCTAGACAAAAAGGGGGTTGAAATGGACAGTGAGAAGGAGACAGAGAGGTCTCACTATTTCTCATTGCGGAAGAGAGAGGGTATTAAGAGAGACAGCATGGCGGGAGAGAGTCATGATGATGGGAAAATGCAGAGACAGAAGAGAGTGGGAAAGAAGGAAAAAAGAAACACAGGGAAAGCAAATTAGACAAGTACTTAATTTGATTTTGAGTCACTGATATAGCTTTCACCAACTGTTCCCTTGTTTGGAGGGGTCTCCTAGCTTCAGTGCAGGATACCCATGGTCCCAAAATGCTGCTTGTGTTTTTAACTTCTGTACTCATTTCTCCGATTGCTCTAAACTTCAGTTTTAAACACCTTCTGAAATAGAAATTATCTGCAAAATGTGTCATCATTAGTATAGTGATATCTTGTTCTGGTCCCTTGAGCTCAAGGTTTTTTGTTCTTTCAAGCTAGAGTTCAGATTTTTTAACCTGGAATCTAAGGACTTACCTGATTGATCTCTGCTCACCTCCCTTGTTACCCTAGCAAATGTCAGCTACTTTGGCAAGGACAAGCTGCTTTTTCTCTTGCCAACTTTATGCCATTCTCTCCTTTCAGGAATCGGCTTCCTTTCCCCCTCGTCCTTTGGGGTCTTGTCCCAAACTCATGTCTTCCATGATTTCTGATCATTCCAGCCTATGGCAATCTTTTTCTCCATTGAGATCTTGTAACATTCATGATTTGTAGCATTAATCTGGTGCTTAACCACATATGACATCATCTTGCTAGTGCTAACTGAATTGTAGTTCCCTAAAGACAAGGTTAGTTCTTATTTGTTTTGTAACATAGAACCCAGAAAAGTATTCTGTCAGACAATCAGAATCCACTGAGGGGTACCTTGGCCACATTTATAAATGATCCTAGTCTCAGTTTGTTCATCTGTAAAATGGAAATAATAATAATTCCACTACCAGGGTGAGATTTAAGTAAGATTGAAACAAATTTGCAGAGTGTTAGCACATAAAATTTGTTCAAAAGTACTAATTTCTATGATGATAGTTTCTATTAATGTTATTAATGCAACAGTTGATTAAGAGTTTATTTGCCATCATTACCATGATAATCCCTGTCATTTGATCACAGAAAACACATAATTTAAAAGCCTTTTTTTTTTTTTTCAATTCTAGAGTTTGATTTCTTTGTCCTTTCTTTAGATTTCAGATGCCTTCTCTAGTTGGTCAGTTGGTGGTCATTCAACAGGCTTTGACAAGGTCCATTTTGTATGCTGGTGGTGCCTATACCAAATCACCTGTTAGAAATTTTAGCAAAACTTGTGATCCAATATACCCACTGTATATTGATAAGCTCTTCATTAAAATAGAAAAATAACTTAATCTAGCTATGTAATAGATTACCTAATTAACAATCTCTAGCCTCCTGTATTTGGGAGATGTACAGGTAAGTTTATCTTCAGGTACAGCTAGATCAAGGATGAAATGATGCTCTGCTATCCTTTGTAGTTGGCCTCGTATCTTTTCACTGCATATAAGCTTTCTCCATTCAGTTAGAGAAGATATCTTCTGGCAGCTCCACGTTAACTGCTTCAGCTTCATCAAAGTTCTGTAACTCTCACTATGTAGCTTGGACATCCTGGACTAATACAATGCTCTCAGTGGTCATGCTTGAGTCATATGCCTGTTTGTATATTTCGTGGGCTGGCTCCACATGAACTACATGGACCAAGAGTGAGGAAGGGGTGATATTTCAAAGGAAAATCTACCAGTTGAGGGAGGAATGGATACCTATCAGGCCTCAACTTCAGGTATTCATCACAATCACCTGTTACACCTGTAGTCATTTATATTTCTACGCAGTGGCAACTACTCTTCGCTTTTTGGAATATGGGAAGAGCCTCATTCAGAGTTCTTGGCATAACAAGGTTCTGGTTAACATCTAGCATTTTGTTAATGAGACAAGGAACAAAAAAAGACCTTTTCCTGAGTGTCTGTTTCTCACCCTGCCTCTTCACAGAGGCCAAGTGGAAAGGAATCCAGAGATTATTGTACAGAGGGTAGAAGAGAAGACGAACATGATACAGGCCATCTGGGTTCTGCTTTCCCCCATAGGCTGCTGGGCCTGTTTCTTCCCATCCCTATTCTGAGAAAGCAAGAGTTTTACGGTTTCCATGGCAACCATCAACCTGGTCCATTTAAAACCAACAGTACTTTCATTTCCCAGGTCAGGGATGACTGGGTCCTTTTCGCACATTCTCATACACAGTCAGGGCCGTTGCCACAGCTACCTCATAGGGTTTCCTCCTCAACTGAATTATGGTCAGGTTTTACCACCATTACCTCTGCCTTGAAGCTTCCTTGACCTGGATTTCGTACCATTTCCTCCTGCCAAAGAAACGGTCGCTCCAGGTGGGGCTCTCTTTCCTCCAGCACCTGTGAATGCAGGCAAACATATCAGAGTCCCTTATTGTGCTGTGAGAGGATCTTCATTGCTGACACCATGTGCATTTTCTTCATTACTTTCTTACAGAGCTTTTATGTTCTGATCCTCTTTTCTAATCATATCATTTTCCAGAGAATTGGGAAATCAGGTAATCTCCTTTCTCTCATCAATGAAAAAAACACTCTAAAACATTGGTTCTTTGTACTCACAAAAAACATTAAATGCACTATTTGTTGTGGGTCTTTGTTGCTCAAACCTCACATCTGGTATTCTGTTCCATTTGCCCATGGGAATGGGAACTACTCTGTATAGCTTTGGAAATGGTGACCTACTGTTTTCAGCTGTATTAACAGCCCATTCTGATATGAGTAACTGTAACAAGCCTGTAGCTCTTCCCTGGTGGCTCAGTGGTAAAGAACTTGCCTTCCAGTGCAGGAGACATGGGTTTGATCCCTGGGTTGGGAAGAACCCCTGGAGACGGAAATGGCAATGCACTCCAATATTCTTGCCAGGGAAATTCCCTTAACGGAGGAGCCTGACCCCATTCCATGGGGTCACAAAATAGTCGGATATGACTTAGTAACTAAACAACAAAAACAAGCCTGTAGTTTTCTAAATCAGTGGTCAAAGCTAAACCATCTTCCAGTAGTTGTTTTATATAAAAAGAAGCTTGCTCCTTGGAAGAAAAGCTATGACCACCACCAACATAGACAGCATACTAAAAAGCAGAGACATTACTTTGGCAACAAAGGTCCATCTAATCAAAGCTATGGTTTTCCCAGTAGTCAAGTATGGATGTGAGAGTTGGACCATAAAGAAAGCTGAGCACTGAAGAATTGATGCATTTGAACTGTGGTGTTGGAGAAGACTCTTGAGAGTCCCTTGGACTGCAAGGAGATCAAATCAGTCAAAGGAATGGTTTAGATCAAACCTAAAGGAAATCAGTCCTAAATATTCATTGGAAGGACTGATGCTGAAGCTGAAGCTCTAATACTTTGGCAACCTGATGCGAAGAACTGACTCATTGGAAAAGAAAGACCCTGATGCTGGGAAAGATTGAAGGCAGGAGGAGAAGGGGACGACAGAGGATGAGATGGTTGGATGGCATCACTGACTCAATGGACATGCGTTTGAGCAAGCGCTGGAAGTTGGTGATGGACAGGGAAGCCTGGCATGCTTCAGTCCATGGAGTCACAAAGAGTCGGACATGACTGAGCAACTGAACTGAATTGAACTGATTAATAGGTATGACCTGCGTTTATCCTGGAACTCCCACTCAGCGAAGGGAGAGGATCTTCTTTGCCATTTCCTGCATTACCTTCTGTAGGACTTGACTTGCACTGGCCCTGCCTAAAGCAGGTGCCCAATAATTGCTGATCAAGATGCTGGCACTTTGGCTCTCCACTTGGTGCCTTCATTTCTCTATAAATTGCATAAGTGTCATATGACATGTCTACCTCCTTTCTTTGGAGAAAGTTGGTGAAGACAGTTCATAGTATGGCTTGAATCTTATTTTTCTTATTTTATTAATTTAAAGGGTACAACTAAGTAGATTTTAGTATATTCACAAAGTTGTATTACATCAAATTCCAGAAAATTTTCACCTCTCTCTTAAGAAACTGTACCCACTATCTGTCATTTCCCATTTCCTATCCTTCCTAGCCTCTGGAAATCACCATTTTACTTCATTTTTCTATGGATATGTCTATTCTGGACATATTGTAGACATGAAATCACATAATATGTAGATTTTTGTGTATGACTTCTTTCACTTACCATGTTTTCAAGGTTCATCCATGGATTAGCATGTATCAATACTTCATTCTCTTTTATAGCTGAATAATATTCCATTATATGGATATACTACATTTAGTTTATCCATTCATCAGTTGATGGATGTTTGGATTGCTTCCATGGTTCAGCTATTATGAATAATGCTTGTATGAACTCCTGTGTACAATTTTTGTGTGGACAGACATTTCCAGTTCTCTTGGGTACACCACCCAGGAGTGGTATTGCTAGGTCATACAGTAGCTGCACATTTAACTTTTTGAGGAACTGCCAAATTGTTTCCTATAATATTATCAAATATTTAAAAAATTATACTATTCCAGTGAGCTATACATTTGAGTTTAGTGCACTTTATTGAATGCATGTTAAAATCCATGTGACAAAATGCAGTGATGTTAGTTTAAAAAGAAAGACACTTTCATGCTTTGCTAGTGATGATTTGTTGCAAATTATCTAGAAAGCAATATGGCTAGTTATCAAGAGCATTAATAATGTTAAAATACTTTATCCTAGGATTTCCACCTCTAAAATATGATGAAAGTTTACACACAAAGACATGCCTTGTATGAATGAAAACCTGGAGCACAGAAATGCACAATAGGCTAATGCTTACAAATATTATGATAAATCCACTTGCTTTGATTTTTAAGAATCTATCAAATATTAGTTTACCAAGTTTTTAAATGATAGAACATGTTTTGAGAATAAAAAACATACACAGTTATAACTCTGGAAGAAACACAATTTTATATTAAAATACATAGGAAAAGAAAATAAATGATTATGGCAGAGTAATTATTGCTGCTGTATTGTGTCTAGATGTTGAAGTTATGGGTCATTAAGTTTTTTTTAACTTTTTTATAATTTTTAGTACATTTCATATTTTCTAAATTAATACTCAGTAGTTTAATAATCTGTAATAAAACCAATAAGTAAGTAAACAAAAAATTAACACCCAGTTTTCTGGAATCTTCTATTTCCTGTTACCTTTTCTGCTAGACTCTAAAGCATCTTCCAAGGTGCAAGTCAAAGGTCACCTCGTCTGTGGAAATCTCCCTAGAACCTCAGGAACAGTTAGTCACTCTCTCCATTGTGTCTGTCAACTCCTTGCCTGGAGCTTTCCCCTTCAGGTATCACAGTGACCCAATTGTTTGTTGCTCCCACTGGACTAAGGATAAGGAGCCATGTTTTGTCATCTTGCCTCTGTGGTATCCAGGACAGCATCTGGTACAAAATAGATATTTAATCCATCATTATTATGGCTGTTAATTGGCTTAGTTCACGATCCCCTCATTCTCATGCTTGAGACACACATCCCAGGTGATAGTCCCAAGAAACCAAAGAACTGGAAGCCATGAGGGCAAAGATATTTCTTAGCTCCATCAAGGATTGACTTGATGTTTTCCTGCTCGTGGTCACATGATCCAAGGTGAGTGTCATTTCTGTCCTTGGCAGAAGAAATATCATCTTCTGAAACAGAATGAGTAGTTGTGGCTGATTTCTGCCACAGCTGAACTCTGATCTTTTCTATAGTGAATGGATTAGACTGCTCTAAGTAAAATCAGTCAAAACTTTTAGGTGAAAACATCATCATGTCTTAGGTCTCCTCTCTGGCAATCTTGAGATCGAGTCCTGAGAGCAGCCTTTTTGGATTCAGGTCTGTAAAGTAGATGGGCCTAGATTTTCTTGCTCCATGAATACCCAGTAAGAAACTTTCTCACATGTGTTATGCTAATGGGTTAGTTACAAAATGCATTACCTATGTGGCAAAATGAGATCCAAAGTTGGATGATGTTCAAGGCTGTTTTTTCTCCTAAAAGTGAAAAACAGGTTAAAAAATGAGATAAAATATACACAATACCGAATGACACGAGACCAAAGTGAATGATCTTATATCCAAAGAGGTGAGCTCTTATTCTATGCCTATGTACAACCCAATGACAGTGGATTCTCTTTTCCCTTTGTGAAGGTTAATTTCATATGTCAGCTTGGCTAGGTCATAGTATTCAGATACTTGGTTAAACATTATTCTAGAAGCTTCTGTGAAGGTATTTTTTTTTAGTGAGATTAACATTTTAATCTTTATGTTGTGTACACACACACACACACACGCACACACACACACACACAATGGAATACTGCCCAGCCATAGGAAAGAATGAAATTTTGCTATTTGCAGCAACACAGATGGACTTTGAGGGCATTATGTTAAGTGATATAAGACAGAGAAAGACAAATGCTGTATGATATCATTTATATGTGGAATCTAAAAAATGCAGCAAACCAGTGAATATAACAAAAAAGAAGCAGACTCATAGATTTAGAGAATAAACTGGTAGTTGCCAGTGGGGAGAGGCAATGTAGAGGTAGAGGATTAAAAGGTATAAATTATTAAGTATAAAATAAGCTGCAAGGATATATTGTACAACACAGGGAACACAGCAAATATTTTATAATGAGTATAAATGGAAATGTTGAGTTTCAAGCCAGCTTTTTTCACTCTCCTCTTTCACCCTCATCAAGAGGCTCTTTAGTTCCTCTTCACTTTCTACCATTAGAGTGGTATTATCTACATAGAAAATTCTTAAAGAGACAGGAATAATCCGACAACCTTACCTGTCTCCTGAGAAACCTGTATGCAGGTCAAGAAGCAACAGTTAGAACTGAACTTGGAACAACTGACTGGTTCCAAATTGAGAAAGTAGTACATCAAATCTGTGTACTGTCACCCTGCTTACTTATGTGCAGACAACATCATATGAAATGCTGGGCTGGATGAATCACAAGCTGGAATCAAGATTTCTGGAAGAAATATCAACAACCTCAGATATAACCTGTAACATATATATGTTATGTCTGTATACTTCAATTAAAAAATTAAGGAAAGAATTTAAAAAATGTAAATCTTTAATAACCTTTCACAGATTACCTTCCACAGCATAGGTGGCTCTCATCTAATCAGATGAAGGTCTTAATAGGAAAAGACTGATGTCCCCAAGCAAGAAAGAATTCTGCCTGCCGACTGCTTTTAGACTTAAATTGCAATTCCTCCCTGAGTCTCCAGTCTGCCAGCCTACCCTGCAGATTTTGGACTTGCCAGGCGTCCAAATCATGTGAGTTGATATCTTAAAATAAATCTCTATATATACACACATGCTGCTCCTTCTGTTTCTCTGGATAACGCTGTCTAATACACCCTACTACAGCTGAATTGTTAGTCAAGTGAAACCCCTGTGGTGTCCGATTATTGGGAAATAAATTTAGTAAAGTTGTGTAAAATAATTTCAAGCTGTGGATAAAAGGAGAGTAGAATCCTTAATTATTAATAAGGATATCGACCTCTTCAAGAATGTGAAACTCTTTTCCCAAGGATCCTGGATTCCTTTAGTAGAGAATACTATTTGGAAGCCAAGACCTGGTGCTGGGTATGGTCATTTCCACTGGGCAGTTGCTACACCCAAGCCCTTTCAGGGAAGAGAATTAGGACATTTATATATAAACATATGTTTACAATATGTTTACTTATCTATCTATATATATTGAAGACCATGTGTTCACATTAATATCTCCAATTCCAATCCAACAAAACAGAGTTTATTCTAATTTTCTCCCTTTCGTGTTTGTAGCTCCCTTCTCTGAGAGTGAGAAACTGGACTCCATTATCCCTAATGTAAATACTTACTTGATCAAGTCTCCTCATCCTGCCCAGGCTCTCACACCCTGCTTTGGGCTATAGCAGCTCCTCTTTACACCTTTGTCAAATGCCTACCTTTCTTGGCCCCTTATAATGGCTTTTGAACTGAACTGTTCAGAAAAGAAAGGGGAGGTAGATAGATGGTGAGAAGCTGCTATAGTGCTTAGGGAGCTCAGCTCAGTGCCCTGTGTTGACGTGGAGGGGTGGGATGAGGGCATGGGAGGGAGGTCTAAGAGGGAGGATGTGTATAGCTGATTCATTCTGTTGTATAGCAGAAACTAGCACAACATTGTAAAGCAATTATACTCCAATAAAAAATAATAAATGGGAAAAAAGGGGAAGATGAAAGAGGAAGTGAAAAATAGTAGCCAATTTTTGTTAAAAGTGCATCATGTGCGTGAGACAGGGTGCTCAGGGCTGGTGCACTGGGATGACTCTGGGGGATGGGATGGGGAGGGAGGTGGGAGGGGGGTTCAGGATGGGGAACACATGTAAATCCATGGCTGATTCATGTCAATGTATGGTAAAAACCACCACAATACTGTAAAGTAATTAGCCTCCAATTAAAATAAATTTTAAAAAAGGAAAGGAAAAGTGCATCATGGGCAAGGGATTATGCTAGGTGCTGTTTGGGATACAGACAGTAATATTAATAAAATGCATCAGAGCTTATAGATTTAGCAGTCAGCTGGACTAGGTTATACTCTAATATCAAGTGGCTCCTATGTCTCAGAGGCTTAAGACCACTAAGGTCTATTTCTCACTCACGTTTTATGTCCTTCGTGTCTCTGTTCTATTTTGTCTTTATTCCAGGACGAAGCTAAAGGAACAAACCATTCCTGAGAAGTGCTAATCTGGAGATGGTCTTGCAGTAGAGGAAATAGCAAGATGGTTGGAACTACATGATGGGTCTTGAAGTTTCTGATTGGAATTGGCCTATGTCATTTCTGCTCACATTTCATTGACCAATGCAAGTTATAAGACCAGACTCGACATTATTGGGGCAAAGAGGCACAAGCCTTCTACAGAGAGAGGAAGTGAATATTTGAAAAATATAATGTAGTAAACCACATGGATCTGTGGATCTATACCCTTAACTAGCAGGCACAATAAAATAGAGGAAAATGCCTACTCCATTTGACCCCATTTTGCATTAAGATGGGTGGGAAAAAGATAACAAACTGCAAGGTGTAGCCCTTATGTGGTCAAGATATTTTGTGGTCTTGAGGAAAAAATGATTTCAGGTGAAAGTGAGAAATAGATAAAACTGGCGATAAAGACTCTTGCCTGGGTAGGATAAACAGCGGATCTTCAAGATCTTGAGAAGGAACATAAAAAATATGTAACATTCCTGAGGAGGTTGATGTTCAGATTAATAATCTAGGTTTGCACTCTCCTCTCACCCACACCCTAAAGGGTTCTGTGGAGCTTTATCAGATTCATATCCCAGCAGGGGAGTTCCAGAGGAGTGTTTCTTGCACTAACAATTCCTTCATAACAGGGGAAGAAAGAACCCACTATCATTGGACTGGATGTTTGGGTACAATAAAAATTATATTTCCGTTTCCCCATTTAATGATTGAAAAATGGTATCCCAGTGTAGTTTTAATTCAGATTTCACTTATTATGAGTAAGGATGAGCATCTCATGTTTTATGCCTCTACTTTCATTTCAGGGCTTCCCTGGTGGCTCAGATGGTAAAGAATCCGCATGCAATGCAGGAGACCGGGGTTCAATCCCTGGGTGGGGAAGACCCCCTGGAGAAGGAAATGGCAACCCACTCCAGTATTCTCGCCTGGAGAATCCCATGGACAGAGGAGCCTGGTGGGTTACAGTCCATGGGGTTGCAAAAGAGTCAGACACCACTGAATGACTCACATACACACTTCCATTTCAGTGGGTGTGTTTACTCATTTGCTGCTGTTGTTGAGTTGCTCAGTCATGTCTGGCTCTTTGTGACCCCCATGGATTGCAGCACGCCAGGCTTCCCTGACCTTCACTATCTCCCAGAGGTTGCTCACACTCATGTCCATCTGACTATTTTTCTGTTGGGCTTTGAGTCTTTTTCTAACTTATTTCTAGGAAAGGTTGAGAAGGATTTTTTGATCTGGGCTGCAATGAGGAATTCTGCCAGAACTGAGCCAAGAAGGGATGGGACACAGTCCTTGGGATGTATTAACCCAGTCTGTGGGGAAGACGTGTTGATCACAAGCAGGAAGCCTCACCTGTTTCCAATATTTGGGAAATAGCACCTCGTTCCAGGGTGGGGCTTAGGGCTTATGTGGCCTGGACGAAGCGCCGTCCCACCCTGGGCAAAGAGAAGTTCTCTTAGGTTTCCTAGGAGTAGGCTCTGAGATGGCTGTTCCTTTTCAAGCAATTTTTTCGAGTCCTTTCCAGAGAAGGTGAGTGAAAGAACCAGGACAGGTGAAAGGAGGAAAACTAAGCAGGAATGTTGTCTCCGTGGGAGAAGAGGGCAAGCTCCAGAGGAGGAATCACACCCCAAAGCTGGCCGTCCCCCAGAGCAGAGAGAGACTTACTCTTTGCTCTCCATGTCGGTAAGTCCTTGGCGAGGGGAAAATATGTAATATGGTACAATGAGATTGACAGTAAAACACATATTTGACAAACCAAACATTATACATTATTGGAAATGAAGTATCACCTGGTTGCCCTGAAACAGTAATTTATGAGTGCATGTAAAAGTAAATTCAGATTTCAAATCCTCCTGGTAGGCAGGTTTGGCCTATATGTTTTATCAGCAGCACAAGAAGTATATACTATTAAATATGTTTGAGATTTTACTTTGAAGGATACGTGCAAACAAATATAGCTCTATATACATGAGCCTGGCTTCTGGCGCCATTGTGCAATTACAGAAAAATATACATGTTAAATGTCTGTATCTAAGTAAAAAATATTGCCAAGGTTTGTGTAAATCTTACTACCCAACCTTCACTGAAAGACCTGAAAGTGAAATAAATTCAGAATTTCATTAAAAAAAAAAAAAAGGTGGGGAGGGCACAGCTTCCAGGTCAAAATGGTTTGGGTTTGGCAGAGGACAGAGCGCAGGAGAAGGGCACCGCTGTGGGTCATTAGCCATCCCCACTCAACCTCCACTCGCAACAGCTGAGGGCTGGTGCAGTCGCCCCTGAAGGGCATCTGGGCAGGGCCCCAAAGGCTTCCCTTCACATACTGTAGAATCTGGAGTCCCCCCTAGAATCCTGCATTATCTCCCAACGTGCAGGTCCAAGTGTGCACTTGAATGTCCCCTAAAAATGTTCTCAAATAGCAAGTGAAGAGGCGTTCAACAAAACATAATGGATACAGCCCAGAAACATACCTGGGAAACTCATGAATCATGACTTAGATGATTAGACTTGTAGTTCCATTGTTTAGGATAATCATTTGTTATCTCAAGTCAGATACTCTGCTGGGACCCAAGTGTTAGTTGACAAACGTTTTGATTATTGAGTCCCAGCTGTGAATTGCCAGCAGCTTGACTCTTCAAATATATCACACTGTTACAGGCGGTAATGGCTCCGATGATGGTGGCAGAGTTTAGCCCAAGCAAATATTTGTAATTGACAGTGAATGTGTGAGCAGGATGCTAATGAATGGATGTGCTGATTATTTTCCCCTGTCACAAACATTAGCTCTTGTTGGGTTTAACTGTCAATCAGATGCTGTAGATTAGAAATGACAGAATGCTGGCCAAGATCCACGGTGGGAAAGAACATAAGAAAATTTGTAAATTGTATAACGTTTGATAAGTCTATTTCCAAATATGAATTGCTTATGGATGTTAGCAGGAGGTTGTGGCTTAATTATAGACCTAAATGCAAAGCATTTAGATTATAAGTACACGGAGATTTCTGAAGGCTTTCATTTTAGAACAGGAAGCCAAGCTGATGACATTTTGTTGCATTCAGGTAAATGCCTTGAACTAAATAGTGAATTTTCAGATTCCATGTATCCACAAAACACATTTTGTTCTCTTCAGTTTCCTTTCTTGCTATAAACATCAGCGTTCAGTTTTTTGATTATAACGTTTGATGTCCTTTATGTGTACTTGCATATCTTTGGTGGGTTTGTTGGTAACATTGTGTATTCTTGGTGGTCTTAGCATGTGGTGTTATCATTCATGACAGTGACCACTGTTTCCAGCAGAGTTTATTCGTGGGCTTAGCTTGTGATGCTTTTGTGTTTGAGCGTAAAAGCCGCTGCATCTGTCTTGCCTTCAATGTCATGTGTTAGCTCTTAGTGACGGGGCCCTGAATGACCAGGTGTGGGGTGTGCCCCCCGGGGAAAGAGTGTCCCTTGTAGCTATGACATGATTAGATTAGATTAGATTAGACAGACCCTGAGCTTAACCTGTGCCTCGAGGGTGATTGGCGGGCCTTTGGTCCTCCAGTGACCCTCCCGACCTGCTTATTCAGTGGGTTGTCTCTTTGTACATCAGTGGGTCACAAAGGGGCCATTAAATGTCAGAAGCAGGTGTGGTGACAATGTGCATAGGGGGCCTTGAAAGGAGTCACACTCCGTGGACTCTCTCCTTTGTGAATCTGCCAGGTCCCGTTTGGAACCTTCTTCATCTCAGCAGCAGGGCTTCCCTTTAAGGCGTTTTAAAAAGCTCGCTTATCAAGAGTGAGAAGAGGGCAAATGGAACCAGCAGCTGTGTTCACTGGTGGGGTAAGGTGGGCTTTTGATCACAGCTTTTCCCAGAAGAATCGCTGCACTGGGGTGTGTGTCCCTCACTGTTTTCCGTCTCAGACACAGCTGTGCAGCGTTGCTTTAAGGTGGAGAGCGCTGCCTTCTCCTTCAGCTCTGCGTGTTCCTCCGGGATCTTAGAACAGCAGCGGCAGGTGACAGTCCACATCGTGGCAGCTCAAGGGCTCCTTTGCTGAGAACATACTCTGTGCTGGGCACTGAGGTAAGGAAAAGACTTATCCGGTCCTTCTAGTCATTCGGTGTTGCGCTAAAGGTACGAGGAGTATGCGCCTTTAGTATCCTTCTTTTGCAGTCTAGAAGGTAGAAGCTTGTAGGAATTTAAATAAGTTTGCTGAGGTCCCACAGTTAGCAAGAGAGGAGCTGGAATTCCACCCCAACCTTCCCGACATCAAAACCCTTGGTCTTAACCACGAGGCTAACTGCTCCCAGGGTCCATGCCTGCATAGCTGGCAACAGCCTGCCCTGCGTCTGGGTGGGGGCAGCGCCTGGTGGTCTGCTCTGACAGAGGAGCACTTAAGATGATGCCTTTTTCATAATTTGTAATCATAGGTCTTGGACTGGCGTATGTATTTCAGGTGAGCGTCTCTGATTACTTCAGCCACAGAGAGGAGCTCAGGACTTGTTGCCCTCATCTTCTGCTCTGTAAATTCAGGCTGATGCCAGAGCCTGTCCTGTCCCTTTCCCAATGCCTGGGATCAATTTCTCAGCCCTGCCACAGGCTGCTAGAGGAGGCCCAGGTCAGACCACGTCCTCCGACTTCTTACCCCCCACCTTCCCACTGGAGCCCAAATCCTTCCAGACTATTCTCTCCATTGCTGCCAATGTGCCGCTCCACCGTGGGACTTGCTGGTTATTCTCCTCTGAGTGGAAATCGGGGCCATGGTTTTTTTCACTTTCCTTCTGCAGGTTTCAGAGAGCATGCTGTTGCTTTTCTTATCTCCTCTGTGCTGCCCAGGCCTACTTCTCACCACTTCCACCATTGCTACCCTATTCTAAATTGTCTCCACTACAGCAGTGGCCTTTAACTGGTCTTTTAAAAAAATTCATTTATTTATTGGAGCATAATTGTTTCCAACATTGTCTTACTTTCTGCTGTACAGTCATGTGAATCAGCCATCTGGGGGTGGAGTCTGGGAGTGTGTGCGTGCTGACTCTCTCTGACCCCATGGACTGTAGCTCCTCAATCAGCTATAAGTATACATATATCACCTCCCTCCCGCTCCTCTCATCCCACTTCTCTAGGTCATCACAGAGCGCTGAGCTGAGCTCCGTGTGCACACGTGGCAGTGTATATATGTCAGTCCTACTCTCCCAGTTCATCCCACCCTTCTCCTCCCGCTCCGTGTCCACAAGTTCATTCTCTACATCTGCATCGCTATTCCTGCTCTGGAGCTGGGTTCATCTGTACCATTTTCTAGATATCACATACATGTGTTACTATATGATGCTTGTTTGTCTCTTTCTGACTTAATTAACTCCATATGACAGACTCTAGGTCCATCCACATCTCTACAAATGACCCCATTTCATTCTTTTTTATTACTGAGTAATATTCCATTGTATATATGTAACACATCTTTATCCATTCATCTGTCATTGGACACTTAGGTTGTTTCTATGTCCTGGCTATTGTAAACAGTGCTGTAATGAATATTATGTTACATGTTTCTGCTTCTACTTTTACCCTCCTGTATGAATTATCTACTGTTGTGTAACAAGTTATCACAAAACATAATAGCAAAAACAATAAACATACAGTGTCATACAGTTTCTGTGACTCAGGAAACAGGAGAGCCGCTGAGCTGGGTGCCTCTGGCTCAGTGCCTCTTTGAAGTTGCAGCCCACCTGTGGGTCAGGGCTGCAGTTTCCTCAAGACAGGACTGGGCAGAAGGGTCTGCTTCCAAGATCACTCACGTGGCTGTCACAGCTTCAGACCCCATGGGCTTTGGACTGCGGGCCACTGTTCCTGGTCACCTTGTGTGGACACCTCCTTAAGGTGACTTGCAGTATGGCAGCTGGCTTCCCCCAGAGTGAGTGATCTGAGAGAGGGAGAGGGCAAGAGCAAGCAAGGGAGAATGCTCCAGGTGGAAGCCACAGTCTTTTGCTGCCTAATCTCAGAAGGGTCATCCCACTGCTTCTGTCATATCCTGTTCGTTACATGCGAGTCTGTAAGTGCAGCCTGTCTTCACAGGGAAGGAATTCCAGAGGGGCAGGGACACTGAAGGTGGGGGTCATTTGGGGTCATCTAAGAGTCTGCCTGCCACAGCCTCTATGGTCTCCTCTCCACCTGACAGCCAGAGATAGCATTTTAAAAACCTGATATTTTGAGAAAAAACATAAAAATTAAAAAATTAAAACTTGATATTTTGAGATAATTATAGATTCCAAAGATTGTCTTTTTTGTGTGTGTTTTAATTTTGACATCTGAAGCTATACAAAGGTACACTTATAAACTTCATGGGAATGTTGTACACACTCAGTAAAGTGAAAACTGTGCAATATCACTTAGTATCTCAAAATCAGGAACATACTTTTTAATTGTTTAAACACAATCCAAGAATTAAAAGCAAAATCAAAATCCATCTGGTCATACTAATCATCAATTAAAAATGTCACCACTTACTATTTGATAAAACATTCAGTATCTAGTAGGGGATATGGGAAGTGACTTCAGATGGTCACTTGTGCTCAGTTGAGAAGGTCTCTTGAGTAGCTATGGGACCGACCAAAGGTGGGTACAACCAGATCTAGAACAGCAAGTAAGGTTCCACCACAGTCCCTGTAGTTTTCACTCTTTTCCTTTGTCAGTTAGAAGTGAACAATGAGAATTAAATATTTCTCTTTTCACATACACAAAGTATGTTGTGAAAGCATAGTTCCTTACAAACATGTGCGTGCTAAGTCACTTCAGTCGTGTCCAGCTCTTTGCGACCCCATGGACTGTAGCCCTCCAGGCTCCTCTGTCCATGGGATTTTCCAGGCAAGAATACTAGAGTGGGTTGCCATGCCCTCCTCCAGGGAATCTTCCTGACCCAGGGATCAAAACCATGCCTCTTCAATCTCCTGCATTGGGAGGCGGATTCTTTACCACTAGCGCCACCTGGAAGCCCCAGTAGTACTGCTAGACGGCGCTGACTGCTTTCAGAGCTTGAAGGAGACCCCCTAATGAAGGCCGTGAGGTAGCAGAAAACTTCCTGAAAGAGCTCATACTTGTGCTGAACACCGAAAGATAGACTAGGTATTACTTAAAAAGATATGAGGGTGAAGAAATGTTCTAGGCAAGAAATAAAAACAGGTGCCAAAGCACAGAAGTGAGAACTGTTTAAAGGAATGTTTCTATTTTAAGTAGTTTAAAAAATGATGCATAAATGTATGTAGCAAAAGCATTAATCATCTCTGACCCTGGAAAGATCAATTCTGTCTTTTATATTACAAACAAAAACAGCTTTAGTTTTCTTGAATCCCTTATCCAGTAATACTTGAAAAGGAAAACAGAAATTATTTATTTTTACTCTCAACATGTCTGTGAAAAGAGTTAAATTAAAAAACCAAGAACACTGAAATACCCAAGTCTATTTTGTCACATAAAATATTATCTTTAAGGGTACATTTGATAGTAAAGGCTATACATGCAGTTTTAAAATCTATAAATACGAAAGGCATTTTTGTATTTTGACCACAGAAGATGTCATTTTAAAATGTAAATCATTTTACATATCATGTCAGCCATCTGCTCAAAATCTGTCAGTGGCTTCCCAGGGTTCAAAGTCCTTATCATGACCCACGAAATCCTTTAGGAACCTCTGCAATTTTTCTGATCCCCCTTTTTTCCACTTTCCCCTGTGCTTCCTTCCTTTCTGGGACAGGCCTCCATTATTTCTGTCAAACCTACTCCGTCTCAAAGCCTTGACCTTGCTGTTTTCTCTTGGGGGGGATCCACAGGCTCCATTCAGATCTCTTCAGAAGTGACCACTCCTCAGGTGCCACCCCTTGCCACCCTAATGGAAACCACCCTTGGTTTCCACTCCCTTGAATGTGTAAGTTGCTCAGTCATGTCCGACTCTCTGCGATCCCATGGACTGTAGCCCTCCAGGCTCTTCTGCCCATGGTATTCTCCAGGCAAGAATACCGGAGTAGGTAGCCATTCTCCTCTCCAGGGGATCTTCCTGACCCAGGGATTGAACCTGTGTCACCTGCATTGCAGGCAGATTCTTTAGCATCTGAGCCTCCTTTTTCTGTGTCATATATGACTTACTTGACTTGTATATTTTTTTTGTATCCTCTAGTAGAATATTAAACTCCAAGAGTGCAGGGCTTGGTTTTATATTTGCCCGTGTCCTCAGTGCCTAGGACAATGCCTTGCCATAAACTGGTGACAAATATAATGTGTCCCTCTGGATTGAATCGTGTGGAAGTGATAAAGCTCATATCCACCAAAAGACAAAGGAGGAATAAGATGATTTCCATGATGTCCTTACCCTGTGCCCTCATGCCGTCTTCTGTCCTTGGACTGGCAGTTGAGTCACTCCAGTCCACCAACACCAACAAGGAGACATCATTGAGATTTCTGAATCTGGATGCTGTCCTGCTAGGGTGTTGAAAATCCAGAGTCTGGGAAAACTGTTTGCAATCTCTTTCAATCTCCTTTGTTTCAGAATGAGAAACAGCACCCCTTCTTTTGGGAGCTCCTTAGTGAGGTGTAACACCTTTTATGGCTGAGAGAGAGGAGGTGGGAAAACACAGGCTGATGAAGGTGTCAACTGGGACAACAGGGGATCAAAGGTCAGTCTTGTGGGCATTTGTTGTAAGCACCATAACTTCCATTCAAGCCTCCTGCACAGTGATGGGGGAAAAGCCAAAGGCTGAATGGTTTATGTTGTTGTCTTTACTTCAATAATAAAACATTTTAGTGGAGAGTTTCTGATACACCTTTTAGTATGTGAGGCTTTTATCCAGGACTCTGTCCTAACTTGTGAGAAGATGCTGGAGGATAGTGCAAGGGCTGGTAGAGGGAGAGACTATGTGATTTTTATCATTGTATGGTGAGGGGGAAAAAAAGGGCTCTCCTTTGTCAAAGAGGAGCCTTTGCTTTATACACATTGCTGCTGGAAAATTGACAGGAACAGGGAGAAGAGCCTGTGGCTGCTATTGTTTTATGGAATTTTTCTTCCTCTAAAATGATAGAATCTTTTATATAGCGCATGGATTATTTTTTTCTGAGTAGCACCTGAATGTGAGAAGTATCTCTATGGAGTAAATAGAATGATCTCTGGGGAATAAATTGTGTGTCAGCATCTTCATTTTCTGGGCCTGGTGGACTTTCAAAGGCCTTTTCTTTTTTTTTAATTTCTCTTTCTTCTCAAAGCCATAACATTAGAAAACAACTGCTCCATGGTATCTAGAAATCAATTAAAACAGAGAATACTAATTTGTCTTAGTCTCTATTTTCTCACCTTTAAAATGGGGTTGGACACCTGAAACTAATTTAATATTGTGAATCGGCTATAGTTCACTTTAAAAAATGGGCTTGATAGTCACACTGTACACGATTATCAGGAAGATTAGACAGTATAACCACAGCTCTACATGCAAGAGTTTTATAAATAGCGGTCCTTCCATAAATTGTTCTCATCATTGTTTTAATATTATTGTTAGAAGGAAGTAAACTAAAGGGTTTAAACCATAGCCTTAAACAGCAATTTAAGGAAGCAGTAATTCCAAAGACTAAATGACCAAAGAGAAAGCGAGTTTGTTGTGATTTTGTATCAGCTTGTACAACTTTCAGCTGTAACCCAGTAAAGTATTGCTTTCCTTCTATTATTCAATAGTTAAATATGAAAGGCAATTAACTGGTGTGCTTTTTAACTTCTTACTTAATGTGCGTTAGTCACTCAGTCGTGTCCGACTCTTTGTGACCCCGTGGATTGTAGCCTGCCAGGTTCCTCTGTCCATGGGATTCTCCAGGCAAGAATACTGGAGTGGGTTGCCATGCCCTTCTCCAGGGTATCTTCCTGACCCAGAGAAAACCCAGGTCTCCTGCGTTGCAGGCAGATTCTTTACCATTTGAGCCACCAGGGAAGCCCTTTACTTAATGCTTTAAAAAATAAATTTTACTTAAAAATAGATTTTGTATTAACACGGTTCAAAATTCAAATGCCTCAAAGAATGCAATCATTCTTCTGTCCTCCTGTCTCCTCATGCCTATCTGGAGGCAACCATGCTACTAATTTCCTAATAGCCTAGTTCTATATAAAAACTTGTATATATTTCCTCCTCTACACAAACTGAAGCACAAAATAGCACTTGCTGTTCTGCATCTTCCTTTTTTCACTTAGAGAATTTTATCCACAATAATCCTCATTTTTTATGGTTAGGTATAATTCTTTGTATGGATGAACAAAATTTACATCTTCCATTAATGATCATCAGGTTGTTTCAGCCTGTTGCTATCACAGACAGTGTTGCAGTGAATAATCTTGTGAATATCTCACTTCTCGAAAACGCAAGTAAACCTGAAGGATGAAAGTCACAGAGGAATAATATTGATGGGAATCACCGAAGTGCACTCCAGAGCACTCACATCAGTCTTTACCTTCACCAGCCATGTGTGAGCAAGCCTGTTTCCCCCGCCCACACCGGCTCAGTGCCCTTCCAGGCGTCCTTCAGCTTTGCTATTTTGATGGGTAACGCTTTAATTTCCTTTTCTCTTGTTATGAGTATAATCGAACATCTAAAAAATATGCTTAAGAACCTTTCCTGCAAACTGTTGGTCCTCTCCTTTGCCCGTTTCTCTATTGGGCTGTTGGTAAATGGGATATTAAAGGTCAGAGTGAACTGGATAGTGGGAAGAAAGAGTTCTTTTTTTTTTTTTTTTTTTATGTGGACCATTTTAGAAGTAGTTATTGTATTCATTACAACATTGCTTCTGTTTCATGTTTTGGGGTTTTGGCCATGAGGCATATGGGATCTGAGCTCCCTGATCAAGGATCAAACTGGCAAACCCTGCACTGGAAGCTGAACACTCAAGCGCTGGACCACCAGGGAAGTCCCATGAAATATGTTTTAACATTGATGGACTATATTCAAATCCTGCCTCAATCTTTTATCAGTTATGTAAATACTTTTGTGCTTCAGTTTCCTCATTTCTAAACTGATGATAACAATGCCTTCTTCACAGCACTCTAGGAAGGAATAAAAGAGATAACTAATGAAACACATTTAATGCTTATTTAGCCCTTAGTAGGTGCTCAATAAATCAGGTTTTTTCTTCTTTTACTTATGAAGATTACAATAAACATTTTCATATTCCTAAGGAGTCACATATAAGTTATCTGGGGGGAAAAAGGAAGAAAGAAAAAAAGGCGTGGAGAGGAAGGAATCAAGGGTAAGACAAAGAAGACATATTTCTTGGCTTGAGCATCTTCAGTCCCTTTATATCTTATTGCCCAGTATGCTTCTAAAACACTTGTTCCTCTGAAGATGATTGGGGAATACAGGCTAATTTTAATATTATCACAAGCAAAACATAATTAAAGAAGTAAATCTGCCCAGATGCTCATTCTGTGTTACAAAGTCAATATGTCGTGTGGCTTTAAAAAGCCACTTGTGCCCTGGCATTATCTGGTGGGTTCTTGGGGCCTCACAGAGAATCTTATAGTCAGCTCTCCAGAAGGTTTGCTGCACTGACACAGAGCATTATTTCTTTTTGTTCACAAAATAACAAGAATGTCATCTTCTCAACTCTTCTTCTGGGCAGATATGTGTTCCTCTCCTGTGTATCACTGGTGCCTAGCTCAGTGTCAAGCACACAGGAGAGGCTGAATCAAAATGCATCGTGGACTGAACCTGTGCTTTTGAAATTTAATATGAGTCAAGGTTAAAACCCCAAATGAAGAATTACAAACATCTATGACCTTCAGAAAGGACAGTGACGCACTCTTCTTCTCTATATCTGTTTAAATGCCAGTTTTGTCTGGAGAGCCATGAGTTTCAATGTTTTTTAGTTCACCACATCCTATTTTTATTTCAATTTCCTCTCTCTGACTCACCAAATGTGATCTGCTGTACATTCATTTGAAATAAAATTAATTGTAAATCTGTTTTGTGAATTCTTTAATATCTCATGAGGTAAATGGAGAGGCTGGAAGGTGTTATGAAGCCTGATGGAAAATCACACTCTGGAGACCCCAGGATGTGATATTTTGATAGCACCATAGATGGTGAATGCTGAGGACTTTCACATATTTTCTCTGTTCCTAAGTATTTAAAGCTTAGACAGTATATTAAAAAGCAGAGACATTACTTCGCCAACAAAGGTCTGTCTAGTCAAAGCTGTGGTTTTTCTAGTAGTCATGTATAGATGTAAGAGTTGGACCATAAAGAAAGCTGTGTGCCTAAGAATTGATGCTTTCAAATTGTGGTGGTGGAGAAGAATGTTAAGAGTCCCTTGGATAGCAAGATCAAACCAGTCAATCCCAAAGGAAACCAACCCTGAGTATTCATTGTAAGGACTGATGCTGAAGCTGAAGCTCCAATACTTTGGCCACCTGATACAAAGAGCTGACTCACTGGAAAAGACTCTGACGCTGGCAAAGATTGAAGGCAGGAGGAGAAGGGGGCGACAGAGGATGAGATAGTTGGATGGCATCATCAATTCAATGAACATGAGTGTGAACAAACTCTGGGAAATAGTGAAGGACAGGGAAGCCTGGCCTGCTGCAGTTCATGGGGTCACAAAGAGTCAGACAGGACTTAGTGACTAACCAACAACAAACCGTTTAAAAATTCGTCGCTCTGTTCTTTGTAGGCGAAGGTCACGGTCTCATATGAGTGAACATGTCCTGTGCTTCAGCCATGTAAGCTCTCCAAGCTAAGAATAAGAAGGTCTCAGAAGCCCCACCTTTACTTGCTGACCCTGGAGGGTAAGAGCTCTGTGGTTCACTTTAGAAAGAGCACACACGTTACTGCAAAAAGCTCATCGGGGCTTCTGCCAACTTGTCTGCTGGCCTATGGAGAGCTGCTTCTCTGTGTGTGTGCTGAAAAGCCACTTGCAGACCCCTCCTCTTTGCTTGTGTCCCCCCCTTGCAGGGTAGGGGGAGCCAGGGTGGGGTGAGGTGAGGTAGGAAGGAGGGATCTGGAGGTTCCTCATCGTGCCGGCACACTCAGTCAGAGAGGCTGCAGGAATGAACCCCCAATCTCTTCCTGTTGTAACACACTTTAGCCTTAGGAATACTTTTCAGACTTGGCAGGAAGGTCACATGTATAGAGAACATGCCTGTCTGGGCTCTGAGCCTGGCGTGGAGCCCAGAGTGCCAAGTGAGATCACATTCAGTCCTCAAGCTCCAAAGATGTGCTGTTTGCATCGGACCCTTTGCCCCTCCTTTCCCCTTTCTCATTTTTATCCAAAATGGACAATCGTTGCTGTTTTCTTCAGGGAATGTGCCATAGAGTGAACAAAGGCCACATGTCCTGATGAGTTTTGTCTCTTGCTAGCTGATCTGGTAAAGAAGTGTGGACCTCAAGTTCATGGTACCACTGGTTTGTGACACAGCCTCAAGATACCCCTGTTCCTGGGCCCTGGAACCATGGGGAATTGACTTAGCAGCGTCAGCCTGGTTCAGCTTTTGGGCTTGAACATACGGTTCAGGATAGGAGCTTAGTAGAAGCTCTCACAAGGAAGAGCTTGCCAGGAGTGGGAGAGTGACTCGGCAGGGACTCAGGAAGCATGAGGCTAAACACTGAAGACCTGGCTCGTCAGTCGCAGAGATTATCTGAAGGAGTCGGCGAAGCTGCAGGGATTGAGGAAAGGAATGAGGTAGTGCAGGCTGACAAACTGCTTCAGTCTCCATGTACGCCCTTGTTTCCTTCTTGTTGTTTCAAAATCAGCAACAAAATTTGAGAGGTGTGGATGTAATATTCAAGTGTTATACAGCTGACATTATTGTTTGTATTTGTGTAACTTGCTTTTTGGGTGACATGAATTCAGTAGGATACGGTCAAGAGGCAGCTGAATTCTTCCTCCTACTGGTGCCCATAATCACACTTGGTCAGACCTCTGTCCAAGGTGTCTTGAATGTGTCTAGGGTAGCAATGAAGTTCTTTGGTTTCTTGTTAACTTACTGGGGTTTCATATCATTTATAATAGCATTTCAGCAGTTCCTCTTGTGTTTTTCAAATATTCATCATATCAAATAAAAATAGTGGAGGTTTAAGTTTTTCCTCTCTAACTTTTGTGCTTTTAATTTCATTTTCTTTCATAAGTGTGTCTATTCCAGTGTAGTGTTAAATGAGAATATTGATAATGGATATTCTTGTCATGTGGTTTTGAAAAGCATAACTGAGGCTACAGTAAAATGCATGCTTTTGTATAATGCGGCTGTCAACATACACTGCTCAAATCTAGTCATTTCTCTTTTAAGAATCTATTCACATTAGAGATTCAGACACTTTATTATTTATCAGGTTCTTCACAGTAGTATTATTTATCGGGTTCATTATAGTAGTATTTATAATGAAAAATTAGAAAAAATCTAAATTTAAATCTAAATTAACACTGAATTATGGTATATTCATATGATGAAATAAGGCTGAGTTATTTATTAGCACATAACAAATTACCCCAAAAATTAGTGGCTTAAAATAATATTTATTATCTCACACAATTTCTGTGGATAACAAACCCAGGGACACCTTAGCTGGATGGCTCTGCCTTAGGATATATCATGAGATTTTAGTCAAGTTGTTGACCAGGCCTGTGGTCATCCGAAACCTTGACCGGGGCTGTAGGTTCTGCTTTGCCGGTGACTCCCATGCATGCTTGAAGACTTAGTGCTGGTTGTTGGCTGGAGGTCTCAATTCCTCACCATATGGACCTCTCCAGAGGTCTAGAGCTGTTCCCTGCAGCAAGTGATCCAAGAGAGAGCAAAGTTGAAACAGCATCTTTTTTGAAGTCATGCTGGGTTTGTTTTCTAATATTCTATGTGTTGCACAGATTAGCCCTATTCAATGGTGATAGGGACCTCAATAGGGACATGAAATCAGGAGGCAAGAATTACTGGGGGTCATTGGAAAGGCTGGTTACTACAGTCTGTGCCCTGGCCTCCGATGATTCTCACCCTCACCCATGCAAAATACAATCACCCTTTGACAAGGTGCTCAAAAGTTTCAGCTAAGTCAGGTGCAGAGGTAGATGAAGCTCTTCAAGAATAGTTTCTTCAGTATATAGTTCCTGTGAAATGAAGTATTTCCTATCATAACAATAAACAAGGATGTCACAGCCATCAGGGATTCCAGCCCTCCAAATGTGATTTTCTGAGCCCAGGAATAACAATGCCTGTTTTCTGGCAGAGTCAACCACCCCCCACGGTGAGCACTGGCCCCAGATAGCTGAGAAATGTAAGAAAGGAATGAGTCTTGCATCTTCCCATACATAGAGAAGCGCTAAATTCCTTAACTTGAGGTATCTGGCTTCCTTAATTAACAATAATTTTTTGATGTTCAGACTACTTGCCCGTTATTACAAGTTTACCTTTCTCCTCCCCCAAGCCTCCTCAGAACAGTTCTCTCAGGGTTACTTGAACTGCTATCTCCTGGGCTTGAAGTCCTAAAAATTCCCACCAAATAAAACTTAACTCTCAACTTCTAGGTTGTGACTATTTTTTAAGCCAGCATTCCAAGTACAGTTCAAGTACAGTTCCTCTCAATCTGAAGACCTGTGGATTACAGAGGCAAGTTACCTGCCCCCTCCCACACTTGATATATACTGGTGCGATAGCCTTTAAATAATATTACAGATACTGCCATTCAAAATGGGGAGAACAGAAAGCACACAGAAGTCACTGCTTCATAGAAGTTCTAATATCCAGCTAAGTAAATGTGGAAAAGTTCCTTAAATAAACTTGGGTCCACTCTTTCCTGGGAATGATTCTCTATAGCTCCTGGTTCTACCCTCTGAGCTCTTAGTTCTGCCCTCTGATTCTTCCTTCCTGTTCCATTAAAGGCAACCCATGATTTGCAGCTTAGAGATAGTCTTACCCTACTTCCTGCCTCTCAAAGTTTGACTGTCTGAAGGCCTCTTTTCACTTTGTATGGTTTCTGTCCATGCAGTCCACCCTGATAATGTTTCTGCCAATATTAATTTAAAAACAAAAACAAAAACAAAACTCTGTAGGTTACCTGCAACAGGGCAGTTAAGTGGGGTTTATTCCATTAGTTAAAAGTCACACCATAAATCTCTTCAAGATAAGCCCTTTTCTACCTTGGGCTGTTGAAACTGCAGAGGGTCAATGTCCGTAAACTTTCAGAAGCCCTAGAGTTCTCTGAAGTACTACCTTAGATTTTCCTTAATCAGTAAATGAGATTTTTATAGTCACAACCTCAACTTCATCTTTAGACCATGTTTTCCTGGAAAAGCCCTGCATTTGTTCTTTGCCTGGGAGCTATTTTACAATTTTAGCATTTTCTGTCATCTGGAAAATTTCAGAAGCAGAAAGTCTTGACTCCTTTTTATTGAATAATTCTTCCTTCTGCTTATCTCTCCTCTTACATTTTGCTATAAGAAACCAAGCAGTACTTTCAACACTGCCTGGAAATCTCCTTAGCTAGATCACTTAGCTCATTAGATATATTTCTCCTCCCCCCCATATTTTTGCATATGACAGTTGCTAAATTTTCTGTCATATCTAACAAGAATCTCTTATCTTTTAGTTCCCGGTAATATTTTCCAGATTTTTCCTCTGAGTCCTTACCAATGGCATCCTTGAAGGTCATCAGGCTTCTGCTAAGTTTCTTCAATGTACCTTAGGCTTTTACTTCTGAGTTTTCCCTGTCATAAAGGCACCCCCACATTTTAGCAGTTTTGTTATGATAGTGCCCCACATCTGATACCAAAGTCATAATTATTTATATGCAACATTATTCCAAAATGTATATATTTAAAATAATAAATATTAATCCCTACAATTTCTGTGGATCTGGAACCCAGGAGCAGATTAGCTTGGTGATTCTGTCTCAGCCTCTCACGTGGTTACGATCAAGGTGTCAACCAGGGCTGCAGCCATCCAAGAAGCTGACTGAATGGGAGGATCTACTTGTATGGTGACAACTCAAATATTAATACCTAGCAAATTGGTGCTGGTTATTGGCAGGAGACCTCAATTCCTCACCACATGGACCTCTCTGAAGTGGATGACTGGAGTCCTCATTACATGTCACCTGGCTTCTCCTATACTGAGCAAACCAAAAAAGGTGAAAACTGCAACATCTTTTATGACATAGTCTTGGAAGTCAAACTGTTTTTCTGAAGTATCTTATTGGTTATGCAGGTCACCTCTGCTCAATGTGAAAAAGTACTGCATAGGGTCATGAACACCAGGAGGCTGTAATGACTGGGGTTGTCTTGGAGGCTGGCTACCACATGTCATAAATAATTATGTTAGATATCTAAAATAAGGTGTTTGAAAAACCTTAATAATTGGTTAAATGAAAGAAATTCATTTAATCTGTTATTAAAAATAACTTTTATGTTATCTGAGTATGCTTTTTCATGCAGAAAAGATAGATCAGAAGGAAAACAAAAATTTTAGCTTTGTTTATTTCTAGGTGAGTGGATTGTGAATTTTAAAGTTTTGTTTGTTTTACTTTTTTGTGTATCTTTTTTTTTTAATTTTTTGTGTATCTTTGAAACATAACACTAGTGTATATAAACAATTTTATAATGGACAAACTCATGAATTTTGAGGGCACAATTAGAATAATGATTTATAATTTTTGTTCCTTTAAGAAACAAACAATATCATCTTCCCTTAGTTTAAAAATGAAAATTTCTATACTCTTTTAAAAAATCAATGATAATTTTAAATGGTTGGAGCTGTTAACTTCCAGTTTGGCAATTGATGATTTATTAAAAGAAAAATCGGGAGTTCCCTGATGATCCAGTGGTTAGGGCTCCACGCTTCCACTGCAGGGGGCACAGGTTTGATCCCTAGTCAGGGAACCAAGATCACACAAGATATGTGGTTAGGCAAAAAAAAACTTTTTTAATCATACTGCCAAATTTTAAGTTAATATTTGTACTAGCACACATAGATCATGTGTGTATGCATATGCATACATGAGTGTGTTCAATAGTAAAAGGAAGAAAAAGACTTCTTTAAAGGTCATTCCTGCAAGTCATTGCTCAGTAAAATATTCTTTGGGCTATTTAAATTCAACATTAATTTACAAGTACAAACTTTTAGATTTTCTCTTTCATTTGAACACCTGCCTCCACAATTTCTCCTGAAAAGATGAAGTTTAAAGATTCCCATAAGATTATTTGAAATAGAAAGACAAAGCAAAGTTTAAAATCAAGCTGTAGGTGAACTTCTAAAAATACACCAGGCTTGAGTTTTTTTGAAGCTCTTTCTGAAAATTAATGCAGAAGTTATTTTCTTTCCTTTGGGTGTGAGGACAGTCCATATTCATGAAGCAGAGCTCAGGATGCTGGGAGCCTTTCCTAAGTATTCTGTATCCACTCAGATCAGAGCCACTGTGGCTGTTTGTAAAGTTTCATTGTACAAAGGTGTCCACTGGGGGCTGGTGGTGCTGAAATTCCAGCTCACACGTCCTTATCCAGCCGTGAGGGGAAATGTGGCTTTCCCCCTCCTGTTTCACAAAAATGTCTCCAGATGGGCTAAGAGTGAATTCTATCACTCCTTTGTATTATGAACCCTAGGAAAACTTAGGCATTTTATTCAAATTACCAAAAATGATACTAAAATATAGGGAGTGAGTAGAGACTGAAGGGAGATAAAAATGTTAAGGATTTGGTAGCCAGTTATAATAGGTTCATGAACTCACATGGAGTATGAAAAAAATTTTCAGGATTTTGTTTCATTTTATTTGGTTTCATCTTTCCCCATTGCCCATCTTTTGAATAAAATGTACTGGAAGAGTAGGAGGGGACATTTTTTCTTTCAGGTGCTACTTGTCTTTTCATTTTCACGCTACCAAAGCAGGGTTCAGTACAACAGAAACAGAAGGAAAGTCTCAGAAGAGATGGGAATTTAAAGTCACCAGTCTGCTAGGAAGCAACCTTGTTTCCTCATTCCCATGGGAATAAAAATTTGTTGGGATCTGTAGACACCACAGAAATACATGACTCTGCTGTTGCTGCCCTCTGTCTGTGTCCAGGGAAATGGATTTCAGATCCTTCTTCCATTTGATAAAGGAGACATACCAGCCACTTCTTTTCCATGCCTTTCTGACTGTTGTTCTTTCACTGACTATCTTGTTATTTTATATTATTTTTGGTCATGGTTCTCCTTAAAGTCCGACCACTGTAGTTCTAGTCTGTAACTGGAAGGTCCACAAACATCATCTAGCCCAAACCAAATACATAGCATGTGAGGAAAAGGAGTTCTGAAGAAATAACACTGAGGCCAAGATATGTTAGAACTCAGGTTTGCAGCTCCCAGCCCAGAATGTTTCATATCCACTTTGCTTTCTCCTTGTAGTATGTCCATTTCAGTAAATAGCATTTACTGAAATAGCATTCTGCATTTCTCATATCTCACTAGCTATTTGGGGCACAGACATCATGCACCCCCTAGGCACAAGTGCCTCAGCCGTGTTTATTCCTTCAGCCATAAACAGCTCTTCTTATGTAGATCATTAGCACCAAGGGCTGCCTGCTACTCACCAGCTATGTTTAGATGTGTTTGAATCCCATTTGGGCCATAAGTCAGACATCAGCTATAATATCCTGTAATAGCACATAATATTTTATCTGTTTGGAAATCTCATTACAGGTAGACCGTGTTTGAATATGCTTTGTTTTATCGTGCTTCACAGATACGGTGGTTTTTTTGGTTTTTTTGTTTTTGTTTTTTTTACAAATTGAAGGTTTGTGGCACCCTGCACTGACTGAGTGTACTGGGGCCACTTTTCCTATAACATGTGCTCACTTTGTGCCTCTGTGTCACATTTTGGCAATGTTTCAAACTTTTTATTATTATTATATTTGTTAAAGTGATCTGTGACAAGTGATATTTGCTACTACTACTACTCACTAAATGTTCAAATGATTGGCATTTTTTTTTTTTTAGCAATAACATATTTTTAAATTAAAGAATATACTTTTTTTAGATGTATGCTATTGTAAACTAGACTGCTGCTGCTGCTGCTAAGTCGCTTCAGTCATGTCCGACTCTGTGCGACCCCATAGCGCCGTATGATGTAAACACGACTTTTATATGCACTGGGAAACCAAAAAATTTGTGTGACTCACTTTATTGCAATACTCAGTTTATGGTGTTGGTTTGGAACTGAAGCTGCACTATCTTTGAAGTCTGCTGATATGAGAGTATTGGGCCTTGCTTTCAACAATCTTTTCTTTCACTTCATTATTTTTTTAAATTTTTTATTTTGTAGTGAAAGTTTGTCAGTCATGTCTGACTCTTTGCAACCCCATGGACTATATATAGTCCATGGAATTCTCTAGGCCAGAATACTGGAGTGGGTAGCCTTTCCCTTCTCCAGGGAATCTTCCCAACCCAGGGATCAAACCTTGGTCTCCCATATTTCAGGTGGATTCTTTACCAGCTGAGCCACTAGGGAAGCCCAAGAATACTGGAGTGGGTAGCTTATCCTTTCTCCAGGGGATCTTCCCGACCCAGGAATCGAACCGGGGTCTCCTGCATTGAAGGTGGATTCTTTAAAAACTGAACTATCAGGGAAGCCCTTATTTTGTATTGGGGTATAGCCAATTAAGGAAAAGGCAATGGCAACCCACTCTGGTACTCTTGCCTGGAAGAACCCATGGACGGAGGAGCCTGGTAGGCTGCAGTCCATGGGGTCGCTAAGAGTCGGACATGACTGAGCGACTTCACTTTCCCTTTTGTGCATTGGAGAAGGAAATGGCAACCCACTCCAGTGTTCTTGCCTGGAGAATCCCAGGGACGGGGGAGCCTGGTGGGCTGCCATCTATGGGGTCGCACAGAGTCGGACATGACTGAAGCGACTTAGCAGCAGCAGCAGCATAGCCAAATAACAATGTTGTGATAGTTTCAGGTGAGCAGGGAAGGGACTCAGCCATACATATGCATATGTCCCTTCTCCCCCACCTTTTCTTTCACTTTAAACCATATTGTGTCTCTATTTATGTGAAAATCTCCCCAGGATCAATCCGCAAAGGTGTTTTCTCCCCCTATTAAAAGTGTGACATAAATTATAATTCAGTTGATACTTTTGTAGTTATTCAAAGGTTATGATTAGTTTTTAGGGTGGTCTTTAAAAACTTCAACTCATGTGTTAGGATGTTTCACAGTATTCTCAGGAAAAAACACACCAAACATCTGATTTGATAACGTGACTGTGCCAAGTAGCTTGAAATTTCTCTACGTTAGGTGTTTAGAAGGTTGGCAGGTTTCAGACCCTATTTTGTTTTAGATAGAAACAGGTTTCATTAACAGGATGAACTCAGGAAACTCAGGGGATAGAGTAAAAGTGAAATTTTTGTTTAAACTCTTTGCTTATAAAAATGGAAGCCTTTATTCCAGTGTTTGGGAAGCATGTGAATCTGAACATGGCAGGATCTAGGATGATCTGGGCTCTTACAGTGCCTGAGTGACATCGTTACTGGAACCAGTGATCTTTATGGAGTCATTTGGATATTAATGTAGACGGGGCTGACTGTTGATCTCAAGGTGTAGCTGGTGTGTAGTTTTGTCTTCAAATAGACGTCCTTGATGTTATATCATTAGTCTTACTTATCTTGTCCTCCTAAACCTTCAGGCCCAAGAAGCCTGCTTTGGGGAGAGCTGCCAGCCTGTACTGCTGGTGGTGCTCAGGGCCTCCCACCACATGTAGGAGCCCTGGGTGGGTTCCAAAGTGACAGGAGAACTTTGTGTTCACTGTCGGTCCTCAATCTTAAATAAAGACCATTTCAGAAGCATTAGGGGAGAGCCACAGCAGGACTATCCTGAGAACCTGAAAGAGTGGATTCCCCCAAGACTACCCTCCACACCAACAGTCCAACAGGATTTATGCCTTTTAATTTCCAAGATTTCTAAAAAGCATGAAACCCAGTACTACCCCTTCATCAAGATTAGATTTAGGCAGTATGACAGTGTGCTTTGATCAATGGAAATCTTGTGAGCAGACAGGAAACCTACAAATGCCATTTGATGATTAAAACAACTGAAAGAGCCAGACTGTTTGTAACTAGATTTTTTTAAAAATTGAAGTATAGTTGATTTATAATGTTGTGTTAGTTTCAAGTGTACAGCTAAAGAATATATATACATTCTTTTCAGATTCTTTTCCATTATAGATTATTACAAGATATTGAATATAGTTCCATTGTGCTTTAAAGTAGGTCCTTGTTGTTTGTCTATTTTATAAATAGCTGTGTGTACCTGTTGATCCCAAATTCCTAGTTTATCTGCTGCCCTCCTCAACTCTTCCCTTTTGGTAGCCATAAATTTGTTTTCTATGTCTGTGAGTCTGTTTCTGCTTTGTAAATAAGCTCATTTGTATGATTTTGTTTAGAGTCCACATATAAGTGATGGCATGTGATATTTGATTTGTCTTTCTCTGTCTGACTTACTTCACGTAGTATGACAATCTCTGGGTACACCCATGTTGCTGCAAAGGGCATTATTTCATTCTTTTTTATGGCTGAGTAATATTCCATTGTATATATGTATCACATCTTTTTTATCTATTCCTCTGCTAATGGATACTTAGATTGCTTCCATATCTTGACTATTGTAAATAATGCTGCCGTGAATATTTGGGTGCATTCATCTTTTCAAATTAGAGATTTTTATAACTAGCATTTGGATTAAATATTGACCAGCATTATTATTTATTTATTTGTTCAATGAATGAATGGTTTGTTCAGCTAACACTCAGTAAGGGCTTACTTCAGTGATCTTTCATCAAGGGACCTGAACTCTCTGCACTACAGATTTCACAAATGAGCTGTGAGATTCTGGTCAGAACACACGTTTTATTTTGATACAGATGAGAGCATTTGTGATTGTAGTGGTGTCTGGTCTCTAAGGTTGAACAGGTCCTGTTGTGGAACCATGGAGAGTGGGACACAAACTTGCTACAAGAGAGAGCAACTATGAGGAGGAGTAGGTCAGTGGCCTGAGAGACCATTTCCAGGTCACAGAAGATCTCTGACTCTGAAAGGATATGAAAAAGTATGATCAGGGTTGGAAACAACTTTTCTTCAACAGCAACACTGTTCTGAAGGGTGAGCAAGTGAAGATTGCAACAACTGAGTTTTACAGACTTTATAGAGATTGTTCTCCTTGGGAGTGATCTTGGTAATTTGCTGCTGACTTTTTCAGCTCGCAGTCTAAGCTATACCCAGATAATTATAACGAAGAGGAGTTAAAAAAAAATGTTGGGGTTGGAGAATAGGGGGAGTTTATTTTTAACTAAGTCACAAAAGGGCAGAAAGGGAAATTCAGGGATGTGATCAAGGTGAGCAAAGTCCGTTCTGGGCTGAGAAAATGGCAGACTGGTGGCAGATGGTTATCATAAACAAGAACCTTCCCTTTTCCCCCATTTGTTTATGTACCTTTTCAAATCACTGATGTGGATAGAAAAGGATCAATGTGCATCCTCATCTTAAAATAGTTTACTATTGTACTTAATCATTTAGTGCTCTAATTGTACCCAGTTGCGGGCCAATGGGGCCCATTTGACCTGTTACTTAAGTTCTGGTAACAGGCTGCCATTAGTTCCCCCTTCCATGAAAGAATACTATGTGTTCGTGTAGATAACAGGTAGAGGCTATACTTTCCAAACTCCCTTGCAGCTAGAATGGCAATGCAACTAGGTTCAGGCCAATAGCATGTGAACAAAAGTTCCGTGAGCCACTTCTGAGCCATCTCTTTAGAGACGAAGCCACTTCTCCATGCTCTCTCTTTGCCAGACATGAAGGCAAGCCCACTTCACCTCCACGGATGATGGCAATACCCCAGGAGATGGGGAAGTAACAGGATGTTCCAGGATGTGAGGAACCTGGATCCCACAGTGGGAGCAGCACTGCCCTACCAGCTCTGTGCCACTCACCCCTGGACTGCTTCAGGAGAAAAAATTTAAGGCTCTCTATTTTATTCTTTCTTTGTTATAGCAGCTTAACTTGAAGTCTATTGCAATTCGCAAAGACACAGTAATGTTAAACTGCAGGGTATGTTCAGAGAAAGCGTCGTGACTGGAGAGTGGAGAAGGGTTAGGGAGTGGTGGGAGGTGGGGCAGAAAAGGCAGCACTTAGTATAGTTTCATGTCAGGAAATCATGACTGGGCTTGTGTCTCGAGACAGAGGACGTAATGGGCTGGGAAGGGTCAGCCTTGGTCTTAGTTGTGAGGTCTGTCCTCTTCTCCATAGTGAATCCTGCATCCAAAACAAACAGCGAATGGCACTCAGCACTGGCCTCTCACAGCCTGGGTCCTGAAACACTGGCCACATGTTGTCATACATCACGCCCCTGCTCTTCCTCCAGACCTCCCAACTTCTCATTTTGTGATTCATCTTTCAGTCAATAGCTTTATCTTGCCCCCTGAATTTCCTGTAGCTGTGCAGTCTACATCCTGACTTGTGCCCTGCCCTCTGCAGAGACCCCCCCACTGAATACACACCAGACCCGGGGCCACACTTTGGTGGAGCACTGCAGAAACTTACCACCCTTTTGTCAAATCTGACAGGTATTCTACTTCCAAGAAAAACTAATGGGGGAATTTCTCCATCCATGTTCAGTTTTGCTGCTCTCTTGTTAATGAATTCTCCTATGTTTACTTCCTACTGGCTGTGGTTGACAATTTGGAAAATTACTTTAGAAAAAATATGGATTTTAAAAGTCTTATTTCCAATATTCAGGAAAACAGCACTTTTTTTTTTTTCAACTTTCGTTTCAAACTCTTTGACCATTCCAGTTCCAAGAATCTTCTACATACCATCAGAGCTCTTTTGTTTGGTAATGTTGAATGTCAGCTTTCTGTGCTCCTGCAAAGTTAAACATCCATCATAGCCCCAAATCATTGCCAAGTCCATCTCCCCTGTAAGGTTTGCTCTCTACCCTCCTCTACCTCATCCTTTCCCCTGGGAGACTGACTTGTGTAGACTGCATCAATAGGCTCCCTTGCCCACCAGCTACCAGGAGGATTCAGCCAGTTGGAGACCCTGGAGGGAGACCAGAGGTTGTAGGGAAAGTATGATCAAGGTGTTTGTCCTCTCTGGTCCCTCCCTTCTGGATTGCGCAGGGTTGGCTGCAAAGTCGGGTGCATCCCTTTTCCAGAGCAGACGGCTCCTCTGAGACGGCCAGACCAGGTCTCAGCACAGATCTTCTCTACGTAACTGCTCCCTCCCTTCTGTTTTGTTTTCTGGTAGCACCGGCTCCTCAGTACTGCTTTGCATGGGGAGCTGCATCTTCCCTCACTGGTTGCTCTAACACTGTCCTTCACTTTTGTAAATATCCTTTATTACACTGTCTTCAGTGATCTAGTTTCAGTGTACCATCTGTTTCCTGCTAGAAAGCTGACTGGAACACTGATTAAGCTAGAGTTGTCTATAACACACCGTAGCACGTGGTCACCGAGAGGGGGCTACTGCGTTAGATGTGCTCACTTGGTCTAAATGATCTGATTCTAACCAGTGCCCCAAGTTCACCTCATATATTTTTGGTTATTTCTTCAGGTCAAAGGATTAGTTCATCCAGCCTTACTGTGGGCATGGGCTGAGAACACATGCTGCTACAGACACAGAGAACAAATGTCTCTCTTCCCCATAGAGTTCTCTTTCCCCCAGGAGCTTTGTTCTTTCTCTCTCCCTCCTTGCCTCTTTTATCTGTTCATCCACCCATCCATCCATCCATCCATCCACCCATCCACCCACCCAGTCACTCATCCATACACCCACCCATCTATCCATACACCCACCCATCCATCCATCCATCCACCCATCCACCCACCCAGTCACCCATCCATACACCCACCCATCCATCCATCTCTGTGTATGTACAGAGACATACATACATGTGTAAATATAGAATTCTTTTTTCTGAGCCAGTTGAAGGTAAATTACATATGGTGTTTTCCCTTTAAATATTTCAGTGTGTATTACCTAAGAATAGAATATTTTCTTACATAACCATGGTACAGTATCAACTTCATAAACTTACATTGATGTAATCTTTCATCTAATCTGGCAGCTGTATCCTGATTTTGTCAGTCAATCTAATAATGTTCTTTCTAGCACTTCATTCTCCTCCACAGGATTCAGTGCAGGGTTGGGTACTGCATTTAGTTGTCATGATCTTTTGGTCTCCTTTAGTCTGAAACACTTTGATGGCCTTTCGTCGTCTTTTATGACATTGACATTTGAGAAACAGAGTCCCCCCTCCCATCCATGCACCGTTCTCTTTAAAAATAGAACAGTCATCATGTTCTGTTTGCCTGATGTTTCTCGGTGATTTTACTGGGGTTGTGCATTGCTGGCCATGATGCTGCACTGGTGAAGTTGTGTCCTTCACGGACTCGTGTGTTAGGAGACACACACTACTCACTGGTGGAGGTAATTCTGATCTCTGCTACATAATTATTAGGTTTTATTTTCTCCCTTGAATTCATAAGCAGGTCATGAGGAGACACTTTAACACATACAAGTGTCCTGCTCCTTATCAAAACCTCCCCCTGGATTGAAAATCCATGGGTGCTTCTTGCTGATCTACTCTCCACTCTGTGGCTGTACAATGATAATGTTCCTTCTCCAGCTCCCCCTGCACGTTAGCCATTTGGCCCTCAGCATTTGACTGTAAGCAGAGTAACCTTCTCCTCTATTGGTGCATATATCTTTTAAAATCTGTGATATAGATTAATTTTTCAATCCCATTTTCCAAGAGTTTATTATTGTACTTAATGTGCTGGTGCTCTAGTGTACCACTGCGAAGACTTTGAGCTGCTTCCCAAGTCCTTGTAACATGCTCCATTATTTATTTATTTATTTATTTTTTTGGCGGATGGAAAAGGAGTAGGGGCTCCATACTTTATTTTTTTCCCCCAATTATTTTTATTAGTTGGAGGCTAATTACTTTACAATATTATAGTGGTTTTTGCCATACATTGACATGAATCAGCCATGGATTTACATGTGTTCCCCATCCTGATCCCCCCTCCCACCTCCCTCCCCATCCCATCCCTCTGGGTCATCCCAGTGCACCAGCCCCGAGCACTTGTCTCATGCATCCAACCTGGACTGGCAATCTGTTTCACACTTGATAATATACATGTTTCGATGCTGTTCTCTCAGGTCATCCCTCCCTCGCCTTCTCCCATTGATTCCAAGTCTGCTCTGTACATCTGTGTCTCTTTTTCTGTCTTGCATATAGAGTTATCATTACCATCTTTCTAAATTCCATATATATGTGTTAGTATACTGTATTGGTGTTTTTCTTTCTGGCTTACTTCACTCTGTATAGTGGGCTCCAGTTTCATCCACCTCATTAGAACTGTTTCAAATGAATTCTTTTTCATGGCTGAGTAATATTCCATTGTGTATATGTACCACAGCTTTCTCATCCATTCATCTGCTGATGGGCGTCTAGGTTGCTTCCATATCCTGGCTATTATAAACAGTGCTGCGATGAACATTGGGGTGCACGTGTCTCTTTCAGATCTGGTTTCCTCTGTGTGTATGCCCAGGAGTGGGATTGCTGGGTCATACGGCAGTTTTATTTCCAGTTTTTTAAGGAATCTGCACACTGTTCTCCATAGCGGCTATACTAGTTTGCATTCCCACCAACAGTGTAAGAGGGTTCCCTTTTCTCCACACCCTTTCCAGCATTTATGCTCCATTATCTTTTGTGGGCACTTCTTTTCTTTCTTTCTGGCTTAACATGTTCCAGGCTCATCTTGTACTGACCCTGCCCTGGTCTTCGAATCAGCCGTTTTTCTGAGTAGTCCTGGTCAGTTTTTGTGAGGAATATGAGACACCACTATCTGGGCCCTAAGTGTGCTCATTGTTGCTTCTGGACTGTATTCCCTTCTTGGTACTTCCATTAGGGAGAACTGGGAAATACAAGCATGTATATGCACTATGCATACATATACATATACACACACAGTTAATATCCATACATGCATACCTGAAAGTGTATATACATTTTTCATATATCTGTTTCAGAAATTCTGGAGTTAGCACACAAAGTTGTGTAGTCCAAAACCTGCAGGGCAGGCTGGCAGGCTAGAGGCCCAGGAAAGAGCTGATGTCACAGCTCCAGTCAGAATTCCTTTGCCTTTGGGGAACCTTAGTCATTTTCTCTTATGGCCTTCAACTGATTGGATGAGGCCCACCTACATTTGGGAGAGTAATCTGCTTTCTCAGATTCTACTGGTTTAAATGGTAATCATTAATCTCATCTTAAAAAAACACCTTCATAGTGACATCTAGACTAGTATTTTATTTGACCAAATATCTGGGTACTGTGGCCTAGCCACATTGGCACATAGAATTAACTATCATACTTACTGTGCTGTGTGCTAAACACACTGGGGAAGCCCCTTTTGGGAGGAGGGGACAGGGAGGTGGCCTTTCAGGGCCTCAAGTCAGACCTCATCTCTGCCTCCAGACTGTGAGGTGGTTCACACTGATACATCTCATGGCTCCTTTTCCAGTGCTCAGGTTGGGGACCAGGACACAAGCTGGACTTTCAAATCCTCCCCTCCCTCTTCACTGTACACTTGCTCTTAGCCAAATAAGGCAAAGAAATGCATACTTCTTCTTTTTTTTTTTCTTAAGTTCAGAGATGGAGAGTCGCTGCTGATATGAAGGGTTCCCTAGGAAATTTTATCTCAAAGTACACGGTCACAGTACTGCTCAGATAAATGCTTCCCTCTTGGGTAAGGAACACTGTCCCAGATAACCGGGCCTCCCATGGCCCAGTCTCATGCTTCTCTGTTCTGTGCCGCTGTGTCGGTTTTGCTTCAGTAGAAGCATTTCATTCTGCACAGACAGTGTGTAGCAACTGTCTGATCCTTGGGTTATCCAGAGATAACCCTGGAGAGGGTCTGTCTTACATGCTGGGAAAGTTAAGTGAAACGGCTTTCACAGAATCCCAGAGAGAGAGAAGGGCCTTGGTTGCAGCCTAAAGAACACCCCAGAGGTCTGCCCACACGTGTTTTCATCCTGTCAGACTCTTCAGGGCTCTGTGTGTAATTGGAATTTTAAGGTGGGGCAGGGGGATACTTCTGCCCATGTACTTCTTTCCGTATACACTTCAGAGGGGCTCACGCCTACAGCCGGGCTGCAGCTGTTCCGTGTCTTTCAGGCGTCACGGTGACCCACGGTGGGCAGTCTGTGCTGGGCATTCTTCCAGGGCCTGGAGCAGTGGGGCAGGTCCACCTTGTCACAGGCAGTGACCTACTTGGGGACAAAGAGCTGTAGAAGTGGAAGAGAGGAGAGAGCGCAGGAAAGCTCCTGCAGCTGTGGAGAAGGTGAGAAGGAGGCTGAGGATGAAACGTGTTTGCCCACTGCTGGCATGCTCTCCCCAGATGCAAGCCTGTCACCTCACTGCCCCTAGAGGGTCAGGTAGATCAGCGTCTGCAGCCCAGATTCAGCCCCTCTCTCCTCCGATCACGGTCCCTCAGTACATGGCCCGCACTTGCTTCTGATGGGTGCCATCCAGCCTGGCTCTAGGTGCCTTTCCAGACCCTCTGCACGCGTCAACTGCCGTCTATTCTCTTTCCTGCAGACACACCCTCTTCCCTCAGGCCATCCTGGCTTTGATTGTGCTTCCCCTTCCTGTGATGTCCTTCCACACCTTCATCTGGTCAGTGTCTCTTCTTCAAGACCGAGTTCAGCCTCACTCCTCCACGTCACCTTCCTGACTTCCTTCCCTAATTCCTTCTCTGTGTTCCATGGGATCTGGGTGTGACCTCCCGTGGCTGTAATTGTTCAGGATGATGTCGGCTAGACTCCCCACGTGTGTGTATTTGTCACCTGAGAGACGCCCCAGGACCTGAAGTCTGTTGGCTCGCCAGGGCCACTCAGTCACACCCTGCACCCCACTCTGCTCACAGCCTAGAGCTGCAGAAGCCTCTCTCCTGCAGCTCCTGCTGGGGACCCTGGCACCTCCTCACTTCCCGCCTTGCCCTCCATCCATGGTCTGGTCCTGTTGTCCTAAATCAGCTGCTGGCTAAGTGTCTTTCCTCCATGACTAAGCACAAATGTCAATTCCTGTTTGTTCTTGCCCTTTGATGGTGATTGCTTTGGCTCCCTCCAAATAACAACTGTGTTCATTCCCATCTGGCCCCATGTGTGGGCTCCCCAGTATGCTTCTCCTTCCTGCTGGGGGGCCCTGACCCCAGAGAGGGAAGCCAGGCACCATCACATGGCCAGCACTGGGGTTCAGAATAGCACATAGTCTTCCTCTGTATGGCAGCTACACAAGGTCTGCCATGCAGAAGGTATAAGTGCTCACTGCATAGTCAAGAAATAATCTTGATGCTTTCACATGATATTATTTAATATAAAACTGCTAACAGTACTTACCTCAGGGGAATTATTACAGAGGGTTCAGAGAAGAAACGAGAAATTAAGATTTTCATTCTATACCATTTGCCACTGTTAGAATTTTTTTTTTACTATGACTATATTTTTTAAAATTCATTTTATTTTTATCTGCACTAGGTCTTTGTTGCTACGTGCAGGCTTTCTCTAGGTGTGGAGAGCAGAGGCTACTCTCCAGCTGTAGTGCGAGGGCTTCTTATTGTGGTGGCTTCTCTTGTTGGGGGGCATGTGCTCTGGAGCACGTGCACTTCTTTGGTTGTGGCACACAGGCATACTTGCCCTGCAGCATGTGGAATCTTCCTGGACTAGGGATCCAACCCATGTCCTCTGCATTGGCAGGCGGAGTCTTAACCACTGGACCACCAGAAAAGTTCCCATGACTGTGTTTTAGTAGCCGTGATAAGACAGCCGTATCATCAAATGGAACCCGGCTTCCTGTATTAGTTTGCTAGGGCTGCCATACTGGGCGGCTTAAGCAGCGGGTATTTCCTTTTACACGGTTTTAGTCTAGAAATCTGAGATCAAGGTGTCGGTAGGGTTGGTTTTTCCCTCTTTCCTTGGCTTACAGATGGCCGCCTTCCCACTGTGTGTCCAGATGCTCTTCCCTCTCTGCGTGCCTGTGTCCTCATCTCCTCCTCTTGTAAGCACAATGGTCATATTGCATGTAGCCTCCCTCTTATCTCCTCTGTAAGGACATTGTGTCCCAATACAGTCACATTCTGAGGTGTGGGGGTTTGGACTTCAGCATGTGAATTTGAGGAGACACAATTCAGCCCACAACACTTCCTGATAGGTACAAACTCCCCCCATGGGGGAGGATCATAATGCCCTCCTCCTGTCTCTAGCCTACCCTGACTCACTATCAATCACTCAGTCATGTCTGACTCTTTGTGACCCCATGGATTGCAACCCACCAGGCTCCTCTGTCCGTGGAATTCTCCAGTCAAGAACACTGGAATGGGTAGCCACTCCCTTCTCTAGAGGCTCTTCCTGACCCAGGGATCAAACCCAGGTCTCCTGCACTGCAGGCAGATTCTTTACCATCTAAGTCACCAGGGAAGCCCCTTCACTATCAGTGGCAATACCAGTCCCCACCTTCCTGCTCCCTGGAAGACCATCCAGCTGTTCTCATTTATTCTGATGCAACTAAGGCAGCCTAGTGTTCATTCTCCATTCTGGTTACACCCCAAACCATCTAGGAAGGTTTACAGATTCTGATGTCAGGGTCCTACGCTCAAAGCTTTGCATGTGGTTGATCTGCAAACAGTGGGCGTCTTAGACTTTTTAGAGCTCCTAGGTGGATCTAACATACAGCCAGGTTGATCATCATGGATGTAACCCCTCTCTGTTAGAATGCAGCCCCTCTCTGTTAGGTCTGTGGAGGCAGAGGTAAGTGCGTGATCAGTTGTGTCTGACTCTTGCGACCCCATAGACTGAGCTCCTCTGTTCATGGAGTTTTCCAGACAAGAATACTGGAGTGAGTTGCCATTTCCTCCTCCAGGGATCTTCCCAATCCAAGGATTGAACTGCATCTTCTGCATTGGCAGATAGTTTCTTTACTGATGAGCTACCAGGGAAGCCAGGTCTATGGACGTGGATATAAATTCAAGGGAAATGCAGGTGCTGCCACCTTCTCTCTGTTCCAGGTGTTGGTTTGATACAAGTGGAAGCTATGACAGGGTACAAGATTTGAGGCAGAGCCTTAAAGTCATCTCTGAATTTGGTCTAGCCTGTGTCTTAGAGAGTAAATAGTGGAAATGCAGAAATTCCATTATCTTTAAAATGCTAACATTTAGTAGCATCTTTATAGTGCTAACATTTAGTAATGAAATTGTAGATGCTTGATAAAAATTTGTTGACTAAACAAACAAGAAGAGGAGTAACACATGAATGAATGAATGGTCGCTGCCCAACCATGCAATGCTGTTCACTAATTTCTTTATAAATTTCTCCCATGTATAGAGTCTTTGGGTGATTCTGGGTGAATAATTATTTTCCTCTCCCCTTTTCTATACAGCTGAAGACACCACTTGTAACACTATTACTTTAGACAGGGTCCAAGGCCATCTATTATGTAACAGCTTTCTTTAACTTTATTGTTTTTTCCTTGACCTTGGCTATGATTTTTGGCAGCTTCTTGGGTCAAGAAGCACAGTCTGTGCAGTTTTTACCCTTTCTACTTGCAGTTTCTTAAGCCTAAACTTTCCTCTGATTTTGGTCCACTTTGGAATACTTTCAGATATTTAAAATTTTGTTTTCCGTTTTGTTCAGTTTTTACTATGTATCTGCTAGGGACTTGCATGACTGCTTTACTTCTCCCCTACTAGTGAAGCAACCAATATCTAAACTTTCTGATAAGTAGCCACAACTAAACATTTTGTAAGCATATGCTCCAAGCTAGGCACTGGTATAAACTTGACATGAATTATTTTATTTCATTCTCAAAATGATCCTATTCTGTGGATCCTACTACTGTCCCACTTCACAGGTATGAAGACTGAGGCTCAGGTTTTAGAGTTTACCCAAGGTTGCATAGGTTAGCTATCAGAGCCCTGCTGGTGTCTTAGCTACCACAGGAAACTCTTTTTTAAAGGAGAAACCCCCCTAGAACCCACATAAAGTTATAATTTCATTAATTTAGTTTATAAACAATTGACTCACAAATTATCATAGATACAGTTTATAGATAATGGATTCACAAAGCTCTCGGAACAGTCCTTCATGGTAGTTTCGGAATCTGTGTTATGATGCTGATTTTGGGTTGAGCTACTGTCATGCGAGTTGATTTATCTACCAGTTTACAAACATCTTGATGTGGCTCACCATACACCAGTTGCTTCTGTTAGTTTTACTTGCAGCAGGAACCACAGAGCTCATAAGTTTATAAATGATGAGATACCACTTCGTACCCACTAGAATGACTAAAATGAAATATGTTGATAGTAACACCAAGTATGGATGGAGATGTAGAATACCTGGAATTCTCATGCCTTGCTAGCAGACTTACAAATGGTGGGTTATTGAGCAATTTGACTCTTTCAATCATGTTTGTGCATCATTTTGATAAATATCCATTGCTCTAACTTTCCACATTAACATTCTATAGTGGAAAAACTACATGACCATCTGAAAATCAAAATCATCTACCAAAACTCATCAATAACATCACATGTAACCATAAACAGTGGAAAGCATTTTATTACAAATCAGGAAAGGTAAAATACCCATTATTACTATACCTATTTTATAATATACTAGAGGTCCTATGAGTACAGTAAGTTAAAAAAAAATAAATGAATAAACAAATAAAAGATATATAAGTTGCCAGGGAAGAAGCATTTTGTAAGCATATGCTTACAAAATGTGGAGAGTGTTCACATTTATGTGATGGTCTATGTAGAATGTCCAAGGGAACCTACAGTCTAATTAAAACTGACCAATGAATCTGGCAAGATTGCTGGATATGAGTGCATAAAAAATCAGTTGTGTTCCTACACACTAGCAACAAATGTAAAAAATGGAATTAAGAAAGATACTATTTTAAGTAGCAGCACAAATACCACCGTACTTAAAGAATAAATCTTTCGAAAGATGTGCAAGACTGCTTTGGAGACAATTACAAGAAGTTGTAAAAATTAAAGCCAATCTTAGGAGAAACATGCACCACGTTTTCAAATGGAAATGCTCCATATCTTAAAACTGCTAAATGTCCCCCACATTTATAGAATAAATCAATGTAATTCCAATAAAAACTCAATGAAGTCTCCCTTTAATTGAAAGGTTAATTTTTTTTTCATTTATTTTTATTAGTAAGAGGCTAATTACTTTACAATATTGTAGTGGTTTTTGCCCTACATTGACATGAATCAGCCATGGATTTATATGTGTTCCCCATCCCGATCCCCCCTCCCTTCCCATCCCATCCCTCTGGGTCTTCCCAGTGCACCAGCCCTGAGCACTTGTCTCATGCATCCAACCTGGGCTGGTGATCTGTTTCACCCTTGATAGTATACTTGTTTCAATGCTGTTCTCTCGGAACATCCCACCCTCGCCTTCTCCCACAGAGTCTAAAGTCTGTTCTGTACATCTGTGTCTCTTTTTCTGTTTTGCATATAGGGTTATCGTTACCATCTTTTTAAATTCTATATATATGCATTAGTATACTGTATTGGTCTTTATCTTTCTGGCTTACTTCACTCTGTATAATGGGCTCTAGTTTCATCCATCTCATTAGAACTGATTCAAAGGAATTCTTTTTAATGGCTGAGTAATATTCCATGGTGTATATGTACCACAGCTTCCTTATCCATTCGTCTGCTGATGGGCATCTAGGTTGCTTCCATGTCCTGGCTATTATAAACAGTGCTGTGATGAACATTGGGGTGCATGTGTCTCTTTCAGATCTGGTTTCCTCAGTGTGTATGCCCAGAAGTGGGATTGCTGGGTCATATGGCAGTTCTATTTCCATTTTTTTAAGGAATCTCCACACTGTTCTCCATAGTGGCTGTACTAGTTTGCATTCCCACCAACAGTGTAAGACGGTTCCCTTTTCTCCACACCCTCTCCAGCATTTATTGCTTGTAGACTTTTGGATAGCAGCCATCCTGACTGGTGTGTAATGGTACCTCATTGTGATTTTGATTTGCATTTCTCTGATAATGAGTGATGTTGAGCATCTTTTCATGTGTTTGTTAGCCATCTGTATGTCTTTGGAGAAATGTCTGCTTAGTTCTTTGGCCCATTTTTTGATTGGGTCATTTATTTTTCTGGAATTGAGCTGCAGGAGTTGCTTGTATATTTTTGAGATTAATCCTTTGTCTATTGCTTCATTTGCTAATATTTTCTCCCAATCTGAGGGCTGTCATTTCACCTTGCTTATAGTTTGCTTTGTTGTGCAAAAGCTTTTAAGTTTCATTAGGTCCCATTTGTTTAGTTTTGCTTTTATTTCCAATATTCTGGGAGGTGGGTCAGAGAGGATCCTGCTGTGATTTATGTTGGAGAGTATTTTGCCTATGTTCTCCTCTAGGAGTTTTATAGTTTCTGGTCTTACGTTTAGATCTTTAATCCATTTTGAGTTTATTTTTGTGTATGGTGTTAGAAAGTGTTCTAGTTTCATTCTTTTACAAGTGGTTGACCAGTGTTCCCAGCACCACTTGTTAAAGAGGTTGTCTTTTTTCCATTGTATATCCTTGCCTCCTTTGTCAAAGATAAGGTGTCCATAGGTACATGGATTTATCTCTGGGATTTCTATCTGAAAGGTTGATTCTAAAATGTATATGGAAACATAAAGGACCAAGATGAACCAAGAAAAATTTTGGTAAATATAAGAGTTCAGGGACTCACTTTACTACATACTTTATAAAAAAATCTATAGTAAAGTAAGCAAGGTGGTACTTTTTTCTTTACCTTCTTTTTAATAATATTTATTTTTTTGAATATAGTTGATTTACAGTGTTGTCTTAGTTTTAGGTGTACAGCAAAGTGATTTTGTTATTCATACATATATACTTTTCCATTATGGTTTATTACAGGATATTGAAAATAGTTCCCTATGTTATACAGTAGAACCTTGTTTATTCATCCTATATATAGTAGTTTGCATCTGCTAATCCCAAACTCCTAATCCATCCTTCCCTGACCCTATTCCCCTTGACAATGGCAAGTCTCTATGGCTGTAAGTCTGTTTCTGTTTCACAGATAAGTTCATTTGTGTAATATTTTAGATTCCATATATGTGACACCATATGACATTTATCCTTCTCTGTCTTACTTCACTTAGCATGATAATCTCTAGGTCCATCCATGTTGCTACAAATGGCATTATTTCATTCTTTTTCATGGCTGGGTAGTATTCCATTGTATATATTAGTATGTATCACGTCATCTTTGTCCATCCTCTGTAGATGGACATTTAGGTTGTTTATGTGTCTTGATTATTGTAAACAGTGCTGCTATGAACATAGGGGTGCATGTTTCCTTTTGAATTAGTTTCAAACAGGGTGATATTGATGACAATGTAAACAGACCAGTGGAACATAATAGAGAGCCATCAACAGATTTATGAATATGTGGAAGTTAGATATACAACAGAGGTGATTGTAAACCATGCTTTCAAAGCACTCTTCATGTTTAGCTTTTCCTGTCTGTAACTCTAAGTGCAAAATAACCCCGAGCCCCAAAGACACTGTGTAAAGGAACTCTTTTCTACTCACATCCTCAGTTATTCTGGCCACCAAATGTGTGTGTGCATGTGTGTGTGTGTGTGTGTGCAGGCTTCCCCACACTAAGCAATTGGGTGTCACACAACTTTAACTCAGTCTGGCCCTGTCCACCCTGGGAGCAGTATTGGACCCCACAGGTTAAGGCTCATCCCACAAGACTGCTCCCCAACTTCAGACGCCAATCACAAACAGCCGGACGTGACTCAACAACTGAGCCCACATGCAGTCACAGGGCTGGTTCCCCTGGCAACCAGCCCCATCATTAGGGGCTTTGCAAAGTCACCATATTAACATCAACACAGGTTGTGGCTGAAAGGGGCTTATCAATAACATCTCTATCTCTACTTATCACTTGGGAAATCCCAAGATTTTAGAAACTCTGTGCCAGGAGTGGGGTGAAGACCAAATATATATATTTCTTGTTATAAATCACAATTTCACTTGCTGCTTTTTGAAAGTCAATCACCTGGCTCCCTAGCATCTTCTGAAGACCACCCCCACCCCCAGTACTCCTCGTCCACTGTCAAGTCTTCTCTTGCCATTACACTTTATCTATAAACTCAATTTACTTAATTACAAAGTGTTGTTTGTTATTTTTATAAAGTTATTTTCCTTGTCCAGTTGAAGTATTTTCTGTCAAACCTACTTAGGTATCCCCGGTCACCTGTGTCTCACACTTCTTCACGTTAGAGGTAGCAGGAATATTTAAGTCATTTTACAGCTTTCCCCTAACCAGTAGGGCTTCCAGGAAGCCTCTCACCTGTCTGCAGCAAGGCAGAGAAGTTTATCTTTTGTCTTTTTTTCCCCCTCCGGATGGCAAAGAAGTCCTATCACATTTGGAAGACAGGAAACAAGATAAACAGAGTAAAGGAGAAAAACAGGAAGGATGGTAGAATCTGGGACAATAACAAAACACCACTAATATCTTAAAATGATGAAAAGAATGCATGTTTTCATTATAGAGTCTATGACTGAAGGACCACTGCTAATCTAGTCCTTTGCTGGAATGTTTATTTATGGAACAGAGTTGGTGTTTTAGCATCACAGTGTCCAGGAATTAGGCTGACTCTATCAGCAGGGATTAAAGCAAAGCATTTGTAGGAAATGATGTTAGCTGAATCTTCCTGAGTTTGATGATAAGTGGTTTGTACCAGGTTGCCCTCTACCCTCCAACCTAGTGTAAAAGATGTAGCTTTATAAAAATATTTCTGGTATTAATAGGCATATGCCTCATGCACAAAGAGCTACTCAACAGATTGAACTAGACAACAACTAGTATTATTGATAAGAGGTGACTGTATGACTGAGTTCTCACTGCATGCTAAGTATTCCACCGGTACTATCCCACTGAATCTTCCCCACACCCACCATAAGCCCAGTGCTGTTATTCTCCCATTTTATAACTGAGGCCCCTGATACCACAGGAAGTAATATGCCCACCTCACAGAGTTGGAGTGGCATGGATCCCAGCTAGGCTTCAGTTTCCACAATGCCTGAGAACAGGTTCTTGAGAAGAACGGGTGGATGATCCAAGGAGCCCATTGGGCATTTCTGTGAAGACAGTGCCAGGACTCAGGGCGAGAGAAGGGCAGGGAGAGTCTGTCTTCCATGGACTTCAGCCGTAGAACTTCGCCTCATGGGAGGCTGCCTGGTCTGTTGACACGAGGTTATGGGCCTCTGTGTAGAGACGGCCACCCTCCTCATGACGGCAGCTGGCACAAAGAGGAGAGGAAAGGAAGGAGGACCAGGCTGCCGAAGCTCCAGCTGCGTGGTGGCAGGCATCTGAGGGCACAGGGCCAGTGCCAGGCAACATGGTGACCCAGGATGTGGACCTCTGCCTGCCCCCTCTTGTCAGCAGCACGTACTGTCCTACGAGAACTATAGACCAGGAGTCAGCTGGCAGAGATTCTGATCCCCATGGTCACCACCTGCATAAATGCTGCCTGCAGCTGAGCCTCTTAATCTCTCGGAGCCTTGGTTGCCTCTCTAGTAAAACGAGGTTGTTGGGCCAGATTCTTCCCTCATAATTTTTTCCCATATATCTCAGTGGATTTGAGTGGTAATTTTCAAACAGGTGTTCCATGGAGGTGATTCAGAAATTGTGCAAAGATTTTCTTTTTCCAATAAGCAAGTATCCATTGAAATATCTATATACTATTATTGCCAATGAGATTTTACTGGAAAAGAGTTCACTGCTATTCAATCTGAAGATAATGCAATAGAAAACTCTCAAAGACAAGATGACTTTTTAAGACCTAAAGGAATGACTTTATAATGCAGGAATTTCAGACTGAACAGGATGCATGAGAGGTCCCCTGCTGAAGGAACCCCACAATTATGCCACTCAGGGCACTTCTCCTGTCCACCCAGAGGTCAGACTTCCCAGAACACCCAGCTCTGTGGGCACCATTCTGCAGGAGGAAGATTTCATAAGCAAACAGCCTCTTGTGGCAGAGGTCACGGGTTGAACCACATGCTCGCCACCCCCTGAGGGGAATAGATCTGTCCATGCCTTTCCCAGCACGTCAGCTGACACATATCTACTGAAGAACATCTTACAAGAAAAGAAATAATACTGCATTAAATGTTACACGTCAGTAGTGAGCTGCATCCCAATTCCAGAAAATTAAAATGTGAGAGATGAGTCATAGAAATCGAAAATTGATAGCAGCTTTCTTTGCTGGAGTCCCTGCTATGCTGTGAGACCAGGGACCATCTTCTGTGGCATCTTTTCTCTGAACTCAATCATAAACACAAGCCTGGGTCAGGAGCTCACAACCGCTCATGAAGTTTCAGATACTTGTGCGGGAGTGAGGTTTACTTGCTCCTAGGATGCTACAAATGAGCTAAGTCACCCAGTTAAAGGCAGCTTTGCTCACAATGGCCCTTTGTGATATTTGTATCCCATTCCTTGTGAGGACATTGGCCCTGCATTAATAGGCTGACTCTTCTCCTACATCTTCTACAAAGAACAGGTGTTCACGGGGCTCCTTTTTGAACAGGCAGGAGTGATATTTCCCCTCCCGTAATCAGTCAATCAAACACTCCAGGCTGGGAAACGGTCAGTCAGTATATTTTACCTTCTCCCTGGTACTTGGCTTACCTCCATGGAGCAGGCTGCAGAACAGGTGATTGGTTTATATTAGTCAGTGAGGAAAGGAGAAGACAGGGAGAACTTGAAGAGATGTAGCTAATGTTGAAGAATATTTACCTCGCTATTGCTAAACATTCCATGAGTTTCCTCCACTCCAAAAGGGACTCTCATTGTTTAGAGGGTGTCAGCTGGTGCCATGCAACTCAAAGTGGCTAAAACCAGCCTGATTCCTGCAAGGATCTGTTGAAAGCCTTTCATTGTGGAAATCTCAGTGCGTCCTTGTTCTGGTCAAATCTTCTCTGTTTGAAGGAATTCCTATGGAGGCCCAGAGGTGGAGCGACCAGATGTGCTGTTGTAAAGGGGCTTGGTAGGGCGGCGCCTCCCTATACTCTAAATCTGTCTTGTGCCCTATCTTTGCTTTTCTAAACTATAGATCTGGGCATGTCACTCCCCCTCTCTGAAAACCAAGTGGCATCCCACCCTGTTCCCAAGCCATCTTTCTCTCCATATCTCATCTCTTTGATGTATGAGTGCCTAGGAATATGCCTTTTTCTTTGGTTTCCTTCGTCTTTGCTGTGCCTAGAATGCCCGTCCCTACTTGCCTGCCTGGTAAACTCTTACTCATCTTTCAAGACCAAAATTAAATGTCAAAATTCACTTTCATCCTCTCTTTTCCCCTTCCTTTGCATTCCCATAATTACAGTTATCATTGCTCTTAAATCATCCCATTGCCGTTATAGCCCCCTGCCAAGTCTCCCTGCCTCTTCTTGCCTCCCTCCAATCCATTTTCCATTACTGCAGAGTATTTCTAAAATGTGCTTCTAGTCACGTCCCTTTTCTGCGCATATTCTTCACTGGCTGCCTATGGTGCCCAGGATGGAGATCCGTAATGTAGTTCACACAAACCATGTTTATCGTAGTGTCTCTTCCCTCCAGGTGTCCTGCCGTACTGAGTGATCTGCAGTTTTGGGGATGGTATGCTTTTTCTCACCTCCTGGGTTTGTGCAAATCATGTTGCCTCTGCTAGGAATGCTCTCCTTCACCACTCCTTCAGCCTTCAGGTTTCAGTTGTCTGATTTGACTCCCCCAAGTCTTGGTTGGCACTGTTTTGTACTTTTTTAGAGATTCTTAAATTTTCTCTAATGTAGCACTTAAACCTCTGAGGTTTCACAGATCCTCTGAAGTTTCTTGAGGGCAAGGGCTGGTTTTTGTACACTGTTATAACTCTGACACACAAACAGGACTCAGATGTTTGTAAAATATGATACTTGAGTTAATTCTTGCAGTATAATGGAGCAATGTAGACCATAAACATATCTATCCTGTCAACCCTTTGCAATCTTGGTTAAGGCTCAGACCTACAAGCCTCAGTTCTGACATGGAACTATCATTTTTAAAGGTTTCTAAGACTTTTGGCATTTGCAGACCATTTACTTTGTGTATGAGTCATGCAGATCACCAGCAAATGTAAACATTCTCAAAAGATTAATCATAATCAAAAAATGAAACAAAAGCTTAGTATGTTAACTTACTATTGTTAGCATTATTTACCAGTTTCATATCAATAAGAAGGATGATACTTGTTTACTATCTTTCACTAAGGGATCTGCAGACACTGTGAACCATTGGTGAGATTTCATATCCAATTTAGAGTTCTCTTTGTTCTATTAAATAGCAATATTCTCACAGTGAAAAGTTTGGAAGATAGGCAGCAGGTGTTTGGTAAATCTTTCAAATGCTTATGGATAAATTATGGTGAGATTTTTTTTTTAATGAACATGTCTTTCCTTTTCAAAATCTTCATCATTTTTCATATTCTTTTTAAAAAATTACTTATTTTTAATTGGAAGATAATTGCTTTGCAATGCTGTGTTCATTTCTGCCATATATCAACATGAATCAACCATAGGTATACACATGTGCCCTCCCTCTTGAAACTCCCTACCTCCTCCCACCCCATTCCACCCCTCTAGGTTGTCATGGAGGACCGGGTTGATCTTCTTGTATCATACAGCAAATTCTCATTGGCTATCTATTTTATATATGATAAAGTATATGTTTCAGTGCTACTGTCTCAATTCATCCCATGGTGAGATTTCTTACCAAGTACTTTATTTTTCCTCCCAGTTAGGTTGCCCTCCGAGATTCGAAAACTTCCCCCAGACCCACCAGTGAGAGGGTTTCCTGGTGTTTGGCAACTTACTCTATTACGACTCCCTTCCCGGGACGGGTCTCCATCCCTAGCTCTTTTGTCTCTCTTTTTATCTTTTATATTTTGTCCTACCTCCTTTCGAAGACAATGGGCTGCTTTTCTGGGCGCCTGATGTCCTCTGCTAGCGGTCAGAAGTTGTTTTGTGCAGTTTGCTCAGCGTTCAAATGTTCTTCAGTGAATTTGTAGGGGAAAAAGTGGTTCCCCATCCTATTCCTCTGTCATCTTACTTACCAAGTACTTTCTAACTCAAGGGTGGATGTTTCACCTAGGAAGAGAATGACAGATGGATTATTAAGTCCAATCTGGGTGAGTTCAGCTTTTGAAAGTATTTCTTCTGGGTCCTTTTTTTAAAAACATTTTATTAAAAATGTAAAATATGCTCAATATGTAGAATCAATTTATTTCTCTAAGGCATGAGAAAAGCATCCAGGATTGGAAAAGATCGAAATACTCAGGAACCAAATGATTTATGTCATAATTCGATCTTCCAAGAAATCTCAATAGCTTATCTCAACATTAATATGTATTTCACCCCGAATGGTAACTGTTTACTTTGTTAATAATACTATGCATGTAATAGTCAAACAAGTTGCCTGAAATCATAGAAATTGTCTCTTTTAAAAATTAATGTCTTTGGCTGTGCTGGGTCTTCATTGCTGTGTACAGGCCTTCTCTAGTTGTGGTGAGAGGGGGCTGCTCTTCATTGCAGGGTACAGTCTTCTCATTGGGGTGGCTTCTCTTGTTGCAGGGTACAGGCTCTAGGCGCACAGGCTCAGCAGTTGTGGTTTGTGAGCTCAGCAGTTTTGGAGCTCAGGTTTAGTTGTTTCAGGGCATGTGGGATCTTCCCAGGCCAGGGGTTGAACCTGTGTCCCCTGCTTTGGCAGGTGAATTCTTATTCACTGTACCATCAAGGAAGTCCTAGAAATAGTCTTTACTAAGATGACATATATCTCTGAGATGGTTTCAGTTTAAGTCTATTATCTTAACATTGATAAAACTGTTAAAAGGGCCTCCTTTCTTTCTCAAAGTTGTCCCTGATCAGATAATACTTTAGATGGTCTCCTTAGCCCTTCCTGGCATTAATCGTGTTATGAATATAGAAATGTCTCTAATATGGTCTCATATGAATACTTTTGAGTAAAATTATGTTTCTGTTTACGGTCTTGTGAGTATTTTTTCCTATGAAAGTGGGGAGAAGTGGATTTTTGTGTGTGTGTCACTGCTTAATTTTTCCCCTCACAGAATGCTGAACAGTTTTACCATTAGTGGATATAATTTCATCTCATTTTTACTTGTCTTTATTTCCTTCAACTCAGAAATCAAGGTCAAGAGTCACTTAGCATTGAATGCCAGTGAATGTGTACATCAATGTGGGGTCAGGCAATCTGGAGCAAATTCTGTTAACCCCTTCCTGGATGTCCCCACCTGTCAACACTGGCCCCACTCCATCTCACTTCTCACATAGAAATTTTCAGTTAATGAAAAATCTCTATAGTAGCATGGATTTCAGTAATAAGTGGGACAAATGCCACCAAACCCTTCTCTCTCATAGACAGCATGTGTACCAAGTGCGGATTTGTATTCAGCATATCAGAGGTTCCAACCTACTGAAAAGAACTCTCTCACACACACACACACACACACTGAACATGTGATAGTGCTTCCATGTGACTTCAACTGGTTCCCTTTGATAAAGGAATTTTATCTAATAACTCATTCTGTTTCCTCTCAAGAACTATATTTTTGTCAGAAGTTTTATAGACTTCTTAGCAATAGTATGAAAGTATTAGTTGCTCAGTCATGTACAACTCTTTGTGACCCCATGGACTTTAGCCCTCCAGGCTCTTCTGTCCATGGACTCCTCCAGGCAAAAATACTGCAATGGATTGGCATTTCCTTCCTTAGGGGATCTTCCAGACCCAGGGGTCAAACCTGCATTGCAAGCAGATTCTTTACTGTCTTGGCCTGACCTAATTTTACAATAAGGAATAAAGCTATGAATGATGTCTTAGTAACATTGGTGTATGCTTTTAGTGATAAAATATATCAGTTTTCTTCTAAAATGCATTACTTAGGGCTTGTGCTAGAAAATCTTTTTTAGTCTACTATAGAGCTTTCTCTTCTTTATTTGAAAATTATATGGAAGTTCTCTGGCTTCATACAATATTTGTCAAAATTTCAAAACATGGAGCCTGGTGGGCTGCTGTCTATGGGGTCGCAGAGTTGGACACGACTGAAGCGACTTAGCCCAGCAGCAGCATATCAAGGAATAGGGATAAATGGATAATAAGGCCAATAAATTTCAGTTTAATGTTTTCATCATATTTCTTTTTTGCATTTTGTTTTAAGGCTCCATGTAGGAAATTATCTCATTTACAGATCACCTTGAAGCAGAACATATAAATATTCATATTTGTACTGAATTTCTGAATACCACTTACCATTATGGCATTTTTGTAAGTTCTTATATTTATGATACATTTTATCATTTTATTTTTTTAATTGAAGTATAGTTGATATACAGTATTATGTAAGTTCAGTTCAGTTGCCCAGTCATGTCCAACTCTGTGACCCCCATGAACTGCAGCACGCCAGGCTTCCCTGTCCATCACCAACTCCCAGAGCTTTCAAACTCATGTCCATCGAGTCGGTGACGCCATCCAACCATTACATATGTTACAGGTATATATAGTAATTCATAATTTTTAAAAGTTATACCACATTTATAGTTATTGTAAATTATTGGCTATATTCCCCTGTTGTACAATATATTCTTATAGCTTGTTTTGTACATAATAGTTTGTAACTCATAGTCTCCTACCCTTATATTGCCCCTCCCCGCTTTCCTCTCCCCAGAGGAAAGAACAAGTTTGTTCATTATATCTGTGGGTCTGTTCTTTTTTTGTTATGTTGACTGGTTTGCTGTGTTTTTTAGATTCCACCCATAAGTGATATCATACAGTATTCATCTTTCTCTGTTTAACATATTTCTCTAAGCATAATACTCCCCAAGTCCATCCATGTTGTTGCAAATGGCAAAATTCCACACTTTTTTATGTCCGAGCAATATTCCATTGTGTATACATATATCATATCTCTTTATCCATTCATCTGCTGATGGGCACTTAGGTTGCTTCTATATCTTGGCAATTATAAATAACGCTGCTATGAACACTGTGACTACTTGTATCTTTTTTAATTAGAGTTTTGTTTTCTCAGATATATACCCAGGAATGGAATTACTCAGTCATATGGTAGTCCTATTTTTTTTTTTCTTTTGAGAAAACTCCATACAGTTTTCCACAGTGATTGTACCAATTTATGTTCCCACCAACAGTGTATGAGGGTTCCCCTTTCTCCACATCCTTACCAATAGCTGTTATTTGTGTTCTTTTTGATGATAGCCATTCTGGAAGGTGTGAGGTAATATCTCATTGTGATTTTGATTTGCATTTCTTGAAGAGATGTCTTTTTAGCTCTTCTGCTCATTTTTGAATTGGGTCTTTTTTTTTTTTCTTTTTTTTTGATGTTGAGGTGTATGAGCTATTTATATATGTTAGATATCTGTTATCAGTCACATTATTTGCAAATATTTTCTCCTATTCAGTAGGTTGTCTTTTTGTCTTATTTAAGGTTTCCCCTGCTATACAAAAGCTCTTAAGTTTAATTTGATCCCGTTTGTTTATTTTTTATTTTATTTCCTTTGTTCTAGAAGACAGAGCCAAAAAACATTGCTACAATTTATGTCAAATAGTGTTTTGCCTATGTTTTCTTATAGAAGTTTTGTAGTCTTACATTTAGGTATTTAATTTGTTTTGAGTTTATTTTTGTATATGATGTGAGAGAATATTCTAATTTCATTCTTTTGTATGTAGCTGTCCAGTTTTCCCAACACCATTTATTGAAGAGACTGTCTTTTCTCTGTTGAATTCTGGCCAACTTTGTCATAGATTAATTGACCATAAGTGCATGGGTTTATTTCTGTGCTCTCTGTCCTATTCCATTAATCCATATGTCTGTTTTTGTGCCACTTACCATACTGTCTTGATAACTGTAGATTGTAGTATGGTCTGAACTCAGGGAACATGATTCCTCCAGCTATGTTCTTTTTTCTCAAGATTTTCTTGGTTATTTAGGGCTATTTTATCATTATTTTATATTTTAGAAGTCCTGAAATTTAACTCTCTGGTCAGTCCATTTTTTTAATCAATAAAGAGAAATAATAAAATGAATAGTAGTGTTAAATGTTAGCTGACTCATCTGATAAAGCATAGTGCAAGTTTTAAGAATGAATTGGTTGTTCAGACTATAACAGCATCCCCATGAAAAATCACAATTAATCTTTTATTTTGAATTTGTGAAATATACTATAAAGGAAGTGAAGAGACAAGCCACAGTCTTGGAGAAGATGTCTGCAACATATGTTCTATATACTAAGTCTGTGACAATATTAAAACATGTAACCACTATTTTAAAAAAAATATTTTATTTTTGGCTCTGCTGGGTCTTTGTTGCTGCATGCAGGCTGCTCTCTACAGTTCCCAGGCTTCTCATTGTGGTGACGTCTCTCATTGTGGAACACAGGCTCTAGGCGTGTGGGCTTCAGTAGTTGTGTTGAGGGGACTTAGTTGCTCCACAGCATGTGGGATCTTCCTGCACCAAGATTGAACCCATGTCCTTTGCATTGGCAGATGGGTTCTTTGTCGCTGAATCACCAGGGAAATCTGGCAGCCTCTTTTGAAAGGAATTTGTTATTTACAGTAAATCTGATGGTATATTTTTCCCACCACCCTTCCTAGGCTTGGAACTGATTTTGCTTGTCCATGGTCTGATCACTGTCAACAAATAGTATTGCAATTATGTAGGTGAGCGATAAGAAGATACTGGGAGTGTAGTAAGAAGTAGTATCTGGAACCTGTATGTTAGATCTAGGTGCCTTGGCTTGCTAAAAGAAGTTTTTCTTAACCATGAAGTTCTCACATCCTCAGAGACCTTACCATGGGCAAGCCAATGGCCACTGCCCTCAGCCTAAACATAAGGGAGTAGAAGGATTCTAACAGAATGCTCACTGAACAGCCCTAGCTTCACGTACTTTGAGATTTCTTATTACAATAGTCCTTTCAGTTTGTGGCAGTAAAATATTATTTGCATGAGATTTGTGAATCGGAGTGTTCATTTCCACCAAGCCTCGGCCATTTAGAATAGTTATGCTATCTTATATCACTTAAACAGGTGGTGCTAGTGGTTAAGAACCCGCCTGCCAATGCAGGAGACATAAGAGATATAGGTTTGATCTCTGGAGCAGGAAGATCTCCTGGAGAAGGGCGTGGCAACCCACTCCAGTATTCTTGTCTGGAGAATCCCATGGACAGAGGAGCCCTGCAGACAACAGTCCATGGGGTCACAAAGAGTCAGACACACTGAAACCACTTAGCAAGCAAACATACTGTCTTATAGTCTTGCCAGGACTAAAAGAGCTGTGCTTGCTTCACATCTTGACATTATCAGAGCTTGACATTTTTGCACATCTATGAGAATACTTGACAAACATTACATGTTCATTCCACCTGTGGTATATATTCTTGATATATGCCCACCCTCAGTATATGTCCAAGAAACTTCTGAACATGGGCACTGGGAGAGAAAATTATTCATAGCAGCACTGTTTATAAAAAATTGCACATTACCAAAATGTCCAGTGAATGAAGAAAAAGAAAAAATATTTTTGTATCCATTCACACAATGAAATACTATACAGTAGAAAGATGATTGAATAATGGCTACAAATTTCAATGTAGATTTATCTTATAAAATGACATTGATGGAAAAAGCATGTCCCAGAAAAATAACTACAGCACAATCACCTATATATAAAGGTCAAAAACTTTATCATCTATAAATAATGAATAAATACATATATATGTAATAAAACTAAAGGTAAGTAAGGGAACAAATAGTGCCAATTTTAGGAGAGTAGGACCATAATTATCTTTCAGAGGAGAGAAGGCAGTTTGACCATAAACGGTGACCTGGGCACATTGAAGCCTTTTGTTTTAACTTTCTTAAGTTGAGCACCCCAGGTATTCATTCCTTTATTATTTATGCTATTTATATATATAAGCATTTATTCTCATATATGAACCTACATTATAAAAATTTTAAATAAGTTGGCAAAAATACATGACATGTTTATATAAAACAAAAAGTATTCCCCAACTGGATATTTCTATATGCATATGTAAATGTATATTAAAATATTAACCATTCAATAACTTCAAAAGGTATTAATGTACAAAAGAGAATACCTGGTGGAAGCTTAGAGAGGGATGACGATGCCTACTAAGCACATGCTCTGCATAAATCCTAAGCCGTGTCTGGCACAGTTTGGTACTAAGATGTCTTCGTGTTAGATTATTTAGCATCTCTGACTTCTTTCTCTCCCCAAATTGCCACCACTTAATTCTACAGAGTTTTGCTGTTGTTGCTTTTTCAAAAGAGAGTATTTTTCAAAATATTTAACTTTACCAAAAACTATTTTCTTAGTGTAGCTTATCCTGGTCCAGAGAAGAAGAGCCAGTGGGAGAGAAACCTGCCAAATTTGATGGTAACAAACGTGTTGTTACATGCTGACAGGGGAATTTTTAAACAGTCACATCAAAATATTCTGCTTCAATGGTATCACAGGTGATAAAAACCAAAATGTAATTTCATTTTTACAACCTAGATTTGAGCAGTCCTGTTTTGTCAGGTCTGATAAGAAACAGAAAAGGAATTCTGAAAGATAATCAATTTTATTCTTCAGTGGATTCTTGCTTGTTTGTATATTATTACTCTGTCAGGACAAAGAACCCATGTGTGCAGCAGGAGAAGAGGACAGAGGAGTTTGTAAAGCAAATGCCACCCCTACTCCAAACAGACACATTCACATGTTTTATCAAAGATAGATAGATAGAAGGCAGACAGATGTGTGTGTATAAAATAACAGCTTCATTATTTTTAATTTGATGGTAGAAGATCAGTCTGGATTGCTGTTTTAGAATTATGTTTTGGAATAGTGAGCCTGGAATGCTAACCACATAGAAGATGATCCTATGACTACATATATGCATCTATGATCTTATATATATATTGTGTGTGTATATATATATATATATATGTACAGTTTAAATATTTATTTTTATTTTTTTACAGTCTAAATTTAAATGTGTATGTTGAAAACTCAAGTTACCTGACAATGATAGACTCCGGCATTTATTTATTTATATTAATTGATTTTGTTTTTGGCTATACTGAATCTTTGTTGCTGTGCGTGGGTTTACTCTAGTTGTGGCAGGTGGGGGCCACTCTTCACTGCACGCACAGGCTTCTCTGCATGGTGGTTTGTCTTGCGGAGCACAGGCTCTAGGTCTGTGGGCTTAGTAGTTGTGGTGGCATATGGAATAACAGGGATCAAACCCATGTCCTCTACATTGGCAAGTGGATTTTAAACTGCTGGACCACCAGGGAAGTCCAAGATTTAGCATTTATTGAACACCTACTGATAGCTTTTGATGCTTAACACATGCCAACTAATCTTCACAATAATCCTGAGAGACAAGTTCTATTATTATCCTCAGCATCACACTTGTAAAATTCAACATGCTCAAAATAAATCTCCTGCCACCACCAATTTTCCTCATTGTTGTTTGGTCCCTAAGTCGTGCCCGACTCCTTTGTGATCTCATGGATTGTAGCCCACCAGGCTCCTCTGTCCATGGGATTTCCCAGGCAAGAATCCTGGAGTGGGTTGCCATTTCCTTCTCCAGGGGACCTTCCCAACCCAGGGATCGAGCCCATGTCTCCTGCATCGACAGGAGGATTCTTTACCACTGAGTCAGCACTCACTCTTCTTAATTCATGGAAATTTCATCCTTCCTGTTGCTCAAACCAAAAACTTGCAGTCATCTTTAATATTCTTTCTCTCTCCCCCAACACACGTGGTTCCGCAGGTTGCATACGGCATAAGTAAAGACTTGCCACTCGCATCGTAGGCGTCATAGGTTTATATACTGGAGTCCAATAATTTCCCAGAAGCTGCAGTTCTGATATAATAAGTAATTATAACCATTTCCTGTGAGATGGAAGGAAAATATCACAATCACAGGCCATGAAGGTCCCTTTTACCATCTACTCTGAATTATTACCGTGGCCTCCTAGCTTCCATCCTTCTCATTTTCAGAACCATCGTCCATGTAACCCTATAAGTCAAGTCCCACCTTTGCTCAAAACCCTCCAATGGGATTCCACTCAGAGAAAAGTCAAAGTCCTTACAACAGGCCTCCAAGATCCATCCCTGATGTCTGACTTCAGGGTAGTACTTTCCACCCCGACCCCTGACTTGGCCATGCTCACCTCTTTGCTGTGCCCACACTCCCACCGTGGCCCCGTTCTCTCTCTCTCCACTTTCAGATTCACACACATGTCCCCTTTTGTGGCCACTCTGTTTACAGTGCAATCTTGTCCCACTCCCCATCCACATCCTGGCTTTTCTTTCAACCATGGCACTTATCACCATAAAAATTTAATTATTATGAACATTTCATTTATTCTGATAGATTTTATTTCGAGAGTGTAAACCTCATGTGATCAGGGGTATTCATTTTATTTGCTGTGGATCCCAGGCACCTAGAAAAATTCTTGACACAGAAAAATCAATCTCTCAATGCTTGTTAAATGCATACATCTTCATTTTATAGATTAGGCAACTCAGACTCAGAAATCATTAAGATATCTTTAATTTTTGTGTTTTTAAAAATTTTATTTTATTGAAGAATAGTTGATTTACAAAGTTGGGTTAATTTCTGCTGTACAGCAAAGTGATTCAGTTATATATATATTTCCATTTTGATATTCTTCTCCATTCCCTGTTTATCATGGGATATTGAATATAGTTCCCTGTGCTGTTCAGTAGGACCTTGTTGTTTATCAATTTTATATATAATAGTTTGCATCTGCTAACCCCAAACTCCCAGTCTATCCCTTCCCCCTACCCTCCAGCTCAGAACAGACATATGATTATTATTTTTTTTCAAACTTTTTATTTTGTATTGGTGTACAGCCCATTAACAATGTTGTGATAGTCTCAGTGAGCAGCAGAGGCACTGAGCCATATTTATACATGTATCCATTTCCCCTGAAACTCCCCTCCCCTCCAGACTGCAGCATGACATTGAGCAGAGTTCCATGTGCTATACGGTAGGTCCTTGCTGGTTATTCATTTTATTTATTTCTTTTTACTTTATTTATGTATTTATTTTTAATTGAATAATTACATAACATTGAGCAGAGTTCCATGTGCTATACGCTAGGTCCTTGCTGGTTATCCATTTTATTTCTTTTTACTTTATTTATGTATTTATTTTTAATTGAATAATTGCTTTACAGTATTGCATTGGTTCCTACTGAACATCAGTAAGAATCAGCCATAGGTTTACCCATGTCCCCTCCCACTTGAACTTCCCTCCCACCTCCCTCCCATCCCACCCCTCGAGGTTGCTCCGGAGCCCTGGTTTGACCTCCCTGAGCAATAGAGCAAATTCCCATTGGCTATCTATTTTACATATGGTAATGTATGTTTCCATGTTACTGTCTTAAACATAGCCATGTGTGCATATCCATCCCAATCTCCCTACCTATCCCCTTCCCCTACCCTTCAGTGGTTATAAAGGCCAATAGTCAAGTAGGTGGTGGAAGCAAGATATAAACCCAGGCAGTTAATTCCAAACGCTGTGCTCTCTAACCTCTGGGCTCTGCTGCTATATGCAACAGCATGATTCCTTAAGTCTGCTGTTCATGATGCTGGCGATGACAGTAACAATAGCCGCTTGTGCCATACTCTGTCCTTTACATGTATTATCTAATTTAATATCCAGGAAACTTCTAAATCAAGTGGAGTCCTTAATATCAAATGAACTATCAAAGGGCAAATGAGCTATCATGCCCTTGAAGGACAACTGATGATTGATGAACAGAACTTTATTCTCAAACTCTAAATATTAGCACAAATGTTCCTTCCCTCTGTGGGGAAGGCAGGAAACTAACAACTTCAAATTTCACATGAACAAATTAAAAATTGTGTAGCCGTGAGAGACATCCAGTGTAATCATTCTATTATGGTTGGTTTCTTATGTTCAATATATTACCCATTTATTCATTGATATATGCATTTATTAATTCACTCATTCAACAAACATTTATTGAACAACTGCCACGTGATGCACTATGCCAAGTTCAAAGGCGACAAAGATAAAGAAGACATATCCTCTGCCATTGAAGGGTCCATAGCCTAGCAAGAGAGGCAAATAGGAGACAAGTAAGCCTCCTGAAGGAGTAAGTGTGATATTAGAGAATCAGCAGAGAATGCAGAGGGAGCCCAGAGCAGGAAGCACCTCACTAGCCCTGTCTGGAGAGACCCAGGAGTCTTTCTCAGAGGAGATGACCCAAGATGAACAGTTCGTCAGGCAGGGGAGGGTTTGCAGAGGCATGGGGTCATGAGTCACGTAGGGATTCGCGGACCTGCATATGGTTTGACGTAACTGGAGCTGGGAAACCACGTAGGGATGGGGTGGGAGAAAGGAAAACAGGAGCCAGAGGGACTTTAAATAAGGTCATGATTAGATCAGGTTTTCATCTTATAAAATTCCCTCAAGAGTCTGGATGGAAACTAAATTAAGGGGGCAAGACCAGACGGAAAGAGGCAGTCAATACCTGGCACTTTGAAGTTGCTTCTTTGATGCAGGTGTTTTGACTCGGGGATATTTTGAGGTAGCCTAAAATTAATTACATTTTCAGCTCTTAAAATTTACCGAGCGATGTGCAAAAATAGCCGTCTCACCTCTTTGCAGAACCTCTTTTCAGGCCAGTTTCTGAATCTGTGGAGATTGCGGGGGGGCGGTGGGGTCAGAAAGAGGGTGCAAATTAGACAGCATCTGGCAGATAAGCCACGTGTAACCAGGAGTCATGTGCTTCCCAGCAGGTTCTTATCTCAGAAAGAGTCATTAAGATGCAACTGAGCATACTCTCTTCCTCTGAGACTTCCCTTGTAGTTTGCAAGAGCTGCACCTCAAACTCGCTGGTTACTCCCTTGTGGTTACAACTGTAACAATGATTTACATTTAGTTAATAAGTATTATTAAGTGCTTTAACTAATATGTGTTCTCTTTTCCATTAGAGAAATACTAAGAATGGAAACCTCTGCCTTTATGGGATTCCATATGATGTTTGATTTCATTTCGGGGGTTCCTGTTATACACTGGAAGGAGAGCTGGACTAATTGATAGTTCTATTAATTAGAGCCATTTAAACTGGTTATTAAAACATCACGTCTCTTTTTTAAGATTGATTTATCTATTAGTTTTTGGCTGTGCTGAGTCTTCGTCGCTGCACGTGGTCCTGCTCGAGTCGTGAGTGGGGGCCACTCTTTCTGCAGAACACAGGCTCTAGATGCCTGGACGTCAGCAGTGGTGGCCCGTGGGCTCAGTAGTTGCAGCTCTAGAGCCCTGGTCCAGTAGCTGTGGTGCATGGGCTTAATTGCCCCAGGGTAGGTGAGATCTCCCTGGACCAGGAATCGAACTTGAGTCCCCTGTATTGGCAGGTGGATTCTTAACCACTAGACCACTAAGGAAGCCCCAAAATGTCATGTCTTATTCAACTGGGGAGACTGGTAAGCGGCTGACGTGAGGCATGGTCAGTGATGTCATTGTGGTGCTCTCACTTGGAGACAATCTTTCTCTACCTGGTAGGCTAAGAAGTCCCTGGAACCCCAATGCTAATATCCAACCACTTGAACAAACCCAGATAAAAGAGAATTTTTCCAGAAAGTGCCTGTAAAACTGTTTCAGAAAGGACTCTGGTGGATAGCTTGGTTTATATGCTTATTCCTAAACTGTGGTCCAAGATAGGGGTTATTCCGACTGGCCGTGCTGGAGGCATGTGTCTACTTATGGAGGATAAAGGTTGGGAGAGTTGCCATGTGGGGTTCAGCCTTCCCGGAATCCCACATGATGGGTACTTCCCAAGTACGGGAATCCTCTTCCAAGAAAACAGGGGGAAACATACTGTATGGTATAACCATTCTAGATATAGTGATGATAAAATTTATTCCCCAAGTTGGATACATAATGATCATTCTAGGACAACAAGTATGAAATAGAATTGTCCTCAACCACTCAGGAAATATGGTCTGCTTACCTGTGGGGGAGAGGCTACTTGAGCACAACATGATCCTTTAGTTTTTACTCCAAACTGTACACAAAATCCTCAATTAAATGTCTATCAGTTCTTTCAGTACTCATAATAGAGATACAGTATATTTAATAATGTCAAACTCATTCCTGGTTTGATGACTTTGATACCCTTCTACAGATTAACCTTGATTTATCAGATTGAAAACATAATTTTCCCCTGATTATAGTAGTCGTCTTTAAAAAGAACTTATGAAAAAATAACGTTAAATAACATAAATATGATGAAAGCATAAAGTATAAGTCAGGGAATCATGAAATACATGTCAGTGATGTCTTTTGGTAATAAAAATCCAGTATGTTTTGACTCAGATGCTTAGAGACTGAATAGGAAGTTATCCCCAGAATCCATGGACCTCAGTGAAGGTGGTCATGGTGGCTTTGGAAAGGAGGACACTGAGTTAGAGATTTATTTAAGAGATAGGACACGCGACTTGGTGATTTGACCTGAAGATGCAAGGGAAAGACTAATGTCCAGGATTCTGAATCAGGTAACTTCCCAGGAAGGGAGCCCATCATAAAAGAATGAACTATTGGAAGACAAAGAGGACTGGAAAATGTGAAAGAAACATGGCCCCAAACCTGTTTTGAGTCTGATTTAATTTATAATCCCGTTCTTGAAATTCAAACCTTCTTTTCTTTCTCTTCCTTGTTTAACAATGATGATTTAATGTTCTCTTTACCTACAGAATGCCCTGCCAAGCCTTACTCTTTGAGATGACCACAATAGGGCCTTTTCTTTGCAGCCAAATCATGATGAAATTCCAACATGTGCTTGTAACTGGGGAAATGTAGAGGAGGAGACTGAATGCTTCATTTATAGATATCTTAAACCTTAGTTCTATGGAGATTTTTGTAACACAAAAATAGTAATTATTGTAGTAATATGTATCTACAGAAAGTATAAAGCATAGGAAATCTTGTTTTCGAATCGTCTTCATGTATTCTTTTTCTCAATATTTGTATTTCTTTCTGTGAATTTTCTTTTGGTTTGTTGCCTTTTTGAAATTCAATTGTTGATACTTTTTATAATTTAAGGATATTGTTCCTGATCAGGTGACTTTTCTAGGTGGCAGCTTTCTCAGAGTTGGAGTCTTCCGTAGAGACCCCCCTTGGTTTGTTTTACTACTATCAGAAGCTTACTGCTGCTTCAGCAATAGCTATGCACCAGGCACTGGTCACCTTAGCCTCCTGAGTAGAACCGCCTTCTGCTGCTGCAGTATTTGCCAGATATTGTTTATTGTTTAGTCACCAAGTCACGTCCAACTCTTTGAGACCCCTATGAACCATAGCCCTCCAGGCTCCTCTGTCCATGGGATTTACCAGGCAAGAATACTGGAGTGGGTTGTTCTCTGGGGGATCTTTCTGACCCTGGGTTTGAACCCACATCTCTTCCATTGGCAGGCAGATTCTTTACCACTGAGACACCAGAAAATAAACACTTGATGAATAATGATAGCAGTAAGGTTCTTGAATTATGACTGTTTTCCAGGATTTACTAAGCATGTTGCAAACATTATTTCATTCAAATGCCTCCTAATGATTCTATGAGGTAAATACAATCCTTGTCATCATTTTACAGATCAGGAAACTGAGGATATGTAAATAATTCCTCTGAGATCCTACAGTTAGAACTGAGTTTAGAACCCAGTTCTCTCTTACTTTAGAGTTTAAGCTTTTAATTATACTATCAAGAGAATTGTATTTGGAACAGATGTTTTAGACCATAGGTATGGACATTTGACCCTATGAAGAATTCATCATTAATGTGATCTCACATGACAAAATTTACCCTCCAAAGTTATTTTGAAGCAGTTTTTTTAAAATGAAGTTAAGAGCATTGCATTATACAACTAGAAAAATCCCAGACCATAAATTTCATGTTTCTCAAAGCTCCTGAATTATAATACCAGGCAGAATTTGGCAGAGAGAGGACCCAATGGAGACTGAAAGAACCCACAGGTAATAAAATGAGCTAATGATCCAGACTAGAGTCATGAAACTACCCATGAGTACAAAAGGCAAAGTTAGCTTTGTGGAATTAGCTCTTATTTTGTTGAGCTTTTATGGTGGCTCAGGCTGAAACCTTGGTCTTATGTTATAATCAGTTTTTGCAATACAAATTAATTGAGACCATCTTCCACTCATACAATTTTAGGAGTGCTAATGTGTAAAATCCTCTTCCTGTAGGTAGAATCACATTCCTAATTGACTAGACCAATTTAGATTTGAGTTCACTTCTGTAAGCAGAGGGCCACCTTCATGGTCACGTGCTGCTTTCTCAGCTCAGCCCCAGCTCACTGGCTTCTGGGGTCAAGCAGAGAGGAGCCTTATCTAGAGCCAACTAGCTCCTGTTCCTTTTTGTTAGTTTTTCCTTATTGCTAGTTGGCTAGAATATATTTTGTGTGTTTTGTGGAAAGGGCATAGGACAATGAGTCAGAAGATACATGTCATTATCCTGTGTGATTTAGAACAAGACATTTCCATTTCCGTTTTTAATTTTTTTTTTTAATTTTGTTGAAGTATAGTTGATTTACAGTATTGTATTAATTTCTGCTGTATAGCAAGATGATTCAGTTGTCTACATAATGCATATATATTGTATATTCTTTTTCATATTCTTTTCCATTATGGTTTATTGTAGGATATTGAATATTGGTACCTGTTCTATACAGTAGGAACCTGTTGGTTATTCATTCTATATATACTAGTTTGCATCTACTAATCCCAAACTCCCACTCCATCCCTCCTCCACCCCCCACCCCCTTGGCAACCACAAGTCTGTTCTCTGAGAGTCTGTTTCTGGTCTTGTAGATAAGTTCATTTGTGTCATATTTTAGATATAAGTGATATATATTTGTCTTTTTCTTTCTTACTTAGTGGGATAATCTCTACATCCATACATGTTGCTGCAAATGGCATTATTTCATTCACTTTTTTATGGTTGAGTAGTATTTCATTGTATATTTGTACCACATCTTCTTTATCCATTCCTCTATAGATGGACATTTAGGTTGTTCCCATGTCTTGGCTATTGTAAACAGTGCTGCTATGAACGCAGGGGTGCATGTATCTTTTTGAAGTATGGTTTTCTCAAGATGTGTGCCTAGGAGTGGGATTGCTGGATCATGTTGTTGTTCAGTCGCTCAGTCATGTCCTACTCTTTGTGACCCTATGGACTGCAGCACACCAGGCTTCCCTGTCCTTTATTATCTCCCAGAGTTTGCTCAAACTCACATCCATTGAATCAACGATGCCATTCAACCATCTCATCCTCTGTTGCCCGCTTCTCCTCCTGCCCCCAGTCTTTTCCAGCACCAGGGTCTTTTCCAAAGAGTCAGCTCTTCACATCAGGTGGACAAAGTATTGGAACTTCAGCTTCAGCACCAGTCCTTCCAATGAATATTTCCAGAAATCTGGACTGATTTCCTTTAGGACTGACTGGTTTGATCTCCTTGCAGTCCAAGGGATTCTCAAGAGTCTTCTCCAGCACCACAGTTCAGAAGTATCAGTTCTTCAGTGCTCAACTTTCTTTATGGTTCAACTCTCACATCTGTACATGACTGCTGGAAAAAATGATAGTTTTGACTACGCAGACCTTTGTTGGTAAAGTGATGTCTCTGCTTTTTAATACCCTGTCTAGGTTTGCCATAGCTTTACTTCCAAGGAGCAAGCATCTTTAATTTCATGGCTGCAGTCATTGTCTGCAATGATTTTGGACCCCAAGAAAATAAAATCTGTCACTGCTTCCACTTTTTTCCCTTCCATTTGTTGGATCATATGGTAGTTCTATTTTTAGTTTTGTGTTTTTTTTTAAGGAAACTCCATACTGTTCTCCATAGTGGCTGTGCCAATTTATATTCTCACCAACAATGTAGGAGGATTTACTTTACTTCACACCCTCTCTAGTATTTGTTATTTGCAGACATTTTGATGATGACCATTCTGACTGGTGTGAGGTGGTATCTCAGTGTAGTTTTTATTTGTGTTTCTCTAATAATTAGTGATGTTGAACATCTTTTCATGGGTCTGTTTGCCATCTGTATGTTGTCTTTGGAGAAATGTCTATTTAGGTCTTCTGCCCATTTTTTGGTTGGGTTGTTTGTTGTTTTGTTATTGAGTTGTACAAGCTGTCACCATTTCAATTTCTGAGACTCAGGTTCCTCAACTATAAATTAGGGTTAACAACATCTTCTTTTTGGGATAATTGCAAAGATCAAATGAGAGAGTGTGTTTGAAAATGCAGCATAAGGCTCTATGCACCTTATGAATTTTTTGATACATGATTTTATTCCAATTTTATAGCGAAGACCTTGAAATTCACTGAGGTGAAGGCTACACCTCTAATAAGAAACAGACAAGGATTTGAACTAAGTCTAATCCCAAACCTCTGATCTTTTTTTAAAAAATATACTGCCTCATTTAACACATTGAAGTTGTTATTGTGATTATAATTTTTTTCACCGTGCATGCTGGAAAGTTTTAACCCTGATTTCAAGAGTTTCATACGATACTCCACAGGATTCAGTTTCAGCTCTCCTTAAAACTGAGCAAAGAGAAGGTACCCAGGTCTAGACCTCCTTTGGTTGCCTATTTCTCATAGACCTGAAAATAGCGCACAGCACAGGTGTGAATGCCTGTCACTATGGCACCAGCAGCCATTACTTCTCAATGTGCTATTTTAACACTACACAATGCAGAGTGAAGAACACATCCTGTGTTTATTCTTTATCCATTGTTCTCCTGTGCCCCACAGCTCAAGGTTTTGCAACAATGTATGGTTTAAGTGGCTTCAGAGAATCCTTTCCACCAAGATGATACAATAAGAAGTTACAACCTCCTGACCCTAACCAACAAAGAAGAATATGCTCATTGTCTATCAGATGAAGTTACTCATGAAAAATAATATCAGTTAGGAAAACCTGAAAACACACTTCCAAAGGGGAGGGAAAGAATGGAATATTTTCCTGCTTTCTTGCCTTAGACATCTCCTCTAAGTTGATGTATATCTTGAATTTGGGGACCACAGTTCCCTTACAAGGAATAAACCCTTCTTTGTTGATTTGGTTTCTCCTTTGGCATCTTTCTTGTAGCTGGCTGTGCAACTTCTATTAATTAACTGACTCCTTAGTGATTCCTCAGTTGCTGCAATATGGAAGGTTCTGATTAGAACACCTATAAATAGCATGGCAGGCATATGATTTACACATGCAACTTCTAACATACAAAAACTGAAGGTAGGGCAATCTATCATTACTGTGTGTCTTCAGGCACCTCCTTTCCTTGATTGCTGAAAACCTAAGCTTTCCTTCTAGCCCAGCACTTGGTGCCTGGTGCATGGGAGGGTTGCCCACACCCTCCTTGAAAGGAGCCACAGGGAACGAAGCTCAGAGGCCAGAGCAGGGTGCTGGAGTCAGCTCAAGGACTGAACTTTGATTTCAAAGCTGTTTACAATTTAAAGTACAAAATAATCATGGGAGCACTAGTGTACTTCTGACTGTTGGTTCATAGGCCTAGATTTGGGTTACTTTGTTTTTTTTTTTTTTTCCTATAATTTTTTAAAGTTGATATATTGTATTTTCATTTTTATTCAGTACAAGAAAAACTTTTCTTTCATCTTCTCCTTCTTCTTTTCTTTTTTTTTGGCTGCACTGCATGTGGAAATCTTAATTCCCTGACCAGGGATCAAATCTGTACCCTCTGCAGTGGAAGTGTGGCATTTTAACCACTGGACCATCAAAGAAGTCCCTCTTCTTTTTTAATTATTATCAAAAAGTGAGCTTTTCTTTCTGGTATGTGTTATAGTCCCAGTGTAGACAGAATTTCAGAAAATAATCACAAAAGAAGGAAAAAGAAAACCATACTTTTATTCTCAGAGAAACCTTTTTGTTGTGCATGTTTCAAAACATACAGAAGGATGCAGCTAATACTGACATGTGCTACATGATGGTTAGTCGCTCCAGCTGTGTCTGATTCTGTGCAGCTCTATGATTGTAGCCCACCAGCACCTATGTCCATGAGATTCTCCAAGCCAAGAATACCAGAGTGGGTTTCTGTGCCTTCCTCCAGGGGATCTTCCTGACCCAGGGATCACAACCCACATCTCCTGTGTTTCCTGCATTGCTGGCAGATTCTCTACCCACTGAGCCACCTTGGCTATTCAGTCATTCAGTCAAGTCCAACTCTTTGCAACCCCATGGACTGCAGCACTCCAGGCTTCCCTGTCCTTCACTATCTCCCCAAGTTTGCTCAGATTCGTGTCAATTGAGTTAGGCCATCCAACCATCTCATCCTCTGTCATCCCTTTCTCCTCCTGCCCCCAGTCTTTCCCAGCTTTAGCATCTTTTCCAATGAGTCGGTTCTTCACATCAGGTGCCAAAGCTTCAGCTCCAGCATCAGTCCTTCCAATAAATATTCATGGTTGAGTTCCTTTGAGAAGCCCAATACTGTCATGCCTCACATATAATTTTAGCTTTAGAGGTAGGTCGAATATTTTTTCATGTCAACAAGTACTCATCTGCAGAATGATTGTTAATGAAAGCATCTTAGTCTATAGATAGCATAATAATTGATATAACCAATTCCCTCTTTTCAGGTATTTAGATTATTTCTAATTTTTCACTGTTTTAAACTATGATGTGATAATTATCTTCATATAAACATTATTTCCTTCCCTTGAATACACAGACGTGAAATTACTGGGTGAAATAAGTGTGTATTAAGTTTGTTGGTCCATAGAAATAAATGGAAAAATTCAAGAGAAAAGCCCCAACCTCAAGAATGGGTTCCCTGATTCTGAACCTGACTCCAACTCCAAGGAAGCTGCCAGTGAAGAAAACAGTGACTTAGAGCATGAAATGACGTGGAGCAAAAAGAAAGAGCTTTCTCTAATTTTCCCATATCTAATTAAAGTTCTCAAAGCCTGTGGGTTGACCTTCCTGTTTCCTATACAAGCAAAGATGTTTCACCATGTCTATAATGGGAAGGATTTGATTGCACAGGTGCAGACAGGAACTGGAAAGACATTCTCCTTTGCTATCCCTTTGATTGAGAAACTTCTTGGAGAACTGCAAGATCAGAAGAGAAGCATGCCCTTCAGGTACTGGTTCTTGCACCCACAAGGGAGTTGGCAAGTCAAATAAGTAGAGACTTCAGTGACATCACAAAAAAGCTGGCAGTGGCTTGTTTTTATGGTGGAACTCCCTATGGAGGACAAATTGAATGCACGCAGAATGGGATCGATATCCTGGTTGGGACACCAGGTCGTATCAAAGACCATCTGCAGAATGGCAAACTAGATCTCACCAAACTTAAGCATGTTGTCCTGGATGAAGTTGACCAGATGTTGGATATGGGCTTTGCTGATCAAGTGGAAGAGATTTTATGTGTGGCATACAAGAAAGATTCAGAAGACAATCCCTAAACATTGCTTTTTTCTGCAACTTGCCCCTATTGGGTATATAATGTTGCTAAGAAATACATGAAATCTACATATGAACAAGTGGACCTGATTGGTAAAAAGATGCAGAAAATGGCAATAACTGTAGAGCATCTGGCTATCAAGTACCACTGGACTCAGAGGGCAGCAGTTATTGGAGACGTGATCCAAATGTACAGTGGTTTTCAAGGGCGCACTATCATATTTTGTGAAATGAAGGAAGAGCCCAGGAGTTGTCACAGAATGTGGCTGTAAGACAGGATGCCCAGTCATTACAAGGAGACATTCCACAGAAGCAAAGGGAAATTACCCTGAAAAGTTTTAGAAATGGTGATTTTGGAGTTTTGATTGCAACCAACGTTGCTGCACGTGGGTTAGACATCCCCGAGGTTGATCTGGTTGTTCAAAGTTTTCCACCAAAGGATGTGGAATCCTACATTCATCGTTCTGGGTGAACAGGTAGAGCTGAGAGAACCAGGGTTTGCATCTGCTTTTACCAGCACAAAGAAGAATACCAGTTAGCTCAAGTGGAGCAAAAAGTGGGAATTAAATTTAAATGAATAGGTGTTCCTTCTGCAACAGAGATAATAAAATCTTCTAGCAGAGATGCCATCAGGCTCTTGGACTCTGGGCCTCCCACTGGGATTGGTCACTTCAAGCAGTCAGCCGAGAAGCTGACTGAGGAGAAGGGAGCCCATATTTCTGGTGCCACGTCCGTAGACCAGCACTCCGTGATCAACTCAGAAGCAGGTTTTGTGACCATGATCTAGTGGTGCTTGACTGAAATGCCAAACATTAGTTATGCTTGGAAAGAACTTAAAGAGCAGCTGGGTGAGGATATTGATTCCAAAGTGAAGGGAATGGTCTTTCTCAAAGGAAAGCAGGGTGTTTGCTTTGATATCCCTACTGCATCAGTAACAGAAGTACAGGAAACGTGGCATGATTCACAGCGCTGGCAGCTTTCTGCGGCCACAGAACAACCAGAGGTAGAAGGTCCACGGGAAGGCTATCACAACTTCTGAGGACAGTGGGAAGGCAATCGAGGCTTCAGGGGACAGCGCGAGGGCAACTGAGGTGTCAGGGGACAGCAGGAAAGAAGTAGAAGCTTCAGGGGACAGAGATCAGGAGGTGGCAACAAAAGTGACAGATTCTAAAACAAAGGCCAGAAGCAGAGTTTTAATAAAGCATTTGGACAATAATTTGAAGTAGAGGATTTATTTGGCAAAAACAGAACTATGTTCAGCAATGTGGAACTGAGCATTATTTTTCATACAAAGTTAAAAGCACACTGTATTTCCTTCCTGACCACTTGCCCAGTCCCCTTTTCTTCAAGAGAGAAAAGCTTCATCTAAATTATTTCATCTGATTGATGACTGTCATTTATAACTTTATTGCTACTTCTGTCTTGGATATTCCTTTGGAAAAGGTGTATAGATTTGTTACATATTCTAATGTATTGTCTATAGATTATAAGACAAAGTCAAGCATGTATCTGCTGATACTTTTTAAGTTGACTTGTCTTTATGCTTAGAAATGTCTCTTAATAGTAGGCTTCCCTGGTGGCTCAGATGGTAAAGACTCTTCTGTGATGCAGGATCCCTGGGTCGGGGAGAGCCCCTGGAGCAGGAAATAGCAACCCACTCCAGTAATCTTGCCTGGAGAGGTCCATGGACAGAGGAGCCTGGCAGACTACAGTCTATGGGGTTGCAGAGCCAGGCATGACTGAGCAACTATCACTCATCACCTCATTGCTATCCAGAAAAAAGCCCATTTCATTCCTGCCGGCTTGCTGGGTGAGTGCCAGTCTTCCCTTACCCTTGCCACTGTCCAATTACTCTTTTTTAATGCCAGTCAATGTTTTGGGTTTGAAAATTATATCTCATCAAATTATTTATATGAAAATAACATTTTTTCATATTTGTATTTAGTCTTTGCCTTTTTTTTCTGGGAATTTCTCCCTTATGCTCTCTATTTCTCTTATTGATGAGTTCCTCCTTATTTATCTGAAAGGCCAGTTTTATATATTAATGATAATCACTTTTCACATATGCTGCAAAGATTTTCCCCTAAAATATGATTTATCTTTCATTTTACATGTGTGTATATTTAATCAACAAGAGTTTTTAACATTTAGATTGTGAATCTTTGTTAAATCTTTTTAATATTTTCCACCTTTATCATTTTGTTTATAATAGATTTCTCCCTCCAAAGACTGATTAGCCAGCTCTTTTGTTTTTATCTTGGACACTTAATTTATTTGGAATTTATTTTGAATTATACTTCAAAGTAAAGATCTAACATCATTTTTTCCCCAAAGAGTTAACTAATTTTCTCACAATCATTTATTGAACAATCTACTTTTATCATATATTAAATACTAATGAATCCTCAGGTCTGATGTTGTTTGTTTCTTTTTCTTTTTTTTTAATTTAATTTTTTTGGCTGCTTTGCATGGCTTACAGGATCTTAGTTCCCCAACCAGGGATTGAACCTGGGCCCTGGGCAGTGAAAGCCCAAAATCCTAACCACTAGGCAACCAGGGAACTTCCCTTAGATTTTTGTTTTTAGATTTCTATTGGGGTGTAGTTGATTTACAGCATTGTATTAGTTTTAGGTGTATAGTAAAGTGGATCTGTTTTATCAATATATGTACATATATTCACTCTTTTTCAGATTTTTTTCCCATACAGGCCACTATGGAGTATTGAGTGGAATATCCTATGCTATGCAGTAGGCCCTGATTAGTTATCTATTTTATATATGGTAGTACGTATATGTCAATCCCAGTCTTCCAGTTTATCTTTCACACCCCCTTACCCTCTGTAACCATAAAAATAAAGATGCTTATTTTCTACACCTGTGACTCTATTTCTTTTTTTGTAGGCAAGTTCATTTGTATCTTTTTTTTTTTAAGATTCTACATAGAAGATACTTGTCTTTCTCTGTCTGACTTCACTCAGTATGACAATCTCTAGGCCCATTCATGTTGCTGCAAATGGCATTATTTTGTTCTTTTTTATGACTAATATTCCTTGTATATGTGTACCACATCTTCTTTCTTCATTCTTCTGCTGATGGATATTTAGGTCGCTTCTATGTTCTGGCTATTCTAAATAGTGTTGCAATGGACACTGAGGTGTATGTATCTTTTTGAAGTATGATTTTTCTCTGGATATATTCCCACAAGTGGGATTACTGGATCATACGGTAGTTCTATTTTTGGTTTTTTAAGGACCCTCCATACTGTTATCCATCGTGACTGTACCAGTTTATGTTCCCACCAATAGTGTAGGAGAGTTTCCTTTACTCCACATTTTCTCTAGCATTTATTGTTTGTAGATTTTTTGATGATGGCCATTCTAGCCAGTGTGAAGTGTTACTTCATTGTAACTTTTATTTACATTTCTGTAATAATTAGTGATGTCCTTCAGGTTTGTTTTTAATGCAGAAGCAAAGCAGGGTAGATAAGCCCTTTAGCACATGGCAAGGGCTGTTGTCATAGTCATGGCTTCCTATGAAGCATGACTACAGACTAGAAATGAACGGAGGAAAGAGGTACAACTTTAAAATGTAAGTGAAAAAAATTTAAAAATTAATAAAATGTAGATTGTTATTCTCAAGTGTCCAAAAGATGCTGAGATATAGCTTTCTCCCAAATTTTCTTTGATGTGGTTGTTTTTAAAAATATAGCCTCATTTTAACGAGTACACATAAATTATATATACATTAAAACTTTTTTTCTTACTAGTCCACATAAGCTCTCCTCATAAATAATGTATTATTAAGAAATCTCTTCTAGTACAATCAATTTGTGGTTGGTTACAAGTCCATAGCAGATAAGTAGATTAAAGCCAGAGATCCATTTTTGGGATTTTTTAATTCAACTAAAAATAGGAGAAAAGATGTCCCTTATTCCTTCCATTAGGTCCAGTGCTAAACTATCCATAACTGACAAATTTTATTTTAGTGACACTTAGAGAAGACTCCATATTGTCTCTTGGTGTAATCCATTTTCATGTTTAATACAGATTTCCACAGTTAATGTGAGATTTTCACATTTAATACAGATTTTCATTAATACAGAAATCCTTCATGCATCAGTTTAAGCTGTATCTCACTTTAAAAAAAAGCAATTTATTGAGTACAGTTCCCTGTTTTATATAATAAATCCTTGTTGTTTTATTATTTTCTGTATAGTAATGTGTTTCTGTTCATCCCATACTCCTAATTTACCCATTCTGGCCGCTCTCTCCCCTTTGGTAACCATGAATTTGTTTTCTATGGCTGTGAGTCTGTTTCTATTTTGTGAATAAGTTCACTTGTATTATTTTTTAGATTCTATGTATAAGTGCTGTTATATGATATTTGTCTTTCTCTTTCTGACTTAGCATGATAATCTCTAGGTTTATCCATGTTGCTGCAGATGCATTATTCCATTGTTTTTATGGCTGAGCAATTCCATATGTATCACATCTTCTTTATCCATTCATCTGACATTTAGGTTGCCTCCATATCTTGTCTACTGTAAATGGTGCTACAATGAACATTTGGATGCATGTATCTTTTCAAATTAGATTATTTGCCTTTTATGGCTATATGCTGAGACGTGGGATTGCTGAATCATGTGGTATCTCTATTTTTAGTTTTTTTAAGGAACCTCCATACTGTTCTCCACAGTGGCTATACCAATATACATTCCCACCAACAGTGTAGGAGGGTTCTCTTTTCTTTGCACTCTCTCTAGCATTTATTATTTGAAGATTTTTTAATGATAGCCATTCTGACCGGTGTGAGGTGATAGTTTTTATTTGCATTTCTTTAATAGTTAGCAATGTTGAGCATCTTTTCATGAGCTTGTTGGCCATCTGTATGTCTTCTTTGGAGAAATGTCTATTTAGGTCTTTTGCCCATTTTTTGATTGAGTTTTTTTTTTTTTTTATATTGAGTTGTATGAGTTGTTTGTATATTTTGGAAAAAGAGCCCTTGTCGATCACATCATTTGCAAAATTTTCCACCAGTCTGTAAGTTGCTTTTTCATTTTATTTATGGTTTCCTTTGCTGTGCAAAGGCTTACTAATTTGCTTAGGTCCCATCTGTTTATTTTTGCTTTTATTTCTTTTGCCTTGGGAGAATGATCTAATAAAATATTGCTACGGTTTATATTGGAGAATAGGCAAAAGCCTATGTTCTCTTCTAGGAGTTTTATGGTGTCATGTTAAGTTAAGTCATGTTACTTAAGTCTTTAAGCCATTTTGAAGCCGTTTAACATTTTTTGTGAACTTAATATTTAAATAGTGACTTTCTTCAGGTTATTGTCCCTCAGGCTTCATTTCTCCAAGTTGAACAATCCCAACCCAATATGCAGACCAAATCAGTATACTTCTTCTTATATTTATCTGGTGTTCAGAACATCTGAGCAGCCAGTGACACTAACTGAGACTCAGTGAGCCTGCCCTCACTCACACACACACACACATACACATGCACACGCACACACACACACCTATGAACATGAGACATTCCCTCATTTAAAAAAAAATATCAAGATTGACTCCAAATTTTCCGTTTTAATTTTGGCAAAATGTCTTTTATTCTGCCCCAAAAGACAAACTATAATACACCAAATTGGCTTTTCATCTTAGTGAAAAATTTGAGCAAAGCCCAAGAGGATCCCTCACCATAGAGGGGCCAAGGCTTGGCTGTGGGGAGGCAGAGGATTGCCAGGCCATGTTGGTGGTAAATATAAGTTTGCCAGACCATGTTGGTGGTTGAATATAAGCTTCCAGCGCTTGCTGTCATTGTTCATAGAGCTGTGCTCTGAGCCTGAACTTTCAGGAAGGAGTTTGTCCTTTCCTGGGGTGCAAGAGCCAACAAATGACACATGCATGTTAATAGAGAGGATGGATACACAAAGAATTCCCCCTGCAGAGCTGGGTGCTTGGGTGTAGGAATGGCAAATTACACGGGACAGAATCCCAACGCAAATTTATTATAAAGACAGATTCAGTAGGTTTGGGGGCTCTATTGTAGGTCAAAGGGCCTTAAGCAAATAACTAGGCACAAGGGAGGTTAGACACATTTGGGCTCTCAACAGAGGAATCTACAGACCAGATGCCGCGTCAGCATCTTTGAGAGATGATTTTGTTCCCTAGGCCCATTTTCCTCCACCTCGTCTCTTCATCCATAGCTATATGCCTTCCTAATTCCTTCTGGCACTGGGGGGCGGGGGGGAGGGAGCTTTAGGTGTGGGGCCCAGAGACTCTCTATGTGGAGTCAACTTATCTCAGGTGGGTCTTGGCTGATATGAGATGATGCCTGGGGTAAGAGAACTAGAGAATTTAATAACTTTATACCTGTTGCCTAGTGAGAATTGGCTGAGTGACTGCACAGGTGTCCTGCTCCTTCTTTTATCCCTAACATATAGATTTGCCCTAAGATCTCCCCACTTATACCTACTTACTCCTCAAGAGGTAAATCTGGAAGGAACATGAATCATCTAGTTTAAAGAACTGTCCTGATGAACAGTGCTATCTCCGCAGTATGAGCTGGTCAGAGCTCCAAGATGGGCAAGTCCTCAGGTCCAGGGTCTTAGCCAAACATGTGGCTAAGTTTTTTGGCAAGCTAATGCTTTGGCACTCCTTCAACTAATATTTCAACAATACTTCAGACTCTTCAGGTCACTAGTTGGAGATGCCAAGAGCTTGGGCAGGGATGTAGGATGTGAGGCAAGACCTCAGAGTCCCTCTGTCAACCCAAAAGTTTTGCTCTGGCCTTGCTTCACTAAGGAAAACTAAAGTTTAGTCATTAATTGCACTTGTCTTCCTTAGAAAACGATTAGTTGGCCAACTATTCTTGTTTCCGTTTATAAGGATGCCTCTTAGAGGTTCTAATTCCCAGCCCAGGGAACTTTATGCCTTTGAACCAGAGCTTGCTTTCTCTGAGGACTTTGGTGAATAAATTTTCACCCTGTCATTGTATTTCCAGTGGTTTTTTGTTTTGTTTTGTTTTTAAACACACACATTGGATCTCTTGGAAATTATCCTGCTGGCCCATATCATGGTGTAATCTACATGGGCAGAGCTTCCATCGGCCCCCTCTGCTCTATTACTTTTTGAGTTAGCTCAGGGCAAACAGAAAAGGATACAAGGACAACTTACTTCCTAACCAATTCAAAGCAATTTACAGAATGCTCTGTTCCAGGTTTTGTCCTCAAATTGCATCAGACAGGCAGGAAGTGTTTTTCAGCAGGTGGTTGAGGCTCTAAGTGATTGTTTTCTTTTAGGAAACAATCTCTTATCACCAAAAAGCTTGAGGCCCCAGGAAAGGTCTTTGTTGCTTTAACTTGGGCACATGGTGTTTGTCCAGCTGATCTGAACTTTCTGGTGTGAGGGCAGCAGCGGGGAATGGGAACAGCCCTTGGAGGTGACCGAGGGAGCGCTCTGGGAGGGGAAGCAGCCTCTGGACAGAACCACGAAGAACAAAGGGTACCTGCATTCTTATGGCCCTTGATGAACCCACTTCATGGTAGTGACGGTCTGTGGCACGGTCTTCAGGGAAATGAGTTTGTGTGGGCCACATTTCATCAAGAGAAGGACTCAATACTCAACTTGGCCAGATGTCCGAGCTTACCTGAAGGTCAGAGACCCCCAGGGTATCATACATGTCTATGCACGTATCCTTGGAGCTGTGAGGACTATTTTCTGGCCTTTAGGGTTCAGATGTTTTCAAAACATTTGAAATAAAACAGCACTGCAAGAGAAGGTCAAAATTATTTCAGTTGGAGTCAGGAATTCCTAGTTTAGGCAAGTCAGTCAGGGGTCCTCAATTGGATATCAGTAAGAAACTTCCCTGGTGGCTCAGACCATAAGGAATCTGCCTGCAATGCAGGAGACCTGGGTTTGATCCCTGGGTCGGGGAAAATCCCCTGGAGAAGGGAATGGCAACCCCCTCCAGTATTCTTGCCTGGAGAATCCCATGGACAGAGGAGCCTGGCGGGTTACAGTCCATGGGCTTGCAGAGAGTCAGACAAGACTGAGTGACTAACAATGCACGACTACTACTAAGGTGAATCCAGTCAGTGATTAGCTTGGTTTGCAGGGTGATTTAAAAATATATATGTATTGCAAGCCCTGCACAAAGAAATAATAATTCTTGCTGGAGCTCAGGATTTTGATGGAGGCCCACAAGGGGTTCTTGGAAGAAACACATGATGGAGCAGGCTTTCTGGTAGAAGGGCTGTTCAACGCACTCCTTCTAAGCCTTGTGGCCTTGGAATAAGCTGCAGAACCAAATAGTAATGGGCCCCACGTTCAGAGGGTTTGAGCCTCTCCCCTCCTGAGTGTGGTTCAGAGCAAGATTAAGAAAGTCTCCTGTTGGCAGCAGATAAAAGGATCAATGGCGGCAGGAGCAGCTGAGGCCTCACTAAAATTTACATAGGCCTGCTAGAAGTGGGGGCCCAGAGGCCCAGGAGGGAGCCAGACCAAAAGAAAACATCTGGAATGAGCTGTGAGGGCAAGTGAGCTGCAGAGGTTGGAGCAGGCGCCTCGCCACCTACAGAACCATCAGGCAGCTGCCAAAGCAAACCTTTCTCCCGTTGGGATTTCTTTTATTGTCAGGCCTCCCTTCCCAGGGCTGCCAGCCTTTGAAGTAGTCCTCAGTGTGAGAAACTAGGGGGATGCACACGTAAGAGGGCCTTTGAAGAAGCCTTGGGGAAGCAGCTAAGCTCAGCAGAGAGCAATTGCAAGGTGAGGAGGATAAGGAAGACTTGGAGGGAGACCAGATTGGGTTGGATGGCTGAACAACTTAGTGGTGGCGGGGCTTACTAAAGCAACAAGCCCTACAGCTCCACCAGGGGGGCCACCGCCAGCACTGCGTACATGCGTCCCACTTCAGCGTGGCCTGGGGACCTCGATCCTATGCCTGCCAGGATAGCAGAATGGTTAAAATGACCTCAGTGACTGCACCGCAAACTACTAAGGATCCTTTTCCTTTCGAAAAAAGATCCTTTGTTGATCTACTTTCATGAGTAAAAAGTAATTATTTGAACATTTAACAGTGCTACTTACTCACTAGCAAAATCTAGTGAGTAAGAGAACAGCATGCATATTATCTATGGTGAAACAGATCACCAGCCCAGGTGGGATGCATGAGACAAGTGCTCGGGCCTGGTACACTGGGAAGACCCAGAGGAATCGGGTGGAGAGGGAGGTGGGAGGGGGGATCGGGATGGGGAATACGTGTAACTCTATGGCTGATTCATGTCAATGTATGACAAAACCCACTGAAATGTTGTGAAGTAGTTAGCCTCCAACTAATAAATTTAAATAAATAAATAAAAGCACCAAAAAAAAAAAAAAATCTAATGAGTAAGGTATAGGTGGCAGAATAATATTCGTTCCTCAATAATATTGAGGAATCAATATTCGTTCCTGGAATGTTCTCCTATTCGACTCAGAAACATGGGGCTTGTACTTGCTCCTCTGGAGACTTGCAAGAAACAGAGCAGAGAGGCAAAGAGAAAAGCAACTTTACCTTTTTAGGACAAACCCCGAGGACTCTGGTGTAAGCCTGCAGAGGCTTACCAGGAAGGTATAAATAAAGCAGGTACCTCATCAGCCCTGCCACTGACCCTGATAAACAGCTCTGAGCCTAAGAGAGGGAGAAGAGTTTGCAGTTGAGGAGAAGTGTAAAATGTAGCATAAAGTTCTTGTGCGTGAGTGCCAACTTGCTCAGCCATGTTGGGCTCTTTGCGACCCCAGGCACTGTAGCCCACCAGGCTCCTCTGTCCATGGATTTCTCTAGGCAAGAATACTAGAGTGAGTTGCCATGGCCTCCTTCAGGGGGTCTTCTCAACCTAGGGACTGAATCCATGTCGCCTGTGGCTCCTGCTTTGCAGGCGGATTCTTCACCACTGAGCCATCAAGGAAGCCCCTAAAGTCCTTGTACTATGCCCCTACAGGCTGAAATGAACCCTGTGCAGGGGGTGATATGACCAAATGTTTCCTGATGTTTGAGGGATCCAAGATTAGAGCCAACTCCTACCCTGTTTTGAGGTGTGTGTGGGGAAGGCCAGCAGGACAACGGCATGGAAGAGCTAAGCGGGAGGAGACTAGAGACCCCATCTGACGAGGGGATGGAAGGGGATCCAGAAGATTTTGCAGGTAAGGAAGTTATTTCAGAAGAAAGAGAAGGAGCAGGTCTGCTCCAGTCCAAGAGAAGGACCGGGCAGCAGAAGGGGGTGGGAGGCCCCTGCCAGTGATGGGAGGAGACTGCTGCAGTCTTGGCGGCATCACCAGCCTCGCGTGCTGAGGGACAGCAGGATGCAAACCCATATGTAGATGGGCTTTCAGCATTTCCAGAAGTGAGACCCATGGGTAGTGTACCATGAACTAGAGTAACTCAGGTTACCTAGCGTGGGCTGCTATAGAAAGCCAGAGAAGACCTACTTTGCTCCCCTGAAGATCCCACTCAGTATTTTATATAACCCCTGGGACTTTAGGATAGCCATCAGAAATGGGGGAGGCAGCACCACCCTGAGGAAGGGAGAACTCCAGAATAGAACTAAATTTCAAGGTAGAAGATACTGAGAAGTCACTGGCCAGGCATGAGAAGAGCCCAAGGAGCACTCAGGATGTGGCAGAGAGCTGGCTCAGCTCTCGGAACTAACTCTCTTCAGGGCACAAGGGCAAACGGAGGAAGTGCTTAAGTAAGAGAAAAGACAAATGAACGTGTCAGTCTTCCGGTCAGAGAGCGCTAATACAATAAACAGATCCTTGCATAGTGAAGAATCATTTAGTAGTAATGGCAAGTGCTCATCTTCTTGCTTCTCTTCCGATGCCAATTTATGGAGGGAGAGGTGTTCAGAGGAGAACAGTGTCTGCAGCAGGGGCCCAGAGGAACAAGGACGGTGTTGCAATATTAGATGATTCACCTTACTCTTAAATTTATACTATGTGGTTATAGATCAGTGGTTCTGGGGACTCCTGAAGTCCCAGAGACCTTTTCAGGATCTAGAGAGCACGTTATTTTTTCTTAATACTACAAAGACTATCTGCCCTTTCATTCTCATGCTTTCTAGAGTATACAGTGGAGTTTTGTAGAGGTTGCAAGACATGTAATGTCATCAGTGCTCTGAGAGCTAATGGAATTTGTGCTTATATATTCCTGTGGGTTTTTTTTATTATTATTTTTTTAATTCCTTTTTATTCTTTTTTTTTTTTTTTAAATTCTTGTGTTTTAAAAACTTCCCAGTGTTAATTCTAACACAAAGGCTTTTTGGAGTCCTCAACAACTTTCAGTATCTTGAGGAGTCTTGAGACCAAAAAACTTAAGAACCTGCAGTCCAGGTATAACATGAATGAAATTAAGATATTAATTCTTACATTGGAAACCTGATGTACATTTAGTATTAGAACTGCAAATGGCTTTATTTTATAAAGTATTAAATATGACTGAATTAATTTATAAAATATTTTTCAAAATCAAGATATATTTAAATGCTTTTTAAAAAATGTTAGCTATTTGTTATAATTTGTATTTTCCTTTCGATTTAATATCTGCTTTTAAGTATGTTAGAAGAAAAGTAACTTTTAAAAATATAAATAAAAGTACATAGAAATTTTTCTTGTTTCCACTAATGTACTTTTAAAATGAAAAATGTATACAAATTGTGCACCCTTTGAATGAAATTACATTTCAATTGTAATCCATCACGTATTTGCTGTCAATAGAATGCAAGTTAAGTAAGAATCTTCATTATAACAACAGATGAGATGGTCACCATTGTAGAAATAAGCATGAAATAAAGGCAAGAAAAATACATTTTATGGAATAATGTATATAATTAAAGGCAACCCCTTACCCATGGGCCTTTCAGGTCTCCTGTGCCTCTCTTGCCTTCTAAAGTGGCCCACACTCTGTCTGTGGAGTGTATTTCTCCCTGAATAAACCTTCTTTCACTTTACCACGGCTCGCTCTTAAATTCCTTCCTGTGCAGAGCCAAGAACCCACGAGTGGCGGCTGTCCCAGGGACTCGGACGTGACCTGGGATATGACCATCCTCTTGTGCCCCACTCTCTGTCCTGCGGCATCACTTGCACTGCTTCTGACCTTGTTCCCTCAAACCCTTACCAGCTCTGAGCATTCTTTTTCTCTTTAATCTTTGTCAATTTCACAGACCATTATGAGATCTCAGGATTATTTTAATATATATTTCTTTGATTACTAGTGAAATTAAACATATTTTATTATGCCTATTGGCCATTTTTACATCCTTTATGGACTGTTTTTTATACTACTGTCCTTTGCCTATTTTTCAATTGGGATAATTAGCTTCTTAAAATTGATTTTTAAGAGCATTTCTTTTTTAGAGTTATACTTTAGCCTTTAGCCTGCTTTAAAGCTTTAGTGTTGCTTGGAAAAGATTTTTTTTTTCTGATGAACAAATTAGAAGTGTGTGTTTATTATAGAAAAATTAAAACCCAGAAAATACAGAGAAAAGTAAAAATGACCCTTTGTCCTATGTTTTCTTCTTTTTTAAAATGTACAAATTGAAAATTCTCCCATTTCTCCCCCTATGTTATAACTCTTTCAACCTTCAGAATGCATCCTTTCAGCAGAACACTTATTTGCATATTAAAGATACGATTTTAATTCTTCTTTCATCTTTATCATTGTCATCATCATTATGATCATGAAAAACCTTTGAAATCATTTCTATTGGTGTTTTTTTTCTATTATGTTCTTTAGCTTTTCTTAGAAAGGCCACTTGCACTCCCAAGGATATATACATAACCGACTGTATATTCTTTAGAAAATGGCTTCATTTTTTAAAAAATAATTAACTCTTTAATTCATCTGGAACATATTCTGGCATATGATGTGAAGTAATCATTTAACTTTATATTGGTTACATGGTTATTCACATCCTATATTGAACTGTCTATCCCTTTTGAACTGATTTCAAAAGTCAGATTCATCATTTAATGTTTTTTTAACATGTTTTTGAACTTTGCATTTTGGCCCCACTTTTGCACATTTAAAGATCTGGCAAGACAGATATATTAATTACTCGTGTTTTTGCAAGTTTTCTGGCTATTCTTACTAGTTCACTTTTCAGATGAATTAGTATTGGTAATTATGTTAAGTATCCATATATTGATTTCGGGCCCAGTTCAGTCCCTCAGTTGAATCCGACTTTGCGATCCCATGGACTGCAGCAAACAAGGCTTCCCTGTCCATCACCAACTCCCAGAGTTTGCTCAAACTCATGTCCATTGAGTCGGTGATGCCATCAAACTATCTCATCCTCTGTTGTCCCCTTATCCTTCCACCTTCAATCTTTCCCAGCATCAGGATCTTTTCCAATGAGTCAGTTATTTGCATCAGGTGGCCAAAGTATTGGAGATTCAGCTTTAGCATCAGTCCTTCCAATGAATATTCAGGACTGATTTGCTTTAGGATGGACAGGTTGGATCTCCTTCAGTCCAAGGGACTCTCAAGAGTCTTCTCCAACACCACAGTTCAAAAGCATCAATTTGGTGCTCAGCTTTTTTTATGGCCCAGCTCTCACATCCATACATGGCTCCTGGAAAAAACCATAGCTTTGACTAGACAGACCTTTGTTGGCAAAGTAATGTCTCTGCTTTTTTTTTTTTTTACATATTCAGCATTTTTATTTAATATTTTTATCAGACAATTTACATACCTCCCCACCCCTTCCTTTAAGTTAGTGTTGACAACGTTCCATAATAAACTACTTACAGAGAAGCTTTGGTCAAGAATGGAATGAAATTGCAAAACAAAACAAAACACCCCCCAAAACAAAACCAAAATCACTGCTGCTTTTAAAAAAACAACACTTTCACCAATTATATTCAAATAAAACACACAATGAGGTTTGCACCGTGTGCTTCTTCAGTGTTTCCTGGTGGCTGGCTCCCCTCCCATGCGAATGGTGGAGCTTCGCCGCCGCAGTGGGTCCGTCCTCATGCTGGGTCTGGAGGCTCGTTCAGCTTCACATTATTCGATGGCCCTGGATGGAAGGCTCTAAGGTCTTCAAATCCCAAATGGTCACGGCTCCGTCGATGCCAGTAGTGCAAAATTTGCAACAGTCTTGCTCGTCCACCTCATAAAGAGACACCTGAGTAATGCTGTTCTGGTCCAGCGTCTCCACGGCCGGGTTGCAGCCCTCTGTCGTGGCCCGCCTGTCCACACTGCGGAAGCGCTCCATGGCCGACGTGTTGAGCTGGATGCTCTGTTTGGGAATGTCCAGCTTGGAGACGAAGGTCAAGCAGCCGCGGTCATCGTAGTTAAGCATGGGGCAGCAATTGTGGCCAGTAGCCACGACTCTGTTCTCTGAGATGAACGATACACTCAGGAGGGGCAGAAACTCCGTCTTCAGAGTTGAGACCTGCACGCTTTTTGAGGCGTCGGCAACCGACACGGTGCTGTCGTGGCTGACCCAGGCCAGGCGGCTGCCGCTGACCGAGAAGCTGACCCCTTGCACCCAGCCGCCGGTGCCGCTGCCACCGAACTCTGACATCAGCTGACCGAAAGGCATCTTGCTGCCCCAGGGCGTGCTGGCTGGCTTCTCATCCACTTCTTTAAAGTAGGCAGAAAACACTGGATTTGAAGTCACAGGATCCCGCTGCCAGCAAGACGTTGCTGGGATGCCAGTCCAAGCTGAGGACCCTGGAGCGGATGGGCTTTTTAATGTGCTTGCTCACCCACCAGGCATTTTCAGACTCCAAGTAACAAATGGAGATGAGTCGTGCTCTGCTGCCCACCGCAAATTTGTTCTCTAGATGGGACCACTTGAGGAAAGTGGCTGCCTGGTTATTTCTCAGGATCACCAGGGTTGGCTTTGAGGCACCATCCTTCTGACTCCAGACATAGGTGTTGCGGTTGGCCCCGCAAGTGATGATGTGGTCACTCTTAAAAGTCCAGTCAATACCTGTGATGTGTCCGTTGTGTTCCTTGAGTTCATGAGTTTTCACCCACTGACCCCCATTCTTCTTATAGATGACTTTGTGATCATTGGCTAAGTGTGATCTGGTACAGTCCCTGTTCTAGGCAGGACAGATTATTTGCTCCAGCAAAAAATCTAATGCAGGGACATTATTCTTAGTGTTTCCAAAGGATAGAAAGCTGGGATTGGGACAGTCCAGACAGCTCAGAGCATTGAATTCACGGACTCTGGTCAGTCAATGAGAACAGGCTCCAGTGGGCATGGTCAGAGAACCGAGGCCCAGTTGTCTCTGCTTTTTAATATGCTGTCTAGGTTGGTCATAGCTTTTCTTTCAAGGAGGAAGCATCTTTTAATTTCATGGTTGCACTCACCATCTGCAATGATTTTGGAGCCGCCAAAAATAAAGTCTATCAATGTTTCCCCATTTATTTGCCATGAAGTGATGGGACCAGATGCCATGATCTTAGTTTTCTGAATGTTTTAAGCCAACTTTTTCACTCTCCTCTTTCACTTTTATCAAGAGGCTCTTTAGTTCTTCTTTGCTTTCTGCCATAAGGATGGTGTTATCTTGCTTTTTCGATGATCCGATGGATGTTGGCAATTTGATCTCTGGTTCCTCTGTCTTTCTACTTTTGTAAATCCAGCTTGAACGTCTGGAAGTTCACAGTTCAGGTACTGTTGAAGCCTGGCTTGGAGAATTTTGAGCATTACTTTGCTAGTGTGTGGGATGAGTGCAATTGTGTGGTAGATTGAGCATTCTTTGGCATTGCCTTTCTTTGGGATTGGAATGAAAACTGACCTTTTCCAGTCCTGTGGCCACTGCTGAGTTTTCCAAATCTGCTGGCATATTGAGTGCAACACTTTCACAGCATCATCTTTTAGGATTTGAAATAACTTAACTGGGAGTCCATCACCTCCACTAGCTTTGTTGGCAGTGACGCTTCCTAAGGCCTACCTGATCTCTGGCTCTAGGTGAGTGATCACACCATTGTGGTTATCTGGGTTATGAAGATCTGTTTTGTATAGTTCTTCTGTGTATTCTTACCACCTCTTCTTAATATCTGCTTCTGTTAGGTCCATACCATTTCTGTCCTTCATTGTGCCCATCTTTGCATGAAATGTTCCCTTGGTATCACTAATTTTCTTGAAGAGACCTCCATTCTATTGTTTCCCTCTATTTCTTTGCATTGATCACTGAGGAAGGCTTTCTTATCTCTTCTTGCTATTCTTTGGAACTCTTGGGGTTAACTGATGTTTTGGTGTTAACTGATTTGGAGTTGCCTGATGTTTTTTCAATAATGACTGTCCTCATACAGGAACACAGTATTTCTCTCTAGTAAATAAAATCTTGTATATGCCTCAGTAAAGTACATCTGGATGTTTCTTGCTAAATCTGTCCCTGGGAATTTTGTCATTTTTATTATTTAGGTCTCTCCCCACCACCCCCTCCCCCCCCCCCCCCCCCATCAAGAAATCTAACTGATCATTGTTGGAAAGAGGTGGAAAGTGTTTTAGAAGAGTGAATTCAGGGGTGTTAGTCAAAGGAAGTGAAACAGAGCCAGGGCACTGTCACAAGTGAATGTAAACACACCTTCCCTATGGCACATCCTGTTATTGAGGAAAGGTAAGAGTTGGACACGACTGGAGCGACATGGCATGCAGGGACACACACAAGTGCACGCTTGCTGGAAATGAAGCTTGTGTCCTAATCTGGGCCACAGACTTTCAAAAAACAACTTTTTTTTCCCCATGCTTTCTAGGTCATAATACAATTTGGAAAAACAGTTTCAGGTATTCAGTGTCCAAGGGTGTATTTTTCAGCAATTTCTTTTCAGGCTGGCGAGAAGGAACTTTAGATCCCCAGGTGCTCTAGCCCACTAGGCCCCTCTCCGAGGCTGCTGTGTATAGATGGTCCTGAAGGGAGGTTTATTTTCTTTGCCCCATTTAATGGGTCATCCTGAACTTCAGTTATTCTCTCAAAAGTTATGAAATTAACAAAAGGAAGATTATGTTTATCTAATAAAAGGTAGGAAATATGGATCTTTTTTGAAAATAAGTCACAGACAGAATATATTTAAAACTTATATAATCCAAATGCAGATTATAAGAAGAGCACATATGGTGCTCATGCAAATCAGTAGGGGAAAGAAATGACCAGCTGTGAAAATGGTTGAAGGATTTGTTAAGCCAGCTCACAGAAGAGCGTATCTGAATGCCCAAAAGGCATTTGAAAAGATAAAATTCTTTACCAGTAGTCCTGGAAATCAAAACAGTGAGCTACTATTTCACACATCATATTTATTAGGAAAAAAAGTATGCCAATACCACATATTAGGAACTCTTATATTCTGCTAGTGGTGATATAACTCAGTCAATTCAGAGAGCAAGTTGAGACTATCTAATAAAGACATTTATAACTCATGGTCTAGCAATTCCATTTCTAAGTATACTGCCAAGGGGAACTTGCAAGGGTGCTCAAGGAGACATGTATAAGGATGTTCAGTGCAGCATTATTTATAATAAAAAATTGGAAGCAGTTCATATGTGCAATAACTGGGAATCAAGATTATATACATGCTTTTTTTTCCCTCACAGTAGAATACTGAATGGACTACATCTGTATTTAGAAGTTGATGACTAAATTTCAAACACATAATGATGAAAATGTTGTAGAATAATTCCTACAGTTTGATACCAATCAGTATCTTATATTGTTCATTGTACATAACTCTGTAGTAAAACTAGAAGGATGTGGATGGAAAGGATACACACCAACTTCATGATACTGGTTAACTCTAGGTAGATAGGAGCCAACTGGGTTCAGAAGGGATAAAAAAGAGACTTTAAATCTCTCTAAAGTTTTATTTCTTAAAAAATTCAAATATGAAAATATAGAAATACTTGCTAGATATTGGTAGCAGAAATATGGATAATCATTATTAGTTTCTGCACTTTTCTATATTTTAAAATAGTTTATATTTTAAAAATTTATTTATTTTAATTGGAAGCTAATCACTTTACGATATTGTGGTGGTTTTTGCCATACATCCACATGAATCAACCATGGGTGCACATGTGTCCCACCATCCTGAACCCCCCTTCCACCTCCTTCTGCACCCCATCCCTCTGGATTGTCCCAGAGTATTGGTTTTAAGTGCCCTGTTTCATGCATCAAACTTGCACTGGTCATCTGTTTTACATATGATAATATACATGTTTCAATGCTATTCTCTCAGATTGTCTCACCCTTGCCTTCTCCCACAGAGTTCAAAAGACTGTTCTTTATATCTGTGTCTCTTTTCCTGTCTTGCATATAGGGTCGTTGTTACTGTCTTTCTAAATTCCATATATATGCATTAATATACTGTACTGGTGTTTTTCTTTCTGACTTACTTCACTCTGTGTAATAGGCTCCAGTTTCATCCACCTCATTAGAACTGACTCAAATGCATTCTTTTTTATAGCTGAGTAATATTCCATGGTGTATATGTACCACAATTTCCTTATCCATTCGTCTGCTGATGGGCATCTAGGTTGCTTCCATGTCCTGGCTATTATAAACAGTGCTGCGATGAACATTGGGGTGCACGTGTCTCTTTCAGATCTGGTTTCCTCGGTGTGTATGCCCAGGAGTGGGATTGCTGGGTCATATGGCAGTTCTATTTCCAGTTTTTTAAGGAATCGCCACACTGTTCTCCATAGTGGCTGTACTAGTTTGCATCCCCACCAACAGTGTAAGAGGGTTCCCTTTTCTCCACACCCTCTCCAGCATTTATTGCTTGTAGACATTCTGATGGCAGCCATTCTGACCGGTGTGAGGTGGTTATCTCATCGTGGTTTTGATTTGCATTTCTCTGATAATGACTGATGTTGAGCATCTTTTCATGTGTTTATTAGTCATCTGTATCTTCTTTGGAGAAATGTCAGGTTAGTTCTGGCCCACTTTTTGATTGGGTTGTTCATTTTTCTGGTATTGAGCTGCAGGAGCTGCTTGTATATTTTGGAGATTAATTCTTTGTCAGTTGTTTCATTTGCTATTATTTTCTCCCATTCTGAATGCTGCCTTTTCACCTTGTAAAATAGCTCATATTTTAAAATTAAGTTGAAATAACCTACTTTTCTATAAAAATGGAAATCTAGTCAGAATATTTCTGTGGTGAGAATACTTTCTTTTGTGAAATATAAAACATATCCTTCCCATTGCTACTCTACCTTCGGCATCTTTATGTGTATGACAAACACCCATGATGCTCCTCATGAAGTCTTTGATTGTGTAAGTTCAGAAAATATTCTCTAGCAATTCAGAGGAATTATAAGGCTGTGAGAGATGGCTCCTGCCAAGAAGTCATTAGAATGACTATATGAAATTTGATTTTTCATCTTTTAAAAACTGCCCTTCACTCAAAAGATATGTGAATTTTCTATTAGACTTCAGGAAGAAAAGGCTTGACTTAACTAAAAACCTAATAAAATTTCTTTCATTAGACCTTAAGAACTGCACAATTCACATTCCCTTTATGCCTGGGCTTTTAGGAAGCTAGAGCTAATGTAATGATCAGTGGAATTTACCGTCTTATTCTAGATCCTGATCGTAGATAATTGCCTTTCTATTTCCCCTATATAGTTTTTGATGTTCATTTCTGATTTATTTACTGCTGTATTGCACATGTTTATAAGTGTTCTTAGATCCATCTTGAAGGAAATGCATTTTAAAGTAATAAGCATGTTGATAGATGAATACGTGGGTGGACTGATTTATGAACCATAGATTATATTAATTTACCCTGAGAAATAGGACTGCCAAATAAACAGGCATATTTTGTCATCTGGTCAGTGTACTTGCTTACCAGTATGAGCGTCTCCTTAAGAAAAAAATTTTCAGCAAGAAGGTGTCTCAGTGACAGTTTACACTAGTGACTGCCAGATGACTTTCCCCCAAATAGAACACTAGTCTTATTATACCCCTGCTCAAAAACCTTCAGAAGTTCTGTATCCCCCTTAAGTAGACATTTATCAGCTGGACATCTTATATGATAGTCTCCAAATATTGTAGCTTCTGTGTCCTTTGTCCCTGTCATGTACCCTCTGCCTCAACCAAATTGGAAAACTCTTAGTTTTCTAAGCACCAGCCACTTTCCCATCTACATCCTTTTTATTTTTATTTTTTTGGTTAAGAATAAAAAACAATTTTATTTTATTTTTTTTAATTTTTATTTTATTATTATTATTATTATTTTTTGTCATACATTGATATGAATCAGCCATAGATTTACACGTATTCTACATCCTTTTTAAATACTGCTTCCACCACTCACATGCCTCCCCCACCACAGAATCTTACTCATACATGAATGTCCATCTCAAAAGTCATCTGTAACAATAACATCACATATTCATATGTTAACTCATTCGATCCTCACACAACCCTGTATATGATAAGTAGTAGTAATCCCACTTTCCAGATGAGAAAAAGTGAGGCACAAAGAGGTCATCACTTTCCCAATAGAACGTAACTAATGAAAGAGATGAAACTGTTTTCAAATCCAGCCAGCCTGGCTCTGGAGTCCACATTCCTATTGATAAGTTTCAATATCCCCAAAAATGGAACCTTGACTTATGGAATATTTCAAGCTAAGGAATTTGAGAAATGGCTGGTGCAGGAAGGACTTTCTGATTTTTCCCCAAAGTAGGTCATAAGACTCTCATGTGAGAGGTACCCTCCCTATACCTGGAGGGAAGCACCATACTTATCTATGAAAGATTGTTGTTGTTCAGTCATTAAGCTGTGTCTGACTCTTTGTGGCCCCATGTACTGCAACACCCCAAGCTTCCCTGTCCCTCACTATCTTCTGGACTTTGCTCAAATTCATGCCCGTTGAGTTGGTGATGACATCCAACCATCTCATCCTCTGTGGTCCCTTCTCCTCCTGCCCTCAATCTTTCCCAGCATCAGAGTCTTTCCCAGTAAGTTGGCTCTTTGCATCAGGTGGACAAAGTATTGGAGCTTCAATTTCAGCATCAGTCTTTCCAATGAGTATTCAGGGTTGATTTCCTTTAGGATGGACTAGTTTGATCTCCTTTCTGTCCAAGGGACTCTCAAGAGTCTTCTCCAGCACCACAATTCGTAGTATCAATTCTTCAGTGCTCAGCCTTCTTTATGGTCCAACTGTCACATCTATACATGACTACTGGAAAAACCATAGCTTTGACTAGACAGACCGTTGTTGGCAAAGTGATGTCTGCTTTTTAATCGCTGTCTGAGCTTGTCATAAATCTAAAAGAACCTTTCAAACCTGGCCCTCTTTCACTGTTTCTTCAGGTGTGGAGGCATGAAGGAAGGTGTGAGTGCTTAGTTGTGTGTGACTTTTTTGCGACCCCATAGACTGTAGCTCACCAGGCTCCTCTGTCCTTTGGATTTCCCAGGCAAAAATACTGGAGTGGGTTGCCATCTCCTACTCCAGGGGATCTTCCTGATCCAAGGATCGAACTCATGTCTCTGATGTCTCCTGCATTGGCTGGTGGATTCTTTACCACTGTGCCGCCTGGGAAGCCCATCTTGCTTCAGGGGCTGTTGCCAAGTTCCAACATGTCTACTCACCCCTCTGGTGCCAGTCTCCCCCTCACCATCAGTGCTCTGGCTCCGCATCATCTTTCGGTTTGTCTAAGCCCTGCTCTGCCCTGTCCTCACTGCCTTAGCACACACTGTTGCCTCTACTGGAGTAAACCTCCCCCTCAGCTCCCACACCTATCACCCAGGTAGCCAGAACTCAACTTTCAGATTCAGCGCAAATACGCCTTCCTCACAGAGTGTCCTTGACCCCGTGGGCCAGACCAGGGACCCTTGCCTGCACTCTTAGAGTTCCCTGCAGTTTTTCTTCCTACCAAATAGCACAGTTTGCAATCAGAGGTTGTGTGTCCCAGATTAAAACTGGGAACCCACATGGTCCAGTCCCGACACAGTCTCTCTCAAAGAAACATCGACTCAAAGTAAATAATTAAAAGCAATTCATTCTTTACTACAATCAGTCACAGAACACCAGGGGGACCCAGTCAATAACTCACAACTATACTTAATAATTTGGAAATTTGGAAAACTCAGCAGTGGCCACTGGACTGGAAAAGGTCAGTTTTCATTCCAATCCCAAAGAAAGGCAATGCCAAAGAATGCTCAAACTACCGCACAATTGCACTCATCCCACATGCTGGTAAAGTGATGCTTAACATTCTCCAAGCCAGGCTTCAGCAATACATGAACCATGAACTTCCAGATGTTCAAGGTGGTTTTAGAAAAGGCAGAGGAAACAGAGATCAAATTGCCAACATTCGCTGGATCATTGAAAAAGCAAGAGAGTTCCAGAAAAACATCTATTTCTGCTTTATTGACTATGCTAAAGCCTTTGACTGTGTGGATATCAATAAACTGTGGAAAATTCTGAAAGAGATGGGAATGCCAGATCACCTTACCTGCCTCTTGAGAAACCTGTATGCAGGTCAGGAAGCAACAGTTAGAACTGGACATAGAACAACAGACTGGTTCCAAATAGGAAAAGGAGTAGGTCAAGGCTGTATATTGTCAGCCTGCTTATTTAACTTATATGTAGAGTACATCATGAGAAACGCTGGGCTGGAGGAAGCACAAGCTGGAATCAAGATCGTCAGGAGAAATATCAATCACCTCAGATATGCAGATGACACCACCCTTATGGCAGAAAGTGAAGAAGAACTAAAGAGCCTCTTGATGAAAGTGCAAGAGGAGAGTGAAAAAGTTGGCTTAAAGCTCAACATTCAGAAAACTAAGATCATGGCATCTGGTCCTATCACTTCATGGCAAATAGATGGAGAAACAGTGGAAACAATGGCTGACTTTATTTTGGGGGGCTCCAAAATCACTGCAGATGGTGATTGCAGCCATGAAATTAAAAGACACTCACTCCTTGGAAGGAAAGTTATAACCAATCTAGATAGCATATTAAAAAGCAGAGACATTAGTTTGACAACAAAGGTCCATCTAGTCAAGGCTATGGTTTTTCCAGTGGTCATGTATGGATGTGAGAGTTGGACTATAAAGAAAGCTGAGCGCAGAAGAATCGATGCTTTCGAACTGTGGCGTTGGGGAAGACTCTTGAGAGTCCCTTGGACTGCAAGGAGATCCAACCAGTCCATCCTAAAGGAGATCAGTCCTGAATATTCATTGGAAGGACTGATGCTGAAGCTGAAACTCCAATACTTTGGCCGCCTGATGCAAAGAACTGACTCATTGGAAAAGACCCTGATGCTGGGACGGATTGAGGGCAGGAGAAGGGGACGACAGAGGATAAGATGGTTGGATGGCATCACCGACTCAATGGACATGAGTTTGGGTAAACTCCGGGAGTTGGTGATGGACAGGGAGGCCTGGCGTGCTGCTATTCAGGGGGTTGCACAGAGTTGGACACAACTAAGCAACTGAACTGAACTGATACTTAATAACATCTATTTTGCCAATTCTCTGACTCTAGATCACACTTTGCATTACTGTCCTAAGAATCATCTCTTGCAGCTGGTGTGGGCTCTGGGGTCATACCATCTGGTTTTAAATCCTGGCTGTACTACTTATTCAGTATGTAAACTTGTACAAGTTACTTCTTTATGCCTTCGTTTCCATATCTGAAAAATGGGGTTAAATTCAGTACTTCCTTCATTGTTTTGGGGAGAAGTATGAGAGAGAATGGAGCTTCCCAGGTGGTGCAGTGGCAAAGAATCTGCCTACCAATGCAGGAGATGCGGTTTGATCCCTGAGTTGGAAAGATCCTCTGGAGTAGGAATTGACTACCCACTCCAGTATTCTTGCCTGGAAAATTCTATGGAAAAGGGGGCCTGGCAGGTTACAGCCCATGGGGTCTCTGAGTCAGACACAGCTAAGCACCAGCACGATGAGAGAGAATACTAGGTGAAGTGCACTGAACAACTCCTGTAATATAGCGAGGTATTCAATAAACATTATAAAAAGCGTCAGTTTACAGAGCACCAGATTTGGGCTCTGTGTCGTAGAGCAAATTCCCGCTGGTTATCTGTTTTGTATATGGTAATGTATATGTTTCAGTGCTACTCTTTCAATTCGTCCCAGCTTCTCCTTCCCTCACTGTGTCTATAAGCCTGGTCTCTATGTCTGCCTCTCCACTGAAGCCCTGCAGATAGGATGGTCAGTACCACCTTTCTCGATTCCATACATGTGCACTAATATGTGATTTTTTTTTCTCTTTCTGACTCACTTAATACACAAATGCCTCATTCATTACTTCATTAAAAAAAGCAATGGTTTAAATATTTAAACCATTTTAAAATGGTTTTATTTTTATTTTATTTATTATTTATTTATTTATTTTATTTTATTTATTCTTTTACTTAAAAAAATTTCTTTTTAATTGAAGGATAATTGCTTTACAGGATTTTGTGGTTTTCTGTCATACATCAACAAGAATCAGCCATAGGTACACCCATGTCCCCTCCCTCCCAAATCTCTCTCCCGTCTCCCTCCCCAACATTTTATTTTTTAGTAAATTATTTCTACCTGCCTCTGTTCTTTCTTTTCTTGAACCAGTAGCTCACCTTTACTTCTGAAGTCTAGTCTCTGTTCTCCCATTAAGTGGATCTGGCATCACAACAAGTCAGAAACCCGGCTGACAGCATATTTCTTGGAATGGGGAAGGGGCGGAAGTGAGAGGGGAGATGCTGAGAAGACAAAAGCAAAATTCTCTTTGATTGTTGAAAGAGTGAAGGAAATTTGCTAATATTGTAATTAACAACTTTTCCCCTTTTCCCTTCATCACACCTTTATGATTATTTGACTATTGTATAGCATCCCCCACTGGGGTAAGTGCTGGAAGAACAGAATCTGTGTTCATTTAAGTCACCATTGTACCCACACTTCCTGGAACACAGCAGTTGCTCAAGTCTGATGCATGAATAAATGAGGGAGGTGATGATGATTCAATGAGACCATGCTGATTGTGCACTTGATACAGAGCCTGGCACATTGCACTGAACACATATTCATTTTGGGTATTCTTTCTTTTACACCCACCTTCTCCATGAGAAATCCTTCCTGCGCCAATTTTATACCTAAATTTATTTCCAGAGCTCCTCCTCAGTGCCCATTCTCAAGAAACCTTCCCAGAATATCTCTCCTGGACTAGGAGTTTTACTCATTTGCCCCTACGACTGGGTGGCCTTCTCACTATTACAGGATTAGCCAGTAACAGGTCTCTCTCCTCACCAGATTGTAACCCCCCTCTCCAGGGGTCAGTGACCGTGTCACATTTGACAAGTAATCTGCAGTGCTTGGCACACTGTTTGAAACATAGTAGGTGTTCAATAGATGTGTAATGAATATTATTAAATCACAGTTTCTCTTAGATATGTTTCAACACAGTTCACTAATTTCTGTATGAAATTTGGGAAGTACTACTTGGCATGCTGCAGTCCATGGGGTCGCAAAGAGTCAGACACGACCGAGTGATCGAACAACTTTAAAAAAAAACCTTCAGCATATTTTTTATTTAAAAAATGAAACCTCAGAAGCATACTATGGTGTACCAAAGTTGAAATTTCAGAAATAAAGTTTTCATTTAAAAAAAAATTTGTTCATACAGACTCATGTTCACCTCAAGAAGTTTCCCACAGAGAAATACCAATAGTTTCAATTTCTAAGACTATCACAGTGGAAACATAATTTCTGGGAGGTGACAAACATGGGATGCCCTGCACTTAAATATGAACCCTAGCTGCTTGCAAGTTTAGTGAGCTTGAGGTAATTAGAATTAGCCAGAAAAAGGCTGTCCTTGTCTTATGGCAAGAATAATATACATTCATTAATTAGACTTTTAGGAAATAATTATTAACTGGAAGTACTGAGGCTTAGCTCATTCTTTTATTATTAGTAATATTTGCAAACCAACTCTTAGAGTTGTATTACTTCAGCATATGGTTAATATCATTCATTTTATGTTAAATCTTTCTAGCTTCAGAATGAATGATGATATATTCTGATGACCTTGTTCCCAAGTGGGGGAAACCTGGTCTCCCCTCTCCACTGGCTAAATCTTTTAACCTGGGTTTTGAGAATGTAAATACATGGAAGCATAGAGCTGAAAGGGATTTCCTTCTCCAGTGAGTAGCCTAAACTACACATAGCTAATGGTTGCTGAACATATTTTCAAAGCTCTCCAGTGACGGTAATGACAGAGTTTAATCACCTTTGTAGTTAAGTTCTGCCTTAGGTCGAAGAGACCTCTCTTGTTCATTCTAATCCAGTTTTGTCTGGCTTTCATCTCTATAGAGATGGAGAAAAGTCAGCTAGTATCCTCCTTCAAATAAACCTTCCTGTTCTAGAAGAAAGTTATTAAATCAGTCCTTGGCCTGCAGTTTTCAAGTGAGGCCAGTTCACTGTCTTCAACCTTTCCTCAGAGGTCTTTTCCTCCATCCTTTTAAAGATTTTTTTGTTGTTTCACCTTGGATCTTTTCCAAGTTCTTTACAACTCTAGAAATTAAGAAACAAGAACTTGATTCAAAGCTAATAGGGGCCTGACCAATATCAAATATAGAAAAAAATGATAGGTTCTCAGGTTTTCTGTGTCATACCCCATCAGTACACGTCAGGGCCAGTAAAACTCATCAATGTACACATCACTAAAGCATCATTTGTGATATTCTAAAATAAGGTTGAATAAAGACTTTGCACTTTAAAAATACCTTTTTATTCACAGAAAATATAAAGGGATGCATAGGAAGATATTTTAAATGCTTATGACAAAATACTGTTTGAAGCATTCGTTAGCTGAAAAAATAACGAATATCACACATCATAAGTCGTTTTTAATTCTTTGTTGTTATTTAGTCACTATGTCATATCCAACTCTTTTTTGACCCCAGGGACTATTGCTCACCAGGCTCCTTCTGTCCATAGGATTTCCCAGGCTAGAGTACTGGAGTGGGTTGCCATTTGTCTAGGAACTCTTTAAAACATTGGTTTAGTAAACCAGATTTTATTTCTGTGAATATTTGAAGATAATATTGCATTTTGACACTCATATATATATATTTGTAACTTAGAGTTTTTACTGATTCAATTGAATTCCAAATTTCTTAAAATTAGTGATTTTTCTAAATAAAAAACATAGTCATATTTATAAAATTTTAAAAATCACTTATTTAAAGAAAGTCCCCCTCTTATCTTAGATCTTTATTTGAGGAAGATTGTCCCTCAGAATAGATTTTCACATTGTAGTTGCCTAGTTTTATCTAGAGATGTGATCTAGTGTAAAAAGTAACTGCCTTTGTTGGCATCTTTCTGGAGAGATGGTTGGGTTTGAAGGGTGTGACTTTCCACTGTTCTCTGTTGCCACCCACCCACTTTTTGACTTTTTCAGCTCCCAGATGGGTAAGAAATGTTTTCAGAAACAACTAGCCTCTTTTCCATAAGATTACTAAATTTTGCTATTGATTTCTAAATTTCTACCTTGATTTCTTTTGTTCTTCCAAGGATGACTCCACCAAGTATTTGTTATCAAGTCCCTTCCTATCCTTTTATTTTTTTAAATATTTTTTAAAAATATCTATTTATTTGGCAATGCTGACTCTTAGTTGTGGCATGTGGGATCTGGCTCCCTGACTAGGGATTGATTCTGGGCACCCTGCATTGAGAGCACAGAGTCTTAGCCCCTGGACCACCAGGGACGTACCCCTTCCTAGCCTTTTAAAGATATTGTATGTACGCATATCATGTTGTGAAGGCTTTGTTTGGGTTCACGAAATAATTTATTTAGATGTGTTTTTTGTTAAGTCAATTAGATTCTGCTTAGTTTAGATTCTCTTTTAGTTCCCCTAAAAGCAGAGACCCACCTAAGGACTTGGGTACAGGTGTTTTGTTGGGAGGTTATCCCAAGGAACGAGAAGGAGAGCAAAGAGACTGTGGAACAAGGGAGAAAGGAAAGTCAGTATAAGGCTGTATTATCAAGTTGCAGCTGCAGACAATGGAGATTCAGTGTCTGAGATTCAAGGACCGTTGAGAACATCAGAAATTCCTCCTGCGATTGTCTTCTGAAGGACAGGAGGCTGGAGTATGCATCTGTCAGCACCCATCCCTTCTTTGAGGATTGTTTCCAGGCATGTTAAGCCCCCATTCTGGCCTGGCAGGCACACAGTGAAGCGTTCTGTGACAGGTACTGGGATGGGCTCCGAGGGGGTCCAAGCCTGCACGGCACTGTCCGTTGCTCCTATCCTGAAATTAGAGATGGGGTGAGGAAATGCAACCCAGAGCGCAGGCCTCTTACCACAACAAACCTTCCATATTATGAACAGGTAGGACTTACAAGAGACCTCAGAAAAAGTGGGGTCACTTGATGGGAATATGTGCTCATGACGAGCCATTTGTGTGTGTGCATGTGCGAGCTCGGTCACGTCCGACACTTTGTGACCCTCTGGTCATATTGTAGCCAGCCATTCTCCTCTTCCATGGGATTTCCTAGGCAAGAACACTGGAGTGGGTCGCCATTTCCTTCTTTAGGGGTCTTCCCGACCCAGGATTCAAACCTGCATCTCCTGTATCTTCTCCAGGCTAATTCTTTTACCACTGAGCCCCTGGGGCCTAATGAACAATTAATTGCACTGGGAGTTGAAATTTGGGAAGTGGCTTCTAATCTCTGGAATTAAAAAAAAAAAATCAGTTTAGCATGAATCTACACCAAGATGAGGATACTTTTACCAACAATGACATGGAAATAAGCCTCTTCACTGTCATGGCAGTCAGATTGCGGGTTGGAAAAGAATGTCCAGACATAGCATTTCAGAAAAGACTGAGTTTATGAAGAGCAAGGAGCAGAGATAATAAAGGTGCTACAAATTCCGCGGATCAGGGAGAGCTGTTAAAACAGCAGGCTGGCTCAAGGGAGAGCCGGAGCTTTTCATGGGTTGTGTTCTCAGTCCTTCAGTCGTGTCTGACTCTTCAGGACCCTGTGAACTGTAGCCCCCGAGTTTCTATGTCTATGAGATTCTCCAGGCAAGAATACTGGAGTGGGTTGCCCTTCCCTCCTCCAAGTGATCGTCCCGACCCAGATCGAACCTACGTCTCTTGCATCTCCTGCATTGGCAGGCAGATTCTTTACCACTGTGCCATCATGGGTTAGTAGGCAATTTTATAGCCTCAAAACAAAGAAAATTCCTGCTAAAAAGGTGGCATTAGGTGATTGCGATCGGGTAACTACTGGGTGGGCATTTTTGCCTAATTTGGGGTCAGGAAGCTTGCTGGTAATGATCTGGGGGCTTTTGGCAACAATTACAAAGGGGCTCACTCAGTTCTGGAGATGACCGCATTTCTGCACTCTGCTGCAGTGGTCTTGGTGCAGGGCCTTGCCCCTATGACCTTGGTGGGGCACTCCACACTTATCCTCCTCCCCTTGTGTCAGCATGAGAAATAAGAATCACGTAGAAACCAAAGATGTTCAGAGAGACTTCTGGGAGAAAATGCAAGAATGAGTTCCATGAAGGGACTCAGCCTGAGACCCAAGAAGCTCGCAGGGGCCCAGCAGGTGTCCTGAATCCTAGTTCATTACAGTCACATGATGAGAATATTTTCAATTAGAAATGATGTTAGATTTATTTGTATAATTAAAGCACATCAGCCAGTCAGTGTGGATGGTTTATAGAGCTGTGTGTAAAGAGGGATGGACAGAGCCTCTCTTTATTTTTAGACAGTATTTATCAAACCTTTTTGGCTATGACCCATGATAAGGCATACATTTTACATGGTAATTCGGTAGACACATATGTTCCATAAGGTAATAATCCTTACTATGTTCGCTGATATTTTCTATCCTATCCTTTTCTAGTCTGTCCTATTCTGTTTGTTCTGTTTCATTTTTTAAATGCTCGTCTGGACTCACTAAATTGTTCGTATGACCAATGACGAGCAGGTCACAAACTGCTGTTGGAGAAACACTGCTCTAGGGCACCAGAGCTTTGCACTCACAATTCCTCAACTGACTGTTTCCTTTCATGTCATAAATCAATGTACATATAATTTGTTGCCTGCTATAACTGTGGAATTGGTTTCCTAGCCAGCCTTTTTCCTCCTATCAAATCTTTTTCTTCCAGCCAAGTGTATAATAATATAGGATGTATTGTTTGGGGCACACTGGAAACATGTCTAAATCGTTTGGTACTTCATTCTAAAAAGAAAACCTATAAAACTGTAAAACCTACAAATGAGGATCCTGGATTAGAATGCTTTAGGTTGTAAGTAATAGAAATCCTGCCTTAAGCTGTCTTAAATAATACACAATTATGACATCTTAAAGTGAGGAAGTTCAGAGCTAGACTTGGTTGACTCAGGGGCCTACTGATGTCACCCAGGACTCTGGTTCTGTCCACCTCTCTGCTCATCTCCAGGCTGGCTTCATCCTCAGGCTGAAGATGGGCCCAATGTTCCAACTAGCACATCCAGGCACAACTCATCGAGAGGAGAAAGGTGATTCTCTTCCTGTAGTTCCTTTATGGAGACACTCCCTACAGATGTTCTGCTGTATCCTCTTGGCCCTCATGAGGGTCACATGTCTTTTCTTATATCAATAACTGGCAAGGAAGATGTGATGACCCTTAAATCAATTTACAGAGTCAAAAGAATCACCTGTACAATTAAATTAAACTTCCTAAAGTTATCTTTGATTTCTCTGTTTTTCTTACCTCCATATATAATTTGATACTAAATCCTGATGATTCTTCCTCTAAATATGTCCAGTAGCAGAAGACTTCTCATTCTCTCCTTGGTTTCCACCCTAGTCCAAGTCACCATCATCTCCTGCCTGGATATTGCCATAGCCTCCAAGTCGGTTTCCTTTCTTTTTGACTTTACCTTCTTTGATCTCTTCTCAATACAAAGTAACCTTGTTGAAACAGTAAATCAGGTCATGTCACTGGTCTTTTAGAATTCTCATGCTCCTCTACTTTGAGACTTTGTACCAAGAGCCAGACATGGAGGAGTAAATGAAATAGACATGGGACATACCTTTTATTGAGGGGTAGGGATGCATGCAAGCCAATGAAATAAGTAAACTATGTAGTGGAGTAGATGGTGATATGCGCTGTGGATAAAAATAGACAGGTCCCTCCCATCACATGGGGTATATTCTAATATACTTGAAGGACCTGGTACAGAGCAAGTCTCTGATATGTGATAGCTACATTAGTTGCCTTTTCATTGAAAAGTGACAGGAGCCTAATTCATACCAAATTAAGCAAATCAAGAGAAACACAACAGCAGGCCCAGCTCCAGGACTCAGAGTTTCAAACATCATCGGAAGCCAGTTTCTGTCCACCTTCCCTTCGTGCTTTTCCCACCCTGGTTTTATTCTCACATACATTCTCACCAAACAGGGCGATGAGGGATGCCATGCTCCAACTAATATTTACTTTCCTAGCAACCTGGTAGGAAGAGAACCCACCACAAAGTTCTAGCCACATTTTGAAAAATACAGCCCCAAATAAATGATTAACCTGAATGCCAGCTTCTTTTTCTGTGAATTGAGGGCACTAGCAGTAATACCTATTTCACAGATCACCGTCAGGAAATTTTGCCTAATGTACCTAAAGGCAACTTGCATAGGACTTGGCCAAAAGTGCGCACAATAAATATTGACTCACTAATTTGTTCTCTGGTCTGCAGGTGTTGATCATAATTTCTGCTTTAGAGGGCTGTCCGAAATCAACAAGTTTTATCAGTGCTTAAAATGAGTACTTTGTCATGCATTATCCTGCCCTGTGACTGTTTTATGAGATCAGTTTCTTCAATTGTATTGCAGTGTTCCCCGTGAGGGGAGATAGATAAGAGATGAATTTGTTATGTGAAAACCTAGGTTCAGATCCTATTCTGCCACTTAAACTTGTAGGATTTTGTGCAACTAATAACCTTCCATGAGACTTACTTTGCTTATTTATAAAGTGAGATGGAGATACCTGCTTCGCTGGGGTTTCTCGACAGGTAAAATGAGATGGTATTATTATTTCCCTGGCACCATGGTAAGTTCAATACACAGTAGCTTGAAGCTCTGAGCATAGGATAATGTCCCCCATACAGTGATTATTCAGTAAATCCATACTTTGAATTAAGCACACATTCTATACCCTCAGGTTTGGTGACTCACACCTGAATTCTTGGGGCAGTTCCGCTTCAACAGATATTTTTGCAAATACATTTGCAAATGTATTCTTGCAAATACATTTGCAAATACATTCTTAAGAATTTCCTTGGACGTGAGTTCTGAACAGTTCAAGACACTTCTTTGGTTTAATAACTGTCCCCAAAGGTGTTACTTTGTGCTAGTTTTTCTTAAACTGTATCCCACATCAATAATTAATCTTTCCTGCCATTTGTCTCGTATATTGCATGCTATTTTCTTTTTTCTCAAGTAAGCTAACAGGCTGTTTCTAAAGGACCCCAGCGTGAGGAGGAAATGTATTCGTGGTCTGGCTTCTGAAATTGTGAAAGGGTGGCTTTGAAAGTGGGGAGAAAGTGATACGATGACATTTAAGGACAGCATATAACCTGTGTGTGGAAGAGGCTGGTGTCATTTGGTAGAAAAGCAGCACTGATCTTTTGGCATCAACTGGTGATATAGTTATCTTCTCCATTCACTAGGTTTCTCTTTTTGTCTATCTTGCTTTATTCAGAACAAAACAAGTTTTGTTGAACCCGTATTCTATACCAGGCTGTGTGCTGGATGCGAGGACCCCACAGGAGCAAGGCACAGCCCTTCCTGAAGAGACTTGCAGTTCTCAGAGAGCGGGTTGCCGGTGGATGTGGACGGAAGGGGCGTCTCTTCCCTCCCAGGTGGGAGAAAGACCTGGAGTGAGGATGCTGGGCACACGTCGGGGTCAGAGAACACGGCTGTGTTCTGGCTGGAGTCCACAGACTGCAGGAAGGAGAGTACAAGAGATCAGCTCAGTCGGGAGGGTGGGACCGTACCACGTGTCAGGAGTTGGGACTCTCACAGTGAGGATCCTACGGCAGGGGTGTCAGAACCCATTCGTTGCCCACGGCACCACCCCGGCTGCTGCCAGGATGAGCTGAGTGCGGGAGGAGCCATGGATGCCGCAGCTCCTCAAGGACAGCCGGTCTAACCTGGGGTGTAAGAGGTGTGCAGATCCTGAAATGTCTGAGCCAACAACTGTAAGTCTACACTGGTGATAAAGGACAATTTGGTCATTTGGATGTGGAAGCAGTCAATAAATAGAACCTGGAAAGTGTGTGCTCTGACTGGGATAAGAAATGGTACATCGTGCAGATGTTCACCACTTGGATGGCCCAGATTCACAGATGTGGCAGGTAGAACCTCTGCTGACTTCTTTATGAAAGAGTATACCAAACAAATGTTGTTTACAATGAAAAACCCTATTAAAAAAACCCCATTTCCCCAGCCTCCCTGTCTTTAGGCTAATAAGGAATTGTCTCCATTTGACTAATGCAGGCAATGAGGTTAAGAGATGTTAAATAAATGTCCTGAAGTCACACAGCTTCCATGGGCCTTGTTGGGAGCATGAAGCATCTCCCAAAACCACATCTTTGATATGGCTTTGTTCTAAAAGAAAGGGTCAATATGAGTTGCAATAGGGTTTTTCTAACCTAGTTGACCGATAAATTTCATAAAGAAGGACAACCACAAATATTTTAGTATTTCTTTTAACATATTTGCACCTAGATCAAGGGATAATAATCTAAACAGAGAATGTTTAGATTTTGTTCATTCATAAGCACCCATTACATAGAAAGCATGGTTAGGATTCTTCAGAGACTATATAGTACGTGCTTTCTCTTCTACTTGTATGCACACTAACACAATCCTAAATTGAGTTCTGTATTCTTCAAGGTAATAAAATCTATCCATTTTGACATTGAGCTGCTCATGATCCAATTCAGTTTTTTTCAATTAAGACAATTTTTTAAAAGTAGTTTTAGATTCACAGCCAAATTAGGGGTAATGAACAGAGATTTCACCCTGTTCCTATATGTGCATAATTTCTATACCCCACTAGAATGATACATTCGTTACAACTGATGAACCTACATCACTATTGTTACCTGAAAACTGGGTTTTCCTCTTGGTAAGTTTTGAGCCAAAAGACCCAACCAAGCCAAAGATCAGGAAAAAGACTTGCAGCAAGTAAGAACACTGAGGCTCTTTCTCAAAGCAGTGTCCTCCTGAACAGCAAAATTGGGGAAGTTTTAAGCTAAGGTACATCCATATGCATGAAGCAGCTTGGGAGGTCCACAGAATCCAAGGTTTAGTTGATTGAAGTCACAAGGATCAGAAAAGGTCAACATTGTCATCTCTTAGGTTCAGGATGATCTGGTGGTTGAGGCTTCAAGCTAACCTTTACCATTGGAATAGAACTGGGAATCTTCATAACTGATTTATTATCTTTGCTGTTGTTACTTCTCTTGCTTGATTGCATTCTTTTGTCCCCTTAAGGTTATTAATTACCAAGACCTATTCGAGGGCAGGCATTGAGGCTTAGCTCACAAAATAACTTGGGCCCAAAATGACTTCTCTTACATCAAGAAAGCCATATGCCTGGTTCTCTTTCTCTGGGAACCCCCTACCTTATCTGCTTACATTATCACTCAAAGTTCATAGTAAACATTAAGCTTTACTCTTGGTTTTATCCAGTCTATCAGTTTGAATAAATGCATAATGACACATATCCATCATTATGGTATCATATAGAATATTTTTACTGCCCTAAAAGTCCTTTGCGCTTCACCTGTTCATACCTCCCCAGTCATAGTTCTTGGCAATCAAAGGTCTTGTTACTGTTTCAATAATTTTACTTTCTCCAGAATACCATATGGTTAGAATGATATAGTATGTAGCTGTGATATTGTGATTTGTAATAAGTAATACATATTTGGTCTTCATTGAGTTTCTATCACTGGGCTCCTAAATCACTTGGAATTTGCTAAGTCAGAAGAGCAGCAAAGGGGTCTTTTGTTACATCAGTGAGATGACCTGTGGACTGCATCTAAGACTGATTGCCAGGAGAACCAACCATGGGCTTAGAGAGTTGGAGCTTTTAGTGCCACCCCTGACCTCCAGGGAGGGGAGAGAGGCTGGAGATTGAGTTCAGTCACCAATGATTTAATCAGTGGTTCAATGGCAGATGATCTGATCATTCATATCTATATAGTGAAGCGTCCATTAAAAAATCCTGTTGCTCCACATAATTACCAATATTTGCTATTGTTAGCGTTTGATCATTCTAAAAGGTGTACAAAATTTCATCTGTATCTGTATGTTTATGTATGTATTTATTTCCAATGGTTTAGTGGGAAAAAGATAAACCTAGGAATCTGACTAATGAGGATCCCAGCCCCATTACTTCGTAGCCATATGGCCTTTGGTAAACTACTTAACGTCTCCATTTCCTCTTTCTTAAACAGGCCATGGTAATGGAAACCTCATAGCATTTTGAAAATATTGAATAAAGCAACATATGTAAAGCACATAGCAGTGTCCAGTCACATAGCAAGCACTAAATGAATACACATCCTTGTCTTCTCCCCTTGTAAAACATATGGTTCTGGTCATGGTCATCTCTCTCTCTTTTTTGGTAAAGTACCTTGTATTATTATTTTTAAATAATATTTATTTTTGGCTATGCTGGGTTTTTGTTGCTGTGCGCAAGCTTTCTCTAGTTGCTGTGAGTGGGAGCTACTCTCTAGCTGCAGTGCTAGACTTACTGCCGAGGCTTCGCTTGCTGGAGAGCCCAAGTTCTAGGGTGTGTGGGCTTCAGAGCTGTGGCTCATGGGCTCAGTTGCCTTGTTCAATATGGAATCTTCCCCGACCAGGGATCCAACCCATGTCCCCTGCATTGGCCGGCAGACTTCCAGCCACTGGACCACCAGGGACGTGGCTGGTCACCTCTCTTTATTATGACAACACTTCTCTACTATCTGACCATTATCTCCTGCCAATTACTAACATGACTAGACTTAACCTTCTGATTTTTCAGGGTATATTTTTAACTTTATTTACAGAATAATGATGAACTTAAAGCTATTGCCTTTTGTTTTACTAGGGGCTACACAGCCCATAGAATATAACTTAAAGTAGTATAGAAATGAATATTACCTGCTCGTTTCATATAGTGTTCTTTTAAATGAATTAATGATCAAATTCTCCAATTTGGAGAAACTTATAGATTATTAAAAACCCGCCAAGTAATAACATATTGTCCTGATGGTTTACTGAGTCCATGCTTAGATCACCTATCCAGAAACATTAGAACTGAGACTTTTAGGTTTCTGTTTCTAAATGTGATATCCTTCAAAGGGAGATTATTAAGTTGTTTCACATTAGGAATGTAGCACATAAATAAGTTATGCCCACATGCAGAATGCTTCCCATACAAGAACTGCAAGAGACCTACCAGAAATAATGCAAAACTTCCATAATTATAACAAAGCACTAGAACAAGCAATGTTGGTGGCATAGGAAGGGGGTGCAAAGAAGGAAACAGAACTTAGAGAACTGGTTCAAACCTCAGTCAAAAGAATTAGGAAACTGGAAACTCGATGGTCCAAGCAAGATTTGCCTTTGTTTATTTCTCAAATAAAAGTAAAGGAAGCCATAAACAGTGGGAAAATTCCTTCCACCTCCCCAAAGGGAGATAGAAGGGGCCAAGAAAGGCTGTCACCCGGATTTATAAATAAGAAACTGAAACAGAGCCAGTTTTCCTGCCATCAGAATCTGAGCTCTTTCAGATGTAGCTAATGATGGACACATTGAGCTAGGACAACTTAAGTTTAATTCCAGAACAAACACATCAAATGCTTGGTTATCTTTATCCTGCTTTTCTGTTATTGCCATAAATGATGTAAATAGTACGTTCTCTTCTTTGGGAAGAATAACAGGATGACTGTGGTTTGTTTTTTTAACTCTTCTGTTTGTGTTGATACACTTGACCAAGGAGAAATCTGCCAAACATGTAATGTGTAAGCGATTCAACGTGCAGCTTGAGGCTGCAAGTTGCTTGAGGAGGAGGACCATTCTGGTGCTCTCGTTTTTACATCCTTTGGTCTCTAGTTTGTGGATGTGGAGGAAGAGTCCACAGAACCTGGCTTTCAAAAGAGAATTAGGGACAGGTTCCTAGAGGCCTGAGACCGACCTCATCCCAAGGACCACAGAGAGCTGTTCCCACTGACTAAAGGAGACAAATTTAGATGTGGAGTCAGAGGAAGGGCCCTCCCTCACTGTACACCTCTCAAGCAAATTGCAGAGAGAAGGTGGTAATGAATCCTTCAAGGAAATCCTTTTGTGAATGTTGACATCCTAGGTATGATAATATCCTGTATGCATTAAACATTTAGACTGACTTCCACTGACATTTCTGCCTTGTTCCAGTATGCAACTAGCTGTGGATCCCGGGACCACCGTGGTGGCAGATAGACATCCTCCCTTCCCTTCCTCACCCCTCAAAATGTCTATCTTTTGGGCTCTTCTCCTTCCATCTCTACTCTTCTTTTTCTTCCTCCTTTCCCTCCTCTTCTTGCTCACTCATCAATTTCAGCATTACCATCCACTGTTTTTCGCTTAAGATGCATCTTCATAATTATAGACCATCATTATCCAATTGAACTTTAGAGTGGTCTTAACACATCAATAGATCAATGGCAGTCAAAGCAACTGTGATAAATTGGTCATTTAATTTGCCACTTCTGGTGGCAAAAAGAATAAATTGTGCCATAATACTACTAGTATTACCTACTAGGATTTTTTGAGACCCAAGTGCCAGAGACGCAATGTGCTAGGTATCTATATATATCCAAGCCTCATACCACCTGACTGACTAGCTACAGTTATTCCTATATCACATATGGGAAAACTGTGGTTTAGAAAGAAAAATGAAGTCACTTACCAAAGTTGCACTTGCCCAGCTAGTAAGTGATGGACCCAGATTTGAACCCAAGAATTTTGATTCTCCAACTTAGACTCTTAATTACTATGCTCTGCTGCATTGCTTCCTCTAGGGAGAATAAAGGGCACCACTCTTGTCTTATTCCCTTGAAGTTTCAATTATTTTGTGTTCAAAGATCTTGTCACGTCAGTTTTTTAAAGTAAGGTCTTGTGGACTTCTAGGAGTCTGAAAAGTTGCCTCAAAGTCCTTTAATTATGACAAAAATCCTTGTTTGGGGATGTAATTCCATGAATTTTTTCAAAGATTTTCTTTGACTTAGCAATCTTATTTTATTCAACTCAACATCTATAATTTAAAACTCTGCTTCAGCTTCTTCTAAACGTTCCATACACTGTAATGATTGTTAGGACAAAAACAGGAAGAAAACTCAGGATCTTAAAAATTGTTTTCTTTTAAAAGGCGATGAGTCAGACTTGCAAAGTCCACAGCACAAAAGTTCTTAATAATGCTAATTCTGTGGAAGCAGTGCATACCACTCTCTTTTATAAAACAAAACTTCCTTTAGATGTTTGTTCTATTTGTGGCAGATTTTCCAAATTTAGAGTAATGTTCTCATTCCTTAATGATGCGTGGGTAGAAGCTTTATTGAGTCAAAAAACCACCACAGTCCCATATCTATCACTGGGAGACCCTAAGTAAGTCATTGAATTCTTTTAGAACAAGGGGTGATGTAGTGAAGGCACCTCCAGACCATCCACCTTTCCCCCTCTACCCTGTGAACTGGGGTCTTTATGGACCATCCCAACGGTTCCCTTGCCTGCTGACTTCCTGTTAGGTTCAACCAATGGGAGGCACCAGGATCTTCCCAACCCAGGGATTGAACCCAGATCACCTGCATTGCAGGCAGATTCTTTACCATCTAAATCACCAGGGAAGCCAGCAGAAGATCAGAGGAAGGCATATTTATTTGACTGGCTCCCTTCTTGCTAGCAGTGTATTGCAAGAGCCACATTCCTCTCTCAAAGGTCATTGCCTCTCCTACAACCACAGCTTTTAAGTTCCAGGGACCACTCCCTCCCTTTACCCTTCCTCACCCAGGTCAGCAATGGCTTCTGGTTTATGTTAACCCTATCTGCACCCTGATACAAAAGATACGGGTTTAGGTAAACCCTAAAGTTTCTTCTAAGTAGTATCACTTTTCGATAGGTTCTAGAAAGACCTTTTCTTTTGAGAAAGGAGATGATTGTAGTGCTTAATTGACAGAATGTGTTCTAATAGGAGCTAGCATATGTAAATAAGAGGATATTGGAGTGGGAGTCAGAGGATCAGCAGTGCTACTGAACAGGATGCAACTGTCTTCCTCTTTTTAAAAAACTGGTAAAATACATATAACATAAAAATTACCATCTTAACTATTTTAAATTGACAGTGACATTAAGCACATTCACATTATTGTACTACCATCACTACCATCTGTTCACAGAACTCTTCATTTTGCAAAACTGAAGCTCTGAGGTCTTTAAACAATTAATATTTTTCCTGCCCCCAGCTCCTGGGAACAACTGTTCTATTTTCTGTCTCTTTGAACTTGGTGAATCTAGGTACCTCATATAAGTGAAATCATACAGTGTCTTTTTTTGTGACTAATCTATTTTACTTAGTATAATGTTCTCAGAGTTCATCCATGCTGAGCATGTTTCAGAATTCCCTTCCTTTTAAAGGCTGAATAATATTCCATTTTGTATATATGCCACTTTGTTTTAGTCTGTTCATCCATCTATACACACTTGGGGTACTTCTACTTTTTGGCTACTGAAAATAATAATGCCATGAACATAGGTATTATGGATCCCCAACGTTGGATACCCAAATGCCATGAACATTTGGGTATCCAATACCCAAATATCATCTTCAAGTCCCTGTTCCCAATACTTTTGGATATATACCCAGAAGTGCAAGTGTTGGATCACATGGTAATTCTACTTTTAATTTTTTAAGGAACCAACATCTTGTTTTCCATAGTGGCTGTACCCATCAACAGGGCACAAGAGTTCTGATTTAGTCTGCATCCTCACAAATCACTTGCTATTTTCTGTTTTTTTTTTTTTTTTTTTTAATAATAACCATCCTATAGGTATACAACTTTGAACCAATATTTGTTTAGTACCTATTCATCCATTCATTGTGTTAGGTATTGGGAATATCACAAACAGATTCTGCTCTAATGGACCTTATAATTCTAGAGGAAAGAGCAGACAAAAACAAAAAAGTGAAATAAAATAATTACCAATCTTGAGAAACACTGTAAAGGAAACATAGAGATGAGACAGAAAATGATGGAGACTTACTTATGGGGGGAAAAAACCTTCTCTCAAGAAGTAACATTTAAACAGAGATATGAAACAGTGAGCTAAGAGGAAAGAAAGAATATAGAAAAGAACAGACCAAGCAGGTGATATGAGTGTGCAAAGGGCTGGAAAGAGCTTGGAGTTGCAGAGGGAGCAGCAGTGTGGCGGGAGAGGACACAGTAAGGGCCTTGTTGTTCAGGTCCTTAGAAAGCCACTTTTTAGATCTGAGATTTTGCTCAGTGTTCAGTATAAGGCCATTGAAGTTTCCCGTGGGAGAATCGCATGCTCTGAACTTTGGCTAAACACTGACGTAAACGTCTGCTCACCAGGTGTCTTCCCAGGAGCCCTTGAAGCTTTGGGGCTGTGGGTCACTGGCTGCTGGAAGCTGCATTGTGCAAAGTTAAGGACTCATGCTCGGGAGTCAGAGATAGTAGGATTCAAATTCCAGTTCTACCACCTACTCACAGTGTGACTTTAAAAACTTGACTTAAACCCTCAGAGCCTCAGGTTCTTCATCAGGAAAATGGTAGTTTCTTCATCAAATTGTTTAAAAATAAAATGAGAAAATATATGTGAATCCCTTAATGCAATGCCCAGCATACACTAAATTTTAAAGAACATTACCTATTATAATCATTCATTTAACAAGTTTTTATTGACAGCCCATTATGTCCCTGGCTCTGAGCTAGGTGAGAGGGGTAAAAAGGTGAGGCCATTGTCCTGGTTTTTAGTAGCAGCAGCACATCTAATTATAACACAGAATGCTAAATGCAATGGGAGATGTATGGGTAGGATATTATAAATGCACAGAGAAAGTGCGTTCAACCTAGACTGGAGATGGGGGGGATAGAGGAGTTGCCCAGAACAAGTGATAACTGAGCCATGTCTTAGAGGGTGAATTGAGGGGAGTGAAGGTATTTGGACAGAGAGGACCACATGAGCAAAAGCAGAGAGACAAGAAGCAGCATAGAGTGCAAGAGGGGAGCATGCTGCAGTTTAGGGGCTGCCAGGATGTCAAGTGGAGAAGGAAATGGCAACCCACTCCGGTGTTCTTGCCTGGAGAATCCCAGGGACAGCAGAGCCTGGTGGGCTGCCATCTATAGGGTTGCACAGAGTCGGACACGACTGAAGCGACTTAGCAGCAGCAGCAGGATGTTAAGTGTTAGGATAGGAGGCTCAGGAGAGCCAGATGGGGGCCAGATCAAAGAAATTCTTGCATAATATACTGAAGAACTTGGAGCTGATCCTGGAGGCAATAGTGAACCACTAGAGGATTTCTAGCAGTTTAAGGCTCTGTCCAGATTTGCGTTTTAGATAATTCATTTGTGGCTTGTATGGAAGATGGATGTAATTGGGAAAAGAATGAAAGAAATGAGAACAAGTAGCAGGCGATTCAGTAAACCAGCAAAGAAAGAGACAGTGTGAATGTGAATAAGGTCATTGAACATAAGGATGGAGAAGATGAGGCAGGTTTTTTAAATGTATCTAAAAGACTGAACTGGTGGGACAAGATGAGTTACGGGATTTGGAAGTGCTGAGGGGTGGAGAGGAGCCCAGGACAACTGGAAGCTACAGACGTGTGTGTCTGAGTGGGCGGCAGACGCAGAAGCCAGGGGGAGGGCTTGCAACGGATACTGCAAGGCGCTGCGCCGCCTTCAAGATGGCGGCCGTTATTTCCCGAGGAGTAATGGCCGCTGACAGCTCACAGAGGAGTCTTCTCTGGCCCAACGGAGCTGCTTTGCTCAAGGGTATATTCCCCGCCCCTTGCCAGAGGAAGCCCATATTCAATGACTGGTTGATTAGGGACACAAAAACCGGGTGTCCTTTCCTCGATTCAGGAAAACTGTGAAGGGCCATTCCAGACCCAGAGCTCCCGTGAAGATCGACTGGGGCCCGTGTTGTGTCTGGGTCACACGTCAGCTTCTCCGTGTGCCGAATCCCGCTTGCCTTGCTGGTCTCCAGGTGCTGCTCCCTGGAGCACTCCCCAGAAAACCTGCACACAGATTCCTCTCTCAGATTCTATTTCTCAGGGGGCTGGACCTGCGACGGAGGGGATGATATCCAGTTTTTTTAAAATTATTTATTTTGGACTATGCTGCGTTTTCATTGCTATGCAGGCTTTTCTCTAGTTGCAGCCAGCAGGGGCTACTCTCTGGTTGGGGTGCATCGGCTTTTCATTGCAGTGGCTTCTCTCGTTGTGGAGCACAGGCTGTAGGGCACTTGAGCTTCAGTAGTTGCAGCATGTGGGGTCAGTAGTTGTAGCTCTCAGGCTCTAGGGCACAGGCTCAATAGTTGTGGTGCACAGACTTAGTTGCTCCACAGCATGCGGGATCTTTCTGGATCAGGGATTGAACCTGTGTCTCCTGCATTGGGAAGCAGATTCTTTACCAATGAGCCACCAGAGAAGCCCCAGATACTCAGTTTTGAATGAGTTGAGCTTGATTTGTCTGTTAGACATCCAGGTAGAGATCTCTAACAGGCTTCAGACAGCTAAGCCTGAACCTCCATTTAATACTGAAACCTAGAGATAAAGATTTGAGAGTTATATTAGCACACTGGTGGTACTGGTCTGTGATGCCCTACTTGCAATTTTCAAATCCAAAAAAAGTCTAAAAGCCAAAGGTTTTTAAAAATTCCTTTGCTGGCAAAACCTGATATGATCTGAGTATTTTTTGACACTAAGACATAACTTGATAATACATGAAAACTATTTAAAAATCATACTCACAGATAGTGTGTTTTTATACAGAAATATTCTTGAGTTTGATTAGAAGGTGATATGCCAGGCTCTACTGGGACCAGTGTGTAATTGTCAGTATATGTTCCTTATAACCTTTCCATAATCTGAAAAATTCTGGATTCTGAAGACATTTGGTCCTGAGGGTTTCAGATGAAGCATTGTAGACTTATAATTGAGAACATGAAAGAGAGTAGGATAAGAGGATAAGATCACTAGAGAGAACATGTAGATTGAAAAAGCAAGCATTAGACAGGCTTCTCGGCGCTAGTGGTAAAGAACCTGCCTGCCAATGCAGGAGATGCAAGAGACATGAGTTCAATCCCTGGGTCTGGAAGATCCCCTGGAGGAGGGCATGATGATCCACTCTAATATTCCTGCCTGGAGAACCCCATGGAAAGAGGAATCTGGCAGGCTACAGTCCATGGGTTTGAACAGAGTTGGACACAACTGAAGTGACTTAGCACACATAGACAGGAAACAGCAGCATTTTGGATTAGCCAAAGGAAGTGTGACCAACAAAAGAGAGAAGGATTCCTTACTGTCTGAGATGGGAAGAAAAGGAATGAGAAAGGAATTGGATGTAGAAAATGGGTAGGTAGAAAAGGATAACAGGGTTGGCCATCTTTGATGACTTCCATTTCTCATGGAAACAGATTGGATCATCTACTGAAGTAAAGAGGATATAAGCTGAAAATAGATCGTGGCCAGAGGTGAAAGTTTGGTGTAAAGAGAGGGAGTAACCCAAGAAAATTAGTAAGATGAGTAATTGATGGTGTTAAAAAGCCCAAAATTCAACTGAGTAAATTTGAAGATATAATTTGTTTTATTAAATGATTCGTGTATCCATCTAGCAGAGAGATACTTCAAGGAGTTAAAACGGAAGGCTTTTATAGGAAGAAAGGTGGGCAAGGAAGTCATAAACAAAAGAAGAATGAAAGTTCATTGGAGAAAAGTAAGAGTTCAGGGTGGTGAAGAATTTTGATTGGCTGAGCTGAGGTGTTTTCCATTGGCTGGTCTTGTTGCTGGACAAGAAGAAAACCTTCCTCCTAAGGTGCTACGGTAGAGATGACTTCCTGTTTCTGTTTGGGGTAATTGATGACAAGTGATAGAGCATGAGAGCTCCCTCTACAGTCCTCCTGACTCCAACTCTAGTGGTTTCCTTTATTTTCACATTTGTTTAAAGTTAGAGAACATGGGCAGGCATTAATGGACTCAGTGGAGGCTGGTGTAATCTACACGCCCAACGCCGCCGTCCCCACCCTCCACCCTGGCAGCCCAAGTCCTCAGTTTTATGCACAAAGCTGTTAATTAAACAACAAAATAAATATGTAACCATTAAAAGTCATCACAGAGAATACAGGATAGCAAGGGAAAAAGCTTACAATATGCTGTAGGAGATAGTGTTGGTAGCTTCCCCAGTACCCCCTTGTATTCATCTCTGTTCCTGAAAGGTTTCTTGCTGTGATCACAGGAAACTGCCTGAAGCTTTCCTCTGATCAAGGAGCATGCTTAGAGGTCAATGCTAGGGGAATGCCTGTCAATTCCTAGGGGAATTACTGTTCCCTCACCAAACTTCCCAGCCCTAAACAATTACTGATAAGAAGTTGGTGGTTAAATGTTTTAGCTTCCTCAGCCTTCCTTGGGGACAATTTTGAGATGTTTTGTATACTGTTTCTAAGCGTTCTTCTGCAGAATTCAACTCCAGTTGCAACACAGTGCCAATTGGATAATTACACACAACTTATTGGCTTCCTTCTTGTGATTTTTTTTAAGAGCCCAAATTCTTTGGCATTTCTCCCATTAAGTGGTAGGGTCTCTGTCCCCTTCTCCTGTGGGGCTGTGACAGCTTCAACTGAAAGAGTATGGCAGAATTGAGGCTATGTCATTTCCAAGGCTAGACCATAAAAGGCCATCAGGCTCTCGTGGGGACGCAGGTCACCAGGTAGGAAGTCTGACTCTGCTGGAGAGCCCACATGCAGATATCCCAGTCTACAGCCTTAACGGACCTCGAGGTTGACTGTCAGGCCCAGGCTGTGTGAATACACCATCCAGACCCCCTGAGCCCCTCAGAACCTTCAAATGCCTGCAGCCCCAGCAATGTTGTTCTACTGAGCCCTTCTGGAATTTCTGATGCACAAAGTTGAATGAAAAATAGAATGGTTCTGTTGTTTTATACCACTAAGGAGTAATTTTTTACCTAGTAATAGTGACTGGAATATTCCTCTTCTCTGTATTTCTTCCCTGTTTTCCATCTGGTGTTTTCTAGAGTTGCTTTCAACATATAGCATGTGCTCTTAAATCTTTCTTTCAGAACTTGTTTCTGGAAAACTCAAACAAAAAACAAAAACAAAAAACCATGATACAAAATAAGAATTATAGTCACAACCATGAAGAAAAGAAAACACAAGGGGTAAAAAAAGAAGAAATCTATTAAAAGGTTAACCTGATTAATTTCTAAATAGGCAGATAGAGGTTGATTTTTATTTTTAATAATTTTTTATATATTTCTAAGAGTTACAGAATATCCATTTTAAACAAACAAACAAACAAAAACCCTGTTTTATAAAACATAGGAACATGAGTAATGTATTATGGAAAAGATTTTTCTATGGAAAGATCTTTCTATGAAAATAAAAATTGAACACTTTTCATGGTTAAAAAGTAAAATTTGTGTTCTGATATTTTTTTCTCTTTATTTATTTTTGGTTGCACTGGGTGTTTGTTGCTACACTTGGGCTTTCTCTAGTGCTTGGGCTTCTCATTGTGGTGTCCTCTCCTATTTCAGAGCACAGGCATTCAGGCTTCAGTAGTTGCAGCATGAGGGCTCAGTAGTTCCATTCTGTGTCTCTAGGGTGTGTGGGCTTCAGTAGTTTAGCACACAGGCTCAGTAGTTGTGGCTCTCAGGCCCTAGAGTGTGAGGGCTTCAGTAGTTGTGGCATATGGGCTTAGTTGCTCCTCGGCATGTGGAATCTTCCTGGACCAGGGATCAAACCCATGTCCCCTGCATTGGCAGGCAGATTCCTATCCATTGCATCACCAGGGAAGTCCCTAAAACTTTTACTTATCATAGGACTCCTTCTAGCTTAATGACCCCTACCTACACTCCTTGGGCAGAGTGATTCTAGTATTATGTGACCCACATTTGCCAAACACAGCTAATTAGACCAGGGGTTACCATATCTAACCCTCAAAGAACTGTAATCCATAATCTAGCCAAAATTCAGTCATCTTCTCTCTAGAATTTGACTGGGAAGTACAGTGCCTATAGTGACAGGGTCATGGAAATTAGACATTTGAGGCCCAGTTTTTCCAGTAGTCATGTATGGATGTGAGAGCTGGACCATAAAGAAGGCTGAGTCTAAAGAATTGATGCTTTTGAACTGTGGTGTTGGAGAAGACTCTTGAGAATCCTTTGGACTGCAAGGAGATCAAACCAGTCAATCCTAAAGGAAATCAACCCTGAATATTCATTGGAAGGACTGATGCTGAAGCTGAAGTTCCAATACTTGATGCAAAGAGCCGACTCATTGGAAAAGACCCTGATGCTGGTAAAGATTGAAGGCAGGTGGAGAAGGGGATGACAGAGGACGAGATGGTTGGATGGCATCACCGACTCAATGGATGTAGTTTGAGCAAGTTCCGGGAGATGGTGAAGGACAGGGAAGCCTAGAATGCTGCAGTCCAAGGGGTCACAAAGGGAAGCCTGGCATGCGACAGTCCATGGGGTCACAAAGAGTCAGACATGACTGAACAACTGCAAAGCGTCAGGATGGGAGATGGCCCATGGAATGCCACATACAAGTTGAAGTTCTGTGGAGGGCAGAAGCCATGAGAGTGAGAGGATGCTGAGCTGCTGTGTGAAGAATGGGCAAATGCAAAGAGAATCAGTGATGAAAACCCTCTTTCTCTCTGTGTATGTGGATTTGTAGGGAGAGAAAGACAGTTACTGTGAGGTCTGACTGCACTTCCTTGAGATCCTATCATATTTCTTCATGATTCTTTTTACTTTACCTTGTTTGAGGGGCTTCTGTTCTTTGTAACCATTAGACTCTGATCTAAACAAGTTCATATTCCACAACCCAGCAGCTAAAATAACACCAATGCTGATATTAATGTTGGCTTAGTCCTTTGGGGCTGCTATAAGAAAAAATACTGTAGACTTAGTGAGTTAAACAACAAAGGTATATTTCTTACAGTTCTGGAGGTTGGAAGTTCAAGACTAAGGTATTAGCAAATTGCCTGGTGTTTGGTGAGGACCTGTTTCCTGGTTCATAGATAGCTGTCTTCTCACTGTGTCCTCGTGTGCTTGAGTGAGTGGGAAAGCTCTCTGGTGTCTCTTTTATTAGGCTACTCAACCTGTTCCTGAAGGTTCTGCTCTTATGATGTAGTCACCTCCCAAATGCCCCACTTCCTAAGACCACTACATTCAGGGTTGGGATTTCAACATTTGAATTTTGGAGGCACACAAACAGCTAGCCCATAACAAAGATAACACTAATTACTTAACAAAGAAATATTAGTCATATTCTCATTTCATATATAAGACAGCTGAGACATAGGTATGTTTGGAAAGGCCTGTGGTTCCATTGCTGGCCAGTGCAGAGCAGGAGTCATGAATAGGCAGTCTGGCTCTGGAGCACTTACCCTCTATGCCATTCCATCCCATGTGATTCCACACACCCGTACACCCGTGCTTGGGATGCTGAGGCTGTGGCTTTTTGTTGAGAGCTCGTTACAGGGTGCTGAGGAGGTTAAGAGTCAAGGCTCCCAAAACCACATAGCAGGTTGTAGGCTGCCTTAACATACAACATGTGCATTGTATGAGGATTAGCAAAAACAGCGCAAACGGCATTTCACTCTCCCTCTCCACGCTTCCGCTTTACAGTATCTTTTTTCATTTTCTACCCATCATCTGACCTGCAAACCCATGATCTCTCAAGAATACTGAGAATGAGTGTGTGTGCATGCTCAGTGGCTAAGTTGTGTATGACTCTTTGCAACGCCATTGACTGTAGCAAGCCAGGGTCCTCTGTCCATGGGATTTTCCAGGCAAGAATAAAGTGGGTGGCCATTTCCTACTCCAGGGGATCTTCTAACCTAGGGATCCAATCTGCCAATCTGACCCTAACAGTATTAAAACTCGGGTAGTTGGTTTTCAACATGAACCGCAAGTTGGGCCTTATAGTGGCAAACTGCCTCACCCACTGGTACACAAATCTGGCAAGATCTGTTTCTTACAGAGGCACTTATTTTCTGAATTTGTTGTTTGTTCACTGAGTCATGCCCAATTCTTTGTGACCCCATGGACTGCAGCATGCTAGGCTTCCCTGTTCTTCACCATCTCCCAGAGTGTGCTCAAACTCACATCCATTGAGTCAATGATGCCATCCAATCATCTCATCCTCTGTCACCCTCTTCTCTTCCTGCCTTCAGTCTTTCCCAGCATCAGGGTCTTTTCCAATGAATCAACTCTTCATGTCAGGTGGCCAAAGTATTGGAGCTTCACTTCACCAACAGTCCTTCCAATGAATATTCAGGGTTGATTTTCTTTAGGATTGACTAGTCTGATATCCTTGCTGTCCAAAGGACTCTGAACTTAGCGACCACCAGTTTTTAGATTTATAAATTGAGAGCTACAGTTAACCAGTTCAGATGTTAGCAGGGTTTTTATACCCATTACTAGCCTCACAGACAGACAGATACACACACACACTAATCAAATAAGGACGAACTAGGCAAGGGGAATGATCAACTCCTATCTGATAGCACTAGTTCCATAACTAGTTAGAAAGGCTCATTTTTTCCCAAGGTAACCATAACACTTTCTCCTGTTGCTATTTTTTGTTTTTTTGCAAGAAACAGAAATAGAATCTCAAAACAATGTAACATTAAAGGCTGAAGATGGAAATTTCTTTCCAAGATTTATAATGAAGAGGTAGGTTCTCCACATAAATAATGAGCCAAGCATTTTTATGAAGTGAAATGAGGTCAGTCATTTGTAAAAGGTATGTTGTTTTATACTTCAGCAGCTCCCTGGGCCATTGAAAATACAGTGCACGGCCATGAGTTAACGCTTGTACAGGACTGTATACCTTTTAATCCAGCCTGAAAGTCAGCCCTGAAAGCAATGCATTTAACAGGGGACATCAGTGACTCACGAACGTTCAGGAAAAGGAGAGACCTGCTGACATGAATGTTCAGGAAAAAGAGAGAACGCGAAAAGAGGCTTTCTGACTTTTTTTTTTTTTACGAACAGCAACAATGAAGGGAAAAGACCATCCCGAGAGACAAAGAGGTAAGGAAGTCCTCAGCTTCTCTCAGTAGTTTCCACACTTCTCTGGCCCCAGTTGGCTTTAAGACAGAACTTCTGAGGTGCTGTGATGTCCACAGCCAGCCCAAGCCATGTAAGTACAGCTTTAAAGATAACTTCCCTGGCAGTCCAGTGGTTAGGACTCCATGCTTCCACTGCAGGGAACACGGGTTTGATCCCTGGTCTAGGGACTAAGATTCTGCATGCCAAATGGTGCAGCCAATAATAAAATTACATACAACTTTTAAGAGTCATATTTTGGTCCCGGGGTATCATGGCTCTTACCTGTGAACCCTCAAGACCCTAACAATACCGAGAAGTTTCTTGGGAATGGGAAATGATCAGCGATGGGACATTCAGTGTGGAATAGTGGGCCAAGCACAGTTTAATTCCTGAGAGTCTTACTTTGAAATCGTGACTGTACGACTTGCCAGTTGTGCGTGGCGGTGGGTTTGTCGCTGGAACTGGCTGAGCCTCAGCGTCCTCGTCTATAAAGTTCACCAGACATTATTTATCTAGCACCCATTGGTGGCTCAGATGGTAAACAATGTGGCTGCATTGCAGGAGACCCGGGCTCAGTCCCTAGCTCGGGAAGATGCCCTAGAGAAGGACATGGCAACCCACTGCAGTGTTCTTGCCTGGAGAATCCCAAGGAGAGAGGAGCCTGGTGGGCTACAGTTCATGGGTTCACAAAGAGTCGGATGCCACTGAGCGACTTACACTTTTTGTTTTTCACTCCTGCATTGTTCCTAGAGCCAGGGTATAGCATCGCACTCAGAAAGTTTGCCCTTGTGAACTCAAGATCTGACAGGAAAGCTCCCTGGAGAAACTATGAGGATTTGAGCTTAGAGAGGGGAGGTTCCTGAACACTACAGGAGAGTTCACAAGACATCAGCTCTTTCCCTATGAGTGGTTGATACCACGGCCGTTCCTGGCTATCACATGATGGCCTGTGTCAGAGCAGGCCCCAAGCATCCTTCCTTGCCCAGATGTGGAGCCTGGGTGTCCCCTGCCTCCTGAGGAGGCTGCAGCCTACTTTGACCCCCTGTGTTAATGACCATTAAAAACCTGGCCTTATCATGAAATGTGGCCAGTTCCAGCTGACTCTCTGAGGTGGGTCACTGAAAGGTGCATCCCTTGACCCAGGGGATCAGGTGCAAAGCCCAGCCAGTCGTGGGCCCCACCACAAAGTCCCGGGCCATCTGTTCTCAGGAACCAGCGTCAGCTTGGTGTTGCAAACTAGGTAGGCCTGACCTCTTAGAGCCCACCGCCTAATGGTTTGTTTTCCTGTGTGGTGGGGTTTGGGGCTGAGAGGGGGGCACTGATAAACAGGCATTAAAGAGGCTGTTAGGCACACAGACCCCAACTCAGACTGCTCGGGTTCCAAGGCCTCCATTTCAATCAGGATGGCCCTGATTGATTGTTGTGAGGGTTAAATGAATGAAAATATACACAAATAACTTAGAACAGTACCTGGAATGCGTAAACACCATGTAAGTAATTACAACAGTGTTGAGTCTTACTGAGACGGATGTCGGTGTGGTCTAAGGATTAGCAAGTGTTCTCTGAGGGGGAGCCATTCAAGCAAGTCATTCAAGGGTGAGTAGAAGAGGGACATCTGGGTAGCGCCTGCTCCAGAATATAGGACTGTCCAAGGGGTGGCATTAAGGGCACTCAACAGAATCATTTTGGTTGTTGTCGTTTTGTAGAAACAGTGTTGTGAGTTGAGTACCCTCCTTGTGCAGGACACCATGTTGGAGGGATGCCTGGCTGAGTATCAGTGTCCTTATCTATAAAGAAGCTCACTACTCGGGAAGAGAAGATGAAAGATACAGAAGCAAGTGCATGACTGAAGGCTATAGGGATAGCAAGGAAGAAGCAGTTACTCAGTCGGGGTCTGATTTAACAGTGGCTTCAAAGAGGAGGTGATGGTGATGGAGGTTGCCAAGTGGGGAAGAGATGTTTCATTTTGAATCAAGGGCACAGACCTATGACTTGAAAAGTGAAAGTGAAATTTGCTCAGTCATGTCTGACTCTTTGCGACCCCATAGACTATACAGTCCATGGAATTCTCCAGGCCAGAATACTGGAGTGAGTAGCCTTTCCCTTTTCCAGGGGACCTTCCGAACCCAGGGATCAAACCCAGGTCTCCCGCATTGCAGGTGGATTCTTTACTGTCTGAGCCACAAGGGAAGCCTGACCTATGACTTAGGTGGCACATTTAAGGATTAGTGAGGAATTTCAGGTGAATGGAGCAGGGAGGAGGTAGGAAATGTGCAGGTGGGGTGTGGGGCAGGCTTGGTTAGAGAGGGACTTGGAAGCCAAGCCCAGATGTCTGGATTTTATCCTGGAGAGAGTTTAGAAAGAGCACTCTGGCAGAGGTGTGGGGAGATGAACTGATGGTGAGGGAGATAGGAAGCAGAGAGAAGAATCAGGAGACTGTTGCCATTGCCCAAGCAAGACATAGTGAGGTACTGAACCCTGGGCAGAGAGGGCAGAGTGAGGCGGGAGAATGAAAACCAGAGGTTGCTCCTACAGGCTTGGTGACTGGGTGACTGTGGGATGCCTCCTGATGGGGTGACTCAGGGAATGGTGTCTCATTCCATAGCGCAGGGCAGGGTCTCCGTCACCCTGGGGAAGGCTGGCCCAGCACGGACCAGAGAGAATGGACGCCTTCCAAAGGGCATAGCTGTGCTCGCTGAATTAGTTATCTATTACTGTGTAACAAATTACCCCCAAACTTACTCTCTTGAAACAGACATCTATTTTCTCCATATGCTGTGCTGTGCTTAGTCGCTCAGTTGTGTCTGATTCTGTGACCCCGTGGGCTGCAGCCTTCCAGGCTCCTCTGTCCATGGAGATTCTCCAGGCAAGAATACTGGAGTAGGTTGCCATGCCCTCCTCCAGGGAATCTTCCCAACCCAGGGATCGAATCCTGGTCTCCCCCATTGCAGGTGAATTCTTGGGAGCATGTATACCAGGCAAGTGGGGTCACTGGGGACCATCAGAGGCTACCCTATATTATTTTCTCTGTGGGAATGCTACCCAGTAATGCTTGATTTTTCAAGAAAAGTTGAAAAGTCAAAATTTTACATGAGATCCTCCCATTTTAAAATACTGGCCTTTAATTAAAAAAAAATTTTTTTTTAAAATGCTATTGAATGAAGCAGATCTCTCAAACACAGCCTGTGCACTGCTATTAGGAAACCACCATTACAGAGACCACAGTAGAAAGAGCTGGATTGGAAGGGAGGGGACCGAGGTTTTCTTTGTCCTTTTATTTGGAAAACCAAGTCATTGTTAAAATGGTGGGAGCTTGAGAAATACAAATGCCAATCATTTGATCCAGATAACTGTATTTATATAAATTCTCCAGTCATATTGGTAAAAGTGACTAGTTTTCATTAAAAGCAAGCCTTTGATCCCTGATCTGACAGCTGCACATCTATATAAAATGAGACACTTTGACATCCTCAGCTCTGAGCTCAATTGGACAGGTGCTTTCCTGCACACTAATGGAACAGAAAGACAATTGAGCGCTATTAGATAGGAGAGAACGTTCTTACACACAGGAAAACAGCTTTTTCCTTTGAAGAGAAAAAAAAAAAAAAATGATAAAGAACAGAAAATGACTGACAGAATCGGAGCTTCCCAAATGTCAGAAGAGCTGTTTCAGCTACACTCTGGCCTCTGTTAGGGAAGATTAGGGTAGTTTTTAGACAAGTATTGAACATACCTTAGCATTAGCTGACTCAGGGAACAATTTGTGGGTAAAATAAGCCTGCTCTTAGAGGATGTCAAAAAGCTAAGATGCAGCTGGGGTTTTTTATATTTAAACACAGCAAACAGTTTGATAAAGCTTAACTTATACACACGCACTGTAAAGATTCATAAGCAGGAAAACTTTAGTGTAAAGCCCTCCTTGCTCCTTCATTCAATAAATATCTATGGAGTACATATAGGTGCTGGACGTGGGAGGTGTTAGAGGAAAGACAACCAAGGCCACTTTGCCCCATTGCTCTACAGACTGGAGGACAAAGTGGATATTAATCTAATAAGGAAAATATAGTCTGTTGCATATGGAGGAAGAAGAGGCCCAAAGGGAGCTTCGCCCCCTGGTGACTTGGGGAAGACCCCATAGGACCAAAAAATGAGTCACAGGTCACCAGTTCAAGGTGGTGGGGTGAGAGCAGACTTTGGGTTGTTAATCATGTATGTGGTAATTAGAAGTTATCTTTTACATAGTTCCAATCCAACTTTGGGTTTCCTTTTCACTATCCAAATAACTACAGCACAGGCTGAAAAAAAGATAGCTCATAGTTGTAGTAGAGCCATAAAGTAGAAAATCAAAGAACAAGGTCCTACTGTGTAGTACAGGGAACTTTATTTCATATCCTATGATAGACCATGATGGAAAAGAACATGAGAAAAGAATGTATGTGTGTGTGTGTAACTGAATCATTCTGCTGTACAGTAGAAATTAACACAACATTGTAAATCAACTCTAAGTAAAGTGTGTAAGTGTTAGTCACTCAGTTCGTGTCCAACTCTTTGTGATGCCATGGACTGTAGCCCGCCAGGCTCCTCTGTCCATGGAGTTCTCCAGGCAAGAATGCTGGAGTGGGTAGTCCTTCCCTTCTCCAGGGGATCTTCCTAACCCAGGAATTGAACCTGGGTTTCTTGCAATGCAGGCAGATTCTTTACTGTCTAAGCCACCTGGGGAGTCCCTCAATCAAATACATTTTTTTAAAAAGTTGAAGATTACTATTTCCTTTTGTTCTTCCCCCATAAACACCAGGAATGACACTTGTGTCATTTTTTTTAAATGTTCTTTTAAAAAATCTTTATCCACCAACCTCTGGTAATGTATTTTAAGTGCAATGTATTTAATTTGGTTTGAAATTCTGTTGCCTTCCCTTTTGTATTATAACCTAAGACCCTCATCTTCAAATTTCATCGTTGCTATTAACCATCCTCATATATTTACATTTTAGCATTTTCCTCATGACTTGAACCTTGCTCCTTCTCCATTTGTCTATGGGATTCAACTCCATGGAATGGCTGATGGCTCATCAGCCGACCACAATGATCAGTCCCTCACTCCAGGGGCCTGGAGAAGGGACTGAGATCAGACGGGACTGATCTGATGATCCCAATGGCGCCAGTGACAACAAACATTTTAGATGTCACAAAAGATAATTGGTGAGAATTAATGTGTGTGTGTGTTTAGCCACTCAGTCGTGTCCGACTCTTGTGATCCCATAGACTGTAGCCCGCCAGGTTCTTCTGTCCATGGGATTCTCCAGGCAAGAATACTGGAGTGGGTTGCCATTTCCTTCTCTAGAGAATTAATATTGGTGTTTATACATAATCTAAGAGTTTTAAGTAAAAAAATTAAAAATTTACAAAACCACACAATATTTGGCCACTCTATCCCCCCATTTAATACAATGAAATTAAAATTTTTACATATGGCTTGTTCAGCAATCTTGGCAAGTAACTGCAAGTTAGAGAATCCAAATGTCATAAATGTTGGTTTTATAATGTATCCCATTTGTGACCACAGATTTACCTTTCTATTCTTGCAATACATACCTTATTATTAAATTGTGTGCATTTTATAAACACACACGAGATTGGTGGTGGGAAGTCAGCCAAGAGAAAATGAGGAGTTCATGGGAAAATCTATTTACTTTCAAAATTTTGCTGGAGCTAATTTGCAAAGAGAATAACCCACACATGGATTATTGAGGGTTAGCTGTGTAATCCCTGAATAGTAAAACACTGGGTAACGATTCCTGTTGAGAGAGATTTTCTTTCAGTTTCTGTATTTCAAGGATTTTACATATATTATCTCAAATTCTTACAATAAATGTATGAGGTGGTTATGATCATACACATTTTCCAGATGGGAAAACTGAAGCCCACAGAAGCTAACCTGCCCAAGGTCATAGAAATGTTACGGGTGGAGCCAAGACTTGATGTACCAGGGTTTATCTACTGCACAACATTGTCTCTTTTGTCCATCCATTCATCTGTTCTGTCATGATTGTAGTGTACAAAGACCGCCTTGATTTGGGGATAGTATCTGTAGGTAACAATTAACAAAACCATTCAAAGGAAGAACGAATAAGAGGTTAACATCTTGATTGTAAACAGTTTAAATGGCAAAGCATAAAAGGAAGGGATTACTTAGCAGAGGCCAATGTCTATATAAGAAGCAATCATTTTCTAGAATCAAAGATCTCTAGTCAATAGATGACAGTCTGCCAGAACATCCCAGCTGGGTCTCTAAGTCGCAGCTGTGACATCTCTCTCTCCATGTGTGCTGAGCTGCTTTAGATGTTAGTCTAAAAAAGTGACTTTTCTTTGATATGTAAAGTTCAAAGGAACTTTGTTATACTGGAGTTTACTTACAAGTTGAATAATAGCATACAGGTAAAAAGAGTTCTGGGTTGGCTGGTAAGCTGTGGCTCCACCCAAATAGCAAATATTTGGGCTTAATCAGGAAAGCACAAAATGACAAAGTAGCAATGAAGGGAAATGGACCGCCCAGGAGTCTGGAAATGGACTTTGATGCCCTTTGGTTTTATTGTATAGTTAGCCAAGACAAATAATAACCAAAGTAGTAATATTTTATCTCCTGGGCTTACGTGCAGACTGGATAGGAACTCCACTCATACAAAATACAGGCCTCAGAGTTCTTCTGAAGAGGAGAGATCCCACCAATTACTTTTTATTATTGTTATTATCAGTACGGGCATACCTCATTTTATTGCAATTCACTTTACTGTGCTTCACAGATAGAGAAGGGAATGGCAACCCACTCCAGTATTCTTGCCTGGAGAATCCCCTGGATGGAGGAGCCTGATGAGCTACAGTCCATGGGGTCACAAAGAGCTGCACATAACTGAAGTGGCTGAGCATGCACACACATGCTTCACAGATATTGTGTTTTTTACGGATTGAAAGTCTGTGGCAACCCTGGGTCAAACAAGTCTACTGGTATAATTTTTCTAACAGCATTTGCTCACTGCGTGACTGTCACATTTTGGTAATTCTTACAATATTTCAAACTTCTTATCATTATTATTATTATTTGTTATGATGATCTGTGACTGGTGATCTTTGATGTTCCTACTGTGATTTACTGAAGACTCAGATGATAACATTTTTAGCAACAAAGTGTTTTTAAATTAAAGTATGTACAAATATTTTTTTTAGGCCTAGTGCAATTACGTACTTAGTAAACTACAGTATAGCATAAACATCATTTTATGTGTGCTGGGAAACCAAAAAATTTGTGTGATTTGCTTTATTAGTATTTGCTTTATTGTGGTGGTCTGTAACTGAACCCTCAATATTTCTCAGGTACTCCAGCATTACTATTATTATCGTCATTATTAATTTTAAAAGAGAAAAGCTGTTCACATCTATCTTACTCTTACACCACTGCTGTGGAAAATCTTTCCCTTCAATAGATTAAGAATGGAGATGTTCCATGAGATGTTTCTTGCAGAAGAAGGCTGCTGACCCCACACCCTATTCCACATTCTAGGCTAGAGAAATGTGGAGGGAAGAATAAAGAACTCCCCCCACCAAGATGTCCATATTTTAATCCCCAGAACTTGTGAATAAGTAATCTTACATGGCAAAGGGCTTTGCAGATGTGATTAAGGAGAGACGCAGGAGACCCGGGTTCAATCCCTGGGTCTGGAAGATCCTTTGGAGAAAGGAATGACAACCCCCTGCAGTATTCTTGCCTGGGAAATCCTATGGATGGAGGAGCCTGGCGGTCTACAGTCCAGAAGGTCGCAAAGAGTGGGACACGACTGAGTGACTGAGCAAGCTAGTACATTTGTCGTAATTTGTTCCCAAAGCATGAGAAAATAAATACAGGACAGAACAAATCAAGGCAGTTGGAGAATCTGACCCCTTTATCAACATATTTCTCTGCCTAGCAGTACCAGCAGCTTGGTGGGGAAGACATCCAGTGATCCATAGCTGTTAAAGTCAAACAGTTAAAGGTGTTTGATTTTAACAATTTTAACTGACTGAAGTCAAAACCTGTTAAAGTCTTTGCTACTTTTATTGATCCATTCTTTGTTTTCATACTGACTAAAAATAGATTGCATGTTAATGCCTTTGAAATTTAGTTATTTGTCTTTCCCCTATCTGAAGGTCTAATTGGTTGTTCAGTTGCTCAGCTGTGTCCAACTCTTTGCGACCCCATGGACTACAGCACACCAGGCCTCCCTGTCCTTCACCATCTCCTGGAGCTTGCTCAAACTCATGTCCATTGAGTCAGTGATGCCATCCAACCATATCGTCCTCTGTTATCCCTTTCTCCTGCTTTCAGTCTTTCCCAGCATCAGGGTCTTTTCCAATGAGTCATTTCTTCTCATCAGAAGGCCAAATATTAGAGATTCAGCTTCAGCATCTGTCCTTTCAATGAATATTCAGGGTTGATCTCCTTTAGGATGGACTGGTTGCATCTCCTTGCAGTCCAAGGGACTCTTAAGAATCTTCTCCAACACTGCAGTTCTAAAACATCAGCTCTTTGGCATTTAACCTTCTTTATAGTCCAACCATAGCTTTGACTACACAGATCTTTGTTGGCAAAGTAATGTCTCTGCTTTTCAATATGCTGTCTTGGTTGGTCATAGCTTTTCTTCCAAAGAGAAAGGTCTTTTAATTTCATAGCTGCAGTCACCATCTGCAGTGATTTTGGAGCCCAAGGATATAAAGTCTATCAGTGTTTCCATTGTTTCCACATCTATTTGCCATGAAGTGATGGGACCAGATGCCATGATCTTCATTTTTTGAATGTTGAATTGTAAGCCAGCTTTTTCACTCCTCTTTCACTGTCCTCAAAAGGCTGTTTAGCTCCTCTTCACTTTCTGTCATAAGGGTGGTGTCATCTGCATATCTAAGGTTATTGATATTTCTCCCAGCAATCTTGATTCCAGCTTGTGCTTCATCCAGCCCAGCATTTTGCGTGATTTACTCTGCATTTAAGTTAAATAAGCAGGGTACCAATATGCAGCCTTGATGTACTCCTTTCCCAATTTTTAACCAGTCCATTGTTCCATGTCCAGTTCTAATTTTTGCTTCTTGATCTGCATACAGATTTCTCAGGAGGCAGGTCAGGTGGTCTGGTATTCCCATCTCTCAAAGAATTTTCCACAGTTTGTTGTGATCCACACAGTCAAAGGCTTTAGCGTAGTCAATGAAGCAGAAGTAGATGTTTTTCTGGAATTCTTTTGCTTTTTCTATGATCCAGCAGATGTTGGCAATTGACCTCTGATTCCTCTGCCTTTTCTAAATCCATTTTGGACATCTGAAAGTTCTCGGTTCACCTATTGTTAAAGCTTAGCTTGAAGAATCTGAAGACCTAATAGTGTAATTTAATTATTAACCAGAAGAGTGCTCCTGTTATTACAAAGAAATCTACCCAATAGCTAAGGTCTCTTCTTACTTAACACAGATGCCTTCAGTTAAACCAAGGAATACAAAACCAAACGAAATTTAGTGGCCTACTAACTAACATTATCATTACTGCCACTTTAACAAATACAGACTTAGGCATTTTCTAATTTACTATCACCAAGTCTAAAAACAAACCTTGTGTACTTTCCATTTAAAAACATGGCTAAGAAAATCATTTGGTCTGAGGCCCACTTGAAAATAAGATACCAAGGAACAGCTCAAATTAACTTTTAGTAGATAGGTTCTTTAGTTGCAGACATTTCTGGATTGAACAAAAGCAAATCCTCTGACTCCCTCGGTTAAACAAATCAGGTAGACATCTTGTCTTTGAGGATCATCTTCTATCCTTTGTGTTAGATATAGAGGACGGAGGAAATGCTTTTATTTTTCCCTCATGGCTTATAATTTCCATCCACACGACCACTTTCCAATTCTTCTAATAATTCCTCTCTCATTTACCCACTCTCTTTCCAGTCCTCACAGTCAAACATTGCCGCAGAAGGGTCGTCTAAACTTTATTCCCTGCTGCCAAAGTGCAAATGATCAAAAATTAACTATACAAAGAAAATGGGTGTGAGGAAGCTTTTGATCATTCATTCAGCATCGTGAAAGGTAGGCTCACCATGAGGGGAATGAAATTTAAGCTTCCCAATTCCTCTCATAGAAGTATCCTTGCACATATGGGCTCCTTCAAAGGTCCTGGGAGGGATCCTGACATGTTCACGTAGTTATAGAATGTTGTGCACTTTGCAAAAAAGTAAAATACTTTCATGTATCACAGTGCAGTCAAGTGGTGCTACTGAGGACCCAAGCATTTTGGGGATCTGATTACAGGAAAGTTGAGTCGGGGGCACAGTAAGTTTTGGCTCAGGGCATATATGTTTATGAGGTCCCAGTCACTCATATAGTTAAGTTATTCCTGGCTGACCTGGTATAGAATGACTTTTGGACACTCTTCCTGCCCTTGAGTCAACTTACCAGGCATTGTGGCTTGAAATACCTGAGTTAGAGGTCACATCAGGATAAGAATGTGTCCTGCAGCGCCTAGCACTGGAAGTATGTGGGGAATAGAAAGAAACGAGATTTGCAATGATTAGAGCCAGGAGCAGCTCTGTGGAAAATTCCTCCTAGTGTCAGATGTGTGAAATTATAAGCAGAAGATTCAGTTATCATCAATGCCACATCAAAGCAGAAATTCTCTCTTGTCAGGAGTATACTTGATTATATATTATATATAAACTCCAAATACATTTTTCTAGAAATCATCTAAAATAGGTTTTATTAGAATTCCTGTCTTTCTGGCTCACCATCCTGTAGCAGTGAGTACATTTGTGTGTGAAGTTGCATGTTTTATGCATCACATCTATCAATAATGAAACACAAATTTTGACCAGCCAGGCTAGAGGAAGACACTTTTCTCTCTATTAAAAACCATATTACAGACTTGGTGCCACATGAAGAGGTGATCAAAAAGCATGCAGCCAAAATATGTAGGAAAAAAGCATTGTGAAAGGATATGATGTAATTAAAAAACAAGAATGTTGCCTTTTTCTAGATTTAAGGATATTTGTAGTATATCATCTTTCTAATATTTGTGATTTGTTTTAATTCCTTTTTATTCTAAATAAATATTGACTTTCATACCTAAGTTTTTATTTATAATTTGATACTTTTAGAGTAGATTAACTTCAAGCCTCATCACATCTAGATCCACTCCTGCATTCCTTTCTATTGGTTGCGTGTGTGCTTGCTAAGTCGCTTCAGTCCTGTCTGACTCTATGCGACCCTATGGACTGTAGCCCACCAGGCTCCTCTGTCCATGGGATTTCCCAGGCAAGAATACTGGAGTGGGTTGCCATGACCTCCTCCAGGGGATCTTCCTGACCCAGGGCTCGAACCCATGCCTCGTATGTCTCCTGCATTGGCAGGTGGATTCTTTACTACTAACACTACCTGGGAAGTCATCTAATTGTTGAGTACTACCCAAATTTGGCAATTTGTGGTGGAGACCTTTATTGTTCACTGAACGCCTTTGGTTGGTTTGGTTGTCTTTTAGGTCTAAACCCCATGGGAAAATAAGAGAAAACAAACTAACTAAACATTGCTATACCTCTGAGAGCAACTTTTACATCCTGTGCACAATTGCCAAACAAACAGTAACACACCCCAGTCCTTTTCTCAGTCTTTGCTTTTAGGGGAACTCAAAGTAAATATGCCTGGATTTGCTTGCTCAGGCTGCCATAATGAAGTGCCACAGACTGGGCCGCTTAAACAAGGTGTTTAAGGTGGAGAATGGACACCTGAGGTTGACGGGTTGGTTCCTTCTGAGTGCTGTAGGGAGAACCTGCTCCGTTCCCCTCTCCTAGCTTCAGTTTGCTGCAGTCACTGGCATTCCTTGCTTGAATTTGCACAGCCCTGATCTCTGTCTTCATCTTCACTAGGCATTCTCCCTGTGTATGTGTCTCTATGTCCAAAGTCATCCTACACAAGGGCCCACGCTAATGACTTCATCGTAACTAATTACATCAGTTAAAAAAAACCCCTACTTCCAACTAAGGTCACGTTCTGAGGTAATGGGAGTAAGGACTTGTATTTTTCATGGACATAATTCAACCCATAACAATGCCTTAATTTTTTTGTAACTTTCTTCATTTTAAAAGCAAGAACAATAAATGCCCAATCCAATAAAGTGGTCATCCCTCTGTATTGCTTTTGGGAATGTGAATTAGAACATTAGAAGAATACAATTTAAGTTCATACTAGAATGTGAACTCCATAAAGTCAGGGGCCTTGTCTATCTTACCCTTCACTCTAACATCAGCTGCAAAAGATAGAGCTTAGCACACAATAGGTGCTCGACACACACTTGTTTTAAACGAAAGAATGATCTTAATATGCCTACACTAAATTGTTAAGGTTTACTAATGTTTAGAAACCCAGACGGAAGTGTTGCTAAATACCAGAATCTTGACTAAATAGATGGAAGGAGTCGCACAGCCTGAAAATCTATCCAGATGAATACTGAATACTTTTGGTCTTTATAAAAATAATAGATTTTGTTGAATATGATGGAATTCATACAAAGGCTATGATTAAACTTAATTTTACTGTATGGAAATATATCTGCATTATGTCTTCCTTAAACCATAAATAAGATTCCCAATTCCTTCTCCACTAAGGAACTGGTAAAAATCCTTACCCTGGGTAAATCTTTTTCAGTTTTCAAATTCCACTTACCATTCCAAATCTCATAGAAACTCAAAGAAGGATTCTTTGATCCTCCGTTTTGATTAGGTTCTCCTGGTACTTATTCTCACAAATTTCACAATTTGTTTTTTTTTTTTGTTGTTGTTGTTGTTAACTCTAACCACTTTTGAACTTCAGAAAATAATTTCTGTTATTTTTGTTTCAATCTTAGCTTTGCTACTATCATGTATCCTATGAAAGACATTCTTTGTCTTTTTCACTAAGGTAACCTCCAGTACTTGCTTATTGCCTGTTAAATATTTGCTGCTCAATAAATAACTGATGAATCAACTAATAAATTCACAAAAGACTGAATAAGGGAATAGGCATGGAAGTGAGACTTAGTGAGCCATCTCTTGTCTAGTCTAGATTCCTCTGCTTTGAACTTCACCTAAGTTCTGTTGCTGATCTTCATCATCTTTCCTATGCTGGTTTTGCAAGAATGTCGTTTTCTTTTATTGTAGTTTCTATTTCTCTGCAGAACGTCTCTTTGCCTTGAGTATGCTCAAAATAATAGCCTTTATGAATCTTATCTCTAAGGAAACTTTGTTTTCCTTCAGTTAGCTCTGAAAAATGCCTACTGCTGCTTATTTGTTATCAGGAACTTCCCATTCTATTGCAAGGCCCTGAAGCTTTCTAATCCTTTAATCTGGGTTCTCTGTTCCTGGTCAGTAGCCTCTATGTTCTGCCTACATTGTGTGGATGAAAGCTAAATTCTTCTTTTGGTGGATGAAGTAACTTACTGATTAGGGTCAGAGCTACAAAGACATCCCCACTGGGGAGAAATATGCACACAGTGAAACTTCCTTTGTAACATTAAGAATTATTATTAATAATATTTCTGGCTGTAACAGGGAAGACTAATTCCTTTTTTTTTTTTGACTAATTCCTAATTTAACCATTTCGTCCACTCTATCTGTGAAACTTTTCTACTGTTTCCATTTTGAAACTATTATAAATAATCATACTTTGATTTTGGGGGGAGTGGTAAAAAGTTTTCTCCATATAAGAATTAATTTTTTAAGATAGTCTGTAAGTGGAGTTATGGGGCCATCCATTAAGCATGGACCTTTTTTAAGGATCTTGATACAAATTCAAGTTGTTTGTCTAAATGTATATCATTAGAACAAAAGAAGGACTTCTTAACGACATACTGTCTGATATCACTGGTAAGTGGAATCTAAAAAATAAGACAAACTAGTGAACATACAAAAAAAGAACTGACTCAGAGATATAGAGAACAAACCAGTGGTTATAGGTGGGAGGAGGGGCAAAACAGAGGGAGGAAATTAAGAAGTACAAACTACTACGTATAAAATAAATAAACTACAAGGATATAGTGTATAGCACAGGGAATATAGCCAATATTTTGCAGTAACTATAAATGGAATATAACTTATAAAAATTGTGAATTCTTAAGTTATACACCAGAAACTTATATAAGTCAACAATACCTCAATAAAAAAGATAGTAAAGTAAAAGTTCTTTAAAAAGTTCAGTAAAGTTCCTCTTTACTGAAATCTTCTTAAGACTGTATATTATGATTTAAAAAACTAATCTTTAGTAGCAGTATTGATGAAAAATACAATTTATTGTCTTATTTCTTTGATAATTATCAAGAATCAACGTGCTTACATATGCTTGACTAACTGGATTTTCTCTTTTGTGAATATTCTATTGACCATTTATCACTGGGGTCCTATTGCTTTTCTTATCAGTTTGTATAAACTCTAAGTAGAAAATATATCAACTTTGACATTTTATTGAATATATTTTCCTATTTTAACATTATCACATGGTTTTTTGTGCATAGCATTTTTTATTTTTATAGATTCAAATCTACTGGTCTTTTGTTTCATAATCTGTTATTCCTAAGCTTAGGAAATCTTCCCCCTTTTATAAATAGATGCTGTATTTTCTTTCTAAAAATGTTTCTGTTTTTGAAACTGATGTTTTAATTGAAGTATAGTTAATTGACAATATCACGTTAGCTCTTTATTGTTATTTTGTATTTTCTGCAAATAGTTCTACTGTTAGAATTTTAAATATTTAACTTTCTAATCAACCTAGAATTTACTGTGGTGTGTAGAATGAAGTGAGAAATCAATTTAGTTTTCATATTTCTTGACACTTGTCCCAACATCATGTATTGAATAATTTAATGCTTAATTAGGTTTAATATGCTTTCTAATTGTATAAAAGATTCCTATATAAAACAGGGTTCATTTACAAGTATCAAAAGAAAACTTTCTTTGACAGATTTCTCTCAAACAGCTGATACATTTTGTTAACTTGCTATGGGGACTCCAGCAAGGTGACTGAAGCAAATGGGCTGTACAAGATGAAGGGGTTGTGTAGTGGGAGACAGAATACTTACATAAGCAAATAGCTTATTTTTAAGTAAGAAAGATTTCCATTTCATTTCACAAGGTCATCAAAAACATCATGTCCATATCGGTTGTTACAAGAGAAATATGTGGTGAGATGGTCCATTTTCCCAGCTGGACCTTAAGCGTTGCTGTTAGGTTTTAGAATGATGTTGTCCATTAATAAAAATAAATCACTGATATTTTTTACAGGAGTTATATTAAACTGCTTAGTTGGCTTCTGAGACCCCAAACTCTCTCAGGCTCTTTCCTGTTTCATCAGTTGCTTCCCTTCAGCTTTCTCCACAGGATTTTCTTTGTTGTCTCAAGATCTTAACGTTGACAGGCCCGGGGCGTCTCTGTGCATTCTCTGCATTGATAACCTCATCCAGCCCTCTGCCTTTACGTTCCAGTCACCTGCTGATGGCCTGAGAAGTTCCCCTGAGTTTCAAATGCATGGAAACTGTCTGCTCAGTATCTCCACTAGAAGTCTGATAGAAGTTTCAAATTTGGCATGTTCAAAATGCAGCTCTTGTTTTAAACCCACAACTCCTGTTCCTATTCCAGTCTTCCTTACCTCATTAAGTAACTCTAGCATCTACCCAGTTGCTTCCACACAAAAACCAAGCAGCCAACTTTGATTCCTCTCTTTCTCGTACCTATCTTACTCAGTTTAGTTCAGTCGCTCAGTCGTGTCCAACTCTCTGTGACCCCATGGGCTGCAGCATGCCAGGCCTCCCTGTCCATCCCCAACTCCCAGAGTTTGCCCAAACTCAGGTCCATTCAGTCGGTGATGCTCTACAACCATCTCATCCTCTGTCGTCCCCTTCTCCTCCCGCCTTCAATCCTTCCCAGCATCAGGGTCTTTTCAAATGAGTCAGTTCTTCACATCAGGTAGCCAAAGTATTGGAATTTCAGCTTCAGCATCATTCTTCCAATGAATATTCAGGACTGATTTCCTTTAGGATGGACTGGTTGGATCTCCTTGCAGTCCAAGGGACTCTCAAGAGTCTTCTCCAACACCACAGTTCAAAAGCATCAATTCTTCAGTGCTCAGCCTTCTTTATAGTCCGACTCTCACATCCATACATGACTACTACTGGGAAAACCATAGCTTTGACTAGATGGACCTTTGTTGACAAAGTAATGTCTCTGCTTTTTAATATGCTATCTAGGTTGGTCATAAATTTTCATTCAAGGAGCAAGTGTCTTTTAATTTCACGGCTTCAGTCACCATCTGCAGTGATTTTGGAGTCCAAGAAAATAAAGTCTGTCACTGTTTCCCTATCTATTTGCCTTGAAGTGATGGGACCGGATGCCATGATCTTAGTTTCCTGAATGTTGAGTTTTAAGCCAAGTTTTTCACTCTCCTCTTTCACTTTCATCAAGAGGCTCTTTAGTTCTTCTCTTTCTGCCTTAAGAGTGGTGTCATCTGCATATCTGAGGTTATTGATATTTCTCCCGGCAGTCTTGATTCCAGCTTGTGTTTCTTCCAGCCGAACATTTCTCATGATGTACTCTGCATATAAGTTAAATAAACAGGGTGACAGTATACAGCCTTGACATACTTCTTTCCCTATTTAGAAACAGTCTGTTGTTCCATGTCTTGTTCTAACTGTTGCTTCCTGACCTGCATACAGATTTCTCAAGAGGCGGGTCAGGTGGTCTGGTATTCCCATCTCTTTCAGAATTTTCCACAGTTTGTTGTGATCCACACAGTCAAAGGCTTTGGCATAGTCAATAAAACAGAAATAGATGTTTTTCTGGAACATCATCCAACAGATGATGGCAATTTGATCTCTGGTATCTCTGCCTTTTCTAAATCCAGCTTGAACATCTGGAAGTTCACAGTTCACGTACTACTGAAGCCTGGCTTGGAGAATTTTGACTCAACCCATCAGCAAATCTTTTATGTCTATCTACAACCTCTATCTGGATTCCACTTTTGATTTATCTACCCCACTATTCAACATGAACCTATTTTTTCTAGCTTGAGTTATTGAAATACTCTCCTAATTGATCTCACTATTCCCTGTCACTTTGACCTTTTCTATTCTCAGGAGGGAGACCAGACAAATCTTTTTCAAAATGTAATTAGACCACATTCTCACCTGATTGAAATCTTCTAATGGCTACCAGCAAACTTAGGACAAAACCCAAAATACATGTGTGGTTTACAGGCTCACATATGCTCTGTCCCTCATTACCTGTGTCTTTGTCTCCTATTGATGCCCATCTCACTTTTTTCTGCTTCGGCAACACTGGATTACTCATTATTCCTGGAAGACATGGTTCCATGTCTGGGTCTTTGCATGTGCTGTTCCCTCTGCAGTTCTGGCAGACACTGTTCCTGCAGACAGCCACATGGCTTTCTGCTGCACTTTCTTCAAATATCTGTTCAAATGTTACTTCTTTAGAGGCCTTTCCTGACCCTTCTATTCTAAAGAGTATCTCCTGCCTTTCATTCTCTCTTAAACCTGTTTTATTTTTATTCAATGCACGTATCATTACTAGATGTTTTAGTAAAGTAAGTCTTTGTTTGGTGTGTCAACTCCGCAAGTATCTAAACACCATGCAGACAGAGTGTTTGTGTTTTTCCCTGCTCACATGGCTATCCTCAATACCTAGAATTTTGTTAGGCATATAGTAGGTGCTCAATAAATACTTGTTGAGGCTCTTGATTAAACCTGTAATATTTTGAAAATATTTATAACAGTGTCTTCCTGCTTAGGAACACAGTGTGTTTTTTCATTTTCTCAAGCTTTAATACATATATCTCAAAACTTTGCTCTTTTCTTTGAATAAGTGAAAGACATTATGCGTTTATACCACTTCGAGGATGTTTTATTTTTTATTGTTACTGTGTATGGGCTCTCTGTATTAATTTTTTCTAATCATCATCTCAAATCTTTTTTAGTACTACATATAAATATGTATTTTAAAAGTGTGTGCATGCTCAGTCATGTCTGGTTCTTTGTGATCCCATACACTGTAGCCCACTGAACTTTGTCCATGGGATTCTCTAGGGAAGAATACTGGAGTGGGTTACCATTTCCTCCTCCAGGGGATCATCCCGACTGAGATCTAACCGCATCTCCCGCCTTTCCTGCATCTCCTGCATTGCAGGTGGATTCTTTACCACTGAGCCACCAGGGAAGCCCCATACTTTACAAGTATCTAGCTAATAATTTCAGTTATGTTGGAATACTTTTTATTTCTGTCTGCTCATCTTACATTCATACTCTTGTGTTTAATCAACTTTTAAAATTATTTCTTTGGACTAATACAGTAATTTCACCCCAAAATGAACATCATTTTATTTCTTTTTTTTTTTTTTAATTATTATTTTTTTCCAGTGGGTTTTGTCATACATTGATATGAATCAGCCATGGATTTACATGTATTCCCAATCCCGATCCCCCCTCCCACCTCCCTCTCCACCCGATTCCTCTGGGTCTTCCCAGTGCACCAGGCCGGAGCACTTGTCTCATGCATCCCACCTGGGCTGGTGATCTGTTTCACCATAGATAGTATACATGCTGTTCTTTTGAAATATCCCACCCTCACATTCTCCCACAAAGTTCAAAAGTCTGTTCTGTATTTCTGTGTCTCTTTTTCTGTTCTGCCTATAGGGTTATCGTTATCACCTTTCTAAATTCCATATACATGTGTCAGTATGCTGTAATGTTCTTTATCTTTCTGGCTTACTTCACTCTGTATAATGGGCTCCCATTTTATTTCTTTATTAATAATATGTACTTCTCATTTTGTATTATGTCGTATTGCATTGGCTGTAACTTTCAGAACAATATTAAGTAATATTCCTTCTTTTCTACATATTACTAATGTTGATATCACTAATGTTTTACTATTAAATAAATATAAGATTGGTTTTAATCTTACACTGCTTTCTTATATTAAAGAAATTTTTTTTATTTCTACTCTTGAAATAATATTATTAGGGATTGGTGTTGAATCTTATCAAATACATTTTAAGCATCTATAGAAGCATTTTTTCTATTTTATGTAATTATTTGATGTATTATATTAATAACTCTCCTATTATTTAATGATTTCTACCTCCCTGACTATGGTGGGTTACTCCTTTACATACTGCATAGTGTAACTTGATAGTATTTGCTTGGCAAAGTTGTAGACATTTTATGTCTCTCAATATGTGCTGCAGGGTATTTTAATCCAGACTTTTCTTGCTGCTCTTTCTTCCCTTTTCTTTCTACCTGCCATTTCACTAAGTATTACTGCCAGCCCTCAAATTGTTATTGGCCAACAGGTAATAGGGAAGAAGGCAATACTCTGCTTCAGAATCTTGTCTCAAAATTTGAAATAGCCATGTCGTCATCTCAATGAGTAAAGAGAACTGAGTGGTGAATATCTGTAGAGGAAGGTTTCCATCAGTCTGGGTGAGCAGAGCATCACCTTGCACGATAGACAAACGCCTGTCCTGCCTCCGTGTGACATTGCTAATGAGAACCGTCATTTGATGTGAGAGCCTTTTCTGTGTCAGGCACCTTATACATATTATATCATTCAAACTTCACACTACTCCCAGGAACAGCATATCCCCATTTTACAGATGGGGAAAGTAAAACTGGAGGGATAAGTAATGTGAACCAGCTCAAACAGCTGTTGGGTGGCAGAGCTGTCGTTTCCACACAGGGCTTTCCGGCTCCTCTTTCTATACAGCCACAGGCTCACAGAAGAGTGCTCTGAAGATCTCAGCAACAGCTCAGAAAGGGGAGAAGATACGGCTATAGATAGCCACTCTGCGAGACAGGATACAGTGACTGCCACGAAAGAGGTCAGGCATAGTGGTTTTTCATTGTGCTTCAGATTCATCTGGAGGCTGCGGGATCCTTCAGGGAGGGAGCGGCACAGAAGGGAGGAGGGTCTTCTGGGCTGAGAGAGCAGTGAGAGTGAAGGCTTGTCGCCAGGAAAGCCTAGGACGTGTTTACAAAAGAGAAAGAGCAATGCTCTTTGGTTGGTGGATCGTGTGGATCATGCTGCTCTGTAACTAAAGATGAGACTGGAAACTTAGATTGGGTTCCTACTGTGGCACCTAAAAGACAGATGAAGCAGTTTATGTTTTAAAAGGTAGGCCACAGGGAACCATTATAGTTATACAAACAAGGGGCTAACAAAGTCAGGTCAATATGGATCAAAGAGGGTGAAGATAGGAAAATGGGAGCCCTGTAAAGTGGCTATAGCCCATATAGAAAAGACATAGAGGGGGCATGGGGGAAGAGGGGCAGTAGGAACAGGAAGCTGGGATCTAATTTAGGGTCAGATACAGGTCTGTCTAGTCAAGGCTATGGTTTTTCCAGTGGTCATGTATGGATGTGAGAGTTGGACTATAAAGAAAGCTGAGCTCAGAAGAATTGATGCTTTTGATCTGTGATGTTGGAGAGGACTCTTGAGGGTCTCTTGGACTGCAAGGAGATCCAACCAGTCCATCCTACAGGAGATCAGTCCTGGGTGTTCATTGGAAAGACTGATGTTGAAGCTGAAATGCCAATACTTTGGCCACCTGATGTGAAGAGCTGACTCATTGGAAAATACCGATGCTGGGAAAATTGAGGGCAGGAGGAGATGGGGACGACGGAAGATGAGATGGTTGGATGGCATCATCGACTCGATGGACATGGGTTTGTATGGACTCCGGGAATTGGTGATGGACAGGAAGGCCTGGCGTGCTACGCTTTATGGGGTCAAAAAGAGTCAGACACAACTGAGCGACTGAACTGAACTGAATTGAACAGGGGTGGGTTTGTTAGGTTTGTGCAGATAGGATGCTGGGAGCATAGGAGTGGCAGAATCAAGGATGCCTTCAGGTCACTGAAAGTATTAGACATTGAAGGAAGGGCTCAGCCCTTCCCTCATTGGAGACAAGGCTGGTTGGTGGGTGAAGAGCTTCTGAAACACCCAGATGGGGAGTGGATGCCTCCTGAGAGTTCAGATTGGAGCCATCTGCCTAAAAGTAACAATTGACATTGTAGGAGGTCATTAATGTCTTTTAAGGGAATGATCTTAGTGAAGGTTGGTGAGCTGAAGCGAGGCAGAGATTCTCTGCATAACCCTAGTTACACACCAAAATGACCTGTGGATCTTAAAACCAAACTAGAATGAGGTAGCTGAAAAAGTTCCATCTCTACATCTGTTGATTCAGAATCTCAAAGCCCAGACTCCTGCATAATTTAATAGGTCCACAGGTGAATCTGTTCTACAGAGCCAAGGACCATGAGTAAGCAGCAGATATTTGCTATAAGAAGTGAACGAAGAAAGAATGATACAGCTCTCCTTCCTAACCCGAAGAGAGATGTGCCATCTGGGTTTCTCTAAGTTTCCTCTTTCACATCCTTCAAGCATCTTTTCACTTTGTGGATTCTATCAACATCTAGGTATCACAACTGAGAGCTTTTGGCTGCTTTAGCAGGCATTCACCCCTCTTGTCACTGGATGTTGAAGAATCAGAGTGTGTGAGAGCTGAAAGGAAACAGTGGTTTCAGTCCAGGGGTTTGCCAAATTTTTCTAGCATGGGATACTTTTCAGAAAATGAAATCTTACATGAAACACTAACATGGTAACAGTTAAAAAGTAGAACCATTCTGAGAAAACCACAACCTAGAACCCACTTATCCTTCCCACTTGTCCTGAGCAGGGAGAGTTCTTCCAGATCAAGATCGCAGGTTAGATCTAACCTGCCCCCTTTCAGTCAAGGGAACAAATTGTTTTTCAATTTTTTAATTGGAGGACAATTGCTTTACAATATTGTATTGGCTTCTGCCATACATCAACATAAATCAGCCACAGGTATACATATGTCCCCTTCCTCCTGAGCCCCCTCCTATCTCTCTCTCCATCCCACTCCTCAAGGTTGTCACAGAGCACTGGGTTAATTAAGCACCCTGTGTCACACACCAAATTCCCACTGGCTATCTATTTTACACATAGTAGTGTATATGTTTCCAGGCTGTTCTCTCAGTTCGTCCCACCCTCTCCTTCCCCCACTCTGTCAACAAGTCTGTTCTCTGTGTAGGACATGGAAGCAACATAGATGTCTGTTGACAGAAATTGTGGTACGTGTATGCAGTGGAATATTACTCGGCTAGAAAAAGTGATTTAAGTCAGTCCTAATGAGGTCGCTGTAGGTAGAGCCTATTATACAGAGTGAAGTAAATCGGAAAGAAAAAAACGAATATCACATATTAATGCATATGTACGGAATCTAGAAAGATGGCACAGATGAACCTATTTGCAGGGCAGCAATGGAAATGCCGACATGAGAAACGGGCTCTTGAGCAGTGACGTTACTGATCTGAGCTGGTAAGTTAGTTAGGGTGGATTCTCTAAGTCCTTATACAGTTTTCCTTCCTTCACAGGGTGTTACCACCCCCTCTAACGTCGCCCTAAAATTTCACATTCCGCTTCCACAGAGAAAGGTGTGCAGGGGCTCAAACTACCCACAGTCGCTTTGGCGCAGGGGTAAGTGAGGAAGGAGGCGGCAGCTCTGACTGCCCTGAGTGATGTGCTTTATCTGCGGGGATGGCATCCGTCTGCACTGCTCCAGTTTCTGCTCTCTCTGGTAGTTCTGAGTGGCCAGCAAAATCGTTATCTGCCCAACTCCGGGAGATAAAAACCTTGTTAGTCTTAAAGCGAGTGTTTCAGTGGTTGAAATTTTGTCAGCGGGATGACTATGGAGAAACTCTGTTTCATACCTATCTGAGGAAAAAAGTGATGAGACCTAAAGAATGATAGTTGAAAATGAGAACAGTTAAGTATCTCTTGCATGTTTTGTGTGATGGTCAAAAGAGGCTACTCTGAGGTATTTTTGGTATTTAACACACTTTTGGCATCTAACCTGGAGGAGGGCATGGCAACCCACTCCAGTACTCTTGCCTGGAGAATCCCATGGACAGAGGAGCCTGGCGGGCTACAGTCCACAAGGTCGCAAAGAGTTGGACATGACTAAAGTGACTTAGCACACATACTTAGCTGGCATACTTCCCAATTACCCCAAAGCTATCTCCTGACTGCAACTCAGCTCCTTGGGAATGTTTGTCACAACAGAAGGAGACACAGATTCTTTTTTTTTTCTTCCTGTATTCCTTTTACCTTTATTTTGAATTAATTTCAAACATTCAGAGGGTCACTTACATTGTACAAAGAACTATATACCATTCAGCAAGATTTACCACTTATCAACATTTCACTCAACTTGTTTTATCACTATTTATACAGATTTTATATTAGAGGCTAAGACACATTTCTGACTTTGAGGAGCATACCTTTAAATTCTTGTATCTTTAAAAATTTATTCAGAAACTTGAAGGATTTTCCCCAAACAGTTTCATTGAGGAGATGTAACTGCTTTACTCACTCATGCTATTTATTTGTACAATGTGCCATTGCCGAGTTGAGTTGCTATTGAGTTGAGCTGTGTAAAACATGGCTTTAGTTGAGATCATGAAAAGCTGGTCCATTTCTGTTTCTATGCAGGAACATTGTCAATCACAGGATTCATCTTTCTAAGGAGACCTGGAGCATGATGTTCCTTTTCTTAGTGCCAGGTGATTCTAGAATCTACTATTTAACTCAAAACTTCTTGTTAAAAATCTCAAAAAAAAAAAGTGGTTGTTATTTCTAAATGATCTCCCAACACCCTGTAAGAATCTGCACTTCTTTCATTTCTGGCATCATTGCCAAATATTGCTCATCAGTGTCGTAAAGAAGGACCTGGTCTTTGTGTCCATGGGGGAGACGGTGCTCTAATTACAGATCCATCTTTAATTTCTGGTGAAGTCAGCAGCAAAACAGCCAGCATAGAGACTTTTCCCAGCTGCGGCCGCCCCATGAAGATGACTAAAGCTCACAGGCGCCCCACTGTGCAGAGCAACCCACCACACCGCTGCTTATCTTGGCACCGAGTTCCATCTCAGAGCCCAGCTTACGTTTATACATGTAGTAGTACTAAAAAATAAAACTGGAAGTTCCATAAATGAATAATTCAGCAAACACATTCTGTCTTTAATATCTGGAAAATTCACGCTGTTTACATTTTCTCCCTGACTCTCTCTCTTTCTTCCTTTAATTTATATCAGCAACCAGAGCAGCTGTGGATTGAAATACACACGTATTCATTTCCAGATTCCAGCCTGGGCTCCTCCTCGGCTCCTCCTCCCCACGTTTGCCTCTGCCTTCGGCCACTCCTCTTCCCTGGCGGCGCGGACAGTGAAGAATCTGCCTGCAATGTGGGAGACCTGGGTTCGACCCTGGGTCGGGAAGATCCCCTGGAGGAGGGCATGGCAACCCACTCCAGTATTCTTGCCTGGAGAATCCCATGGACAGAGGAGCCTGGCGGGCTACAGTCCATGCGGTTGCAGATGAACACGACTGAGCACAGTACATCCGCAGAGGTTGGGACTGGTCCCTTAGCTCGTACACTGAGGAGATGTTCACCCCAGCTTGCACACTGTCCCAGCGGCAACGATTCACGTATCATACACAATATGTGTAATAATGATAACACACCTTGGATTTACAGAGACTTCCCAGTGAACACAGCACACTCACCTTCATTATCCCCAGAGATGACAAGGCTTGAATCCACACAGGGCATCTCCCTCCCCCTGGGAGACTCAAGGAACACTTTGAAGAATATACTGAATCTCCCCAAATTCCCTGGTGAAGAGCATTATCTGAGGCCTTGTTAAATATTTAGATTCCTGGACCCCAAACAGACCTACTGATAACGAACATCTCAGGGAAGGTCCTGGGAATCTGTGTTTATGCCAACAGCCCTAAATGGTTCTTATCACCAGACAACGCTAGGAAATACTGCTCTGGAAAGATTTCCATCATCTTCAGTGGCTCAGTGCCAGCAGTCCTGGGGGGACCCAATGACCAAAGTGCTGGGCATTTATTTATATGTTGCCAGTGGTTTGTGAATAGCAGGGTTTAAAGGAGGTTTGATGCCAGAGAGCCCAGGCTCCATCCTTGGTTGTAGATAGGTACTCTAGATGGAGATGAATCACGAGAGACTGAGGAGTTAAGAGGAAAGGGCTAGTTATCTCAGTAACAGTGACTGACCTCCTCTCTTTCTGGCCACAGCATGCAGCTTGTGGGATCATATTCCCCTGCCAGGGATTGAACCTGGCCCCTGGCAGTGGAAGCATGAAGTGCCAACCATGGTATCACCAGGGAATTCTCTTAACCCCCTCTTAATTTGTCCAGGCCTGATGGCTTAAAACTCAACATTCAGAAAACTAAGATCGCGGCATCTGCTCCCATCACTTTATGGCAAATTGATGGGGAAACAATGGAAACAGTGAGAAACTTTATTTTTTTGGGCTCCAAAATCACTGCAGATGGTGACTGCAGCCATGAAATTAAAAGATGCTTGCTCCTTGGAAGAAAAGTTATGACCAACCTAGACAGCATATTAAAAAGCAGAGACATTACTTTGCCAACAAAGGTCCATCTAGTCAAAGCTGTGGTTTTTCCAGTGGTCATGTATGGATGTGAGAATTGGACTATAAAGAAAACTGAGCACCGAAGAATTGATGCTTTTGAACTGTGGTGTTAGCGAAGACTCTTGAGAGTCCCTTGGACAGTAAGAAGATCCAATCAGTCCATCCTAAATGAAATCAGTTCTGAATATTCATTGGAAGGACTGATGCTGAAGGTGAAACTCCAATACTTTGGCCACCTGATGTGAAGAACTGACTCATCTGAAAAGACCCTGATGCTGGGAAAGATTGAAGGTGGGAGGAGAAGGGGCTGACAGAGGATGAGATGGTTGGATGGCATCACTGACTCAATGGACATGAGTTTGAGTAAGCTCCGGGAGTTGGTGATGGACAGGGAGGCCTAGTGTGCTGCAGTCCATGGGGTCGCAAAGAGTCGGACACAACTAACTGAACTGAACTGAACTGAACTAATGTTGCATCTGACCTAGGTTTGCAGTTTGGATGTATTTTCCTTCCATGATGGTTGACAAGTCCATTAGTAGTACAGTATATAGGATTAGTAGTACATCAGTATTATAATACAGAGCTGTTTCTCTGCTTCTCAGAGAATCTTCTCTGCTCCAGGCAGTCTTGGAGGGAATGTGGTGGTGATGGACCAGTGGGAGCAGACTGGCAGGTAGAAGCTAAGTTGTAGAAGCTGCAGCTTGAGACCATATACATTTCTGAGGTTATGTAAGGCAGCAAGGTGCTAGGATTCAACAAGTAATACTTTGGTTAATGGGCTTCTCTGGTGGTTCAGTGGTAGAAAGAATCTACCTGCAATGCAGGAGATGCAGGTTCAATGCCTGAGTCGGGAAGATGCTCTGGAGAAGTAAATAACAACCCACTCCAGTATTCTTGCCTGGGGAATACCATGGACAGAGAAGCCTGGCATGGTACAGTCCATGAGGTCGCAAATAGTCAGACATGACTTAGCGACTAAACAACAACAGCTTTTGTGTTGGTTGAGTCGCTAAGTTGTGTCCGACTCTTGTGACTCCACGGATTATAGCCTGTCAGGCTCCTCTGTCCATGGGATTCTCCAGGCAGGAATACTGGAGTGGGCTGCCATTCCCTTCTCCAGGGTATCTTCCCGACCCAGGAATTGAACCCAGATCTCCTGCATTGCAGGCAGATTCTTTAACGACTGAGCTATGAGGGAAGCCCCAACAACAGCTTTGGTTAATCCTAATTCATTATATTGAGGGATGATGGTTTCTGTTCTGTACCTCAAATTTTAGTTTCCCATGGTGACATTAGGTATTTATAGAGCAAAGCTGAACATAAAGTTTTAGATTCTCAATGATCTTAGGCCTATTTTATTTTTAGAGGATAAATGATCACTGAATTGAAATAAAGCATGAGTTAGCTTTTAGTTATAAACCATTACTGTGTATTTTGTGCTTGATAACTTAACCATGTCACTCTGGGATTGATGAATCTGAAGAAACATGGAAATTTATTGGCTGTGGCTATGAATCTAGTGATGTGGAGATGCTGGATTTATGTATGTTAATTTGAGTCATATGCAAGTCAAAACACGCATATTTTTAATCAGCAGATGGTTTAGTATGCTTTCCACACTTGTAAAAAATGAAAAGTACTGCAAGCTATTTTTTGCCTTGTCATTCATTCTGTCAACAGTATTTATTGTGAACCCAGTGAATGTGGTACATTTGAGTACAAGATAGAGTTACAAATGCAGTGGAAAATAGGTCCCCTTTGTAGGAGAAGATAGGATAAGCATGGACACAGATTTTGCTCACTTTAGGCTTTGAGGAGAGGTTCTCTAAGATTACCTGTGTCATTTGAACTTTTATGACTCAATGGATTTCTTATATATTATAATTTCAGAGCTGCTTCATGACTATTTTTGTTTGACCTATCATTGACATTTTGTACTAAAGTCATTAACAAATTCATTCAATAAATAATAATATGCATCCAGTGAATGTGGCATACTTGCAAGGTAACATACTACAGAGAAATCTGATCCCTGCCCTCAAGGAGTTTGTGGTCCAATTGAAAAGGTTGCTGAGTGACTGAAATGAAAGCTCAGGTCATCTACTTAGAAGGTAGGATGCTCTTACCAGGAGGTTTCCTGGTGATTCAGGCACTGAAGTTTCCTCCTGCAGTGCAAGAGACCTGGGTTTGATCACTGGTTAAGGAAGATCCCCTGGAGGAGGGCATGGCAACCCACTCCAGTGTTCTTGCCTGGGAAATCCCAAGGAGAGAGGAGTCTGGCAAGCTACAGTCCATAGGGTCACACAGAATCAGACCCACTGAGCAACTAAGACTTTCACTTTTTCCTCTTCTCACCATCATAACCCCAACTCACTTCAGCTATGTTGGATTCTCCTAGAAGCCTTGAAAGGGGCCAGAGCTCCTCTGGGGAGAGAGAAACACATGTGGTTGGTCTCCTGTGTGAGAGACTGTGTGCTAGAGAGGGACCTCAGCTTCCTGATTCCTCTTTCCATAGAGTGTTTCTGCTCTCAACAGACTTTCTTGGGTTCAGCTCAGCTCAGTTCAGTTCAGTCCCTCAGTAGTGTCCGACTCTTTGTGACCCCATGAATTGCAGCACGCCAGGCCTCCCTGTCCATCACCAACTCCCGTAGTTTACTCAAACTCATGTCCATTGAGTCGGTGATGCCATCCAGCCATCTTATCCTCTGTCGTCCCCTTCTCCTCCTACCTTCAATCTTTCCCAGCATCAGGGTCTTTTCAGATGAGTCAGTTCTTCACATCAGGTGGCCAAAGTATTGGAGTTTCAGCTTCAACATCAGTCCTTCCAATGAACACCCAGGACTGATCTCCTTTAGGATGGACTGGTTGGATCTCCTTGTAGTCCAAGGGACTCTCAAGAGTCTTCTCCAACACCACAGTTCAAAAGCGTCATTTCTTTGGTGCTCAACTTTCTTCATAGTCCAACTCTCACATCCATACATGACCTTGGGTTGCTCATGATCAATTAGCAAACAATAAAGTTTACCGGGGAAGCTCCTTTTTAAAGGAATATTGGATAAATCCCTCTATAAAATAGATCCATTTATTTTTATACTTCTATTAGATTTCCTCAAGTGGGGACACACATAACTTATAGCCTTAGATGCATATATTGAATGTTTAATTTTGATCATAGACTTCAGTGAGCAACTTATTTCTGCATTTCAAACCATTCTTCAGTTTGTTATTTGTCGTAAGTATAGACATTTTTTTATTGTGCTAAAATATAAAGAGCATAAAGTTTAGCATTTTAACCATTTCCAAGTGTATAGTTTAGTGGCATTAAGTATTTGCAATGTTCTACAACCATCACCAATATCTATTTCCATAATTTTTTATCATCTCAAACAGAAACCCTGTACCTATTAAACAATAATTCTTTTTCCTTAATCCCTGTTAATCTCTATCTACTTTCTGTCTCCATGAATTTGCCTTCTTTAAATGCTTCATACAAGTAGAATCATACAATACATGTCTGTATATGTCTGTCTTCTTTCACAAAACATAATGTTTTCAAGATTCAGCCATGTAACATATATCAAAATACCCTTGCTTTGTAAGGCTAGTAATATCCTATTGTATATCTACTATATTTTGTTTGTCCATTCATCTGTTGATGGACACTGGGCTGTTTCCATCTTTTGGCTCTTGTGTGGCTGGGAGCATTGGTATACAAGTATCTCTTTGGGTCCTTGTGTTCATTTCTTTTCGGTATATACCTAGGAATAGAATTTCTGAATCATATATTAATACTTTTTGAGAAACCACTAAACTGTTTTCCACAATGGCTAGACCAGTGTGGTTAAGTATAATTTTTTTTTCATGATTATAAGTTTTTTTCCCCCATGATTCTACATCACATTGTACTTGGTGGAAATTGTAGCAGTCTGTTCTGACCTGTGTCTTTACCTCTGTTTGTTTATTTCTTCCATTTTACTTTTAGGACAGAAACCATGACGAAAGGTGCCTTAATGGGAACTGTGCTCAATAAATAATTGTTGTTGAGTCATCTGCATAATAAAACTTAAATGAATATCTGATGAATCTGCTAATACATATTTCCTGTTTCTGGACATTAACTTCAATGCTCCACCAACGCAGATATATCACAAAAGCAAAGTTTTTAGAAGGCAAAAGAAACCAAATGGTGAAAGAGGAAATTACTAGGTAGGATTAGCATGTCTAGTGTTAAATGGGGGCAGATTTTTAAGGAGCTGAAATACTTAACTGCAAAATAATTTGAACTGGTGATGGATGAAAGGAAGGGTGGAGTTTGTGGGGTGGGAATGGAACTTTGAGATTGTTTGGAGGTAGGAGTGAGTTTGGAATGTAAGGGAGCATGGAAGAATGTTTGCCATGTAAGAAAGGAAGCAAAGACTGATACATGGTGGAAAAGGAAAACACGAGTGTTAGCGATATGGGGCAATGAGGTTAGGATCCTGACTGGGAACCACCGCCTGGAAATTGAGATAGTCTTGCTTCTGTTCCAATGGAGGGCTTCTCTGCACTATTTGGGGGCACTGGCAAATGGGAAATATAATAGGTTTAAGGTTTTTTCCTCTGCAGAATGAGATCAATCACATAAAAATATTTATTAATGAAGAAAATATATCACAATGTTGACAGCAGTTTCCTTCGGAACTGTTGTCATGGGTGAGTCTTTGAAAACCTTTTGTGTATTGTCTAACTATTGTATAATAAGGATATCCTACTCTGGAAATAAAAAAAAAAAAGATAACATCTTCATCTTTCTCTGAAAAGTGCAGTTTCAAAAGTTCACATGCTGTTGCCCAGGAATTTTTTTGGTCTAAGTCATAGAAACAGGCAATGGCTGATTTAGTCAGGAAGGAAATCCACTAGGAGGAAATAAGGTAGTTTACAGGACTGGAGGGAGACCAGAAGAACCAGGGAGGACCCTGAAGGGCAGCCTCAGGCGGGATGTCCAAGCGCCACAATCAATGAACTCCAGGCAGCTTTTGGTCTTTGCTCCCTCTGCACAGTATCAAGTAGGGAGCTTCTGAATGGCCAAATGTGTGTCACGTGCTTGCCCCTGGTAAGGCCTGGCACCTTGATTAACTACTGGCCTTGCTGACTATTTCCAAAGCAGGAGGAAACTGAGGTGATATTTCCAAAAGAAGGTGGAATAAAAAAAAAAATCAATGCCTGCTCTGTCCTATTTTGTAAAAGATAGAATTCATTTTACTACACAAGCAATTATAATTGATTTTTAAAAGTGAAACAACCATGTTCTACGTATGCTTGTTTAATCATATTTATGAGACAGATATGCTTTCTTCACGTTTTTCCCGGGGCCCTGAAAACTAGGCCTCTTTAATGGGCATGTGTGGGCACACGATGAGAGGGGTACAGAGGTGATACTGATCCTGGGGGATCCATTGTATTTTTACAGAAATATTTTGAAATTTTAATTCACTCACTTTTCAACTAAAGAACAGTAGGCAAAATATTTGATTCATTAAATACAACAAATTTATATTATGGCCAATTTAAAATGCTTTAAGTTGACCTCACTGCATTTGAGGTGAGATGACTTGTTTTAATCAAAAAAAATTTTTTTTTTTTTTAATATTTATTTACTTTTACTTTTGGCTGTGCTGGTTCTTCGTTGCTGCACGTGGTCTTTCTTTAGTCGCAGAGAGCAGGGCCCACTCTTTGTCGTGGTGCCCAAGCTTCTCACTGAAGTGGCTTCCTCTGTTTCTAGGGTGGTTGGGCTCAGTGCTTGTGGCACGTAGGCCCAGCTGCCCTGAAGCATGTGGAATCTTCCTGGGGCAGGGATCGATTCTGATGGGAAGCCCTAATCCAGGTTTTTTGATTTGCAAATACGAGATGCCCACTTTGAAGCCGCTAAAGCCAAAGTGGACTGCAATGGAAGAATTCTATCTAAAAACTTCTGAAACCTCAAGGATCGGGTTCTCCTGAAGAAATCCAGAAATAGAAAGGCTTTAAGCAGGGCCGGAAGCTTTTCAGAGCACAAACACAACGCTGTGTTCGCGGCCCCTGTTGTTAAGTCTCTGCCCCTGTTTCTCTTGATGCCTGTGCTTCCTTCCTCTTTCTGCAGAGAGTGAGAGTCTTGGCTTCCTCCTGGAAACACAAGCCCCTCTAGCTCTCCTAAAAGAAGCCTCACCTTCCTTTCAACTATGCAGGGGTTCCTTTGTTGATGAATCCCAACGTGAGAGGGACACACTCAGGGGCTGGCCCAGCCTGGATCAACACAGGCCTGTCAGCCCTAAGGTACAAATGTGGCAGAGGTGGGGCAGCACTTTGTGGCTGAGAAAGTGAGAGAAAGGGGTGGGTGTGAATTGGGCGGACTGTGCTAAAGCTTCCCCCTGTAATTGTTGAAGAGAGACAGGAATAGTTGGGGAACAGAAGAGAGGAGAGGGGAACAGTGGTACTGAGAGAAACGTGGAAAACTGGTGGCTATTCAAGAAGAGAAAATCAAAGGGGTCGGGAGGAAATACCAGAGGAGAGTGCTTAATAAACTAGAATTCTTTGAGCTGCATGAAACTGAAAACCTTTCTTACAGTGCCTTCCCCAGCAACTTCTCTCCTGTGACAGGAAGTCCTGAGAGGTTAAGTCAGCGAGGCAACAACGGCAAGAAGCCCAGGTTCTTTTCACTTTCTCATTCTGCCTGGCTTGGTGTGGTCTTTATTATTGTCAAATGCAATTACATCCAAGGCCAAAAAGAAAACTTCTCTTAGATGTGAGGAAACACCCAGCAGATTCTCCTCATTGACCAGAAGTGTGTCTCATGCCCATTTCTGAACCAAACACTGGTCAGAGCCAAGTTTGGCTCAGAAGGTCAAGATTCACCCAGTGCAGCTGGGCCGGGGCTCATCTTCCCAAGCATACGGACATGAAAACAGTGGGGACCTTGAAACAGTGGGTGGGGAGGCAGTCAGCAGTGCTGGCCACAGAGAAGGAAAAGAAAAATATAGGACTAGAGGAGCAGAGAAACAGACAGTGAAAGACAGAAAGGAGGGAGGCAGAAAGGTGGTAGGGAGAGCGAAATACAGAGAGAGATAGACAAGCTCATAAAATCTGATGTCTTAGGTTAAAATGCTATTGTCATATCTTGCTGCTTAGCTAGGCAACTATTAGAAGAACATGCTTTACCTATTCGTACTGCCATTGAAAGATTAATTACGTTTTCAGTATTTAAACTTATTAACCATTTTTTTCAACCTCAGAATTATAAAGGAGATGGTTGTAGGGGAGTCTCTGGGGAGAAAATTACTCTCATTGTTTTTTCCCCTTAAAATAGGCCAGAATTTATTGAGTCATGAAAGGCAGTGCTGAAATAAATATAATGATTACTTAGTTATTTGTTTGCCTTTACTTACAATTTTATCTTTGTCATTGTAAAAGCAATATAACCACATTAAATAGAAACCAGAAACATGAAAACACAATCACCCACAATCCCATAGTGTAACAACTATTACAATTTCAAAAGAATTAACACCTAAATTTTTTTCACACATAGCCTACTCATTAACAAGGGAAAGTGTGCATATATAAATTTTCCATTCTTCTTTGTCAACACGATTTATTATTATTATTATTTTAAAAAATGGCAGCCTACACTGTAAACCATTTTGCATCTTGCTTGTTTCATTTAATTTTCCTATTACTTTGAGATATTTCCACAAAAATAAAATTGAACATTATAATACAGTCACATGTTACCACATACTCTTAATAATCATCATCCTTAATGTCTGTAAAAGATTTGAGTAAACGACTCACCCATTTTTAAAATAAATATTTATCAAGCACCTGAAACACTGGCAAGGTGCTAGTAATTCTAAGATTAAAAGGAGATGGACCACACCCTTGAAGGAGGGCGCAGCGGAGGAGAGGAGACAGGCAGGTAAATAAGTAATTACAGGTAGTCTCCAAGTGCCAAAATGGGAGAATGTAGGAGGCGCTGAGGAGATGAAAGAGGGAGCCTGGGAAATGCTGACTGAAAGTGCTGAGGATAAGTAAGAGGGCTCAGCTCACAGACGCAGGGCAAGGAGAGTGCTTAGGGAGAGATCAGGAATGATGTGTGCAAAGAAGAGAAACACGAAGCAATGTCGTGGTCCAGAGGGCTACAGGGAGCTGGGTACAGTCCCTATTCTAGCATCTTTAAGTTGTCACCTAGTTTTCAATATGCTGTGATGTACAACTTGCGGCACAGAACTTTTCTCATATTTTGGAGTATTTTGTTGGCTAGATTCCCAGAAGTGGGACTGCTGAGTCAAAATATAGGAGCATTTTGACCTACCACATATATCCAAAACGCTTTCCAAATGGATGGAAGCATTTTATAAAGACACCAGCAATATATGAGCAAACCATTGCTTATTATCTCTATATCTTTACCACTGAGTTAACATCTATTTCTTCAATTACTGTAAAGTTAATTTTCACCATATTTATTACTATTTGATGTCTTTGTATGTGATCTGTTTTCTGCTTTTATTCAATCACTGAGATTTTGTATTTTACTTTACTGTATGAGCCCTACTAAGATATTCATACTTTTGTCTTTATATTTGCTGTCACCATTTTTTGGTTTATGTTTCTATGTAATATTGATCTATTTGACTATGTTGGGTCTTAGTCGTGGCATGCAGCATCTTTGTTCTGTCATGCGGGATCTAGGCTCAGTAATTGTTGCACTTGGGTTGCCCCGTCGCATGCAGGATCTTAGTTGCCTGATCAGGGAGCGAACCAGCCTCCCTTGCATTGCAAGGCAAATTCTTAGCCACTAGACCACCAGAGAAGTCCTCTATGTTCTTGTTTAAAACAATGTTTGACACATAGAAGTTTTAAGCTATTACCCAGTCATCTCCACTGATTATTTCTTTCTATTGCTTCTAAGTTGAGAAATACTTCTAGCCAGAGGTTTAACAAATAGCATTCTATTTTCATTGGAAAAGACACTGATGCTGGGAAAGATTGAAGGCAAAAAGAAGAGGTGGCAGAGGATGAGGTGGTTAGGTAGCATCACAGACTCAATGAACACGTATCCGAGCAAACTCTGGGAGATAATGAAGCACAGGGAAGCCTGGCATGCTGCAGTCGACGGGATCACAAAGAGTTGGACATGACTTAGGGACTGAACAACAATTCTATTTTCTGGTTTGCTTTAAAAAATATATTTAACTCATAAATCCTCCTTAAACTTGGCTTTGACATATGAAATGAGAATTCAGCTAGTCCCCCTGCCCCAAATTACCAGAGTTATCTGAACTTCTCCTCTGTTGGGTTTTATTTCAAAGCCAAATCCTGCTTAGGATCAACTCAGTCATCAGCTGGATCTAATTTCTAGTACTTTTCTGAGTTGTGGCACATCACCTTAAGATAGACATTTCCTCTGACTTACCCAGGAATCTGCAATAACTGCTTTACTTACATATACGGAGAATTACAATGTAGCACCAACAGCTTATGTAAAGGGTGGCAGCACCTTCCTGTTAGTGCGGAATCTGCTGCTAAGCGTAGACTTTACCTTTGAAACCCACCAGATTGGTGGTAATCTGCTGTGTGCTTTGGCTGGGTAGAGGACACTTTTGAGGTAGAGAGTCTTATTTCATCCAAAGGGCTGAAGTCACTGTTAACCAGTGTCATAATTCTAGGATCTTCTGGTTCTTCCACCTTTGTGGGGACCCTGGCTCCTACCTGTGACCTCAGTATAGTGCCAATCCCTCTCAAGGCCAAGCCTATTTGAGTGTGGTTTATTGCAAGGAAAAGTAACTTCTTGCTCCTCCTTGTAGGCTATCAACTAGCTAGCTAGGTTTTGAGAAAAGTGAGGGGATGGTTAACTAGGGAAACCCTATGCCAAATGTTATCAAGCCTACTGAAGGATCACTTGGGAGCTTAGGAAGCATGCAGATTTCTGTGTCCAATACCAGGTTTCACTGGCATGGGGCTGGAAAGTTTCCCTGATCTCATCTCTTTGCAGCTTTTTCAAGCCTTAAAAAAATGCCCACAGATGTTTACACACAGTTCTGAGCAGTTCTTCATTCTTTTTTTCGTGAAATACTGATACCTGCTAGCCAGCACCTATGAAAGTGCCCCAGGAGGAAGGCAGATACACAACTAATGGGCACACATGCTAAGGCAGGGCTCCAAAATAATTTCTAGCTTCGTTCTATCCTTCCTCAGAGGTCAAAAGCTTAGTCGTTCATTATCTGTAAACCCAATTCGGATTCCCCAGAAGACCGTCCTAGAATTCCTCCTTAGAATTCCTCGTCCAGGATTCCTCCTTAGAGTGAGGACCGGTCAGGTTCCTTCCGCACTATTCCTTCCTGTGGGGGCATTTGCAGTCCGGATTTCTGTCGGCTATAGGCCCTAGGGCAAGGATCCCGTCGTGCGTCGGATTGCTTTGGGCCATCTCTCCTTCCCCGTCCCCGTCTCCAGGATAAGCCTCTCTCTCCCGCAGGTGGGGAGGTTGAGTTGGAGCCACATTCAGGGGAATTCAGGGGACTTTCCTATGCAATCCTCCGGATTCGCTCCCATTTCCCGTCTCTTCCCCCTTTCCCTAACACCTTATCCTTCCCCTTTGCTCCCAGCAAAGTCTGTGACCTCTTTCCTCTTCGCCTCAATGGCCCGGCGTCTTTTCTTGCTACGAAACCGGAGCAGGGGGTGTGAGTGTGGCTACACCCAGAAGGATGCTCGTCCTGCAGTGGGGGGCAGGGGGAATGATTCGTCCCGAGGATCCCAACTCAACCAGCCCTCTCACCCCGAAACGATCCTTTCCCCCTGGTCCCTCCAGAAGCTGTCTGCTGCCGTCGGTGGCAGAGGGGGACCATCAACCCCAGTCACTCCTCCAAGGCTGCTCCCAATGGGCGCGTTCTCCGGGCATCCTTACACCTCCCTTCGGCCTGCCATCCTCCCTACCTACCCGCAGTGCTCGGGGGTCCGCGGCGCTCCTGGCTGGCCTGAGAAGGGGCGGGGATGAAGCGAGCGGGAGGAGCGGAGAGCGCTGGAAGGAGGGGGCGGCGAGGCTACGTTGAGCCTCCCGCCGCCCGGGAGCGCCCGAGCCCGTGCGCGCGCGCACCTCACGGAGGCTCGGGCGGCGGGCGGCGGGCGGAGCTGAGGGCGGCGCGGGCGGAGGAGCAGCGGGCCGGGCGGGCGGAGCGATCGGCGGGCGGAGCGAGGGGTGGGAGGGAGCGCGCGAGCGGGCAGGCGGGCGAGTAGCGTCTCCACCAGCATCCGCGGCGGTCGCGTTTGCCCGAAGCCCGGAGGCTGACCATCGTCCGGCGGACGGGCTTGGGAGCTCGCCTGGTGCTGGGGGCCAGCCTCAGCGAAGCTCGGAGCTTGCAGCCTGCTTCCCTACCCGCTCGCGGCCACCCCGGCTCCGGCGGCCTCGGCGCGCGCCAAGGGCTGGAGGTGTGGGAGCCACTCTCCGCTGCTCGGTCCCTGCGCTGCTCAGCCCGGGTTGGCCGCCGCGCCGCGGCCCCGAGCGGCGTCCCCGATCCCCAGCTTCCCGCCGGCTGCTCCGAGCAACGGTGCTCCGGGGCTCCAAACTCGGGCTGCCGGGGCAAGTGTCTTCATGAACCCAGAGGATGTCCGGGAAGCATTACAAGGGTCCTGAAGTCAGTTGTTGCATCAAGTATTTCATATTTGGCTTCAATGTCATATTTTGGGTAAGTTGGAGCGCTTCTGGGATTTCAACTATTGTGGCTGATCGATTCGCGACGATTTCGCGCACGTTGCTCTCAGCCTTTACTTTTCGCTGCCCCTCGGGCGCTTGTCGGAGCTCGCTGAGGCGTTTGCCTTCCGCCCTTTCAGCCTGCGCGTTGGAGAAATAAACATTTAATCCTTTCTAGGAACGCGAAAAGGTAAAAAGAAAAACGGAGCCGGAAGGGGACACCCAGGCCTTGAGGTTGCTTTTTAAGGGACGAATAACGTAGATGCAGATGAAAGAAAGGGTTCGGCAGTTGGAGAAATGAGCAAACCACTCGAATGAGATTTGCTCCCGGTGGAGTACGGATGTTGGGCAGAGCGTGGTGTCATAATAGGGAAGGCTAATCGGGCAGAGTCGACCCTGAGGTCCACCTCTAACGGGGATCTGATTGGACGAGGGCTTGGCTCCGTGTTGCCGCGGCCAGTCCGTGCCATGCTCAGCGTGTATCTTCTTGCACCATCTCGGGCTTTGTGTAGGATGCAGATGCGGCGGTATATGGTTCTGTAATGTGCACGTAAATATCGCTTCCTGCACGCTCATCTCTTCGTCTTCATCGGGAAAGCACTCCTTTTGCATAATGGACTGACCAGTGGGTGTGCGGGCTGGAGATGTTTATTTCTCTGTATTATTGTCAGGATAATAACAAGTCACCATCAACATATGTTTCAGTGTGTTGGTACCTCACGACCTCCTTTTCTGAGGAGCGACACATACAGCGGGCCGTTTTGGGGGAAACCTTGGAGAAATGCAGAGGAGAAGGCGTACGAGACATGTTTTGTGAGGATACCGGGAGAGCAGATGCTTGAATGGAAGGTTCATCCATGCTCTGCTGGCACACAACATGCTGGCACCTATTGTGATTAGGCTGGGATGCCTACTCTTTTGTTTTGTTTGGCTTCTCTTCTTTGATCTCACAAACATGTTCAGCAACCAGACAAAGAGTTCACTAGGACAGGGGGAAACGTTGCTTCAAAGACCGTGTTCTTTTTCTTCTCCATCCCATCCCATCCCATCCTCTTCCTTGTTGGGCACTCCCTCCACCCCTACTATTCCCCTCCTGGAAGTAAAGATGGTGGCTGGCTGGGGTGGGGGGCGTGCGCTCCAAGTTGCTGCTTCGTGTGGATTCAGTGTGAGGTCAACAATAATCCAGTGGTGGTGGTGGGATCTGTGATAATCCACAGCAGTCTGAACATGGGATGTATTTATTTTGATTCTCTTTTAGTTTTGGCCATTTGTTTGAATATATACATTGATGAAAAGAGTTGTCAATACAGCTTTTTATATTGTTTTCTTCCTATCACGCGTTTACTAGGCTATTTTATTTTTATTCTCTGTTTTCTCTAGGAGTGTCTTGCATTGCTCTTGCATGTTTTGCGAAAGGGAATGAAGAGGGATTGGAGACCACTCTCTGTGTCAGCATGTCATCTGGCCTCAGGACTGATAATGGGGTGGGGACACATGAATAAACATCAGATCCAGTCATTCACAAGCCACTTTTTGCCAGAGATTGGACATGATTCCTGTTAGCAGTCACCGCCCCCCCCCCCACCCCCCATAGTCAAACACTGGTACAAATGTAGGAAGAAGAAATTATTTTCTTTCCTTGCTTCCTTTTTTTCAACCCTTGTTGGACATATTTAAAAGTCACATTCCTGGGTGAGGCGTTTTGATTTTATCTGAACTTGAAACTTTCATGACTTTGAGAGTCAGGGACTACCGCATTGGGACTGGATCTTCTTGGGGTGGTGAGTTCAAGCCTCTTGATTTTACCTGAACACTTCGGAAAGCTGAACATTTGAGCTGCCAGGCAACAAAAAGCACCCAGGGGCTTTCTCTACAGTTTCATAGCAGGAGGTGGAAAAGAAAGAAAGGGATTTGGGCCTGTTTCCCTGACAGTTTGGTGCAATTTTGTGGTGTGTACAGAGGCACATTTACTGTTTTCTGTGACTTAGGGTGTAGCAAAACCTCTGGAATTGTAGAGAGCTGCAAAGAACTGTGGAGTGCTTGCATGGAGACTTCCAAGAGAAAGCCACATTTTGTCTGATTTTGAAGGTCTTCATCTCTTGGGAGGAGTTTTATGGGAAGCCTGAGAAGAGACACCGGGCTGTGGAACTAAACCATCTGTCCCAGGCAGAATTGTTATGTAGATACCTTTGTTATAAGGACCCTTCTCTGACTCTGCTTTCTACACGCCTTGTCCCTCCTTACTGTGCCTAAAGTCTTCCACTCATGTACCGCCTCATACCTTTGCTATCCTGCTGTCTGCTTCAAGGTTATCTCATAATTTAGGGAATTATTTGGGAATTATGGAGTCTCTGAGTTTGCAGTACCCTGGTCTCCAGAGTGACGATCAGCAGGAAGGTAGTCATGATATTTGATCACAGTAATTTAGACTTAAGATGTTAGTGACTGAAGAGCCAGGACTGGCGGCCTGATTCTGTAAAGTTACGCACCTCTGCTGTCTGCAGTAGCTGTCCTGTCTGTGACTGCTGGATTCAGCAGCCTGGGGCTGCTCTTACACAGTAGTGAAGAAGACATTGATTACAGAGGACATGGTTTCCTAATCTTTCTACACCGAAACTCTAGAAAAAAAATTTTTAAACATTGTAGACATTTTGAGATAAAGTTCTGGTAAAATAAAACCTGAGAATTTGGTAGCCCTAGCACTAAGTGTTTGGTTCTCTTAGTAATGAGGAGTTTGACTTTTCACTACTCAGTTAACTGCCCCGGCCTCAGTTTCTCAACTGTTAAGATGAAGAGTTAGTGCTCACTCCGACAGCACATTGGGAGAAGGCAATGGCACCCCACTCCAGTACTCTCGCCTGGAAAATCCCATGGACGGAGGAGCCTGGTGGACTGCAGTCCATGGGGTCACGAAGAGTCGGACACGACTGAGCGACTTCACTTTCACTTTTCACTTTCATGCATTGGAGAAGGAAATGGCAACACACTCCAGTGTTCTTGCCTGGAGAATCCCAAGGACGGGGGAGCCTGGTGGGCTGCCGTCTATGGGGTCGCACAGAGTCGGACACGACTGAAGCGACTTAGTAGCAGCAGCAGCAGCAGCAGCCGACAGCACATATAATAAAATTGGAAGAGTACGGAGAAGGTTAGCGTGGCTCCTGCACAAGGACGACATGCAAATTCATGAAGTGTTCCATATATTTACGGCCACTATGGAGAACAGTATGGAGGTTCCTTAACAAACTAAAAATAGAACAACCGTATGACCCAGCAATCCCACTCCTGGGCATATACCTCGAGAAAACCATAATTTGAAAACATACATACACTCCAGTGTTTCTTGCAGCATTATATACAATATATATATACATTGTGTATATATATATATATACATATATATATATATACACACACATATATATGTATGTGTATATATATATACATATATATATATACAATATATGTATACATTATATACAATATAGTCAGGACATGGAAGCAACCTAAATGTCCATCAACAGAGGAATGGCTAGAGAAGATGTGGTACACATATGCAATGGAATATTATTACCCAGCCTTAAAAAGGAGTGAAATTGTACCATTTGTGGAGATGTGGATTGACATACAGACTGTCAGAGAGAGTGAATAATTCAGAAAGACAAAAACAAATATTATGTATTAATGCATATATTTGGAATCTAGAAAGATGATACAGATGAACTTATTTGCAAAGCAGACATAGAGACACAGATGTAGAGAGAAAATATATGGATACCAAGGAGGGATGGATTGGGAGATTGGGATTGACAAATACACTGCTATGTATAAAATAATAACTAATGAAAACCTACTGTAGAGCACAGAGAACTCTATTCATTGCTCTGTGGTGACTGAATGGGAAGAAAATCCAAAAAAGGGGGGGGGGTATGTGTATAGATATAGCTGACTGTAAAGCAACTATACTCCAATTTAAAAAACCAAAAATGAAGGGTTAGGCAAGTTGTAAGTTTCTTTCTAGTTCTGAAAAAAAGAATGGGTCTTTTGAGCTCCAATATGCTGGGGAAGAAAAAATAAGAGATGGGCACTAAAATAGAATGAAAATAGCATATATTGGGACACATTAAATTATAGACTTTTTCTCTCACTGAGATTCATCTGAAAGTAACTTTTATTAATTTATTTATTTTTCCCTCAAGGATTCTTTCATTTGAAAAAAATCTTTCCCTAATTTCTTCTTGGCTTATTGACTTATTGGTATAATAGGCATACTTTTGTAGCCCCACTATGAATCTCAAATGTAGTCTTGTGAGTCATTAAATATATTTTTTATTATTAGAGTTAGAGTTTCATGTGTAAAATCTGGATCCTTTTATATAATACTTGTAATGGTATTCTGAGTAACAAAGTCAACATCTTGTACAGATTCCTTCCTCATTAGTTATCACGAGGTGGAGGGGGGGGGAATCTTATTCACCATATTTTAAATTGGAAGAACTCAAGCCAGAAAGAAATTGATTTTATTGAGGGTGTCACCATACTAGGACATTTCTTGGAAAATCTGAGACTGCTCTGGGGTAGGGGAGGGAAGAGAAAGAGAGTTACTTCTTTTGGGTAATGAACCTCCACACCCCATCACCCAGCATTAATAGATATTTTGTTCTGGACTTTTTTAGGTTCTGACTCTAATACTTAAAAACTGTTACTAGGCAAGTAAATTTATCTCAGTATTCTGGTTATCTATTGCTATATAACAAACAACCTCAAAACTTAGTGGCTTAAGATAAAACTTGATTATATCTGACAATTCTGGGATTTGACCAGACTCTGCTAGGCAGTTTGCACTTGGAACTGTCCATTTCAGTTGCAGTGAGATGGAGCTGGCTGGAGTTAATTGAAGGCTCACTGGGGTGGGATACCCAAGATGGTACCCCCACATGACTGGCAGTTGATGCCAGCTGAGAGCTCAGCCGGTGGTGTTGGCTAGAGCACCTCAACGTGTTTTCTTCCTTTTTCTAAGACTGGAAGAAGCAGCTTCCAGCCAATAAAGACTACTCCTTGAACTGGTCCAGTGTCACTTTCATCTGTTCCTCTGGTTAAAGCATGCATGCAACCCGCTCAGTTTCGAGCGGGTAAAGAGCCAAATTCCTCTTTTATTAGATGAGTGTCAAGGTTGTGTGGGTTGTGGCAATCTTTGGAAAATACAATCTGCTGGAGCCTTGTTGAGTCACTGAATCGTGTCTGAATGTTTTGTGACCCCATGGACTATAGTCTGTCAGTGTCCTCTGTTCATGGGATTTCCCAGGCAAGAAGACTGGAGTGGTTTGCCATTTCCTCCAGGGAGTCTTCCTGACCCAGGGATTGAACTTGCATGTCCCTCATTAGCAGGCAAATTCTTTACCACTGAGCCATTTTTGTTTATGAAGGAAAGATAACATTACCCAATGGGCTTCACTGGTGTTTCAGATGGTAAAGAATCTGCCTGCGATGCAAGAGACCTGAGTTCGATCCCTAGGTTGGGAAGATACCCTGTTAGAGGGCATGGCAACCCACTCCAGTATTCTTGCCAGGAGAATCCCCATGGACAGAGGAGCCTGGCAGACTCCAGTCCCTGGGGTCACAAAGAATCGGTCACAACTGAGCGACTAAGCACCACATTATCCAGTAGAGTTGTAGATTTGACAGTGCAATCAGATATGATATTACCGAGCACACGGTCTCAATATTTAACAAATGGTGGATAAGGTCTGTGTCATTGTCTCCAGAATTCATACTATTTCCATCCTGGCTATAGAGCTTCTAGGATACCTTAGCCTGGTAATTTGTCATCATTACTACTAGGTAATGATGCTCCTCTTGATATCTACCAAGGAGACAAGGTGAATAGATTCATCAGATATATTCATCACTTATTTGAAAAGAGCACTGTGGATCAGTGGAAGCCTTAAATGACTTAGGGGAGTCAAGTCATTTTTCTTCTCTTTGCTGTACAAAGATTAGAAAACCTTGGATCCTTGAGGCCAAATTTCTCCTTGATGTGCTTGCAAATATTACATTGTATCTTTAAGTGTAGGTTTACCCAGGTTTGATGGCAGAATGTTGCATCTAATTTGTTTCCACAGGGCTTCAATTCCCAGAGAAGAGAGATTTAGAGAAACTTGTGGGGGGCATCAAGTTGGAAGCCTTATCTTATGATTCACTGTAAATTGTAAGATGTTCTGGAATGATGATACATCAGCAGTTTATAAGTCATAATTTTTGTTTTAATTTGCTAGACATCTGTTAGCTTCGATGGCAACCATATGGGAGTCTAAATTGCCTTTTGAATTACAGGGAGATGGTAGGAAGAAAGCTAAATATGGTTATGAAAGTGTCAAATGGGAAAAGTGTAAGGAGGGTGTGCAGACTTCAGTGGGGAAAGTAATTGAATACTGACTTGCTTGGTCTGGCCTCTCACTCTTGGGTCAGTGAGAAGGCACCAAAGCATTCACGCTTGATGATATGCCTGGAAGATTGAAATGAAGCCAAGGGGAAGAGTTGGAAAACCAACTAATGTCTCACCCAACATAAAATTGCCAAGGTGAGCTCATTTAGATGGATCACTCTGTCGTAATAAGTCCACAGTAGTAGTTAGTCCCTGGCAAAAGGTGAAAGCAACCTGTATTTTAACAGAGCTTTATAATTACTGTGTCTTTCTTCTAAACATTTCAAAGCATCGTACAAGCACATTATGACATGTTTGTGACAGATGTAGAAATCGGAGAACAGAGACATGGAGTGACTTTTGAGGTGATGAACACATTAGGGTCCACTTTTAAAGTGTTAAATCTCTAGCAATAACTATAGCCCTAGCTATATATAGGGCTATAGTTTTAGACTTCTTATTTTAAACTTGTTTTAGAAGATGCTTGTTACTCTAAAATAAAACATCAAGTAAGTCATTTACATCTGTTCATAATTGAAAAGTGATAAGGTTTTTGCATATGCCTCAATTAACACCACCCACAAGCACATAAAAGTTAGGATGAAAATGTTGTTAAAGAGTATGATAGAATAATAAACTATTGTGTAGTCTATTGAAAATTCATAAATGAAAAATGGAATATTAAAGACAGTGTTCCTGAGTCACATGCTTCTTTCCATATGTAACACTGATGACTGTCTTAAAATACTACCTTCAGACTTCTGAATCATCATACTTCATTAGACTACAAAGCCTTCAATTGCAGGGACTCTCAGTTATTTTCATAAGCGCAGTGTCTAGCATATTGTCTGAAACGCAGTAGGTGTTTAATAAATGTTTGTTGAGTGAATGAATTATGAAATCATTGGAGAGTACATAGACGTCCTCTCCTCTCACTTACTATTCAGGGAGGCATTTTCTCTGTAACATCTGGCCAACCCTCCGTAGGATGGATTTCTTTGGGACCACTTTAATCACTTGAGAGTTTCATCTTTCCTGCAAACTAGATGGAATCATTCCCTCTGGAGTGTCCATTTTCCTAATTTACTGTTGTTGAATTTTAATTTTTATTTTGAAACAGTCTCACACCTGCAGAGAAATTGCAAGTGATACTATTTGTTTTTATCCTGAATCATTTGAGAAAAAGTTGCCGGCAAATGGCTATCACACACCAATACTTCAGTGTATGTTTCCTGAAACTAGGATGTTCTGCAAGATAATCACAGTATAGTCATCAAAGCCAGGAATTTTCCACTGATACATTACCACCATCTAAATTTTAGACCTCATTCAAGTTTCTCAGTTATTCCAATCTTGTCTTCTAAAGCAGAAGAATTAAGTTCAGAAGACACATTGTATTTAGTTGGGTCTTTTAGTCTTTTTCACTCTTTGGTCAGATTTTTGACACTTTTGAAGATTTTAAACTAGCTGTTTTGTACAATGTCCCTTAATTGGGGTTGGCTTGCCATTTTCTCATTCTTAGATTCAGGCTGTCCATCTCTGGCAGGATAATTACAGAAGTGGTGCTGAGTTCTTCTCATTGCATCCATCAAGGGGCACTGATTTCTGTTTGTGTTTGTTCCGTTACTGATGATGGTCACTTGACTGAAGTGTTGCTTGCCAAATTTCTCCATCATAAAGTGACTTTTTTCCCTTTTGTAATTTATGTATATATCTTGTGGCAAGTTATTGTGAAATTATGTAAATAGCCCATTCCTCATCAAAATTTCAATTAATTAATTAATATCAGTAAGAACTTTTGGTTTCCTTTTCTCCAGTATGTTTTAATTAAACTTTTACTCTTCATTACTTATTTTAATGTTCCCATTGGTCCCAGGTTTGGCAGTCAGTGGCAGTGTCTTTATGCCCTTTAACGCCCATCATTCTTTGAACACATCTTTGCTTTCTTTCAGAAAAAGATATTCCAAGCTCATTTTGTAATTTACTAGTGTCATGATTTATATCAGTCATTTCTCCAAGGAGCCCTAGTTCCTTTGCATAGAGAATGATATGTAGAAGCCAATATCTGGTTGCTAAGTATGCTCATTGCTTTGAGGCTATCACCACCTCTGGGCCCTTTTAATGGACATGACTATGGAATATGTGTGTATACACATATGTGCACATAACATACATTTACATCTGTGTTTCTATATCTAGCTATATATTTTCAAAACCACGAGTTCACGCTGGTATCTCAAATCCCTATCTGACACCACAGAGTTTACTTTAGTTTTTTTCTTTTCCATATTTGTAACTACCTTCTTTTCAGTGAGAATCCTGGCTCCCATTGTTCTTAACAGTTTACTCATTTGATTAAATCTCTTATGTAGACACTCTTCCACTGCTGCCAATGACCCTTACCTGGTTACTCTCCTTACCTGTTGGTGCCCAACCTGCATCCCACTGTGAACACCTTTCTCTGATACCCGGCTCTGGTCTTTCACATCTCTCTCCACACCGGTTGCTGCACAAAGACCTATCTTCTTTTGTCCCTTCTCTTGGCTTTAAGACTGAGTTTTTCAGGAAGGAGAAGGGGAAGAGCCTGGGTTACTCTTGTGTGATATAAGACTTATCTGCCTCTGCATAGACCTTCATTATTTAAAAATTCCTAAACCCTCTGCTTTCCATCTTTAGAGGCTCTTAGGTTTTTCATGTGTTCTTCATTACTATTTCCAGATTGCTCTTTGCCCTGATTATTGTACTCTGCCTGTGGTCCCATTAATGTAGCAACCAGAATGGAACACTTTTTTTTTTTTCCACACACTGTTCCTACCATCCAGAGGATGGTGGGTTGTTATTCTCAAAGTCCCCCTTAAGTTCTAGGTTAGGAGGTCGAGTCTGGATTCATCTTTGAGTAAGTTACTTTTCCACGTTATTGCCTCAGTTGCTCAGTCGCGTCCGACTCTTTGTGACCCCATGGACTGTAGCCCACCAGGCTCCTCTGTCCATGGGCTTCTCCAGGCAAGAATACTGGAGTGGGTTGTCATTTCCTTCTCCAGAGGATCTTCCTGATCCAGGGATCAAACTCTGGCTTTCCACATTGCTCATCTAAAATACAGTGAAAATAATTTCAATAGCTTGCAGAATTGTTAACCAGTATTAAATGAGATCATACACTTGAAAGTGTCAGTTTCTCAGTCCTGTCTGACTCTTTGCTACTCCATAGACTATAGCCCGCCAGGCTCCTCTGTCCATGGGATTCTCCAGGCAAGAATACTGGAGTGGGTTGCCGTTTCCTTCTCCATACACGTGAAAGTGCTTTCTAAAAGGTCATTCTCTCAGTACAAACAGTAGTTATTAACGCAGGCTCAACTGCACATGCTTTTCCTGGCAGCCAGGGAACTTTGTTGGCTCAAGTTGAATTTCTGGTGGAATGAAACCTTCATCTCTTTTTCAAGTGAACTTCTTTTAAACCCATCTCCCTAGGCTAAGTGCTAATCAAAAGCCCTAACCCTCCAGTTAATTATTTGCATTTAGATTTAGTACTATATATTTATCCTATTTAAATGTCTTATTCTGGCCCAGTGGTTTTCACTTCCTTCCAGCAGCCGTAGTCTTCCTTAAGGTGTATGGGGCCTGAGTGGGAGGATTTCTGCCCTTTGTTGCTCCTGGAGCAGCTCAGATAGTAGGTTTGGTATTTTGAGATACCATGAAGGGTTTTGCTTGACAAAGGGGGTCTACTGCTTAAACACACAGTTGAAAACCACCATTCTAGCCTTCAGATAAATTTCAGTCTTGAAGGTCAAGGCATGTTTAGAAAAAGTTATTCCTCATACAGGTTTTTCTCTTATGGATTTCTTCATGCATAGGAAATCCTTCATAATTAGGGGCTTCCCTGGTGTCTCAGACAGTAAAGAATCTGCCTGCAGTGCAAGAAACCCAGGTTTGATCCCTGAGTCAGGAAGATCACATCGGGAAGGGGATGGCTACCCACTCCAGTATTCTTGCTTGGAGAATCCCTTGGATAGAGGAACCTGGTGGGCTACAATTCTTGGGGTCTCACAGTGGAATACAACTGAGTGACTCACACTTTCACTTTTCACTTTCTCTAGGGTTGGTTGATATTTCACCCCTTTATAGACACAGCGGCATAATCAGTGAATTGTTAGGAAATTTCAGTCTTCCCACCTGGGAATCTGATTCTGTAGGTCCAGGATGGGGCCCTGGTATTAGTGGGGATTTTAAAAAAAAAAATCCCTGCAGGTGATTTTGATGTCCAGCTGAAGTGGAGAAGCTCTAGCTTGTTTTTCTTGGCAAAATGTATCATCTCTTGCTATTACTCTCTGGAGGGTCGCTGGGGGAGCTGGGAGTGGGTGGTATAGGGTTCTGACCAGAGGGTGACTGGCTTCACCAGCACACACAGCTAGTGTTCTTCGCTTATGAGAAAAAAAAAATTATGTGGCCTATTTTATCCCTCATGGAATTTTTTATTAATCCAAAAATGCCAGTTTATTTTTAAACCTGAAAACCCTAAAAACAAAAGGAGAAAAATCTCTGCTAGAGAGAACCTCTTGTGCTGCAATTAGTATGCTAAAAATCAGCATCATATAGGGGTAGAAGCTAGTTATTCATTCAACAGGAACAGAAACGCAGCAGACGTTTCGTTCTTCTGTCCTTGCGGTCCCGCACACTTGAGTGCAGTGGACTGGGTCTAACCACAGACTCAGGACAGCAGACTCTGCTCTTCACAAACCTGCCTCCCTGTCCAAGGTGCCCTTCCTTTCAGTCTGTTTCCAGAAGCTTCTTCCTGTGCCCCCTGCCCTGAGTGGACTGGGGGTGGGGAGAAAGGGAGTCGTTCTCTGCACCGCTGTGGCAGTTTTGTTGACTTCCCTCTGCCGACATGCCAAGCAGGGACATTTCTTCTCTCATATCTAAGTTTGCAGCACTGTCATGAAGAGCTGACAATAAAGCAAACACAGGAGATGTCTTTCAGTTGTCCTTAGAAAGAAAAGTTTCAATGTGCATAACACATTTTTTCATTTTTTTCTGATTTATTCCTTTTTATCTACTCCCTTTTGAAAAAAAAAAAAAATAAGAACTAGGTGTTCAATTATGGCTGGGCACCTAAAGTGGAAATCTTTTGAAATAAATAAAAATTTTTGAAAACTCTTATTTTATATTGGGGTATAGCCAGTTAACAATTTTGTGATAGTTTTATGTGAACAGAGAAGGGACTGAACCATAATATACATGTATCCATTCTCTCCCAAACTCCCCTCTCATCCAGGCTGCCATAAACACTGAGCAGAGTTCCATGTGCTATACAGTAGGTCCTTGCTGGTTATCCATTTTAAACATAGCTGGGTGTACATGCCCATCCCAAACTCCCTAACTATCCCTTCCTCTCATTCTCCCCCTGCCTCCAGCCCCAGCAACCGTAAGTTCTTTCCCTAAGTCCGTGAGTCTCTGAAAGAAATAAAATTTTGAATTAAAATCTGAATGTTTTCTCTGAGATGTTTTACTGGAGCATAGTTATCAGCACTCTTAGACACACCCAGAATGGTATACACATTCTGTGGTTAGCATGGTGGTATTATCTGTCTGTACATAAAGAATCATTAATTATGAAATATAAGGTATAATGTTTAAGTAATGTAATCACCAACCTCAGTAGCAAAATAGCATTTGGAAGTGGTTGGCCAAACATTTTGGCTCTTCTCATTGAAAAGGCATAGTAATGTTCTATAGCTCTTCCAACTACTATTTACTGTTTGGATAAGTATTGCAAGACATAGGGCTCTTTCTACTTGTTGAAATTTTTTTTTTTTCCTAAATTATACTTGGCACCTCATCTTGAATTTCTAAAAATCTGGAGGGAACAGCTGGTGCTCTAATAAATATTCAGGCCAGCTATTTTAATGCTTTGTACTTAATTAAGTCGTCCTAATAAAAGAGGAATACTTGACTTAAGCATTTCTCAAAGTATAATGTTTTGCTTGCAACAAAAATTTCCCCCAACTGTTAATATTTCCCCGAAGCAGCCTTAAAACTTAATTCTGCCAAGTGAGTAGTTCTAATCACTTCTGAAGCATTTAATGCCAAAACTCAGTTTTCCTGTTTTAAGGTACAGTCCTATCAATATAGCCCAGACCCTTAACTTGTGAAGATTCCACAGTCATTGACCTTTTAGAATTCTTTGTAGGGTCCAGTATTAGAGAGTGGTAAAATGTTCACCCTGAATTGGGCATTCTGGTGTCTGGTGGTAGGCAGAAGTCTGGTGGTAAGGAGTTTGGATTCTAAATGTGTCTGGATTTGTACCCAGTTTTATTCCCAGACTTGTGATCCTAGGCTACTTACTCACCTTACGGTTATGTCTCCTCATCTGCAAAATGGCATTTTTAGTAGTAGTATTAAGACCCAGCATCTATCTCATAGTTGTGAGGATTAGAGGAGTTAGTATATATAAACTGCCTAGAATGATCAATAGGTATTACCAATTATTACTCTTATTTTCCTCTATGCCTATAATTTTATTCTGGTGTTTTTTTGTTTTTTTTTTCCTTGACTTCTTTCAGAACCATTACAGTAATCTTACATTGTAACATATATTTTTTTGTTCTCTGTAATGTTCTGCCTACATAAGTACATTCCCAAAATAACTAAAGGGAAAAAAGATCTAACAAATGTTCACAGTGTTCTTTTCATTGTAATGAATGGCATGTAAGTCTTATCATGGATACCAGACCATGAATTCCTGTCGATTGTTTGTTGTTAATGTTCCCATATTTCTTTACCCAATTGGATTCACTCTTCATTTTCTCTGCAAAACCAGACTGTGTCATGTTGGTGTTTTGTACTGGGAAGTTGAGTTTCTGTTGTTGGACCCTGGTGTTAGGCCTAGCACCTGGGAGAAATAGAAAAATTTTATTAAAATCTGTTAAATCTGGATATTTTGAAAATACCTAGATGGCTGTAAACATATGTATTTAGCTTTTGTAGTATCATAAGTCCTGTATGTGTGTGTGTGTGTCGAGAAGGGGACGACAGAGGATGAGATGGCTGGATGGCATCACCGACTCGATGGGCATGGGTTTGGGTAGACTCCGGGAGTTGGTGATGGACAGGGAGGCCTGGCGTGCTGCGATTCATGGTGTCGCAAAGAGTCAGACATGACTGAGTGACTGAACTGAAGTCCTGTATATTTTGGTCATTGTTTTACTCTGTATTTCTAGCACATTCTTCAGGTTGTGAAGGTGAACACTGAGTTGGCGATACAGATAATTCAGACTTTCCCCTTGGATGTCTTTCCTGCTGATGAAGAAGCAGGATTTTGGTCAGAACTCCCTGGATCATTGACTAAACGGGCCGCCCCCCTCGGTGAATGAGTGACTGACTGCCTTGCTTCTCCTTTGACGTGTCACTGAGATGCCCATAGAGTGTTGCACTTTTGCTTCCAGTAGTGTCAGCTGGTGCAGAAGACCTAGGCTGCCCTACTTCCAAGCATAATTCTCTCTCTGATTGGGCTTAACTCTAGGAGAAAGGGCCAGGGCATGCTAATTCAGTGGGTACAAGGAGCCTGGGCCCTCATTCCCATGCTGAAGTTGTTCAGAAAGCCCCAGCCATTGAAGGAAGAGAGGAGGGATGAAGGGAGGGTTAGGCAGAATTTTCATTATATTAATCATTAGTAAAAAAGATGATCTATGTGGCACGATCGGATATTATAAGAGCACTTAAATTTTTTTTTAAATTGGAGGGTAATTGCTTTACAATGTTGTGTTGGTCTCTGCTATACAACAGTGTGACTCAGCTATATGTATCCATATATCCCCTCCCTCTTGAGCCTCCTTCCACCCCATCCCATCCCTCGAGGTCATCACAGAGCACTGAGCTGAGCTCCCTGCCTTCTACAGAAGCCTCCCACTAGCTGTGTTTTACACATGATACTGCATATATGTCAGAGGTACTCTATCAACTCATCCCACCTTCTCTTTCTGCCGCTGTGTCCACAAGTCCATTCATAAGAGCATGTTTAAAGTCATTTTAGCTTACCCACAGCACCCCAAAGTGCTGCTTCAGACTCGCTCACTGGCCTCACCGTCCATTGATGGTTTGTGACTTGGGGGGAAGGCCCTGCAGTTTCCTCCTGGTCCCCCTGCCCTCCGCTGGCTGGGTTTCAGTGAGCGTCCGAAGGATGGCTGGCTGATGATCAAAGCAGCAGATCCCAGAACAAATGTCCTGCGTGGTTTCGAACTGACGTTTGTGCCACCCCTAGAGTTTCTCAAATTTTAAGTCACGTGGGGATCTTGATTAAAATGCATTTTTTGGTTCGGTGGGCTTGAGAACGGCTTAAGATTCGGTTCATTAATACGCACCCAGGTGAGGCCGATGCTGCTGGTTCACTGATCTCATTTTCAGTTGCAAGGATCAAGACCATTTCAAACTATTTTTCCTTTAAATTGACTCCATTTTTAAACCTTAAATACATTTATTTTAAAAGGAAACTTGAAAAATATCTCCATTCAAATGCATACAATGACAACTATATGGCTTGTTAACTTCTAGGTAGCTCTTGGTGCCTGCTGGCAGGCCTGAGTTGCAGACTTATTTTCCTTTGTGACAGTGGAAGTTAACAAGTTAGCAAGTTAACAAGTGCTCAACATCCTGGCATCAAATGGAGACTTTCTTCTTGACTAGACCAGAGGATTAGGAGAGAGTTGAAAAGGCAATGACTTTCTTCTTCTAGGTTGTTTAATGCTGTATTCTAAAATCGTCTCCTCTGTCATCAGAGGTCACCAGGGAATCTCACTTTGGGGAACACTGCTTTTAAGTAATTTGCAGGAAGACATGCATTTATAAGCTGAAACCTACTTGTAAGATGGATGGATCTCTAGAGGGAAAATGACTGGGGGAATGTGTTCAAATTTTTGCCTACTCTAGGTTCTAGTTCCTATTGGGAAAAAAGAGGGGTACTCCCAACTTCTGAAGAGTTGCTAACCCCAGGCCCAGTGAATAATTACATCTTGCATATAAAAGGGAAAATACTTTGGGAAATTGGGTTTTAGACGAACAGAAAGTCAACCTGAAATAGTTGGAAACCTCTCTCAGTGGGTTTCTTCCTCTGCTCTCTGTCTCCTCTTCCTTCAATTTACTATTGATTATGTTTGATTTGGAATGAATTCATTTATTTGCTGCATTTTTTAGAATTTGTTGTTGTTCAGTTGCTAAGTTATGTCCGACTGCTTGCGACCCCATGGGACTACAGCATGCTAGGAGGCTTCCCTGTCCTTCACCATCTCCTGGAATTTGGTCAAACCCATGTCCATTGAGTTGATGATGTCATCCAACTATCTCATCCTCTGGCACCCTCTTCTCTTGCCCTCAGTCGTTCCCAGCATCAGGGTCTTTTCCAGTTAGTCGGTTCTTCACATCAGGTGGCCAAAGTATTGGAGCTTCAGCTTCAGCTCAGTTAGAATAGGGTACTTTCCTTATACTTTTCTATTGTAAAAACAATACATCAACATTAATATACTTTTTTAAGAAAAGGTAATGGTACTGCATTCCCAATAATAACTTTCAGTTCAATTTTATTAAAAGTAGAGATTCTTAGTCAAATCCTCTGAGAGCAGTGAACAAACACCCCAAAATAAACAAAAAGCCCATTGTAGAGTTTAGTGGCAGGAATCTAGAAGAACTCGAATTTAGCAAACTACAGTTACTTAACTTTGTGAAGTAAAAATGTGCTTTTCCATCACTAGCTTTTAAGCATTTCTTCTGACTTTATCAGTATTTCCCCCCTCAGGACAACATTTAGAATAAGTAATTCAACATACGGAACAAATACCTTGTGAATAAACATCAATTTCACACAATAACAACGACGACAAAAAATCAATAAATCTGCTTTAGGCATTTGAAAGCCCCTGTATTTTAAAGGAAGGAGTTACAGTGTTCAGTAACTGAAAAACAAAACCTTCCAAACATGAGCTCTTAGCTTTAAATGTTTTTCAGCATGACCTTTACATTGGGCAGAAAAATGTAGTTGGGAACGGCATTGTTCCCATTGAAGTTTTCATTGAAGGTTTCTGCTTATTCAAAGATGGACAGCAACTACCCACATGGCAACTCCTGTGAGTAAAGCTACTTAGTATTTTTTTTTTTTTTTCTAATCTCATAACTGGAATCCTGGGGGAATAGTGTGTTTGTTTTTTTTTCTTTTTAGTACTTTTTAGCTTTGTCTGTTGGTTTTTGAAAGAATAAATTGATAAGATCATTATATGTGGCATTTTAATTTTTTTCCTGTCTGTAAGATTTAATAACCCCTAGTATTCTCTGAGAGTTTTACAGTTGCTCTCCAGTGATGGCGTGAAACAACTGCATAAAAGTTAGAAAATAATGTCTTATTCATCCTTTTATAGAAATGAAAAGATTAGTTTCACTAAAAAGAGGACTGAAGTATCTTTTATATTTTGTGAAATACATAGTGAACTCACTCAGTCGTGTCCGACTCTTTGAGATCCCATGGACTGTAGCCTCCTCTGTCCATGGGATTTTCCAGGCAAGAGTACTGGAGTGGGTTGCCATTTAGTATTCCATTTAAAATTGATATATATCCTTGGAATTTTTGCATATTAAGTGTTGATTTATGTCTTTGGCTTTTTTTTTTTAAAAAGTATATACTTGCTTTCTTTGGATAAAGAAAGAGACACTACTTAAATGACTATATGACCTCCAAATAATTTAACTGGCAAGAATACTGTAGTGGGTTGCCATGTACTTCTCCAGGTGATCTTCCTGACTCAGGGATTGAACCCAGGTCTCCTACATTGCAGGAAGATTCTTTACCACTTAGCTACCTGGGAAGCCCTAATTTGTGATAAAAGATTAAAATTTCCTTATTATAGTTTCCTATAAAGATGCAAGGGCTTCCCTGGGGTCTCAGACAGTAAAGAACCTGCCTGCTAATGCAGGAGATGTGAGTTTGATTCCTGGGCTGGGAATATCCCCTGGAGAAGGGAATGGCTACCCACTCCAGTATTCTTGCCTGGAAAATTCCATGGAGAGAGGAGTCTGGTGGGCTACATACAGTCTGGTGTGGGGATCAAAAAGAGTTGGACAAGACTGAGCGACTAACAGAATAAAGATGCAAACTAAATTAAAAAAAAATTTTTTTAAGTTAAAAATAAAACTCAAGATATCAGTCTTAGTACCTAATACCTATGCAGGAAAAAACACTATTCTTGCTATTTTGGTTCTTGGATGAAGACTAGAAAATAAACTCTTTTGAAGTATGAAATTACCACAGCCTAGCTGGAGGCACCAACAAATCATTAATTATTGCTAGGAACCTTTCAGAATGCAGTTTTTTCATTTCAAGCATCGTTTCTATTGAATCCCCTCCTCCCCCTGCCCCCTTTTCTGTGAATTTAATTCCAGAACTGAGACATAGGACTTTTTGCTTTGGGGGTAACAAAATCTCTTTCTCATACTTTTAAAAGGGTAGCCTGCTGATAAAACATGGAAGGTTGGAATCATTTTGAAGAGGAATGGTTGTTCAAATATTCGGGTGTTCTTTGGCAAGTCTTTTCAGTGCTCTGGTATGAGAACTACCATTTGATTGGGCTTTTGCATTCTTGATTATATAATCTGAAGACTTACATATTGAAATGGACCTGAAAAATCGGTTCCACCTCTAGGTATTGGCCCCCTTCCCCACCTTTTTTCCCCTCTTAATAGTAGAATCCTTTCTTTTTTCCCATCAACCTTTGCCTCAAAGCCCCCAATTTATAAAGCAGGGACAGCTGGTGTTCCGGGTGCAGAGTGTCCCCATGGGCTCAGCGGTTCTGGCCTCGCTGTGTGGGGAGGCCGCGGAGGGGACGGCGGTGGGCGTCCTGGCGGATCTGATGTGCAGAGGACGATGGAGAAGGTATCTGTGTACCATTTATTCCTTGAACGAGGATGAAGTTGGCATTTGGCCTGGAGGCTGGGTGCTGGCTGAACTGCCCAAGTTTCCTGAGTCCCAGTTCTCTGACCACCTTTGGTTCTACTAAACTGTTTGGGGCGGTCACTTTGATTAACATAAACCTTGCTTCTGTTAAGTAAGTATTCAGGTTATTTATTATGCATTACTCTTGTGTTTTGGAATGAGCAGACTCAAAAACTCCTTCGTATGGATTCCATATGTGGCTTTTAAGTCAGCAGAGACACAAAAGCTTCCAATTAAATTGCACATAAAGTTGCACATTGAATAGATTAAGCTTGATGGCATAGGTATTATCTGAAATTCTTTGTCATCTCTAATATTGTTCATATTTCATTTAAACAAGCTATTAGGTGTTGGATGATTCTGTGGTGATGAACTAAACCTACAATTCACATGTGTCCTATTTGGGTTTTTTATTACTGAACGAATATGCCCATGGGATTTGTTATTTGTTTTGCACTGATGTGCTCCAGATGAAATTACAGGATGATTTTTTTAAAAAAATGATACATTTACTCTTTATTTCTTCCTCACCCCAGCTTCCCACTCCCCCTACCCCCCGCCCCTGCAAACAATGCAGAGAACATTGAGATGTTTAAAATAGGGGTTAAGAGTGAGACTGCTTGGGTTCAAACATTGGCCTTGGCAGTGCCAAGCTTTGTGACTGTGAGCAGCTGTGTCATCACGCTGGTCTGTTTCTTTCCTTTTTTTTTTTTTTTTTTTGTTTTTTTTTGGTCTGTTTCTTATGGGCAAAAAGTGGCTGACAGTAGTGCCTGCCCCTAGGATAATTAGAAAGATTCAGTGAGATGATGCACGGGCAAAGCCTGAGGGGCGAGTGCTCCGTGACTGCTGACCTTGGACTCAGGTGTGGATTGGGTGACTGCTTGGGACAGGTGCAGGCTTTTGGTTCATTATCACCTGGGAAAGGTGTTGTCAGAGTCCAGGAGCCTCAACTTGCCCTGCTAGGGAAGCGCTGTCTGTATGACAGGACATTTTTGCCGGAACTTTGTTTTCTTTGGTGTTTTACCTCCTGGAGAGATGGTATTCCAGGCTTCCTCTGGCAACTTCCTTTCCTTCCTCTCTCTCAGAAGTGTCTGAGAGTTTAGGTTTCGAGCCAAGTAGCTGCTCCGTTCCGTTGCGTGCTGGACCCTGAACTCCTCCCCTCACGTTTAGCTGCAGCTGTTCATCTTATCCATTGTTGGCATGACCCCATCACCCCTCCATTTCTTTAATCACAAATACCAGCATTTCTCATGGCTTGCCTTAGAGGGTCATTTTGAGGCCATGGACCTACTTTTTTTTTTTAACGGTAGTATATGTAGAACATTACAGTTCCAATAAAATAATTCTAATAATAGAAATATGTCTGGAAAAATGCCTAAAATATAGCAGGTATCCAGTAATTGTTAACTGAAATAAGTTAATTAAATCTATAGTAATTTTCTTTCTCAATAACCATTTTTCAATTGATGTATAACTAATTTACAATGTTGTTTCAGGTATACAGAAAAATGATTCAGTCATACATATATATATACTTTTTCAGATTTTTTTTTTTCCAGTATAGGTTATTGTAAGATACTGAATATAATTCCCTGTGCTATACAGTAGGTCCTTGTTGTTTATCTGTTTGATCCATAGTAGTCTATAACCATTAATCCCCAAATCCTACTTTGTCCTTCCCAGTCCCCTCATCTCTTTTGGTAGCCATAAGTTTGCAAGTTTGCTTTGAGTCTGTGAATCTTTTTTCTGTTTTGTAAATAAGTTCTTTTTTTTTTTTCTTTAGATTCCACATTATCTGTGGATATCACATGGATATCATGTGATATTTTGCTTTCTCTGTCTGACTACACTTAGCATGATAATCTCTCTGTCCATACATGTTGCTGCAAATGGCATTATTTAATTCTCTTTTGTGGCTGACAGTTCATTGTGTATAAAGACCACATCTTCTTTATCTACTCATCTGTTGATAGACACTTAGGTTTCATGTCTTGGCTGTTGTAAAAAAAAGAATGCTGCAGTGAACATTGAGGGTACATGTGTCTTTTTGAATTATGTTTTTTTCTGGATATAAGCCCAGGAGTAAGATTATAGGATCATATGATAGTTCTATTTTTAGTTTTCTAAGGAACCTCCATACTGTTCTCCATAGTGGCTGCACCAGTTTACATTCCTGCCAGAAGTTAGAGGAGGGTTCCATTTTTTTTTTTTCCCGTACACTCTCCAGCATTTGTTGTTTGTAGACTTTTTAATGTTGGTCATTTTGACTGGTGTGAGGTGATATCTCATTGTAGTTTTTATTTGCATTTCTCTAATAATTAGCAGTATTGAGCATCTTTTCATGTACCTGTTGGCCAAATGTATTACTTTTTTAGCTTCAGAAAAAGATTAGCATCCACCTGGGCCCCTCTAAAAAAATTTCTTATCCACAAGTAGGTATGTGTATGAAGTTTAATTTATTAATATATAATTTATTTTAATTATAATTACAGATTTTCCAATTTAATTTTTACTTAGATACTTATAAGTTTTTGTTACAAATGGTGTTTTATGAGCCATTGAACTTTAAGGAATCTGGCATTTTAAATTGTTTTCCACTGTATAGGTAGTAAAAAATATGTCTGAAAAATCATTGACATTATAGTAAAAACAAGCAGTTTCCCTCCCTGAAGTCAATGCCCTTCAGAGTGTGAGCATTTGTCAAGCGGACTTTTGTCTTGTTTTTTGTTTCCCAAGTTATCATAAGTGATTTCTCTTCCTTCAGCTATATAGATGAAGATTTCTGGAACTAAAATTTTGCCCAGATTGAGACTAGCTTTTTTCCTATTCACGATTAATATATAGTTATTGTTGTTCAGTCACTGTGTTTGACTTTTTGTGACCCCATGGATTGCAGCCCGCCAGGCACCTCTGTCCATGGGATTTCCCAGGCAGGAATACTGGAGTGGGTTACCATTTCTTTCTTTAAGGGATCTTCCCAACCCAGGAATCAAACCCTCATCTCCTGCTTTGGCAGATGGATACTTTACCACTGAGCCACCAGGGAAGCCCCATACACACACACACACACATATATATATATACACTTTATTTTTTAAATTTATTGTGCATTTCTAACTATAGATAAGTTTCCAAAAGTAGGGGAGGTGAAACAGGAAGGGGGTGGAGAGGCAGAGGTGGTTTTGGCTACTGTATTGAGGGAAGGATATGCTTGGGAGATCTCAGACTGTGTTGTTCAACCAATTATGGGGTGTTTCACAGCACCTTTCCAATGAAGGGCGTAATGTGGCTGCTTTTGCAACCCATGGCATGAAGAGTATGGGGGCTTCCCGTGTAAGAGTTGTTGGGACCGTGAAGCCCATCAGGACAGTCGTTCACATCGAGGAGAACACACAGGTTGCTTGGAGGTGCTCCTCCACATGTCTCTTGTGTCCTCCGTGCCTTGCTGGGTGGGCCAGAAATGCTCTTGGGCCATCCCTTAGGGTTGTGGTTGTGGCGAGCAACTTTGAAAGATGAGATCATGTCTCTCTGGGACAAAGAGAAGTCTCAGCTACTGCTTGTTATAAAGCAGCAGGTTCCCAAAGCACGGGTTCCACAGCCGTGACTCAGACGTAAGGCAGCACTTCTGTGGCTTCCTTCTGGGCGCCTCCATCACCGCCGTTGGCCTTCGGGGTGAGGAGGACTAACAGACATGGCGCCTGTGTTGCCTGCTGTGCTGTGGATTATACAGTCCTCTGTCTCTGACCCAGGAGTTTTATGTCTTCTGCCAGCTTCCATGAAACAGTCCTGAGGCTGATTTATTACCTTGGAAGTAGGGTAAAAGCTAATCAGGACCAGACACAGGTGTGCTGTGTATAAGTTGGCTATATCGCCAGTTAAATGTGTTCAGATGTGTCCTGTTTAGGACATAATCGCCTGGGCCTCACCTACCAAGAATGTGGTTAGGAAGGCCAAGTTTAGAAATCTCAGGGCTTCTCCGATTTCTCAGACACTTCATAGCTGTGCCTCTGGCCATTGTGACTCCAGAGAAGCAAAGGAGACCAAGGCACCCTTTTACCAAGAAGCGTAGCATCCTGAGTTAGGGAAGACGGAGAGCTGACGCACAGGAGTGGCTGATGTTAACAGTGCCAGGCAACAGGATCTGGGATTATTGGTGGCAGTGGAGGAGGGCCCAGGGTACTGGGAGCCTCGGCAGCCCCAGAGGGCACAGGCAGGGCAAGTTGCAGAGACTGCAACTTGCAGGTGCCTGGCCCTGAGAGAAGAGAGATGGGAAAGTCCGGGCCAAGCCTAGGACCAGAGCTGAGCAGGAAGTGCTCATCTCAGAAGCAGGCTGGCTCTGCTGACTTGGACTTGGGAAGAGACTTTCTGTTTGCTTTTTGATACTTGTGTAATGAATTGTTTTTAAGCAATTAGTGAACCGGCCTCTTGGAGAAGACACTGAGATCACCTCCAAGCCGGTATAGGTAATTTAGAGAAGTGTTTGAAATGGCAACCCACTCCAGTATTCTTGCCTGGAAGATCCCATGGATGGAGGAGCCAGGTAGGGGTTGCATGAATTGGACACGACTGAGCAACTTAACTTTCTTTCTTTTAATTAACAGTGGTGTACCTATGAAAGCCAAGTAAGAACATTTGTTCAGAAGAATAACTTGGGCATGTGTTTTTTCAAATATGACTGCAAAAGCCTACTTACTGGTTATCTGCAGTAGGTATTTACTTCTTCATCCACCAAAAGAATAATATGTCTGTGTGGTACTTGTTCAGTTGCTAAGTCCTGTCTGACTCTTTGCAACCCCATGGACTGCAGCACACCAGGCTTCCCTGTCCTTTACCATCTCCTGGAGTTTGTTCAAACTCATGTCCATTGATTCGGTGATGCCTTCCAGCCATTTCATTCTCTGTCACCCCTTTCTCCTCCTGCCCTCAATCTTTCACAGCATGAGGGTCTTTTCCAATGAGTTGGCTCTTCGAATCAGGTGGCCAAAGTATTGGAGCTTTAGCATAGTCCTTCCAATTAATAATCTTGGTTGATTTCCTTTAGGATTGACTGGTTTGATCTCCTTGCTGTCCAAGGAGGCCTGCCATAACGATTCTAGAAGGATAGAGGACTCTCAGGACTCAAATATATGAAATAAGTTGTTATTATGTTTCCCACTCCTGTTGTTTCCAGTGTGAATCTTAGCAGCAGCTAGTCAGAACCAAATTCTAAATAATATTTTTCCTTCACTTAATGTTATGTAAAAATTATTAACTTCCTTCAGGCATCGGTTGAAATCCATGATGACTGCTAGAATCTGGGGATTTATAGATTAGGATAAAAAAAAAAATCCATGGATCAGGAAGTGAACTTTGATGGGGAAATATCTTGGGAGGGACCCCCTGTCCCTGAGGGCTGCCATCACTCATAGCTGCACAGATTGTGGACCGCACAACTCTCTGGGATATGCATGGTGCTTGCTCCCTGGATTGTTCACCGTGGCAGCTTGCATGCATTGGGCAGCCATCCAAAGGTTTAAGTAAGTGGCCTATAAAGTGGGTGATCCTTTTAAGTTGAGTGGATGCAGACATTTCTGTTGGTGTTGATAAGCACCACCTGTGCCTTTCATCCCTTGAAGAGGAACCTGGTGGTGATGGTGGGGGCTTCTCTTGGGGAGTGGGAACTTTCTGCGGAGGGAGAGGGTTCCCCAGGCTGATACGGACTGCTCAGGGGTCTCCGGACCTTGAAGACTGAGCTAAGAAATCTCAGAAGAGAGTCCGCTGTCCAGCTGGTCATCATTGACACCAGGGAGACCTAAAGTCCTGTTTATGCCAAACATCTCTTATTGTCCCCGTGAAGCTAAGCAAGTCATTTTTTCACTTTTATGTTAATAAATGAATAAGCTTGATCACTCATGTTTAAAATAATGAATCCCGTTTATGAAGTAACTCCCTGCAGTTACCTTTGATTCTTGAATCCAGTATGTTTGTTATCAAAATGAAGGGTCTGCTAACCAAGTTCTTTTCAGTTTCTTAATCCAGTGACTTTTGCTGCTCTTGTTTGGCGGCTGAGTCATGTCTGACTCTCTTGCCACCGCATGGACTATAGCCCACCAGGCTGCTGAGCCACCTGGGAAGCGTATATATTTACTTTCTTTTAATTATGTATGTGAAGTGTTAGCTAATTTAAATGCACGGATGAAGAGAGATCATCTTTATATGGAAAGTTATTCTGTTTCATACCTCTGCAAGTAGTTTTAGGGAATAAAGACCGAGTATTCACATATAAACTTTCTTTACCATTCTGATAGCATTCTCCCATAAAACTTGTTATTTTGCAGGGTGGGTTTAGGATGGGGCTAACCAAGGACTTGGGAGTAGATCTCCTCACCACATGGAGATGCACCGCCGTTGACTTCTGTAGCAGCCTAGTTCTGTTCAAAGTTTTGAGATACATGAGACAAGGAGAACCTTCGTCTTTGGAGCTGGGCAGAGTTACAAGCCTCTAGTGTGTCCCTTTTCCCTTCCAGGCAAGCTGACAACCTCCAGGAGAGCCTGAAGGACCTATTTATTGTCTCTATACTCCTTCCACTAGCAGAAGTCCCTGTGTTTTACACAATGGGATTTTGAATAGTGGGGAGGGCAATGGGACTTGGCATCCTAAGGTCTGGGTTTGAATCTCACTTCTGTTACCTTCTAGCTATGTTACCCTGACTCATCTTAAGCTTACTGAGTCTTAGTTTCCTCATAGGCAAAGTGAGGATGTTGGAAAACAATTCTCCACAAATCTCATGTTTCTTTCAGGATACTGCAAGCGGAGGTACTGACTACCTTTGTTCTGGATCATCTTTTCAAGGATGTTTGTAGAGTGAAAAGCCTTGGAAGATAAGACGCACATAAAAAAAAATATTTGGGCTCCCTAACTTAAGGGTCCTGTCTTGTAGTGCAGTTCGCGATGTGATCCCTCTCTGAGTGGTCCTGTGGAAATTGTTGCCTGGGGGACTGGGGCAGATGCTGTGGCTACTGTATTGCTGTGAGTGATGAACCAGCCTTTGTCTCTGACCCAGGGATGGCATGGATCCTGCGAGCATCTGAAACTGTGGTAGGCTGACTTGTTAGCTGACTAGTAGGTTGAAACCTCAGAACCTGCACAGTACTGTCGGCAGTGAAACCTGCTCAGTCTTAACTCAATGAGCGCGTTCTCTCATCCTCTTCTCCACCACCTGTCTTTGCCTTGGTTCCGATCATCATTTGCAGGGTTGTAATTCTCCTTCCTTCCCCCACACTCCATCTCCCAGAGCGTTTCTAGTGGTAAATCTGATCCTGTCACATTGCCTGCTTTAAGTACTTAATAGTGCGTGTCTGCTCAGTCGTGTCTGACCCTTTGCAGCCCCATGGCCTGTAGCCCCTCTGTGCATGGGATTTTCCAAGCAATAATACTGGAGTGGGTTGCCATTCCCTCCTCCAGGGGGTCTTCCCAACCCAGGGATGGAATCTGCATCTCTTACATCTCCTGCATTGTCTAGTGGGTTCTTTACCATTAGTGCCACCTGGGAAGCCCTTAAGTACTTAAATGACTCTTAATTTGGATGGAATTAAAGTCAAACCCCATTATAGGGACTTTGATTATTTCTCACCTCTCATCGGCATCCTGTTCCCCAGCCTTACCTCTGTGGAGCAAAGAGATAGGCAAACATGATGTCCATTATAAAATATTTGAGTTCCCTGGGTTTACTCTAGGTTCCCTAAGAGTAGTCTGCTGCATTTGCAGGTGTCACCAGGTTCTCTCTGCACCATCCTGTGGGAATAGGGGCTTGGTAACTGGCCCTAGATTGTGAACTTATTTATGTTTGCTGACTATAACTTTGCACTTACCTCTGCTTTCAGTCATGTGTCTGCCATTTCTGTCTGCATTCTACCAAAGGTGTAAAAAGTTGTAAAAAAAAAAAAAAAAAAACATAAAAAGTTGTAAAGAACAAAGAGGCTATGAGTGCAAAGCACTTATCTCAGGGCCTGGGGGCGGGGTGGGGGGGGCTGCTGCTGGAGCTCCTGTAATTGTTCTTACGAGAGCTATTTCTAGAATTACAACCTTTGGGAACGCTTTGCTAAACTTCCGCTAGGCTATCCCACCCCATCATTGAGCTATACTTCATTTAGAAGTTTTGTTCTTCAGCATATATTTCTTATAGCTCTTTTTTCAGAGATGTTTTGAAAACCATGAGAAATACACCAACATCTACTACAATACTGAAAAGAAGGAGCTTATATATTTTGCTTCTGGCCAGTTGGATGGCATGTATAGAGGGCGATTGTGGGATGCTCTTAGCTGCAGCGTGCCTGGCGCTCTGCCTTTCTCAGTTTGAGTGGTTCTGGGCAATCTGTTTTGTTTTGTAGTCTCTTGTCTTCCCTTTTAACACCCAGTTTTTCACCTCACAGTCTTTGATTCACAGCAAATTGTTTGTTTTTAAAAGGATACATCAAAGGTGGGTTTAAACAGTTAAAATACAAGCTGGCTATTGTGAGTTTTGCAAGCTGTCAGATCATATGGATTGTATTCTATCTAGCTAGGTCCGTCCTTGGAACCATTTTAAACAGTGGTGGAAAGATGAAGACCTGAGGCAGTAAATCCCTCCCTCCTGTAGGGATTCTGTTGTGGAATTGCACCTCCGTGGGGCCCTTGTCACAGTGATCGTCTCTGGTGAGGGGGTCCTTTTCCACTGGTCTTTGAGGTCTTTGTGGGACAGGACCTGAATGAGGTTTCATTCCAGGTTTTGACAGGGCCTGGCTCCCAGAAGGCATTCCAGAAATTGTTCTGCGTGCATGAATGCCTACGTAAGAGATTGTGAGAGGGTCTGCCTAACTATTAGCCCAACTCAGACTAATTTGTTCCCACTTCGCTGATGTGGAAAGATGTGCTGGTGCAGGAGCAGGGGCTGACAGTGGAGACTCGGGGCGATGGGAAATGCCTGTTTTTCTTGGCTTTTTCTTTGCTGAGCTCCCATCCTGCTTGACCTCTCCCTGGAAGCTCAGCAAGCTTGGCTGTGGAGGAAGCCCTCAGTACTGTATCCTGACTTCTGTGGTCCGTTTTAGCTCAGACCTAGAGGGCTTTTCAAAGATTGGGCGTCTTTTGTCGCTTTTCCCACACCCTCCAGTTGGGTTGGTAACCTCTTTAACTCCTTAATTCTCTCCACCTCTGTTCTGTTCTCCATCTGTAGAAACTTCTCTGATATAATTTTGCATGTCCAGGAGACTGCATTTCCTCCCAGAACCACAGATTCCTTCTTTGTGTTTTAGAACCTTTCTGTTTTTGAGTGAGTTGGAATATGTCTGGTAAGATAAGAGAGAGGTGACTGTATATTTTAAAAAAATCCTATTGGGGAAAAGCGTCCAAAACAGATTTTCCTCTGTTTGTGGACTGCTTTTATAGCAAACACTTTGTAAGCAGCTTCCCTGGTGTCTCAGACAGTAAAGAATCTGCCTGCAATGCAGGAGACCCAGATTCAATTCCTGGGTCTGGAAGATCCCCTGGAGAAGGAAATGGCAACCCATGCTAGTATTCTTGTCTGGAGAATCCCGTGGACAGAGGAGCCTGGTGGGCTACAGTCCATGGGGTTGCAAAGAGTTGGATGTGCCTGAGCAACTAACACTTTCACTTTGTAATCACATACACGTTAAACTGCATTGAATGAAGTGGTTTTATTGCAAAGAATACATTTACTGAAAAAGCGGGGGAAAAAGTGCACATATGTGTGTGTCAGTTGACAGTATTTGAATATTTGAAATCTGGAACACAGCACTCTCAGATAGGGAGACTTTACATACTGTCACCCAGACTTTGGTCCCAGACAGTCTTCCTTCGTTAGCTTATGTAGGGCCCTTGTGACAAATCTTGATAGTTGCATGTATTTGCCTGCTTGTGCTTTCAAGGTCACTGGGGAAAAAATCAGAGCTTTGCAAACTAGAGGGTATGATATGAATGTAAGTTGTAAGTAAATTTTACTATGATCATTTTTAGTTATATGCATGGGAATTCTGACATACAAGAGAGGCTGGACACTGTTCTATTTTCTATTTGATATATTTCATGAAAAGCTAACCTTTTAGGGGTCATGATATGGGATGATATAACCACTGTAACCAGAATGATTCCTTTCCATTTATTTATCATATTCTCTCAAAGGGTGACTACTAATCATTTTTAGTTCTGTTCATCAAAGTGATGAAATAAATGGGGACCAGATGTGATTTTATAGATTTTCAATCCTAGATTTCAAATCCTAGGATTTGCGATTTGAATACCATCTCTAAAGAGAAAAGGCAAACTTCCTGTATTATTCAGAGCTCTTAATAACTTCATTTTCAATTGTATTATTGGGTGATATAACTAAAGAGGTCACGACAGACACTGAGAATATTGGATTGTTGAGGTGAATCTCTCTTGTTTAGATGTGTTGAAAGATTCACTGGTTTGTGGAAGAGGGATAATTGTGGTACTAGGGTAGTTTTAGCATTTGTATCTCATTTTAACATTATGTTGCTCAGGGTTTTAGAGGCTGTGTGAGCAAGGTTACAAGACAGACCTAGGCATTTTAGGGTTGTTTTGTGTAAGGAACTGACTTTACTGTCTTCTATTCAGGCCCCCCATTTTTTTCTGGCTTAACCTTCATGGCAACCTTTTCCCGATCACTAGCATAATTGGACATTAAGTATCTTTTACATGTGCCCTCACTAGTCCTCTGACCAGCCATTGCCCTGATCTGAGCCTTCATCTTCCTGGCTTCACTGGCCTCCTGCTCTTTCCTCCCTGTGGTCCACTCTTTGCCCTGAACCATAGTGGTCCAGTCCCAGGTCTGATCATGGCTCTTATGCTTTGAGTGATCTTGGCTTCCCACTGCCCTTGGTCTCAGGTGAAATCCTCCCTCTCATCTTTGCCTCCCTACACCCCCCGCCCGCCCCACCCCACCCAGTTTGTGGCCTTATCCCCTCCTTCCTCCTCTTCCACTCCAACCCTCTGGCCTTTCTTTTCTCTCTGAAACTCCTTCCTACTTTAGAGCCTTTGCACAGAGAACACATGGAAACTAGATGGCAAAAGTGTTAGTCCCTCAGTCTTGTCTGACTCTCTGCGACCCCATGGACTATAGCCCATCAGGCTCCTCTGTCCATGGGATTCTCCAGGCAAGAATACTGGAGTGGGTTGCCATGCCCTTCTCCAAGGGATCTTCCTGGCCCAGCAATCGAACCCCGGTCTCCTGCATTGCAGGCGGATTCTTTACCATCTGAGCCACCAGGGAAGCCCAAATCTGGTAAACCTTGAAATATTCTATCATAACACCGAGGACTTTTCCTTCCAAGCACCCATCATAATCAGGTGAGATCATCATTACTTACTGGGGTGATGATGTGATTGTGCTCTGCACTGGTCAGTCAGCTTCAAGAGGGTGGGGGTTACCCAATAAATGTGACTTTGATGGTAATGTCAACACCCAGGGTTGCATGTGCTCAGGGGGTCTTGGTTTTCTGCAGCACTTTTGGTTTATACCTGTAGTCCCCATGTAATGATTAATAGTGTCACCTTTGACTTGGAAAATTATTCATTTTGGATGACAGGCTACATAGTGATCCTACTGAAAGCCTGAGGATGTTAATCACTCTGGTCAAGGGTTCCCCTGTCAGGCGTCTAGAGCAGGAGATCCTCACACAGGGTGGGAGTGGGAGAGGCTGTCATTGGGTTCTGATTCTGTCCCAAGGTAGTTTACACTCTTGAAACCCTGGCAGCATATACAGACATGCATGTTTTTAACATTTGGAAGAGTTGAGAACATTCCCTGTGCACCTGGGATTTTAGAATGTGATAGTGGAGGCATCGAGGCTGTTTTTTAAAAAAAGAAATGGAAAATAAACAGTGACAGGTAGGTACTTCCTCCGTCAGAGGCTGACAAACTTTTGATCGGGAAGGGTTGAGGATGCTAACAGCATCTTTTGGGGCCAGCCAGCAAGGTCCGTGGCATCCTCAGACTCGGGCAAGCTGGTCTCCAGTGGGCTGTGTGTCTGGGAGTGCCTGGTGAGAAGCACAGAGCTCATCGGAGCTCCAACTTCCCCGCCCATCTGTAGACTCAGAGAAGGTGATGCGGACAGTGCCAAGTGATCTTGTTGAATTAAAAAAACAAAATGAAAACCTGAGAGGCAGCGTGAGGAAGGCCCGGGTTTGTGAGGTCTGCTATGGCCCGGGCCCCCGGAGACACAGTTTCCTTGTGTCTTGACTTAGAGCTGCCGTGCGCCCGCCTCAGGGAAGACTCTGAAGATTAGAGCAGAAACATGCTCTGCGAGACACTTTCAAATTGCTGGGTCCCATTAGGGGAAATGGGCTTTTGTGGCACTAGCCTGAAAATAGTTTATATCAGATCACATCGCCTGAGGTCTCAGAACAATGATAGTGGCAGGAGCCCCTCTTGGACCTGGCTTCTCTGCACAGCAGCCTGGCCAGACGTTGGAGAGGTGGTTGCTTTCGTGCTGTCCCCACAGGGCCAGGGAGCCCCCAGAAGACCCTCAGGGGCCCAGGCAGGCAGAGGTGCCAGAGAAGCCGACAGACAGCAGAACCACAGGTGAGAGCGTGTGGGTGCACACTCAGTCACATCCGACTCTGTGACCCCATGGACCATAGCCCACCAGGCTCCTCTGTCCATGGGATTCTGCAGGCAAGGACACTGGAGTGGGTTGCCATGCCCTCCTGCAGGGGATCTTCCTGCCCCAGGGATCAAACCCATGTCTCTTATGTCTCCTCCATTGGCAGGTGGGTTCTTTATTTATTTATTTATTTATTTTTTAATTGAAAGATTCATTGCTTTACAGAATTTATTGTTTTCTGTCAAACTTGAACATGAATCAGCCATAGCTATTATCACTGAGCCCCCTGGGAGGCCCTGATGAGAGCACAGGTGGGATCCTCTCGAGGATGTGGACTCGGCCGGCCGGAAGCTGGGGCGGGAAGTGCGTGTTAAGGCTCCGAGCTTCTGGGTTGTGCAGGTGGCCCTCGAGTCCTGATGGGCTCCAGGAAGCTGAATGCAGCCTGCCTTGCTCTTCTGTTGTCTTTCAGTTGGAAGGTTGTATGCAGGCGGGGGTGGGGGTGGGGGGGTGTCTCTCTTTGCTTCTGGTCAGCTCAGGCCCCAGTATCAGCAGGTAGATGCAGGGCCTCGCGGAGACTTTGCCACTCGAATGATTCAGCAAAGCCCTTGCAAGGTTTCTCTGTTAGTTAACCGTCTACAACAGGCGGAATTTGGATTGGCTGAAAAGAGAGGTGAAATGAGGTAATTGGAATGCTGTGATTTTTTTTTTTTTTTTTTAAGTTCTGGCATCTTGTGTTCTCTGCCTACCAGAAATATTCCAGCAGAACCGTGATAATGCCTTTCATGTGCTAAGCCTTCCAGATGGCAGTTGCTCAGCCAGGGAGCGAAAGAGGGAGTGGTGTGTTGGAGATTTATGAGTAAGTTAATGCCCTTCCTCACCGTGACCCAGTGAACTCTTGCTCGCTCTCTGTACGGCATCCCAAAGTGTTCAGGCCTGCAGGGCCTTTAAAAACTACCACCCCTCATTTTAAGGGGCGGGTTCACGTTCCTGCTAAAAGGAGTGTGTCATTAGAGAGCTTAAGGTGATTTCTTAGACAGTGTTCTGGAATCTGGGTAGACTCTGAGTTCCTTGAGGACAGAGGCTCTCCCTTCTCTGGGGAGCACCTGTGTGCCGGGGAGCATGGCGCTGGAATCCGTGGGCTGCACCTCAGTGCCTCACTGTTTGTGGGGTCCTGCCCCTGCCTGAGGCATCCTCCGCTTACTCTCCCGCTCCAGGGGTGTTCACTGAGCCTGCAGGCCTAGGGCTGCAGCACCAGATGGACTGGAGTTCATGGTCTAGTGGAGGAAAGACATGAACACACACATCACGGGAAGCGGTGTGTAAGCCCGAGGAGGGAGTGGTCAGGGCAGTGCTTCTCAGGAGGCTGTGTCACTGTGCGTTTGGAGGAGGATTAGGGATTTGCTGAGCAGAACAATTTTAGTACATGTGCTGCCATGGCAAATAGATGGGAAAACAATGGAAACAGTGACAGACTTTATTTTCTTGGGCTCCAAAATCACTGAAGATGGTGACTGCAGCCATGAAATTAAAAGACGCTTGCTCCTTGGAAGAAAAGCTATGACAAACCTAGACAGCATATTAAAAAGCAGGGACATTACTTTGCTGACAAAGGTCTAGTCAAAGCTATGGTTTTTCCAGTGGTTGTGTATGGATGTGAGAGTTGGACTATAAAGAAAGCTGAGTGCCAAAGAATTGATGGTTCTGAACTGTGGTGTTGGAGAAGACTCTCTAGAGTCCCTTGGACAGCCAGTAGATCAACCCAGTCAATCCTAAAGGAAATCAGTCCTGAATATTCATTGGAAGGACGGATGCTGAAGCGCCAATACTTTGGCCACCTGATGCAAAGAACTGACTCATTGGAAAAGACCCTGATGCTGGGAAAGATTGAAGGCAGCGGAGATGGGGACAACAGAGGATGAGATGGTTGGATGGCATCACTGACTCGATGGGCATGAGTTTGAGTAAGCTTCAGGAGTTGGTGGCGGACAGGGAGGCCTGACTTGCTGCAGTCCATGGGGTTGCAAAGAGTCAGACATGACTGAGCCACTGAACTGAGCAGAATGCTTCAAGTTATTTTTTTCCCCCAAAACAACAAATGCCCCCCACCACCCGCCCAGCTTGCTGGGATGCAGCGTGTGTAATGCATGTTACACTTGGGTGTGTGAAGCGGCTGCAGTGATGACGCAGTGAAGACCTTCTGCTTGCTCTGGATCCTGTTCTTGTTCACTTTGAGGGCACTAGCAGTGTCCCCTGGGTGCCCCTCTCTGTGAACCCGTACGGTAGATACTTAGAGATTGTATACTCAGAGGTTGTTGTTCAGTTGTTAAGTCATGTCTGACTCTTTTGTGACCCCATGGACTGTAGGCCACCAGGCTCCTCTGTCTATGGCCTTCCCGGGCAAGAAGACGAGAGTGGGTTGCGGTTTCCTTCTCCAGGGTATCTTCCTGACCCAGGGATGGAACCTGGGTCTCCTGCATCGGCAGGCAGATTCTTTACCACTGAACCATCAGGGAAGCCCACTCAGAGGTTCATCTCTGTTAATTTTGTTCTCCCAACTAGATTTTACATTCAGGGCAGGGACCAGCTGGTCAACATTGAGCACAAATACATCAGCGCATACACAGATTGTTGAGGGAATGCTAATTGAGTATTTTTGTATGTCATTATTACCTGGCTCTGTAAGTATGACAAGGCAGTTTGGCATTGACTCTTAAGTGTAAGCATATTAGATTTTTTTTTTCTTTTAAGAAATTACAAATTTGTGATCAGCTGCATATCTCCAGTTTGTTCATTTGCGGTCATTTAATTTGTCATTTGTTCGATTTGTTCAATTGCGGTCATTTACTTACAAGGCTCTACCTTTGTGAATAATACTTGTCTTTTCTTGCATTGAGGGTTTTTATTTTATCTTTTTAATGCTGTGTTTTTACTGTGTTGGGGGTTTTATTTTTCAAACTTGATAATTGTTTTGCTAAATCTCTATCTCTTGAATACTGGCTTAGAGCAAAATCTTTTCTACTAAGTACTTTTTAGAGTGGTTGACCATAAACCATTTGAGAAATCACTGCTTTTATTAATGACTTTTGAGATTTAACTTAAATTGATGATAATGGAATGTCCTTTGAATAGAAAACTACATAAGACAGTGTTTCACTGTGCAAACCTGGGCAGAAATAAGTTTCTGATAAGAGACTATAACTTATCAATAATTCAGATTATTGTATCAAGTAATATAACACCGGGCAATGGTGATTGTTTCTTTTTAATTTTTATATGATGTTTATGATGTGGTAAGCACTTTTCCTAAGTGCTGCTTGTATATTAACTTATTTAATCTTCCTAGTGATCCCATGAGGTGTCTGAGTTCTTTACACTGTACTGGTGAGAACATTGGGGGAAAGAAAGTATGTGACTTGCCTGTGGACATGGTCATGTGCCCATGGACAATTACTCTGGGACTAAAGATATGCTGATTACATATAGAATGCAACTGGAAAATTGGGAAATATTTGGAAAGAAGTTAAAATATTCATTCTTTTGACAGTTTTAGGGCAGTTAATTTTTCTGGGCTCCAAAATCACTGCAGATGGTGATTGCAGCCATGAAATTAAAAGGCACTTATTCCTTGGAAGGAAAGTTATGGCCAACCTAGACAGCATATTAAAAAGCAGAGACATTACTTTGTCAACAAAGGTCCATTTAGTCAAGGCTATTGTTTTTTCCATTGGTCATGTTTGGATGTGAGAATTGGACTATAAAGAAAGCTGAGCGCAGAAGAATTGATGCTTTTGAACTGTGGTGTTGGAGAAGACTCTTGAGAGTCCCTTGGACTGCAAGGAGATCCAACCAATCCATCCTAAAGGAGATCAGTCCTGGGTGTTCACTGGAAGGACTGATGCTGAAGCTGAAACTCCAATACTTTGGCCACCTGATGTGAAGAGCTGACTCATTGGAAAAGACCCTGATGCTGGAAAGTATTGAGGGCAGGAGGAGAAGGGGACGACAGAGGATGAGATGCTTGGATGGCATCACTGCCTCAATGGACATGGGTTTGGGTGGACCCCGGTAGTTAGTGATGGACAGGGAGGCCTGGTGTGCTGCGGTTCATGGGGTTGCAAAGAATCGGACACGACTGAGTAACTGAAGTGAACATTTGTTAACTTGTTTCCATTACAGTATGTATGTATGATTTTTTTCCTTTTTATTTTCTAAAGTGTAGTAAGATATAACTGTGGTGGTTAGTTTCGAACTCATGTAGAGGGCTTCTAAAACAAACAGCTTCACATTTTGATAAGCTGAGAGACTTTCAAAGCATTCCTGTTCCCACAGCAAAGTGGTTTCAAGTGATAAACTTTGCCTCTGACAGTGAGGCTTGTGAGAATGCCTTTGGAAGAATGTGGTTGTAGTTTATTCTGCATAATGTTATTAACATGTGCTTTCTCTCTGAAGTCGAATTAGTGCAGAATTTATTATATAAGACATGGTTCAGTTTTGGTATCCTTGCAAGTTGGGTGTTTTGTTGTCAGTGTTGTTCTGGAGTTTTTCAAAGCTGGGGTTGCAGGTTCCTCCACTTTGAGGGACCAGGCGAAGGACAAGCCCCTGAGGGTCAGAGGTGGGGGTGTGATGAAGGGTCAGCCACACCTCTGCCCAGTGTGTGTGGTGGGAGGTGGTGGGGGGCTGCTTGCCTGCAGCTGATGTTTGCCCAGAGAACATGAGCCTGTGTTGCCAGATCTAACCATTCCCAGGAACAGTTAGAATTTCACATTTTTAAAATGAGCAGTTTCTCAACTTCACTGCTTTGGAATAAAACTTAAAACCATCCGATCTCAGAGAGCAAGCTGGACCCCACATCCAGAGGACAGAGGAAACTGGAAGGTGCTCTCACCTCTTCATAGACCCCTGCTGTGGCATTGAACTTCTGCTTTCTCTTGCCTGTTGATGTTTGATTGTACTGTGCATAGCTGCATCCCTGAGAAGTTGTATGTAAGCTAATTTCATTTCTTTCCTGTATTTTAAAATAGCCTTTTCCCTTATTATGGAAGATCAGGGAACTTCTGGTGAGTTCTTTTTTGTGCAGTGTATTTCTTTTGTATGTTTGTACTAATGTGCTGTTTCAGTTGGAGAACACTGTTAGTTTTCACATAGTGCTTGAGATGAGGAGGTCATTAGTTAGGCACCCTTTGGGTCACTCAGAGATTCTTATGGCCGTGGTGTTTGTCGTAATACTATTTGTCCTGTCAGCGGAGCTGTAGATGTTTGGAAGAGTGTTCAGCCCTTAATACTGGTTTCTAAATTCTAGTCATGTTGCCTGTAACTTCCAGTTTCAAAAAAAAAAAAGGCTATGTCAATCTGTTTCTTGATACCCTAGTGCTGTTCCCCCACTACTCTTGTTTTATATTTAATTATTCTCTTTGGCTCACAACGACAATCCAGTCCAAAGATTTACTTTTTCTGTTTCCATCCCCGTCATTGTTTTTATGTGAGAAGTATGTTTTGAGTTACAGCAATTCATGGGGATCAAGCCTCTACTCTGTAGGGAGAAGAGAGATGTCACTGACTACAGAGTTTATACAGACGAATGTCCTTCTGCATGCTGTGCTTCCATTGTAATCCACGGGGTTTATTTGTGTTACACTTAAAGAAAAATGACCATATTTGGCTGGACTCTAAGCCAAGATGCTACAGGCCCAAAGTTTTTCTTGGAGGAATGGGGAAGCAAGGGGAATAGAAATATTTGGAAGAAATAGTCCTTTTTCCTCCTACTTTATTCATTAGGCATTTGATCCATAGATTATTTAATGCATTACATTCACTCATTCACTTGTGTTTTCTTCGCCTCCCCCTCCCCCACCACCTTCTTTCTCCTTCTTTTGAAACAACTTAGAATTTAAGGGAAGCTGCAAGAATACTAAAAAAGAACTGCTATATATATACCTTTGCTGATGGACTCCAGGTTTCTTTAGTTTTCCCAATAATGTCCTTAGAGCAAAAAGATCCAGTTCAGAACAGCCTACCACACGCAGCTATTATGTCTTTCTAGTCTCCATCAATCTGGAATAGTTGTTAATTCTTTCTGTGTTTTTCATGACACTGTTTTTGAAGATTGAAGGCCAGTTGCCACAGAGAGTGTCCTTCCTTTTCTTAGAGGGTGTTCTCTGTTCTTCCTTCAAAATCCGGCTTGTGTTACCTTCTCTGAGAGGAGGTGGGCTGTTCCCATGAGGAATTGGTTGTCTCTCCTCTGGCTTCCTACAGCACTCCGTTAATATCTTTATTTGCGCATTTATGATATTCATTCATTCATCTATCCAGTGAGTACTTTTTAACGTCTATGTGCCAAGTGCGATGCATTTAGGCTCAGAAGAGATTGAAAAAAAAAGTGCCTGCTTCTTCTGAAGCTTACATTTTTAGACACTGAGAAAGATACAATAAGTAAATTGGTAAGGGGACTTCCCTAGTGGTCCAGTGGCTAAGACTCTGCACTCCCAATGAAGTGGGCATGGGTTCAACCCCTGGTTAGGTAGCTAGATCCCACATACAACTAAGAGTTCTCATGCCTCAACTAAAGATCCCACATGCTGCAGCTAAGACCTGACACAGCTAAATAAATAAATGAATATTAAAAAAATAAGTAAACTAGTAAGTATTTCAGATACTGATAAGTGCCAAAGAGGGTAAAATTAGGAAATAATGTGTGTGGGGGGAGTGGGTAGGTGGAGTGCTTCTTGATAGGGTGGCTGGGTGATACTGGAGCAGAAATGATGTGATCTGACTTATGCTTTAAAAAGGAACCCTCTGTCGCATAGAGGGCCTTCCCAGGTGGTGCCTCGTGTAAAAAACCCACCTGCCAATGCAGGAGACATAAGAGATGTGGGTTCGATCCCTGGGTTGGGAAGTTGCCCTGGCGAAGGGAATGGCAGCCTATTCCAGTATTCTTGCCTGGAGAATCCCGTGGACAGAGGAACCTGGCGGGCTATAGTCCGTCCTTAGCGTCACAAAGAGTTGGACATGACTGAAGTGACTGAGCATGCAGGCATGCACACTGTTACATAGAGAAGAGCAGGTGTGTGGGGATGAGGAAGAGGGTAGGACCAGGGAGGCCAATTAAGGTGTGCGATAAGCTCTTTGCATGGTTGTCTGAATCCTGTCTAACTTCAAGATACCTAAGACTTGCATGCACTGTTTGTGAGTGATGCAGAGTTCTTCACCAGGAGTGAAATTCGTTAGCCTTCGCCTGTGTCAACAGTCGCCTCCTGGTGATTTTCATGTGGATGGTCCTTGAACCACAGGTTGATAGAGTAACAAGTGATTTTGAAATGAGTGAATAATTGGTTTATGGAATATCCTTTAGAGACACTTGGATATGAAGTGTCTCCACTCTTATTGACTCATTTCTTATAAACATTACTCAAAAAATTATTCGTGGTAGTATAAATTTCCTCTTGCAACTTATCTAGTAGGTAAGGATCTAACTAGGCAAAGCTATTTTTTTTTTTAAGGATGAGATGTGTGTTTTATGAAATAAACATACTATTCTGACATGCTATTTTCCTGCCTCCAAACACAGAGTTTCAGAAGGAATGAATAAATTGTGCTAATAGGATTCATTCACAAAAAAGGTATTAAATGTATTCAAGAGGAAATTGGATTCAGGGAGTAGTAGGTTGGATGAAGCCATTAAAGATATGAATGAGTATTTTAGAGCTGGAGAGAACCAGATCTGGCTTGGCATTTTATTGTATTAGAGGTTCACAGGACACGTGTCAGAAGGAGCCCTGGAAGCAGAGTTGAGTGTAAAGCATTAAGGGGTTTCTGTTTCTTCTCCTTGGTGAAGTATGTTGAGTCTTGCGTGGGTAATCCTGGGTTCACCGTGAAAACAAGTTGTGCCTTGTTTAACTGTCTAACGTTGTGGTCAAGAGCGCAGACTTTGGAGCCAAACTAGCTTTGAATCCTCCGGACTCTCACTGTGACTCGGGGCAACTCCCAGACCTCGGTTTCCTCATTTGTTGTTCAGTTCAGTGACTAAGGCATGTCCCACTATTTCTTTGCAACCCGTGGGACTGTCGCCCGCCAGGCTCCTCTGTCCATGGGATTTCCCAGGCAAGAATACTGGAGTGGGCTGCCATTTCCTTCTCCTGGGGATCTTCCTGGACCAGGGATTGAACCCATGTGTCTTCTGCATCGGTAGGCAGATCTTTATCACTGAGCCACCTGGGAAGCCCTCGTTTCCTCACAAGCTCATTATGGGCATTACCTGCCGGTCCTCAAGAGGCGTGTAGAACACGGTTGGGTGTATTGCACTCGTTCAGTGATAGTTAACATTTCTCTTCCAGCCTCTATTACTGATATCACTAATATTATATTCCAGTGCTTTCAAATGATATTTTGCCTTCTAGCATACTACAGATTTTCAATTGTTGTTTTAGGATGAGTGTAGTTATTGTGGCGTATGAGTTATACGCTCTTTTTAGCCATGCTTCTGTGTATACGAGGAATTTCAAGTCTTCTGTGTAGTGTTTGTCCTTTGTATTTATGACCAACACTTTTACCATCACTTTTGTAACATTGCTTTCCCCCCCTATGAAAGAACACACATACCTGCTTCTGGGACATGTGGTGAGAATTAATGAATGAGTTAATATTTGTGGCTCTATTCCATTAAGTACTAATTAACATTAGTAACTGCTCTTTTATAATCTAAGTGCCATCATCAAGCTGATTCTCTGAACCAGGGGCATTGAGAGGGCTCTTCTTATGTACTGTGGGAGATGGTGTTTTAGAACACATTGGCTGTTCTATTACTTCCACATCTAAAACATAATGAAAATGACTCCCCATATCTAAAATTTTTATACCTCCCCAACAACAACAACAAAATCATGTAACCACTTCTCGTAGAACTTTTAGTAATAAAATGTTACTTGGTAAATAAGTATTAAGTGTTTGTCTTCTGAAAGATCACTGCTTTTCAATTCTGACTTTATTTTTTGTCATCATTATGCTGTAGTTACATCTGTACTTAGCAGTAACATTTTGAGAAGTTCCACAACAGGTTTTTGAAGGCCTACTATGGTAGAGGCAGTTGTAGTATTCTGGTGTTTTTAAAAAAAAGGTTTGAATTTCCATTTCTGTGTCACCAGAGGCAAGATTTGGAGTTTCTACACTTCCACACCTTTGTCTGTAAAACAGGGATAATAATACCTGTGGAATAACATATGTCAAGTACCAGGCACAAATACCAGTGCATGTGGCTAACTGGGTAATATTCATAGTGATTTTATTACTTTTCCCAATGTGATTCAGTTGTCTAATGTAACTGGAACCAATTTCCTAGTTTTCCTGTAAAGCAGAAGATATGTTTTAGGTCCTAATGTCCATTGGATTTCTGCCAGCCATGGACTTATAAATAGCTAATTTCCAGACTTACTCTGGAAGGATACCTCTTCTATCAGTCGGTAATATTGAATCTGAAAGGGGAGTGAATAAGGGAATTGTGTGTTTTGTTCAGATAAAGTAATTCAGTGTAGTGCAATTTTACATTCCCCGATTTTGTATCAGTGTGGCAGGTCACCAGAGGAGTAGGCTATCCAAGCACAGGTCTGTACCCAGATGTATCCCAAGAGGGTCACAGACTCGGTTCCTTTCTCTCCACTTGAGACAATGTTTGTTTAACCCCAAGAGATCTTTAGTCACCTAGTTAGAGTTAAAATTCAATTCCTTGTAATGGAGGCCTGAAAGGTTTGGCTACACCCTCGAGTGATATGTAAAGCTTTATAATCTCTGATACGGCTTTTGAGGTCTTCCGTGTAGCTCAAATGGTAAAGAGTTTGCCTGCAATGCAGGAGACCAGGGTTCGATCCCTGGGTTGGGAAGATCCTCTGGAGAAGGGAATGGCAATCTACTCCAGTGTTCTTGCCTGGAGAATCCCCTGGACAGAGGAGACTGGCGGGCTACAGTCCGTGGGGTCGCAAAGAGTTGGACATGACTGAGCGACTACCACTACTGTGGCTTTTGAGGAACAAAATAAACTGTAATTTTAAAATGGGACAGATGTTATTACAGGTTTATTCTTAGGATTCTCATCTTTTGATTTGCCTCTGTAATTAAATACCTACTTCTTGGCTGGGAGGGTGGGTAGAGCAAGGATTTTTCTCCCGCTTGAATCACTGAGGATTTCTTACTTTGAAGTCATGTGCAACTGTCCTCCCTGGCTCTCAGACGCTTTGATGAAACAATAGGAACTTGTTAAGTACATAACCAGATTCTTTCCACGCGGCTCCCTGATGGGAGGTCTATTTTAAATTAGGTTTGATATCCAGACTGAAAAGCATTTATTCACTAGTTCTGATAAAAGGTCAAGTAGTTTAACCTCTCACAACATTAAGACTGAGGGAACTAAACCTGTACCTCTCATTACACTCCACCTTCCCTCCCCACTAAACAAGGATGGGGTGGGGGGGTGGCGGTAGAGAAAAAAGGAAAAATGTAGGAAGAAGTAAAATGGTGCTTATCTGATTCTTAAAGTATAAGGACAGACTCTTTTCAGATCTTCTGTTTCTTATTACAGTTTTCTCTCTCTTTTTCTATTGTCATTTTTTTAATTGTTTGTCTTCTTTCTCATTTTAATCTATGAGTTTTACAGTTTTGTTACATCTGGTTTATCATGCTCTTTTTTACAGACTCAGTTTTCCTTTCTCCCGCCTTTCATTTGGAGCTCCTGAAAGATAGGATCTAGCCTGTCTTTTCCTGCATTCTGTATTTTCTCTTCAACATCTCCTCCATGCTTCAGGCTGCTGAGTCTCAGAATTTTAACTCTCAGCTGACTGGCCTCTTGTCTAAGACTCTCCTAGCTGAGGTTTCCACTTGAATGTTGGTAAAGGCGTGTCAGAGCCAGGAGTCCCAAACAAACTCAGATTCTTTCACAAAAGTCGATGGCTGTTTTTTTCAAAGCACACATCTGATGTTTACCCTATTTGCTTAAAACTTTCCAGGCAACCCTAAGACATCATTGGTGGGAATGGAAATGGTGTAGCCACTGTGGAAGACATTTGGTTCCTCAAAGAGTTAAACAACGAATTGCCATAGGACTCAGCAGTTCCACTCCTAGGTATATTCACCAGAGAATCAAACACTGGTGTTCATATAAGATATGTCTGGGAATGTTCACTAGCACTGTTACACATAATAGCCAAAAAATGGAAGCAATTCAAATACCATCAACTAATGAATGGATAAATAAAATACACACAATGGAATATTATTCTGCTATATAGAGGAATGAAGCACTTATATAGGCTACAACATGGATGAACCTTGAAAACGTTATGTAAAGTGAAAGGAGCAAGACACAAAAGGCCACTTAATGTATGATACCATTTACGTGAAATGTCCAGAAGACGCAAAACCATAGCGACAGAAAGGAGATGATTAATGGTTGCCATTAATAGGGAGAGAAGGAGAAGGAAATGGCAACCCACGCCAGTGTTCTTGCCTGGAGAACCCCAGGGACAGAGGAGCCTGGTTGGCTGCCGTCTATGGGGTCGCACAGAGTCAGATACGACTGAAACAACTTAGCAGCAGCAGCAATAGAGAGAGAAGGGAACAGGATTTCCTTTTCAGATACGAAAATGTTCTAAAATTTGATAGTAGTAATTGTTGCACCATAGTTTGAAATTACTAAAAATCACTAAGTCACTTTAAAGTGGTTTAAAATGGTGACTTCTGGTTCCCCAGGGCTGCTGTAACCAAGTACCACAACCTGGATAACGTAAAAAGCAGCCATTTACTGTCTCGAAGGTTCTGGGGGTCACACGTCTGGCAGTATCCTCTGATGACCATGAGGGTGACTCTGTCCCACGCCTCTCCCTTCCTTCTGGTGTTTGCTGGCATCCTTGGCCTTCCTTGGCTCGTGGACCCATCACCCCAGTCTTTGCCTTCATCTTCGCATAATGTTCTCCCTGTGAGCTCATCTGTGTCCAGATTTCCCCTGTTTATAAGGACACAGCCCTGTTGGATTAAGACTAACCTCAATTACCTCACCTTAACTAATTACATCCCTGGTGGCACAGATGGTAAAGAACTTGCCTGCAATGCAGGAGACCTGGGTTCGATCCCTGGGTAAGGAAGATCCCCTGGAGAAGAGAATGGCACCTCACTCCAGTATTCTTGCTTCTAGAATTTCATGGACAGAGAAGCTTGGTGGGTTATAGCTCTTGGGGTCCCAAAGAGTTGGACATGATTGAGTGATGAACACTTCCGTTTCAATTTTAAGGTTTCCCTGGTGGCTCAGACCATAAAGAATTCCCCTGCAATGCGGGAGACCTGGGTTTGATCCCTGGGTCGGGAAGATCCCCTGGAGAAGATAATGGCAACCCACTCCAGTATTCTTGCCTGGAGAATTCCATGGACAGAGGAGCCTGGCGGGCTACAGTCTATGGGGTTGCAAAGAGTCAGATGCTGCTGAGCCTCCAACACTTACTTACTTAGCTAATTATATCTACTGTGACCTTCTTTGAAAATAAGGTCACACTTTCTGGTCCTGGTTTTGACTTCATATGAATTTTGGGAAGACATAATTCAACCTTAAAAGTGACTTTTATGTGAATTTTTGGTCTCAATTATAAAAAACCAAAACCCTAAAAACAACCCTCCAGGAACTTCTCACTGCTGACGAGTAAGAGACCACAGCCTTGAGCGTGGTCTGCTTTTGTCTTGCTCGTCAGCCCTTTGCTCCCTTTTCCCTCTGTGCTCCGGCCAGCTGGCTTTCCCCCCTGTGCTGGGCATGCTCCCTCTGACCGCAGGGCCTGTGCTGCAACCTGCTTTTATTCCTTTTGGACCATCCCCTCGCCTTGTGTGTGTTGGAAGTCTTTTCACCCTTCAGATCTCAGCTCTAATGTTCCTTGTGTGTGTAGGACTGGCTGGTATAAGGCAGGCTGTTTGACTACAGACACTACCTCTTACCGCTGGGTAAGAAAGCGCTCTGAAACTTCCTGGTGTTCAACAACCATTTTGTTACGCTCTTTGATCCTGTGGGCCCAAACCTCAGCCACACTGAAGATGGCTTGTCTGTCCTCTGTGTTGTCTGGAGCTTCAGCTAGGAGATTTGAGCCTCGGGGGCCTAGAGTCATCTGAGCGCATCTCCCCTCTTGTGTCTTGAGCCTTGGCTGGTGCGACTCAAAGACCAGGCTTGCCTGGGACTGTTGACCAGAGCTCCTCTCTAGGGTTTCTTCACGTGGCTTAGACCTCCTCATGCAGGAGGTCCTTGGGGGTAGTCAGACTTCTTACACTGCACTTCAGGGCTCCAAGACTGACTATTCTAGTAAATAAAAAGGAGCAGGAAGCAACATGACTTTTGTGACCTCACTTTGCAAGTTACATAGCATTGTTTCCACCCGACTCTGATAATGGAAGCTGTCAGAGCCTACCCAGGTTCACAACAAGGGGACACAGACCTCGCCTCTCAATGGGAGGAGTGTCAGAATCTGCAGGCGTGTGTAAAGACTGCCACAGTGTGCACCGATCTGTGTTCCTTCACAGTGCTTCTTTGCAAATCGCTGACTCCTTTGTGTCCTTATTTGATTCATTTCTGCCTTTCCAACTAGGCAATCAGCTTATTTTGCTCACCCTCATATTCCCAACATCTAACACAACAGATGGCACATAATAGGTGCTTGGTAAGACTCTATGAAATAAAAGTTGATTGTGAAAAATTAAAAAAGGTAGCAAGGGAAGACGTTTGCTTAGATCATAAACATCACAAGCATTCGTGGCTGATCCGAGCATGGTCACCTAAGTGAGTGTGCCCTGTGGCCTGTAGCTTTATTGTTCCATCCTTTTGATCTTAGCTGTGGAGCAGTAAATCTGTGGCTGCCTGGTGACTATCGATATTGCATGAGGTGCCTGAAAGTTGCTCCCCAGGAGAAAGTCATATTGATGTCTGCAATAAAACAGTAACAGTAGTATAAGCGAAGCCAAATGTTTGCTGAATGAATCCCCCCAAAGAGAATAAACAGCATTAAAAATTTAAGGTTTAAATAGGCTAATATTAATAGGGTTTTTGTTGTGTGTTCACAGATTTCTGTGCTTGTTAGGTGAAGAAGGGGAGGTTAATAAGGGATACAGTTTCTTTTTTTTTTTTTTTTAAACCCACTGCCTATCAGAGCTGTATGGGGCTGATCATGTTTATTTAACATTCTCTGCAGAATTTAGAATGAGAGTCTCCCTCTCATCTCCTTGGCTTCTCAGTTCTTTTAAAAATGTCAAGCCTGAGACAGATGCACACGTAACTTTGCCAGGCACACGGTTCCCTTGTCCCCCCAGCTTCGGCACAGCTGCCTGACATCTGTGCTACAGACTTGGGTAGATGAGTGCCAATTTCCCTTCCTTGCCTGTGAAAAGAAGTTTTCAGGAAAGTCATTTACACAGAAGCTCATAAAATGCAGAGGGATACATTTTGATAAATTAAAATGCAGTTTTAGTTTTTGCTCCCACACACCTAAGCTTCCAAGTCTGAGGGTGTGAAGAACACTGGCTTTGGAGTTACATGGACCCAGCTTTGAACCTTGACCCTGCTGCTTTTTATTGATGTGACCTTAGGCAAGATAGTTACCCTCCATATGCATCCTTCACTTTAAAAATGAGGAGATAATAATAGAGCTGTTTAGAAGAATCCAGTGAGATTGTATTTACAGAGATCCTAGTGCAGTCTGGCACACAGTGAATGCTCAATCAGAGTTAGTTAGTTTATGACTATTATTATACAAATGGAACTGCTTGGGGTTTACTTGGAATTTAAATGTAATGGTGTTGGAATGGCTTTTAAAGAATGTTCCATCTTCTGGTTTTGCTCTTAATTGGGAAGTCAGTTTATGCTGTTTTTAGGTCTGAGATATTTGTGTGCTATTAGTGTGATTGTTCCTACCTTGTCTTTAATACAACTTTTGCTTTGAGAAGTGACTTAAATATAAATTGAAATGGAGAAATGGTTCAAAATTCTAGGACTTGTAACAAACGGAATGTGTTTTTCTGGCATCTACTGTGGTTAATGCTGCCAGAGAGAATACATGGAGGGGTTTGATTCAAGATGTCTGATGTAGAACCGGCGGCCCCCTAGCTTCTGGACAAGGCCACCCGTGAGAAGGCCTCATCCTCGGCTCAGAAGGCTGTGGCTAATCCCCACTTGGGAAACCAGGGACAGTGGCGGATGCCACGGTGTGTTTTGAAGTGAAGCTGGAGGAGGGAGGGTTTTGTAACAGATGGTTTCTGGATATCTGGGGCCTGTCCAGCTCTAGGCTTTGCGAACGACGGGCTGGACCCGGAACAGGTGCGCATGGAGTCCTGACTGCCAGAACAGGAAGTGAGGGCCCGGGTGGTGTGTTCGCGGCAGCTGCTGCCGCCCAGCCGGTCGGCGGGCACTGCAGCCCTGGCCTCCTGAGGTTTGGTGAGGCCGCTGTGTCCTTCAGTAACAAGCCACGAGCTGGGAAAGCCAGCCTGGAACCCGAGAAGGCCGTAACCACCTGGGGGCTGTTGGCCGGTTTTGGAAGGAGCGTCAGCCACTGTGCCTCGCGGTGCCTGCGCCACGTTTGGTGCGGATGGAGACGTGTGAGTGCGGAAGCCGCAGATAGTGGTCCTGCCTCCTCCATCTGCCTGGTGTTCCGGCTTCTGTGCAACAGTAAGCGCTGCTTTGTGGGAGGGCTTGGCTGTCCTCTTTGACATCAGCCTCCAGAGACTAGGAGCGTATCCCAGACTCTGCTAGCATCTTTTGATACCTTTTTGGAATGATTAGATCATTCTTGGCTGGGTCCTAGTGTTTGGCCTGCCACTCACTGGCTGGGTGTCCTTGGACAAATTACTTAATCTCTCTGTGTCTAACTTTATCTATACAATGAAGAAGATGGACTAGGTGAAGTCATAGGTATGAGATGACCTTTCATGTCCAACTCTAATTAAACCATTTTATGTATATATTCATATATCTTGGTATTTGCTTCTTTCACTAGTAGGCTTCACAAATTTGCTTTGGTACAAAGTGAGACATACACTCTTTCTTTTTCACTTTAATTCTTCCCTAAAGACTCAGGTGATACTTCCCCATATCTAGTATATGGTGTAGAATTTTAGAGGTGTATTATTTCAATGGCATTAGAGGCTGTCTGGTCAACTCTGTCATGTTGAGAGAGTCTGAGACCCAGAAAGGTTTTACCACCTGTCTGAGCCTGTGTCTCTGGACCCCATGAGGACCAAGGTTGTACTTGGTTCACCTTGATGTCTCCAGCGCCTCTTGGACATCACATCCAAATAATTTCTCTATCAGTGCTTGTCAGAGTGCCCTTAGGTAAAGATGATTCAAATAAATTCTCACCTGATTTATTAGGTTCTAAAATATCAAGTCACCCATGTTCCAAAGTACTGTTTTTAGAGCCAGTGCCAGGAGCCCTGGGTTTCTTCTTCTGCCTGGTCTATGTAAACATGGGCTGATTCTCAGGAGTTGGGCTCAAGCCTTGGAAATACTCTTCATGAGAGATCACTTCTTTCCTCCTCCTCCTCTACTATCACTTTTTTTCTGGGGTTTTAGTTTGTAAGAGGGGAGCAGAGGTACAGTTTCGAGGAGTGATGCAGATTCTATGGAATGCAAGAGAAGCAAGAGCTAAGTGGGTTGGAATAAGGAACTAAGAAACCATTGTGAAGGAAAAATGCAGCCAGAAAAGCCTTTCAAATACTACCTAGTGTTTGGATCTAGTTCTTGTGTGAAGCTCTGGGAAATTGGAATCATTCTCTAGAGACTGCATATACATTGTCTAAAGTGAGCTTCAGGGTCTTTGTCTTGCTTCCTCTTGACTGCAGCCATCAAATGCTCTGTATGCCATTTCCTAGGACTCTGCTGCCCGCCAGATTTGGCCATTTCTGCTTTAATTCCACCACTTCTTCCTAATTGAAATGGACACATTTACCTTTTTTCTTTTTTTAAGGATGCAGATAGTGCTACGTATAACATTTCTTCCAAGTATAAATTTCAGTAAATAGTAATAGAAAAAAAAAAAAGGTTGATAGAAGGTTTGTAATTATGCTACACAATAGAAGATTAATTACTTGAGTATGTTCTCTCAATTTATAATGAATAGTCTAAATGTGGCTAAGTTTTAAGTTATGTCAAGAAATTAACTCTGAGCCATCATGTGATAGCTGAGAAATAACTTTGTGGGAGGAAAGATAAAACAAGAAGATGGCTTCTGCTTTCTGATGGCACCCACTTTCTGGAATCACGTCTCTAAGCTCCTCTGTTTCCCTTGAAGATCTTTCAGTCTCCTCCGATTATCTCCCTTCAGTCCCCATTGACTCTAATCCTCTTTTGGCCTTCTCGATTCAGTATCTAAAAGATTTAGCACTAAGTTTTGGCTGTCTTCTCTGCATACCCCTCCCTCCACCCTGGATCATCCCAGACACTCCTCGACTTTAAACACCGTTTGCATACTATTGGCTCCCAAACTTACATTATTTTCTTCATTCTAAGACATTAACTTTTTGTTGTTGTTGTTCAAATAACTCTTGAAATTCTTTCCCAGGTACTTGAGAGGAGTTCCTTCTCTTGAGATGTGTTTTAACTCTTCCAGTGGATGCATGTGGGTTAAGCCACCCAGTAGTAGTAGGTTTGATGTCACCATGTAGTGGTGGTTTGGTTGCTAAGTTGTGTCTGACTCTTTGCAACCCCAGAGGATTCTTTCCTCTGCCCATGAGATTTTCCAGGCAAGAATACTAGAGTGGCTTGCCATTTCCTTCTCCACATTCTAAGGTATTAACTTTAAAAAACATGTCTGAAATTCCAGTGAGTCCAGAAATCAATGTGTATATTTAAAGTGGTGTTTTTATTTTCCCCAAAAGCACTGTTAGGAAATCTCTGTGTCTGAGAATCCAGAAATAGCAAGAGTTAAGCGCTTGGGCTTTCTTAGTGAAGAGAGAAACTGGGGGATTGGGAGCAAAATGATTAGAAGGAAAGGGCAAGAAAACCATAAAGGCGGGGATGAAAGGGCAAGAAAACCGTAAAGGCGGGGATGATTGGCTAAGTGAGGTGGAAGAGCACTGTGTCGTCTGGCTTGTGTACATTTTGTCCAGGGACATTGTCTCAAGGGTTTTCAGAGAATTATGGCATTGGGCTCTCTTGGTCCCAAGGCCATGGGCTACATGTGGCAAAGGAGATGGGATTCTTGGTACTGTCTGAGGATACAGATGGTGTCCCAGGCCTCACAGGTACTGGGCTGACAGGTTTGTTTTAGATCCACAGCAGCATTGGGATTGTCATCAGCAAGAGTTCATGATCACCACTTTCTCCTTTAAACCTGCTAAGATGACATATTGTGGGTCTAGCTAATCACCAGCATCTCCATGTCAGTAAAACTTTGACATCGGTACTTTGTCCTCTATTGCTGGTCAGCAGGGCCTCAGTATGTGTGTGTGGTCAGGGAGGATGGTGGAGGCGGTTAGCTGCAAGGCCATTTAGTTCAGGCCTTGCCTTCATAAAGGGCCTCAAATTTATCCCTTTAGTGTTCCCTCCGCTGGAACTTATACATTCAGTTGCAGAGAAAAACTGGCAAGATTAAAAGAAGATAGCATTCATCATCCAAATTTAGATTTGTTTCTCATTAACAGACATTCTGCCTGTAGCGCCCTATGAATTAATATGTTTTATAAATCTTGTAACTGTCTTATGAAGAGCATAATTAGTCAGAAGTGTTTGGGTGTTAGAAATGTTAATTTATTCAATGTAGGCATTAAAAATGTCTTGCCATCTCTTTATTTTTAACATAACTAGGAGCATAAAGGGTTGAAAGTGGCTCCATCCTCTTGACTCTGAGAGGCTTTGCTGAACTGTCTTCCCCATTGGTTGTCCAGAGTCTCGCTCTCGCTTCTGGTCCAATCAGCTGGGAGTGGGCCTGTCACCTGATACAGAAAACTTTGCCTCCTGGGTACCAGCCTGGGACCTTTTCCCTCAAAAAGTACTGTGGGTGTGACAGGCTCATGACTGAGCTGAAGATGAGGAACCTGGAAGTCTGACTTACAAGATTGAAGAATATAAGCCCTCAGCAGAACTCTGATTTAGGCTTGAGATTCCTAAAGTTTTAGGCAGCTCAGTTCATTTCTCTGCATCTCCTTTTATAAACTACAGATGAATGACACCAGATGACTTTTGAAAACTGAAGACTGTAGAACTCATTTGTGCTTTGAGATATCAAGCCAGTGCTAAAATACTTCATTAAAAATGAAGTAATTGTTCAGGCAGTTGGCAGTTGTTTTGGTAAAATTTCAGAGCTCTATGGGAAAAACAGTTCCTGAAATAAAAAGGGGATAAAGAGATGCAAGGGGCCATTTAGTTGGCTAGATGAAGGTTGGAAGTGATAATTGGTTGTGCTTAGGGAGGGAAAGTGATATAAAAAATGCAGCTTGAGTCATTGTTGGGGGGAACTCTGAAATGAAAACTGGCATTATTACAAGTAGTAATAGTGACCATGCATTTTGAATTCATGAATCAGCCTCACTATCCCTACCTCCATTTCTCTTTATCAAACGGTAATGATTTGTGTTGTAACCATCATCAAGAAATTCCGTAGGTAGTGCTGGATTGCATCAGTTCAGTTCAGGCATGCAGTCATGTCCGACTCTTTGTGACCCTATGGACTGCAGCATGCCAGGCTTCCCTGTCCATCACCAACTCCTGGAGCCTACTCAAATTCTTGTCCGTCGAGTCGGTGATGCCATCCAACCATCTCATCCTCTGTTGTCCCCTTCTCCTGCCTTCAGTCTTTCCCAGTATCAGGGTCTTTTCCAGTAAGTCAGTTCTTTGCATCAAGTGGCCAAACTATTGGAGCTTCAGCTTCAGTCCTTCCAATGAATATTCAGGACTGATTTCCTTTAGGATTAACTGGTTGGATCTCCTTGCAGTCCAAAGGATTGTCAAGAGTCTTCTCCAACACCACAGTTCAAAAGCATCAATTCTTTGGTGCTCAGCTTTCTTTATAGTCCAACTCAGTCACCATTTATGCTGTTGTTACACCAAAGGTTTGATGTCTGCAGTAGGGATTAGAAGTAGAAAACTTTGTGAGGAAAGATTGGCAGAGTCATAGACATTGAGGTAAGCAGTCTGGGACCTTGTTACATTATAAGAGAAGGGATTTTGGACCTTGCATGCACCTTTGCATGACTAGGGAACACAGGATTATTTAGGGGCAAAATGGTTGTAACTACTCAACTAGCCAGTATATGTGGATTCTTGTTCATTCACAAAAGTAGCTTTTCTGTGTGCTTGTGGAAATTGTAATATCCTGGATAGGTTTTATTACCGTCATTTGTAGTGCAGTCAACATATCTGGAAATAGTATAAGAGAGTAGAGCATTGACTACTACTATGTCTGCAAGCCTGCTGCTTTCTGGGCAGATTGTGCTTATCAGAGTTGTTGCATTACTGTAAATTTTTCTTCAGACTTCTTTCATATAGAGCAATTGGTGTGGTATTTCAGTGTATTATTTTGCCAGGAAAATGTCAGGTTAGTACTCCTCTCAATAGGGCATTGTGCATCTCAGTCACCTGTGGAATTTAAAAAGGCGCTCAGCCCTGAGCTGTTTGACTCAGCCTCTAGTCCCGGGCCCATCACTGTCCTTTTCATTCTAATGTTTCTTCCGGCCGTCATTCCTTCTGTAAATACATATTGAGCTGTTGACTGTTCCTGAGATGGGTATAAAATGGCAAACAAATCCAAAGTGATTCTTAACTTCTTGGTGTTTACGTCTGCAAGGGAGTAGGGAATAAATAGGTAAATAGTGCAGGAAACAAATTTCTCCAATTCTGTGGCTAGAGCAAGAAAACACAGGCGGGCAATGAAAGAAAAGGATGGTGTAGGTGGGAGGGAAAGACTCTCCGAGAAAGGAGAAAGTGATACTGCAACTGACCCAGGGATAGAAGAGGAGTAACCCTGGGATGGGAGGGGCAGCTGCTGAAAGGCCCTGAAGTGGGAGGAGGCTCAGCGGGTTGGAAGGGCTGAGCTGGAGGCCTGGGAGCAAGAAGCGAGGTGGGGTAGGGAGAGGGGGAAGAGGGAGGGGGAAGGAGGAGGGAGAGGGGGAGGAGGGGAAGGAAGGGAGGAGTGTGTTTCTAGCGGAGATGGCTGCTCTGTGTCAGTTCTGCATTCCTTTGGCCTTGGGATTTCAAGATGACTTGCTTGAATGTCCCTTTAAGGCAGAGGGGTCCTTGCCAGTGACAGCCGTGTCACTGTTGAGGTCTGCTAAGAAAAATCCCAGGTGTCTGTGGGCTTTGTTTTGGGAGTTGTAAATGAATTTCACTTGAGAACATTACAAGAACGGGAAGATTGGTTTAAGCAAAAGAATTTAATTGAACGACGCGTCATTGTTCTTGCAAATCCTCTGATACTTGGCTGTTGTCTCTTAGCCTTTTCTTTCAGTGTTCACTCTGCTTGGAGGACTGGGCTATAAGCCTTCACCTCCAACCTGTCTTTTTGTAATGCTTGCAGCTTTCTTTTTTTTTCTTCCCCTAGCACATGGAAGGGAGATGGGAAAAAGTTCACTTAGCTGCTCTTCTTTGGAATGAAATATACCTCCATTTCCAATGAAGGAATTATGGTGGATTTAGTGACAGGTAGTGGGTTCTTTGGACAGGATTGGGATCCCCAGGAAACATCAGGTACAAGTACATTGTTGATAATAATGCTGTGCATGCGTGCATGCTCAGTTGTGTTTGACTCTTTGCGACCCTGTGGACTGCAGCCCACCAGGCTCCTCTGTCCATGGGATTCTCCAGGCAAGAGTACTGGAGTAGGTTGCCATTTCCTCCTCCAGGGAATCTTCCTGACCCAGGGATTGAACCCGAATCTCCTGCGACTCCTGCATTGGCAGGCAGTTCTTTACCACTGAGCCCCGTGGGAAGCCCAGTGATGCCACGTGCACTTAAAATTTGGGACAGGGCCTTGTGTTCAGTTGTAGGGTGTTTTTTTTTTTTTGGCACAAGGGCTATGTGGCCAAGGGCTGAATCCCCTGAAATGTAGCCCACTCCCTGCCTCCAAGGCTGTGGAGATGGATCAGCCTGGAGGAAAGGATTGCCTTTTTGCAAATTTGTCATGAAAGCAACTGAGCAAGCTGAGCCTATTTCTAAAATGTCCCAGCCATAAGGGCTGGCAGTGGCCCTGCCTGGGAAAAACGTCAGGACTCTGCCTTCCTACCCAGGGACACACTGCATTGTGGCTGGTGGCTAAACCTGGTGGCTAAACTATGTTTAGTCCTCATTTCACCACACCGGGTTGCCTCACTCTTCCCTTTTGGTGTGTCAACCGGTTTTAATGGACATAATTGTGCAATTAGTGCATACAAATCACATTTGTAAGTATGCACTGTATTTTAAAATATTTTCATTGCCATACTGAACTCTCATTTTAGCTTGTCCAGAATAATTATAGTTATAATTCATTCAGACACTGCTTCTTAACTTTCCAAAGCATTTGTACTTTAATATTGCATTTGATTCTTTTTATTAATAAGATTGAGCAGGTACTTGTATCCTCAGTTTATAAAGGAGGAAACAGTGGAATGGGAGATGTTAAGGGGCCTGAGCTGCATGCGTGGTAAATCTCTTCATTCGTGCCCGACTCTTTGTGACCCTGTGGACAGCAGCCTGCCAGGCTCCTCTGTCCACAGGATTCTCCAGGCAAGAATGCTGGAGTGGGTTGCCTTGCCTTCCTCCAGGGGCTCTTCACCACCCAGAGATTGAACCCAGGTCTCTTATGTCTTTTGCATTGGCTGGCGGGTCTTTACCACTAGCGCCACCTGGGAATCCCCAAGCAAATTAAAGGTTGGAATTAGGGCTGAAAGAGGAGTTCTCTGCTTCCTTCTGGACTTAGTCATGAGATGGATTAGTCTCTTTTTGTGACATATGTACTTCCCACTGCAGTGGTCCTCAGATCGTAGTCCAGAGGGGAGCAGTGAGGACAGGAGGAGTGGCTCTGCCTTCTTCACCCCTGACCCAGGTAGCTCTGCTTGCCCCCATGTCTCAGCCAGTCGTTCAGGTGGTGCGTCTTTAAGAAAGTGACCCTGTAGAGAAAAACAAGTATCATACGATATTGCTCATACGTGCAATATTGAAAAAGGCTACAGATGAGCTTATCTACAGAGTAGAAATAGAGTTATAGATGTAGAAAATAAACTTATGGTTACCAAGGGAGAAAGGAGGGAGGGATAAGCTGGGAGATTGGGGTTGACACATACACACTACTGTATGTAAAATAGATAACTAATAAGGACCTGTTATGTAGTACAGGGAATTCTACTCAATACTCTGTAATGGTCTATAAGGGAAAAGAATCTAAAAAGAATATAGGTATAACAGGTTCACTTGCTATACACCTGAAACTAACGTGTATGCGTGCTCTGTCATATGTAACTCTCTGCAACCCCATGAACTGTAGCCGACCAGCCTCCTCTGTCCATAGAATTTTCCCAGGCAAGAATACTGGACTATTCTGGAGTATTCATTTCCTACTTCAGGGGATCTCCCCGACCCAGGGATTGATCCCGAGTCTTTAGGTCTCCTGCATTGGCATGAGGATTCTTTACCGCTGCGCCACCTAGGGGGGCTTATTACCAAAAGGAGCAAGAGCAGATGCTGGGGGACTGTCTCCCAAATTATTCCTCATTCCTTTTCTAAAAATTGAGGTGTAGTTGACTTACAATATTGTGTTTCAGATGTAGAGCATAGTGATTTTTTGCAGATTATATTCCATTAGAGGTTATTACAAGATGAGTATAGTTCCCTGTGCTAAGTAGTATACCCTTGTTGCTTATCTATTTTTTTTTTTTTTTACTTTTTTTTTTTTTTAATTTTTATTATTATTATTTTTTTTTCCAGTGGGTTTTGTCATACATTGATATGAATCAGCCATGGATTTACATGTATTCCCAATCCCGATCCCCCCTCCCACCTCCCTCTCCACCCGATTCCTCTGGGTCTTCCCAGTGCACCAGGCCGGAGCACTTGTCTCGTGCATCCCACCTGGGCTGGTGATCTGTTTCACCATAGATAGTATACATGCTGTTCTTTTTTTGTTTTTGTTTTTTTTTTAATTTTTTTTTTATTATTATTATTATTTTTTTCCAGTGGGTTTTGTCATACATTGATATGAATCAGCCATGGATTTACATGTATTCCCAATCCCGATCCCCCCTCCCACCTCCCTCTCCACCCGATTCCTCTGGGTCTTCCCAGTGCACCAGGCCGGAGCACTTGTCTCGTGCATCCCTCCTGGGCTGGTGATCTGTTTCACCATAGATAGTATACATGCTGTTCTTTTGAAATATCCCACCCTCACATTCTCCCACAGAGTTCAAAAGTCTGTTCTGTATTTCTGTGTCTCTTTTTCTGTTCTGCATATAGGGTTATCGTTATCACCTTTCTAAATTCCATATACATGTGTCAGTATGCTGTAATGTTCTTTATCTTTCTGGCTTACTTCACTCTGTATAAGGGGCTCCAGCTTCATCCATCTCATTAGGACTGGTTCAAATGAATTCTTTTTAATGGCTGAGTAATATTCCATGGTGTAGATGTACCACAGCTTCCTTATCCATTCATCTCCTCTATTTTATATATAGTAGTTTGTATCTGTTTAATCCCATACCCCTAACTTGTCTCCCCCTTTCCCTCTCTCCTTTGGTATTCACAAATTTGTTTTCTGTGTCCGTGAGTCTGTTTCTGTTTTGCATATACATTTATTTGTATTGTTTTTTGGATTCCACATATGTTGTTCAGTCACTTAAGTAGTATCCAACTCTTTGCGACCCCATGGACTACAGCATATAAGTGATAATTATGTAGTATTTTTCTTTCTTTGACTTATTTCACTAAGCATAATAATCTCTCTGGATCTATCTAGGTTGCTGCAAATTGCATTATCTCAGTCTTTTTTTTTTATGGCTGAGTAATATTCTATCATGTGCTTATGTATATGTGTACATGTATGTATGTGTGTGTTTTAATTTTTTTTCCTGGATATATATATACCCAGGAGTAGAATTCCTAGATCATATGGTAGTTCATATGTTTTTAGTTTTTAAGTAACTTCCATACTGTTTTCCACAGTGACTGCACCACTTTACATTCCCACCAACAGTGTGTAGGATTCCTTTTTCTCCACACACTTTCCAAGATTGTTTCTTACAGACTTTTAAATGGTGGTCACTCTGACAGATGGGAGGTGATACCTGATTGAAGTTGCATTTCTGTAATAAATTAGCAACGTTGAGAATCTTTTCATGTGCATATTATTCACCTGTATGTCTTCTTTGGAAAAAATGTCTCTTGAAGTCTTCATCCTTGATATGTTAGAGTGAGGGAGGGACACTCTATGAGTGGTTAGTTAATAAAGATACATAAAGAATGACTTCAACAGAACATTTTATGATGGTTCTCCTGTAGCTGTCAATTTACCAGACTGCTTTTTATACATAGACTTTCGTGTTTTTCTTGAAGTCCAGTTCATTCCCTCAGCAAATACATGTTGAGCATTGACTCTGCCTGAGCAGTCCAGTGGTGGATAGTACCTGTAAGCTAGCCTGAGCCAACCCTGCTCATAACTCATGATGAAGGTCTTGCTTTGGTGGCTAATTTTGCACCCTAGACAAGAAGGAGATTGGCTTACCTGTCATCAAGTTTTCAAAGAAAGATTTTTGCTGCTGAGCGGAGATGGAGGAGGAGGGAGGGCTGTGTGGGCCCCAGGCGTTTCCTGCACAGCGGCGGAGCTAATGACGCTGCAAATTCTCTTAGTCGGTTTGTGTTGAATGAGGGGCCCTCCTGCTTGTTCCATGAAGGCAAGGCGCTCACAAAGCCGCAGAGATCAGATAGTCGGCCTCTTCTGACTGCTGTGCGCTCTCCTGCTCAGAACCCTCTGCTGCAGTAGGTTGTCATGGTCACTTTGGCTCGGCTCTGTCTGCCTAGGCCTGTGATTTTTGAGGGGCAGGCCCTTCCTGCTTCATTGAGTAAGATAGGGAACCAATTCTGCTTTGACCCTCAGGGAAGAGGAAGGAGTTGAGGGCATCAGGGACGCTCTGAACTGAGAAGTGGTAGTGATGGTGCACAGTGCTAAAAGTGTTATCCTTTCACGCACCCGTGAGTCAGAGGGATGTCTTCACCCAAGAGGCTGGGGACTGGGTTGGGGGCCGTGTTCTTTTCCCCCATGCTGCATGGGCTGCTGTCCGTCTCCACTGTTGGTCAGAGAACACATGCCCTGCAGACACCTGACTTTGTACCAGCCTGGTGATTTTTACTGGGAGGACCTGGGACACACAGGACAGCCTGATTTTTCCAACTAGCATTCTAGGCTCCACTTCTGCTTTTTCCCTGATGCTCTCTCCTGCCTGCCACTTCCCTCCGCAGAAGGGCTGGTTTGGATGTTTCTCTTCACTGGCCCCTGTAGGGGAGTAACAGGGAGCTTTAAAATATCCAGTGTCCAACTCCCATCTCTAGCAATTCTGAGTTAATCAGTTATGGATAAGGCTTGGGCAACAGTATTTCTTTCTTCTTCTTCTTTTTTTTTTTTAAAGTTGTTTTTAGTTGAATTTAATGTTATGATTGGGATGGAAAATCCTGGTCTAGGTGGACTATTCAGTGTTGGTGGGATTTGTTTTTCTTTCTTCTTTTTTGCTTCCATTTGTTTTACTACCCTCAAGATCACTGTGATTTTCTAGTCTACACTGACCTGTTATTTAAAAACCGTTAAATATGTCTTACATGAGGGAGTGATACAAGGTGTGATTTATGAAAAGAGAGAACCTTGTTCAATAAAAAGAATGAATGAAGTGTATTGATGGCTGCAGATTTATCTGAGGGAACAACAGGAAGGATTTTAAGGCAGTGGTGGGGGAAAACAAGAAACACACATCTGTCTTTGAGGGAAAGAACTAAGGTTTTGGACTTAGTGGAAAAAATTCTCAATAAATTCAAATCACTGGTGAATTTTAGCAAACATTTAATGGGGGATTAACCACAATCCTTCTTAAACTCTTCCACCAAGTCTCAAACTCATTTTATGAGGCCCCATGATACCAGAACCACAAAAGGACACTAGCAGGAAAGAAAAGCACAGGCCGATATATTTTTAGGAACGTGTACAGTGGAGTGTTATTCAGCCACGAAAAATGTGGAAACCCTTCCGTTTGCAACATGGATGGGCCTTGAAAGCATTATGCTAAGTGAAATAAATCATACAGAGAAAGACAGATACTGTATGATCTCATTATATGTGGAATCTTAAAAAAAAAACAAAAAACCTAACTTAGAGAAAAAGGGTCAGACTTGTGGGTACCAGAAGCAGAGGTGGGGAGAAGGGGAGTTGGAGAAAGGTGGTCAAAAGGCCTAGATTTCCCATTAGTGGGAGTGGTAGGGGATGGAGCATACAACAGAATGACCAGAGCTGACACAGCTGAGTCATATAGAAGAAAGTTGTTGAGAGAGTAAATACTGTGAGTTATCATCACAAAGAGAAATTTTTTTCTCTTTTTTCCCCTTGTCTTTTTTATCGTATCTGTGTATGAGAAGTTGGGTGTTAGTTGAACCTATTGTAATTATTGACGTCTATAGAGCAGACCACCAGAAGGTAGGTCTTATACAGTGATGTAGGGCCATTATTTCTCAAAACTGGAAAATGAACTGTTCAAATCAGGGAGAAATACTCAGGGGAGAGACTGAAGGCAGCACTGTGTGAATTTTTCGGTGGGTAAAAATAAGACACTGCATTTATACAATCTGTTTCCTCTGGAACAGCGGTAACGTGTTAGAATGCTTCTCTTCAGGAAAAGAAAAATCTATAATCACTTAATATAGAGACAGTGAAAATCATTGGAGTTCCGGGTGGGGTCAGGAGACCCAAGCTTCATTCTGGCCCTGTCAGCCGCTGGTGGGATGCTGTTCTCTCACGGACGCCTGGTCCTCGCGGTGGCGATTCGGGAGCAGGGACGGGGAGAGGGGGTCCTGGGCCCCTTTAGCCCCGTGTGACGCTGCACTGCTGGGCGTGTTGGTGCAGCATGGGCTCCCTGTGGCTTCCTGCAGAAGAAACCAACCATCTTCCCTGCCATTTCTCTAGCAAGAAGGAACCCAGATGGGGTGCAGGGTCTGTGAACACCTTAAATTACATTAGATGGTGTGTATTTGAGGGGGTGTGTTTTTCTGGAGAAGTCCCATGGCTTTTAAAAATCAGAATCCTAAAGGGGTTCAAGGACTATAAAAGGAAATGAAGGATTCCTGTCATAGGTACGTTTGTCTGCAGTCGGGGAAGAGGATGTCTATGTAATGTAGTAGAGAATTCCGTGAATTGAAACAGGTTTTTTTCCCAGTCACAGTCTAGCAGCTTATGTCTAGCATATGACTTTATAATGCATATGGTTTCAAAGTTAAACTCTGACGATTTCTCAAAAAATAAAATGCCATTCTATTAATAGTTACAGTGTATATAACTTTTACTGCAGACATTACAAAAATTTATCAAGCTGTACTCTAATTGTAGGCAAAATATATTTAAGGAAGACTGTAACAATGTAACTATAGACAACAGGACTGATAAAATACAAATAAATGTACTGAATAACTTAGGCTGATGAAGTTACTGCAAATGAATGTTACATTTAATTTGGAGCTTCCTGGAAACCAAGGTAAAAAGAGAAACATGCTGGGTATTATAATTCTTCCTTAAAGGAAGCAAATTATTTTGGTAGGTGAGATACTGTCTGTGGTTAACTTCTAAGATTTTATAGCATGTCTCCATGTATGTGCCATCCTCTATGCTTTTACCAAACGTAGGGAAATGTCCACCCCCCCAGCCCCGCCCCTTCTACAGTTGTCTTTGTGTGGGATACTTAGCTACTGGGATCCCAGCATGTGACTCTGAGTTTTCTCTCTCATCTTCCTGAGAACTTAGTTTTCTTCACTGCCGGCAATTGTAGTAGCTGACAATGCAAGACCGGACTCTGGAACTGCAAGAGTGTGGCTAGTGAGGGATGGTGTGCTTTCCTTCAGGACCCAGCAACATCAGTGGTGACTTTCTGCTGTGGGAATTCAGACTCTTGACCCAAATATCCCAGAGCTGAGCTATGGGATGGTGCCTTGTTATGGCCAGTCTGCTGCTTGCCCCTTACGAAGAACTGTTTCTCTCACTTTCTTGCGAAGGACATTCACTTCATGACTGTTCATACATGCCTCAAGGTTGAAAATGTATTTTTTAATTTGGAATGTGAATCATAATAAAGCCTCTTTAGAATCAAATTATGTTTCTTTTCTGAACTTCAAGGCTTTCTTTTTCTGCTCCTTTTCATCCTTAAAAAAGTCATAAAAATTCAGGAATAGAAAAGACTTTGTATTCAGTTCCTCATTTTCTTCTGTATGTGTTCAATAATTGTGTAAGCTTTTGCACTTAAGGCATTACTAATAATAGCTTTTAGGTTGTTTTAGAGAACTAAAAACACCAAGTTTTCTAATACATAAGTATTTCAAGTTATATTTTCTAGATAATAGTCTTTGATCTGGAGTGAGGGGTAAGAGAATGAGGTAGGGGGTGGGACATATTTAAATACATAGTTTTTAAGAAGGATCTGTTTCCATTATGATTTTGCCCTGAAATAATATGTGATGCAGATGGGGGTTTCCTTGTCTTCCTGGGGTAGCTCATGAGGAGAACGTGATGTTGCTTTGGAAAGTTTTGTTCTCTGAGTATTTTGTGTTTGTCCTATTGTCTTTTGAGAAATACAGATCTGAGTGTGAACCTTTCAAAATGAGGGTGAAGCTAGAACTGTATGTGACAAATTAGCTTTATGTAGTAAAGACTGTTTCAAGGGTGCAGGTAATCTGCAGAAATAAAATCAAACTTATTTGGGTCTGTTCTTTTGCTCTACCACATGAAAATGGTTCAGTGGATTTCCCTTGATTTGGAGAGTACATTTAGGGTGTTCTGATGAAAAATGTAGGTAGACTTTTTTGATGTGCGTAATCTTAGATGGTCCTGGTTGCCCGGACCAGCTGAGAGCACTGTACAAAGAGACAGATGTTTAACTGCCCTCTGGAAGAAAGGTGCCAAAGGCATAAAAATGCCATAGAGATGACCAGTAGTGGTTTCACTGTGAGCCCACATCAGGTGGCCAGGGTGCACTCTGTATTCCGGGGGCAGAGGAGCAGGGGAGCGGCTGCTTCTGAGGGCAACTCTGCAAAGTCCACCCAGCAGAAAGAGGAGCTGGGGAGGTGTGCATTTCACAGTGATGCTTGATTTTCCTGAGCAACCCTGGACCAGCCGCTAAGATATCAGAGACAAGCAACCCAATGCAACAACAAAAAAATACACAATGCACATTAACTGAAAATGGGTGAATTTTAAGTAGCCACATGTGTATCTCCATTTTAAGACTGTTTAGAAGTCTTGAAAATTGGTTCCTCCTACAGTTATTCAGTCCTGGGTGTTCATTGGAAAGACTGATGCTGAAGCCAAAACTCCAATACTTTGGCCACCTCATGCGAAGAGTTGACTCATTGGAAAAGACCCTGATGCTGGGAGGGGTTGGGGGCAGGAGGAGAAGGGGACGACAGAGGATGAGATGGCTGGATGGCATCACCGACTCGATGGGCATGAGGTTGGGTAAACTCCGGGAGTTGGTGATGGACAGGGAGGCCTGGCATGCTGCAATTCATGGGGTCGCAAAGAGTCGGACATGACTGAGCAACTGAACTGAACAGTTATTCACAGGGATGGAGTAGAGTACTATAGGCTACATGATCCACAGTTGATTGAATCCATGGATACAGAGGACCGACTAGAAGTCATATGGGTTTTTTCAACTTGTAGAGGGTCAGTGCTCCTATCCCCCACTTTGCTCAAGGGTCAGCTGTATTCAGAGGGATTGACCGTTTGGGCCTGAACTTGTTAAAAGCTTTGTCAACAGGAGGCATTTTAAATTAGCCTTATAAACGAACTGCAGTATCCTGTAGAGTAGTTTGCTAAAAACTGTATGCTTGTTTTTTGGGCATTCCTTGATTTAAAGGCTCGAGAGAGTCATGCAGGAGGGCATGGTAAAGGGCAGCTGCCGTGGGAAGAGGTGGAAGGGCAAAGGGACCTTTGCTCATCTCACCGCTGTAGCTATAGGTCAGGAGTCTTGTCCACAGGTCAGTCCTGGCACTAGCTGTGGAAGGGTGATGCAACGTTTTTTGGTGAATTAGTTAGTGCCCCCACAACTGAACTTTAGCCAAGTTGTTGCTTGATAATTGGCATATTTTTTCCCTGACATGCTGATAGTTCAGTTATTGCTTCAAGGTTACGTTAAAATGTTTGACTCTTTCAAGCCTTAAGGTTTATGGTGATGTCAGCAGATGACTAGACTTTATGAATAGTTCTTTGTTTTCACAACAACAACCGCCCCCCCCCCCCCCCCCACAAACATACACACAAAACCCAAAGGGAGGGAACATGAAGACCCAGTAAGCAGTAACCTGCTATTATTGGTTGTTAAACTATTGTGAGCTATCTTCTCTCATGGAAAAATTTATTTAAAATATTTAATATATATATACTATTTAAGATGTGGAGCAAATGGAACATGAATTCAGTTTTGGATCTGCTGACTTTGCAGTGCCCAGAGCAGTTGGATGTTACAAGAGTGAATCTGAGTGGGAGAGATGGGTGAGGAGCCCTAGCTGGTATCTCTGGGCAAAGCTGCCTCATATCTTTGAGCCTTGGTTTCCACAGTCTACAAAAGGCATGAAAACTCCATTTTAAGGGTCACGTTACAGATGAAACAAAGAGTCTTATAAAGAGTACTAAGGAAAAAAAAGAGTACTAAGAACATAGAATATATTCAGGAAATATTTTCTTTTCCATTTCTCTTCTCATTGGATTTTGAGGATCATCGTAAAACTTTTGATGCATTAGGGAACACAGCTTTCTCTAAGCCTCCTGGGCCTGTCCTGGTTCATTCACAAATCTTGAAAGTTGGAATCTCGGATGACATTTGGAACTTCAGATGACATATGGTGTTGCAAGACGAATCCCACCACTGCCTCGATGATGCTAATGCGGTAACTTCCCATTCCTTACATGCCTTCTTCCTATGAATACGTCTCGGGTCATGTTTTATAAGTCGATTCATTGCTGATTCATCTCAGCTTTTCAGTTCCAGGATGGCGTGGTGTCAAAGCTGCAGTGACTGTCATTTTGATGAGGACATGTTAGAATGATTTTCAGTGTGAGAATCTGCTTGAGCATTACAAAACATTCATTTTTGTGGAAAGAAATCTTCATGAAGCCCGGAAATGGACTGAAATGACTCTTTTGGTTTAGTATGAAGACAAGGACATCTTTGAAGTTTGGGTGACTGGTGATGGGGAGAGTGATTATACGAATGGTTTTGGCCTTGTTTCCTAGCCGGGATGGTAACAAGCTGACCTGGCGACACAGCAGCCCCCGAGTCACAGAGCACCCCGAGCTTGCTGCGATGCTGGGTGATGGAGAGTGCTAATATCCTCTCTCTCTTTTCATCCTGGCTCACGCTATTTTCATGCAGCTGCACAGGCTGCGTAAGTGTCAGGAGAGGAAATGGCAGGCGAACTGAGTGGTAGTTCAAAATGGCCAAATAATTCCCGAAATTCAAGAAAGGTAATTGTTTTTCAAGTGCCTATTAGGATTGAGAGAGTCAGCACGACTCGGAAGTGATTAGAGGGGCTTTGTGGCTTTTCTGTTCTCTGGTGGCTGAGCTGGCTTCAGACTCCAGAGAAAGTAGCAGGGGAGGGAGATGAGAGATGCTGAGGAGTCAGCATGGCTCCGGTTGTCTTTGCTGTCATGGAGAGCTGTGTCTGTGACCTGCCACAGGATTAGCCCACCACATTAAATTGGACCCTCGTGTGGTACATTCACTTTCCATTACTTAATTGAGAGAGCTGTCGTCCACTTGAACATGTTTGTTACACTAGAACTCTAAGATGGTTGCGTGAGCCAAAAGTGGTTTATCTGTTTCCTGGCTGCTGCTAAGCTCTGTGGGGAACTTTATTCATGAGAGTTTGAGATAGGAGAAGACAGAACCTGCATTGGCGTGGCTGAATCAAAGGCACTAGGGTTTGTTTCTCTTCCATGCCCTAGTGTGAGCCGGCTACCTAAGAATGGTTTTAGACTGGCAGTCTATTGACAGCAGACTGGTTTTGATAGTAAAATTGCTTGTAGGCTTGAGTTTCTGAAATCTGATCCTCCTTTACAATAGGCCGATGGCAAATGTCTTTTCACAACATCATGAAAATGTGTGATGTTAATGGTATGGCTGGGGGATGATTCTTCAGCAAGGTGCATGTGTATTTATTGCTAAGGTCCAGAATGTCACATAGCAAAATGCCTGGTAGGGTGAAGGCTAAAGGAACTAGTGGCTAAAATGATTGTCCAGGATCTTACTCTAGTATAGATGGCGACATCCAGCTTCTAAATGACATCTTCTTCCCCTTACTGTGCCTTCCGTTACTATGGGTTCTAACATAAAAAGAATCTGAGTTCAGAGGCAAAGGAGAAGGAAAGAAATGGTGAAGAACAGAAAGAACCTTGTGGGACTGAATATCACTAGGCAGGTCTAGTCTATAAACGCAGTGAACTTTCTATCCTAACATGATAAAATATATCTTCTCCTGCCTTGCCTTGTACCATCCACCTTTCATTATTTCACTCTTTTGCACTGCTATATGTCTTGCATGTTAGGGACTCATTTGGAATAAGAGCAATATTGTAGAATTATAGACAGCCATCTCTTTCACCTTTGTTTGAACACTTTCCTTTAACCAGTCCTTTGTGCTAATGTCCATGTAATCAGATCGCCTCCCTCATCCCTAAACATGAAGAGGGGCAGAAGTTTTGACTTGCAGTGGGAGAGGAAGGCAAGGGGACAAAGGTAGCTTTAGAAAATGAAACAGTTTGGAAGAGAGATGGGCCAATTCTGTAGCTTCATCAGGGATTGAGAATAAGATTAATATGAGGGCTGGGAGCACTGAGGCATCGATGGAAGTGGAGGGGTAGGGAAGTGCATAAATGGAACTTTGTCCCAAAAAAATGTGGAATGGGCAAAATGCTTCTAGTTTTGCCAATAGAAAAACAGGACTTTCTTCTCAACAATCCTCTTATACTGCAGGGCTTTTTTTTTTTTTTTTTTTGAAACCAGCTCAGTGGTGATAGTTTTAGGCACACAGCAGATTGAACAGACATTTGTGGGTCACCTTTTAAACTATACCATTAATTACAATGTAAAATGGTACAGTTATGTTGGAAAACCATTTAGAGTTTGTAGAGTAATTAAAACTTGGTCACAAAAGTCTTGTGTGTGAATATTCATAGCAGCATTATTTGTAATAGGTCAAAACTGGAAACAACCCATGTGTCATTATCCAGGGAAACAAATTATGGTATATCCATACAACAGAGTCCTACTCAGCAAAAAAAAAAAGAATCTGTGAATGCCAGATTATGTGCAGTTATGAGTAGGTACATAGAAGGTGCTCAGTAAATGTTTGGTGATTAAAAAAAAGACTAAACTATGGGTATAGACAGCAACATGCCTGAGTCTCAGAAATGTTGTGTCCAAAGCAGTAAGACACAAAGGAATACATACTACATGAATCCATTTACATGAAGTTCTGGAACAGGCAAAAGCAGTCTGCATTGATAGAAAACAGATCAGTGGTTATCTGGGGCTGGGCATGAGATTAACAAAGGAATTTTTTTGGGTAGTGGAAATGTTCTGTATCTTGATGTGGAATGACCACATGGTGTGTGTAATTGTCAAAAACACCCTTCACTGTCCTTTCTGAATGACTGTATTTTAAATAAATTATACCTCAGAATTGCCTTTTTTAAACGTTTCAGTTAAAAAGTAAAGACATTTCTGGTGTTTTGTTTTTTTGTAAATATTGTTACTTCTTATTACCTTGCTTCTATAGACATATTACTTTCCAAGTTTAAAAAACCAATTTAAAAAGTGACTTTAGATTATAATCTGTATGAAATTGAGGATTATCTGTACTTTATGTTATTGGTCGGTTTTGATTTTTTTTGAACAGTGTTCTGGATTATGTGCTATTTTCAGAAAGCTTTTGAAGCCTTTTTAAAGTGTATGTTTTAACAGGATTTTCCCGTAGATCCTTGGCACACTTTATACTTTTATTGTTTAAGGAGTATAAATAACAACAGGACAGAATTATTTTCTGGCACATTTTCCTCTTGTCCTGATTCTTTCATGTTAGGTAACTCTTCAGTTCCTGTAGCTCCTGCATTTGAACTTAGGAAAGTAGACCATGTCTCATATACCTCAGATTAAACTGTAAAAGACAGGAAAACCTGGCAGGATGGAGATGCTGGTTTCTAATGAGTTATCACTGATGGCAAAAAGCAAGGAACGTTGATTTCCTACCTGATGGACACACAGATATTTGAGGTTTGCTGAATTACCCAAAATGTATGTTCCTTCTTGCTGTCTCTGTTTCCCGCATTGATGGCTGGTTATTTGGAGAGTCAGTTATTTGAAGAACTCATACTTTAGGATCTCAAAATTTCTTAGCTATTATATTGTCAAAGTAAACCTAAATTTGATGACCTGCAAATTAAAGGGAAATGTCTGACGAAATCAGTATCTTGAATGCTGGGTGTGTAAAAAATGAGTTGAAGTGGTTTAAGCGGGTTGTTGAGTTTTCAAGGGAGTGAGGTCTGCTCACTTAGATAATAAGCTGGAGTCTAAGACCAACCCCACCTGTATTGCCAGACTGTTTATGGCCTAGAGTTATCCTCATAGAAGCAGATTAGATCACAGGCAATTCTGAGCTTCTTCACGATCAATACTAGTCTTTTTTTAATGCTGGTCACTAGGTTAAACCACTTCATCCTGATTTAGGTTACGTGTAGAAGTTGCACTAGACTTGGAGCTTGACGCATGTTCAAATCAGGGCACTGGCCAGCACCGTAACTTTGGGCCAATTAGTTCGTCTTTTGAGCCTTAGTTTCTTTATCTGTAAAATGGGGATGTCAGCTTCACAGAGTTTTTCGGAAAACGAGATCAAAGTGGGGACAGAGCTTGGCATTGTGCCTGGCACACAACAGGCAGGTGGTGAGTCTGAGTTTGTTTCCATTCTTTGTTGGGAAGCTTCCTGCCTCTCATTGATGTTATAGACCTACGATTGTCTGTCCAATAGCATTGTACTCATTTCATAAACTACTTGAAAGATAAGAATGAGGTGAGAAGAGTGTGAGACTGTGTGCTCAATGTTTGTTAGTACATAGCACGTTGGAACTGGACCTAGGCACCTTCATTTCTTGGCCTGTGCTGGGAACCTTACCTTCACAACGTACAGCGATGTGACTGGAATTGCAGACAGCAGGCTGGGATGCTGAGAATAAATCTGAGCATCAGAGACTCATTTACCTATGATTGCAGTGCCAGAGAGGGGAGATGTGACTGTGGAAATGGAGCTTGATGTGCTATTGAAATAACTCAGCAAATTCTTAAAAAGAGAAGAAAAAATCACCCCACTTTCCAAGGCAATTTTTATTGATATGTTTCTACTGATACTGCAGTGTCAGAGAGTCGGTGTATTTTGCTCCAACACTTTACACTTCGGTCAGAGAAAACACACTTTTAACACAAGGTGACGAAAGCTTTGGTGCCAGGGTAAAGTATTTGTAAAAAACTTAATTATTAAGTACAATGTGAGGGCTTTTGTTCTAATTCTGGTAGTCTGTGTGTGGATGGCGTACCAGTCCCCAGTTGTGGGTCTAGGCAGTTGGAGAACAGAAGCAATTATCCAGCTGATATAAAGAAATCCTGCTATGGAGGAAAGAAAGGCACCCCTCACCCTTTCATCAATTACTCCAAATTGGTGTTTATAGGGAATTAAATTCTTTGATAATTGCTTCTTCTCTTCCTTTGTCTGTTAGCACCATCATCAGAGGCCTCACTGAAAACCCGGGTATTTCCAGCCTCTTTAAGTCAGGCCAGTGATTTGCTGTTAAAACCCACGGGGGTGGGGGTGGGGGTGGGGATCGTCAGTGGTGCTGCCAGGCCAGGATTGGTTTTAGTTCTGGGGGATTAGTTGACCCTTAAGAAATATCATGGTGCAAATATATGCCCACTCCAGTTTTCTGATCAGTGTTAAATGTGCAGAAAGTCACACTCTGGTGACCTACAGTTGTCAGTATTAAAGGTAACATGCATCTTGTTCCCAGCAAGATGGACATCATGGACCATCATGGACCATCATGGACCAGTGCACGGTGATGCCTGCCCACCTGGAGAACACTGGGGTGGGGGTGGGGGTGCTGCAGAACCAGCGCTGGACTAGGGGTCAGGGGTGTGGAGCCGGGTCACCTTCCAGCTGTGTGTCATTTTCACGGCCTTTTACCTGTTCTGGGCCACTTTCCTCATCTGTACGAGATACAGTAATAGCTTACTTTCCTGCCAACCTTCTAGGGTTTTTATAAAAAAAATAACTGTGACATTTATAATGATGCATTGTAAATGAAGACACCTTGAAAATCAGAGCACTCTACAAATGTAAGTGTTATTAAATGTAAATTCAGTGACATTATTTCAGCGCTCACATTGGGGGAACAACATTTGAAGTCTTCAAAAGAGCACACAGATGATTGTAAAGTTTAAATTTTCCCCTTGGTGAGGCCCTTTTAGGGTGGATCAGTATGCCACAGGGCAGAGTCCTGTCTATGAGTATCATAACTGGACTTTTCTTTGGCTTTATTTTTCCATTGTTTAATCTTATTATCTTTGTCCTTTATTTTCAGTCATTGGGAATAATGGAGAAAACTGGAAAATTTTTACAAATAGTGAAAAATAAGTTGAAAGCTCTCTGGAAAGAGAAGAGATTCTTTAAAAATGAGAAATGGTAATTAAAAAATTTCTTCTTTCAGAAATGACAGACTTGGGAATAGAGTTGACTTAAAAAGAAAAAAAAAGAAAGAAAGAAATTAAAACCCAGACTGCCCTTTCTTAGTGAACATATGGTAGGAACAGACTTTGTGATCCTCTGCAGTCTCTGGTACCGCTCACCGCATTCAGGTGACATTGCCACCGCTGACTCATTTAGAAGACTCAGTGATGTCTTGGAAGCCTAATGACTCTATTTTATTTTTTTATCCTGCAGGACATGAAGCTAATTTCTTTTTAACTTTCAACCACTTTTACAAAACAGGAAAATGAAAGGGCTCTCAAAAGTGGGACACAGAATATCCAGTGTGCAGAATAGACAGTACAGGTCTGTGCTCTGCTGGAGGATGGGTTTTATTTAGGAACTTTAAGTAATAGGACAGGGTGGGAAGTGTAAGGAATGCCTTCAGGGAAATACCAAAGGGACTGCTTATTATTAGAAAAGCTGGAAATGGCTGGGCCTTGGAGACCTGAGTCCAAGTGCCCTGCTCTTTGTGGAGATGGCGTGAGTGTCTTGCTTCCTTGATGTCTGGACAGAGGAGTTTGTCTTCCGGACTCGTCTGTCTCTCCCACCCCTGCCCACTGCCTTTAGAGTAGTGAAATATGTTTACTGTTCATGGAGCTGAGAAAAAGGCAGGCAGCTGAGGAAGAGACTAATAATTAGGCCTCTTTGGAAGGTGTGAGACAAATCGGCAGCACGGATGCCCGGGGAAACACAATGGATCTTTGTTAGCCACTTGGGACACTAGAAATCACGGTGTCCCAGTGCTCTGGGGGGAGTCCTGTCGCTGTGGGGAGCCTGGCCGCGCCTGGGCCAAGCAGGGCCCTCTCATTGGACCCCTGGCGCACACAAATGTTTCCTCGTCGTCTCTGCCCGTGTCCGTCCCCAGCATCTCTTTGGTTTTGTTACTGCAGTATTCTGAATTGACCCACCGTACCCACCGCCCTTCCTTTCTTTGGCTTCTTCCGTTCATCTTGGAAGAGGACTCAAAGCAGTCGTTGGTATGTGATGGCCGCACTGCAGGCTGGCCATTGGAGGATAACTGTCAAAGGAAAAGCCGCGCCCCCTTGGGCCCTTAGCCCTGGTTTTTGGCCCCCTCTGCCTCCCCACTGCCAGCGCATTCAACTCCCTGCCTGTTTCCTATTTGGAAGCCAGAGTCTCACTCCTCCAGCTCGGGAACTGTGAGCTTCTTGTGAAGGCCGCTGGCTTGTTGCGAAGGTCAGGATGGGGACTCTGGCCGGCTGTTGTGTGCTGAGTTGGCCAGGATGCCTGTCCTGTGCCGGGCTGTTTGTTGTCTGTTATCTGTAAGCAAACCACAGAAACAAGCGTCTAGGATTAGATCCATTGCTCTGGACCCCCGTTCCTTTCTCCATGTAGACTTTCTCAACAGGAGCTACTTTTCGCTTGATTAACTGTAACAAACTCTCTTTGGATTTTTGTATTTGTTGCCAAAGAAGGATGACTGTGTCTGTTGTAAATGGTTCAAATTAATTCCTCCTAGTATGATAGAAACCAAGAAGACAGAACAGAGGGCTTTAAAGTATCTTCTTGCCTATTAGTGAAATACTACTAAGTGACCTAGTTCATCTGCATATTAAATGTGCTAGACCTCTCTCAGCTTTTTTTCTTTACTTGTTACCTTGGCAACAATGCCCTGGCTCAGGAATTGCGTGAGGCATGCTGCAGGCCTTCGGGGTGGCTTCTGCACACTGAGAAGGCAGTTAACGGGGTAAAGATTGGCTTTTTCCAAAGGGTCTTCAATGGTGAAGAGAGAAGAAGGAGAAAAGTGAGAGGTTTATTCTTCTGGTAATATTTCCAGAATAATATTAATACTTTTAAAGTACTCGGAAGCAGTTTTACCTGCATTTCAAAAGAAAATAAGACTATGGCCTCTGATCATGTGAGACTGCTTTAAAAGAACTTTCCAGTGCCTTTGGCAGTGCTGGAAGCACATAGGAAGATTGACTACCCATCGACACTGGATTCCCAACCTACCATTAGGGAGTCTTGCCTCTCACTGCTTGTTTAAAGCACTGTTCTTCCAGATTGTTTCATGGCATCTTATTTTCTCAGGCCAACTTTTTCAGGAGACTGAGAAGCAAAATTTAAAAATAGTATTCAGTCAGCAGCCAGAGAGCAAAACTGGCCCATCTTCCGAGCTGAATATGTAGGCTGTGGTGTACAGCGGGAAGCCTTCACAGTCTTCTGCAGTCTCAGCGCCTAGGGGAGTAGATCACCCCTGGCACACCTTTGCTTGGGGGCAGAGTCTGGACTTCACATCGGAGTCCTTGTCTCCAGGTGGAGGGCTCTTTGAACCTCAGTCCTGATCTGTGAAATCACTTGCTCTGAGTTCTGTTCGAGGTAAAGTTGTGTGAAGCAGGTGTGAGATGAATGATCTTCTCTTGAGTAAAGGCATCCACCAGTCAACTTGGGAAACTTGGGAAGGAAGGAGTCACTGTGTCCTCAAATTTTAAATCTCTTCTTATCGGTGTTTGTTGTTAATGGAAGGAAGTAGAGCGAGTCTGGAACTGTGGGGTGCTCTGAGGATGAGCTGTCAAAAGGATACCTTGCCTTTTAAGGCACATTTGGTTCTCTTGGTAACTCTGTCTTTTCTGAAGTCCCCTTGACCATGCTTTGCTATGGCCATGGACCCTGTGGTTTGAGGAGACAAGATGTCCCTTAGGCTTTTTCTCTTGAAAACTTGAATATGGACAAGTTCGCCTGAGGCAAACACTGAATCTTTGAAAAGGAGACTTCTAGCTAGGAAATGATTTTTTCAGTAGGACACAGGATTCTTGACTTTGAACAGGAAAGTCTGCAGGTCAGATAGGAACCACATTTAATATCTATTGTGTATTCATTTCTCATTTAAGTTTTCTTGGTGGCTTAGTCACTAAGCTGTGTCCGATTCTTGCGACCCCATGGATTGTAGCCCACCAGGCCCCTTTGTCCATGGGATTTTCCAGGCAAGATTACCAAAGTGGATTGCCATTTCCTTCTCCAGGGGACCTTCTTGACCCAGGGATCGAACTTGGGTCTCCTGCACTGCAGGCAGATTTTTTTTACCAGCTGAGCCACCAGGGAAGCCCTGGTATGTTTTCTTACCTGCTGGTTATTCATTCATTCAGCAGGTACTGGCTTGTATCGAGGGCTACGTTCCATTGAGGTTGCTAGGGAAGCAGAGTTGAGTGTTATACATAATCTCTGGCTTCAGTAATACTGAGGCATATACTTGTTCAGGAACTGGAAAATTTTAAAAAGAGATGAGCATTTTGACGGGTTACATTTAATGTGAAGGATTAAGTAACTTTAAAAGACGGTGGTAGTAGTTCAAGCATTCTTATTATAATGAGAATAATTAAGAAGGTCTTTCTTTGTAAGGTCTCACCTATCATTTTCCTCATACAAGCTCTGGTGCCAGAGGGTATCTGGGGTCCTGTGGCCTTTGGCTGAGGTGTTACTTGAGATTGGGGCGGGGGGTGGGTGGGAAGGGCCAGGACCAAATATAGCAGAGTTTGCGAGAATGTATGTGTGTAAATACCACAAAGACTTATTGACTGAACAGTGGAGTTCAAAACAGTGGAGGGAAGAGGGAGTGGGGAAGCAATGAATAAAGGCAATATTTGGTACAATTTACTGTAACACCCACCGTGATCCAGGCTCCATGCCAGGCACTTCATATATATTGTTTCACCTATTTCTCTTAACAGCTCTTTGAGGGTGGTCTCATTGTGTATTCCCTTATTGCTAATTAGGACACTGATGTTGTGAGGATCAACATAGACCAGGTCCTGTGGCTGAGTGAGGGAGTGGGTGTTTAATCCAGTGCTCTCTGCTGTCCAAGCCCACCAGCTCTTGTTTCATACAACACTCCTTCCTCTTTTAATAAATTACAAATTTGTCGGGACCACAGGGCTAATTTTTTCCCTCCTTTTCATCATTAAAATGGGATCTCTGTGGACCAGCAAACTGGAGGAAAATTATACTGCCATGTCCAGAAAAAAGCAAGCATCTAGGACCAAAGGGGGAAACTGAAGTAGAAATGAAAAGCATCACATCCAGAGCTTCCATCCCACTTTGCCTCAATTAGACTATTTCAGTCGACAAGCTGCCTTTGTGTTAGGGTAATGGGCATAGTGAGAGGAGGGGCTGGTGAGTTCTGGATAGATACAGCTTTTCAGATTCTAGGTGGAAGTAGATTTGCCCCCTCTGTTGGCTTTTTCTATGGTACTAAGGAGTGTGTCTTGCTTTCGTCTCACATAATTAATGGGAGCTCATAATTAATGGTAGTTATTTTACCTTTTTAGTGGGTACCATGCACACTTTTCTTCCTTCTTGGGACTCATGCTTTGATACAATAAAGCCAACATAATTTCCCTGCCTTCAGAGAGTTTGCAGGGCATGGCTGGTTACAATATAGTGGGATTAGTGCTGGGGAAGCACCAAGAAACATAGTGTGAATTCATATTGAAACTTTAGTGATGTGGAAAACAAGCTACTGCAAAGATATTTTGGGCTTCATTTTACAAGGAGCTTGAGGAACTCCTACAAAAATTGTTCTGCAGAACTGTTTGTCATAAGACTTGTAATTTTCAGTTGTGATTTAGTGTTGATCATGTGAGATTTGTCAGTGGGTCTTTTGATCAGATCTCTGTGGTGGATGCCTTCCTTTACTTACTATCAAAACTGCAAGGGACCTTCCTAGGCAATCCAGTGGTTAGGACTTCACTTACTGATGCAGGAGGTATAGGTTCGATCCCTGGTTGGGGAGCACAGATCCCACATAAGGCAGCCTTGTGTCCTAAAAACCAAGACATAAAGCAGAGCAATATTGTAACAAATTCAATAAAGACTTTAAAAAATGGTCCACATCCAAAAACTGCAAGCAAGTCTCTTCTGTACCCTTTTCCATCTTATTTCCTTTGTTAGTGCCCGTGTAGTGTGATACAGAACCTGCCTACCAATGCAGGAGATCTGAGACACAGGTTTGATCCCTGGTTGGGAAGATCCCTGGAGAAGGAAATGGCAACCCACTCCAGTATTCTTTTCTGGGGAATCCCATGAACAGAGGAGCCTGGCAGGCTACAGTCCATGGAGTTACAGCGAGTTGGACATGACTTAGCAACTAAACAACAAAAGCAAGAGTGTGCATTTATTTTCCTTTCTGGCTTGATAAATTTGGTCCTAGGTAGCACCACAATTTGAACCAGATTTTAGTGGTAATCATTCAAGGTGTCTGAATCATTCTGATCAGCATTTGAGTTTTTCCCTACTGGGACCCTAAGTGACCTCAACTTCTAGCCAGTCTTGTGAAAAATAGTATAATTTGGTTTCATGCAGCATATCTTCTAGACAAAATCATATCTATAGGCAAATTCACTGGCTGTGCAGGAGTTTCTTCCAAAATATGTTTAGTGCTTTAAAAAATCAGAAGGGCTTCCCTGATAGCTCAGTGCTTTAAAAAAATTCAGAAGGCCAGTAGGGCTGAAGGCAAAGGGAAATAATTATATTTTTCTTTTTAATGTCCAGCAAAATATGCACTAATGATACAATTACAGCATATTAAGTTAATACAATAAATACAAAGTTAATCCATTTTGGACTTTATTGTGTTGTCCTTGTTTGTTGAGTAATGTAATTGTGACAGGGTAATTAATGTCCCACAGAGGGATTAGCAGTAAAGATTGAGATAAAAATGCAAGAAGAATAAAAGGACTGAGTTGTCCCGAAGACAGGGGAGTTTAGAAAGTGCTGAGGCATGGAATTGCCTGAGGGTGATTTTTAGCTTTCCTGACTCTAATTATACACGTTCACATCTGCTAGTGATAATCAGCTGGGTGAGACAGGTAAAATGTATTAGAAATGATAGAGTCCTGAGATGATGGATCAGCAAAAATGACGTTCCAACCAGGTCACTGGCCCTCTACTGGGGCTTTGCTATGTTCTCAAAGACTTTCTCAGCTCTGTAATTCATATGTTGTTACTTTGTTATTAAAATATCTTTTGGGTCATTGTTTCACCTATACAGGTCTTAGAAAACCAGGAGGAGGAGCTCCCCTAAATGAGTGCTTGGTTTTCTGTCAAGCGTCGTGGGCCTCTCAGGGCCAACAGATTGTTCCAGTTAATTTTTCTTGCCCCTTTTATTGGCTTTAGAGTTTCCAGCAGTCAGCTTGTGCTTCAGATTGAAATCATTAACTTGGACCCAAGTGAACCAGATTTGAGAAGAAGGAGGAGGCAGTAGAGTAGAGAAAGGGGAGAGATCTAGCTAGAATTTCTTGTTTTCCACAGAAATAACTGCAGCTGGAAAAAACTCCAGGAATAAGATTAGGTAAGCCTTGCCCTTCCTCACAGCCCCTGCCCAGGCCCACAGAGAGAGGACTTTCTTCCTATTCTTGTGTCCACCAGGCTGACATGGTAAATATTCTTAAGTGGCTGCTGCTGCTGCTGCTAAGTCACTTCAGTCGTGTCCGACTCTGTGCGACCCCATAGACGGCAGCCCACCAGGCTCCCCCGTCCCTGGGATTCTCCAGGCAAGAACACTGGAGTGGGTTGCTGTTTCCTTCTCCAGTGCAGGAAAGTGAAAGTGAAGTCGCTGAGTTGTGTCCGACTCTTCGCGACCCCATGGACTGCAGCCTACCAGGCTCCTTCGTCCATGGGATTCTCCAGGCAAGAGTACTGGAGTGGGGTGCCAGTGGCAGGTGACTCATTTTTGAATTAAAAAATAGGCTTTCATGTTAAATTATTTAAAAGTCTGTGGTTTGGCTTTAAAATCAAATAATTTGTTCACAGATGAATTAGATGTTAGTTTTAGTTTTCTTTTAGTTATTTGCCCTCCAGTTCATCTTGGCCTTTTTGGGCACGGTCTTGATGTTCAGATGTCTGCTGTCCCTTCGTTCTCAGCTCTGCGGCAGGCAACCTTCTCCAGGTTGGTTGTTGCCCTGTCCCTGCTGCTCTGTGAGCAGGTACAGGTAGCATGTCCTGCCTACCTTGGAAGGCTGAAGCCAGAGTAATTTTATCCTCAAAATCTTCTCCACAGTTGACATCGGAGTCAAGGAGGTCAGCTGGACAGCTCAGCCTCACTGGACCCGAGCAGTCCAAGCCAGATGATGTTTCCATGGCCTGTTTTGTTGGGTCAGATAGACTTGTCTCTGTCGCCAACGTCCTCAGCCCCCATCAGTACTAGCCTGGTCCTAGTGGGTGGTCACTATCTATTACTGTCTTTCAGAGACTTCTGCAAGTGAGACCTACATCTAAACATGTATATTTACAATTGTGATGGGCAAGAGCTTGAAAGTGGAAGTGTTAGTCACTCAGTCGTGTCCAGCCCTTTGTGACTCTGTGGGCTTGTAGCCCGCCAGGCTCCTCTGTCCATGGAATTTTCCAGGCAAGAATATGGAGTGGGTTGCCATTCCCTTCTCCAGGAGATCTTTCTGACTCAAGGATAGAACCTGGGTCTCCTGCATTAACAGGCAGATTCTTTGCAGTCTGAGCCACCGGGGAATCCCACTTTAGCTGGTGGTGGTTTAGTGGCTAAGTAGTGTCTGACTCTTTGCGACCCCATGGACTGTAGCCCACCAGGCTCCTCTATCCATGGGATTCTCCAGGCAAGAATACTGGAGTGGGTTGCCATTTCCTTCTCCAGGGCAAGAGCTTACTATTCTTAAAAAGGGTAATGGAAATTTGTTTCCACTATTATTTCTATTTTCTGTTTTCTAGGGCAAATAGGTATGATTTCTTTTTTTCCTAGACAAAAACATAGAGGAAATTGCTAATGGAAAAAATACTGTTCTGTACTGTTAAAATGTCACAAAGCAGATATCCTAGCTAGTTATCATATGTACATATAAATTCTTTTAAAGGATAATTTAAACATCCTTTTGGATTTATTGTTTTGAAAAATGTTTTCCTGGCAGCTAAATACAAATGTATGAACAATTTTACATAAATTCTCACATAGAATTTCACATAATAAATTGCAACCAAATTATTTGCTTTTTTTGAAAATGTCTTTCACATTGTTTATGAAGATTTGACTTGAATAAACACAACCTTGGGAGATTTTGTTTTCTACAGGTAAGCCCAAATGCCATTCTGATGCTGCATAAAATAGCTAGGATTAGAAGAACTCTTGAAAAGCAAGATTGGTAATGGGGAAGGATAGCTGTGTGTGAAAGCCTTAATGCTGAAGTATGTTCTTGTAAAGCAATTTTCTTGTCCTCCTTGTTATCTTGCTGTCTTAGTGGGAAAATTAATGACAATGTTATTCAAAGACGTGGTTTAAAAAAATCAAATTTAATAGAAAACAGAGCTCTGGCCTTTGGTTAGACATTCATTTACTCTGCTCTCTGTGAATTTTTTTTTGGGGGTGGGGCACAGTTGCATGGATTGGTATTAACTCTTTCTCAGGTTGCTTATTGGTTTGGGGCTTCAGAGGTTTAACTTGCTCCTGGTTCATGTGTGAAATGCTGCACTTGGGATAGGTTTGTGGGGTTGATAATTTATTTTTCCCCCAATTGTTTTATTCAATTTATTGAATAAATTCAATAAGTCAAATTTATTTTCTTCTTCCCATTTTTGTTGGAGTTTGGTCTGTTTACCATGTTGCTGTCATATCAGGTGCAGCGCAGAGTGAATCTGTTGTACATTTATCCTTTCTCTTTTATTTTCCCATGTAGGTCATTAGAGTTTGAAGAGTTCCCTGTGCAGTAGGTCTCTATGTTAGTTTCCCGTTTCATATATAGCAGTGTGTATGTGTCAATTGTAGTCTCCCAGTTTATCCCACTCCCTGTCTTTCCCCGCTTCCAGTTGGGTTTATGGTGCTTCTGACCTGGGAAGAGGATGCTGGAGAGTGCCAAGATGGAGCCAGGAATGTGGAGGGACCAGAGCCAGCTTTGGCCCCCTGGAAAAGCAGTACCATTGTAGACGTCCTGCAGCAGCTGCTGGTGCCCTTTCTGGGACCTGGGGAGGCAGTCGTTCTGCTTCAGCCACTCTATGTGGAGGAAAGCTGCCCTTCCCCCTGCCCCTCCCCCAACACATCTCCTTTTTTCTTTGGCATTTATACCATATCGGGGATGTAGCTTGCCTGGTGGCTCAGACAGTAGAGAATCTGCCTGCAATACAGGAGACGGAGGTTTGATCCCTGGGCCAGGAAGATCCCTTGGAGAAGGGAACAGCTACCCACTCCAGTATTCTTGCCTGGAGAATCCCATGGACAGAGAAGCCTAGCAGGCTACAGTCCATGGGGTCGCAAAGAGCTGGACACGACTGAGCAACTTTTACTTTTCTTTCATGCAAGAACATAGGACAACATGGTCCGTGTTGTGGGGCTTACACCAGGTGAAAATCAGACCCTCCTTACCCCTTCAGAGCTCTCAGCTGATGTGTGTTGGGGGAGATGTGCCTTAAGGAAGTGCTGTACTCAGATGAGAGGAAAGGATTTCTGGGGAGGATGGGGTGGGCGGGGAGGAGGCGAGAGCTTGCCCCAGATCTGGAAGGAAAGAGGTGGCGTAAGAATTTTCCACCGCCAAGTGGGTACCTAACAAGGAAGCATCCCCTTACTCGCGGGAGATTCGGGAAGAAGGTTCAGGTGTGCGTGGTGTGTGGTTTGGGATGTACAGTTTTGTATGCCGTGAGGACCCTTTTGTCAGTGTTTGTTCCACCCAGTAGCCTGGCACTCCTGTCTGTTCCACATAACTTCACCTTACTCTGAGGTAGATTTTTGAAAACTTAAATCTAGGTGGTATGAATTTTCAAATAAGGGAAGGGACTGTGGTTCTTTTGCTTGCATCCCGTTCCCAGAGCCCAGCACAGGGTTTGCCTGTAATAAGTGCTGGTAAATATTGGTGGAAAGAAGGGAAAAAGTCTAGGGGTTATTATTTGGGGAAGAGCTAAGAAGGGAATTCATTTTTGAGTAGATAAACTGCATATAATTTCAGGATTATTTTCTCTTTAAGCATTTGGAAGGACTATGATGAGCTTCCTTCGCAGGTGGGTTGGCTCTGCAGGGATAAAGGGGGGTGGGATTTTCAGTTCTAGTTCCAAGTTCATGTCTCGGGAGGCTCAGTGAGACTGAGGGCTGCCTCCTGACCATACGGCTTTGCATAATTGATTAACTCTGTGTAGCTGTTTGCATTTCTTTCCTAAAATAAATTTCATTTTCTGATGAACTCTCTGGAGTTAATAAATGCCAAAACCCAAGATGTGTGTTAAGTCTTGTGATCTAATGTAACACTGAGCTCCTCGAAAAGGTATAGTTAATGATCTAGAGTCTCAGGGCATTCTTTGCTCCCGAGTGGGTAGACAGGCCTCTGAAAAAAGCTAGTGTTTGTTGTTTACCATGGGCCAGGCATTGTTCTGAGGTCTTGTCCTGATCACTCCCTTTGATTCTCTTTTTTTTGAAACCATCACGAACACCAAGAGTTAGAACCATGAATATCTCCATTGCTAGCTGTGGGAATAGATTCTCAGAGTGATGAAGCCACTGCAAGTTGACACAGCCAGTAAAAAGTAGAAGTGGATTCGAGTTGAAACAGTAGCGCTCCTAAAGTCCAGGCAACACAGCTTTCTCTTGGGCATTTCTATTTTCCTTAATGCTTCCTCACAGCTTCTGTCTGTCATCCTAATGCTCCTGTCAGAGGTAATAAATAGCATTTGAGCGGGGATGGCACAGGTCTCTAATAAACAGACCCTGAGACAATAACACAGGTTAAGAAAGATTTTGGCAGATCACTGTGTAAAGGTAGGCCATGATCACAGTAGTGCCTTAGAGGTGAGTTTTGGAGCAATACAATGAGGAAAAGGTGTGTAATTTACACCAGCAGAGACCTGTGGGCTGGGAGAAGCCCCCTGATGAGGGGACTTGGGGTTTCGAGGGAAAGATGAAGGATTCTGGTCGTCTAGTCTCTTGGAACATTTAAGAGTGGTAGACATTTTACTTTCAGTACATCAGTAACTTCTGGTTGAGGTGTTCCAGGTACTTCACACTTAAATATAATGTGTGAGCATTTTGACTGATAAATGGAGATGACACTGATTCTCTCTTTTGTGTTAACAGAAATATGAAAATGACAGAGGATAAATAATTTTTAATTAGATTTTAGTAAAGCAGAATATGAAATACTAGGATGGGAGACTTAATGTGCTCAGTCGCTAGGTCGTGTCTGATTCTTTACAACTCTGTGGACTGTAGCCTAACAAGCTCCTCTGTCCGTGGGATTCTCCAGGCAAGAATACTGGAGTGCATTGCCGTTTTCTCCTCCAAGGGATCTTCCTGACTCAGGGATCGAACCAGTGTCTCCTACATTGACAGGCAGATTCTTTTATAAGTCTCCTGGACTTCCCCCAGGAGACTTAATAAAAAGCAATAAATAAGTTTATGCTAGGAAAAAAATCATCAGTCATGACATTTATTTGAATCAAAGTATCTAGAAAGTCAAAGATAATCAGTGTATTCAGATAATCTAATTTGATGTATGACTTATTTTTCTTTTTAAAAAAGCAAATTTGGGGCATGTTGTCGACTAGGTAATACAACTTTAAATAACTTTTGTAGCATTACAAGTTGATTTTGAGTTAATTGAATATTTTGAAGTTTGGGAAAGTGGATGTGAGCACGTACATTTAGGGAAAAAGCAAAAATTAATACTGTTTGGTTTTTTAAAAGGTCCTCTTATAAATAATATGAATATCCAGAAAGTGAGAAGATACACTAGGTCTTTGGAAACAAGATAATTTTCTTTCTTTCAAGGGGATGGCATTTGATATAATATTCAGGTTATTACAGTTTTGAATGAAAGAAAAATGTTCTCAGAATATTGTGTAAATATTGTTTTAAGTGCTGATTATTTAGGAACAGAATTTAAACCCTCAGGAGATGTTTTTCATTAGTTAGGGTATGTACAAGAGTTTAGATACTCTAACTGACTCGCCTTTTCAACATGAAGACACCCAGGGATAAACCCCCATGGCTCTTGCTGGTGAAATCACTAGGTAAGTGATCACAGATAGGTTGTAAGCAGGAAGAGAAGTAGAAAGAGCTGAGAAACAAGATATGCTGGGGGCTCACAGACTTTCAGGTCATCCATGTACTGAAGAGTTTAGATCTGAAAGATGAGCATTTCTCTTGTCTCACTGGGAAGGGGAATGACAGTATGGGCTCTTTCTTCTTTCAAAACAAATACCCCCACCCCCCATTATAGATATACTGTGTTCAAATCATTCCCCAAAACTTAAACTTGTATATAAATATGAGAGAAGGAACGAGAGAAAGAGAGGAGGTGGGAGGGAAGCTGGGGGTGGGGAAGGAGAGAGAGAGTGTGTAAGTGTGTCGGTTGTCCCAGTTGATCTATATTTTTAAAGAATTTTCTGTATTTCTGTGTTTTCCAAATATTTGTATATATGTATCCACACCTTCTTTTCTTTTGTTTGTGGTTTTTTTCACTGTAGCAGTACATAGTGCCCCCACGTCATTAGATGCTCTCTGAAGAGGGGCTTTGTAGGCTGTGAGCTCCAACTTGTCCATCCCTACTCGGCACTCACTGTTCTAGCACCTGCTCTGCACTCAGCTCTTGCATTCTCTGTGCTTTTAACCTACATGGTACTCTTTTAAAAAAAAAAAAAGTTAGATGGATTTTAATGCTTTGGAAAGTGTGCAAAGACCATTTTCACTGGATTACGAAAAGTAGGCTTCTTTGGGCAGAACAATCTCTAACCTCTTCAATAACATCATCATTTATTGTGTGTCCCTTGTGGGGATCAGCCCTTTGCTAAACACTCGTCATGCCTTCCCATTGCATTCATAGTTACCCTGGCTGGGAGGGGCTGTTCTTATTTTAGAAAAGATGAAACCAGGGCTGAAAGTAAGGTATGAGGCAGAGCCAGGACTGAAAGCCACTTCTGTCTCTTTGTCCTTGGGTCCTATTATTTCTTTTATTTGTGACTCTCTAGGACATTGCCAGGAGCAGAGGGGGAGAAATCTTGGTAGGGCACTTGATGAACCACCCCAGCCACGGTAACTGTTAGCTATTAGCAAGGCCCTGTTGGACTGGAAATAGTATTCATTAAAAGACCCTCATCCTGAACTACCTTAAGTTAAGGAGGTCTCTGGGAGAATGTTGAAGATCTCCAAGAAATAACTTGAAATCTAAGGGTTAGTCTTTTTTTTAAAATTGGAGTGTAATTGTTTTACAGTGTTTTCAAAAACAGTTTCTGATGTACGGCAAAGTGAATCAGCTGTGTGTACACACACATTGGCTTCCGTAGCCGCTCAGGTGGTAAGAAGCCGCCTTCCATGCAGGAGATGCGGGTTCACTCCCTGGTCAGGAAGATCCCCTGGAGGAGGAAATGGCAACCCATGCTAGCATTCTTGCCTGGAGGATCCCACGGACAGAGGAGCCTGGCGGGCTACAGTCCATGGGGTCTCAAAAGAGTCAGACATGACTGAGCGACTGAACAAGAATCATGATGCCTCCCGTCCCTCCTGAGCCTCCTCCCCGCTGCCCAGCCCCCTGCCCATTCCAGCCCTTTAGGTCATCACAGAGCAGCGAGCCGAGTTCCCTGTGCTATTCAGCAGCCTCCAACTAGCTAGCTATTTCACACGTGATAGTGTATATATTGGAGAAGGCAATGGCACCCCACTCCACTACTCTTGCCTGGAGAATCCCAGGGGCGGGGGAGCCTGGTGGGCTGACGTCTATGGGGTCACACAGAGTCAGACACGACTGAAGTGACTTAGCAGCAGCAGCATATATATGTCAGTGCTACTCTCCCAGTTCATCGCACCCTCCCCTTCCTGCTCCCCCCTACACTGACCACATGTTTATTCTCTACATCTGTGTCTCTATTCTTGTCCTGCAGATATGTTCATCAATATCACTTTTCTAGATTCCATATATATGCATTAATATACAATATTTGTTTTTCTCTTTCTGACTTTCTTCACTCTGTATGACAGACTTTAGGTCCATCCACATCACTACAAATGACCCAATTTTGTTCCTTTTTATGGCTGAGTAATATTCCCTTATATGTATGTACCACATCATCTTTACCCATTCATCTGCTGATGGCCATTTAGATTGCTTCATGTCCTGGCTATTTTAAATAGTGCTGATATGAACATTGAGGTACATGCGAAAAATCTAAAACTTAGTTTTATGCTAAATGTGTATAAGGTAAGTGACTGGTACAGAGGGGAAAATAATCTTTAGCAAAATCTCTGATCTCTGAGGAGGAACCGTACCCATCTTTAACAGTTGGTATATGTAAAGAAAATAAAGGAACACAACTCCAGTCATATCAGGAAATATGATATACTAAACTTTTAAAGGTTTAATAGGTTGATTGTTTCGGTGACAAAGGTTAACTTGAGGATTAATGAGTCAAAAAAGCTGCAAAGTTAAAATTTCTCTTCTTTGCACCATTCAATTCAGTTCAATGAATACTTTCTTAGACCAAATGAAATTAATGAAATGAATCATTGTATGAAGGTCTTGGCCTTTTTAAAAATGATGAAATTGTGGTCAGTTTTGTAAATATAATTTATGCTTCACTCTGTAGACCTTGAGTCAGATGAATTTTGTGATGACCTGGGGTAAGCTGGTTAATGGAGAACTGGTTTCTCTACATCTTACCCACAGTGTTAATGACCTATTTCTACCATGAGATTCTGATATTCTTCGTTATCTAAATGCTTTAGTGTTCCCTGTCATATAATTTTAAATCATAGGCACATTTTTTGGGATACATTTTATTCGTATTTCACTTAAAAAATTAAACCAAACTAAACTCTAGAACATTTTGTATGGCTGCTTCTTATTAAGGTTGTTTAGTTATTGGTGGGGGATATGAAGAGTATTCAGCACTTCGAAAATTCTCTCATAAATCAAATGAGCATTTGGTGACAGATTTTTGTACTGTTTCAAATGATGATTTAAAATGACTTGTATTCATGCCAATGTATGGCAAAAACCACTACAATATTGTAAAGTAATTAGCCTCCAATTAAAATAAATTAATTAAAAGAAAAGCAAAAAAAAAATCACTTGTAGTTGTTACCCACTGTAGAGTGGAGTTACTCTGATGGAAAGGTTGCTACTTCGTGACTTGGAGTTCTAAAGAGCAGTAGACATTAGATAGGAAGGATTGCTTGTAGCATGGATTTGCCTGTGTGTGTGTTCCTCTTCACATGACTAGATCAAACCGTAGAAGAGAACCAAAGTTTGGGGGCTCTAAGCCTGTTCACCATGTGTTTCCTGGAAGAGACTTTAGAGACATTTCTAGAAATTGTTAGGGTTGGTAGCCACAGACAAGACATAAACAGAACAAATTAGCAATTTTTTAAATTAAAAAAACACAGGAAAGGAGGAGTAAGTGTGCCCTCCAAGAGCCCCTGCACCAGAGGGTTTGCGCCCTTTTTCTTGAGGAGGGGTGTATGCTACCCTGGTTCAGCCGTTGATGAAAACAACATATGGTTAGTTTTATGAGGACTTAAGAGACAGATGGTGACCTGTGGGCTAATTATGTAGTGGGCAAGATTCTTTAAACAAATCCCCGTGATTGTGACATAACTCTTTCTCAGGAGTTAGACAATCTGGACTATTTATTGTCACACTCGGTAAGCATGTTCTAGGTGAGTGGGGAAAAGGTGCCACAAGAGGGAAGTGTATTTGCAACTCCTTTTCATCATCTTATTCATTTTCATGGCAAAAGGGAAGAAAGGAAGAAAAGAGGTTGAGAGAGGCAGTTAAAATAAACCTCAGCTTGTATTACCATGGCACTATTTGGGACAGCTAACTTTCTGGAGTGTGCGTGCTCAGTCCTGTCCGACTCCTTGTAACCCCATGGACTGTAGCCCACCAGGCTCCTCTGTCCATGGGATTCTCCAGGTAAGAATACTGGTGTGGGGTGCTATTTCCTACTCCACAACTTTCTGGAGAGCTAAGGGTTTTAAACATCAACATTTGTGTTTTCATTCTTTCGAATGGAATCTTGTTGAAGACTTTGTTGTGCTCTGAAAGCGTGGGGAGCAGAAGTAAGTTCTGAGATGGGCACCCCCGCCTTCTGGAGCGAATGCTGCTCCCTGAGGCTCACGGTTCACTTGCGCCCCTCCTGAGATTGCACCCCCTCCCAGGCTCTCCCTCTCCCTGACTTCAGTTTCTTCCACCACAGTTTTCAGTCATCTGACACACACACACATATATATATTTTTACTTATACATATGTTCATTTTAAAGTTCTTTCTCCAAATGTAAGCTTCATGAGGGCAGGGGTCTTGGACTGTTCTCTGCTGTGACCTCAAGCCCTGGCATATAGCAGCTTTTAAATATTTACTGATAAAATTAACTGACTGGTTAGAAGTCCCTTCCTCTTCACCACGGTGCTACACAGTACCTTGCTCTTCTGTCTGTGTGCTGGTCCGCTGACCCCCTCAGGCATGATTGCTTCTGTGCTTATGGTTGTTGTCTTCACTCACTGCCTTGTTGATGCCTTTTCTGGTCGTCTCCCTCATTGGACTATCTCATCCTCGACAGTGGAAATTGTAGAGGTTCGTCATTGCATTCACAATGCCTGGTGCTACTTCCCGCTTGTTTATTGACCATATATGTAAGCTAATGCACCAAGGGAAAGGGTCACTGCCTCAGGCTCTTTCCTTCACAAAACCCTATGGGGTAGGTGGTTTCATGCCCATTCATAGGTGATCAACCGAGAGAAGCAGCCGTGGTTTGAATCCAGATTTGTCTGACTTCAGAGCCCATCTTTGAAGATGTTGGTAATTCCCAGCCTTTTCAAGCAAAAGGAAAATTGCCTTTTCATTGTCAAATTTCCCAGACCTCACACATGATGGCAGATGTACTTTGTTTTTATTTTTATTTATTATTTTTAAAAAATATTTTAAAGGCTGCTTTTGTAGAGCAGTCTTAATTTTATAATAAAATTGAGAGGATGGGGCCGAGATTTCCCATATACCCCTTGCTCTCTAGCGTGCCTTTTCAAAGCATTTTTTCCTATTTATTTATTTGACTGCATCAGGTCTCATTATGGCATGGGGGATCTTCATTGCAGCCGGTGGGATGATCACTGGCTAGGGATGGAACCCATGCCCTCCTGCATTGGAAGGCATATTCTTAACCATGGGACCACCAGGGAAGTTCACCCCCACCCCACCCCCCGCCCCATATGCCTTTTGATAATCTCTTCCATTGTCAGTATCACTCACCAGAGGGGTACATTTTTTAACCAAGGATGACCTTATGCTGCTCTATCACCCAGAGTCCATGGTTTACCTTCAGGTTGGGTTTCCCTTGTGGCTCAGCTGGTAAAAAAAATCCACCTGCAATGAGGGAGACCTGGGTTTGATCCCTGGGTTGGGAAGATCTCATGGAGAAGGGAAAGGCTACCCACTCCAGTATTCTGGCCTGGAGAATTCCGTGGACTATATATAGTCCATGGGGTCACAAAAAGCCGGACACAACTGAACGACTTTCATTTTCACTTTCTCAGTTTCACTCTTAGTGCTGTACATTCTATGGCTTTGGACAAACATAATGACATGTGGGGGCTTCTCAGGTGGCGCTGGCAGTAAGGAGCCTGCCTGCCAGTGTAGGAGACTAGAGAGACATGGGTTCAGTCCCTGGGTCGGGAAGATCCCCTGGAGGAGGGCATGGCAACCCACTCCAGTATTCTTGCCTGGAGAATCCTCATGGACAGAGGAGCCTGGCAGGCTACAGTCTATGGGGTCACAAAGAGTCGGACACGGCTGGTGACTTAGCACGCACGCATATAATGACACGCAACCATCATGACAGTAGATGCATTTTTTACTTATCTGATTGAAAAATTCTATAATAGAAATGCTGTAAGATTAGCAGTGCTTTTATTTAATAGTTTTGTTAATGATACTAACATAATTTGGAAAGTAGCCTGCATACTCCATGGGAAGCTTCTCGCCTGTGACGATGCTTGGTGCTCCCTGGAGCTGGCCAGCTTCTTACAGTAACCCCAGGCCCCGCTGGCAGCCCTGGGTGTCTTGCAGCCACTTCTGCACCCCTGGGCATCCTCCCCTCCCTGAGGGCTGCAGACTTCTGGACTAGCTTCGTCTCTGTACCGCCTTTCAACCTGTGATTGTCCCCTTGACTGCCAGTACAGCTCGTGGCCAGCCCTTCTGGTCACTTCTAATCTACTGCTCTGTCATAAGACTCTGGTTTGAAAGACAGGTCATCAAGCCTGCTGGAACTTGTTAGAATGAGGAAAATGGACAGGTGGGCTGAGTGAGCTGAAAGAAATTGGTGTTGGTTACGTCAAGCCAGGCTTTGGCCCTGGGAGGCCCAAATCTTGGCCCTTTCAGGGTCCCTGCTGCCTGCTGTTGCCTGGACACTACCTGCACACCAACCAGTTATGCGGGATGTGGGCTGTGGACTTTGGCTGGGAAAAGCAAAGAAGGAGAAACGAGGTTCAAGATGAAAGAGCATGACGCTGGGCAGAGGTGAGGACTCAAGGGCGAATCAGCGTTCTCAATGCTGCCTCAACCCCTGTCCCTCTGTCTAAGCTGCCATCACCCTGAGTGTTTCAGATTCTATCTTGTGGCTCATCAGATACACGCTTCCCTCCACCCACCCCCCTGCCCCCCGGAAGGCTGAAATTTGCAGTCAGGATTTATACATACCCTATAAAGCAAAGGCAAATGAGGGGTATGCATAAGATGTTGTCGTGGATTGTAGCCTTTCTACTACAGGGGAGTACTTAAGTATATAAAATTTAATATATATTAAAAATACTTATTTGGTTTAAGGAGTCATGACATAAGAGATGTATGGATAGGCTATGATATTAGAATGTCTAGTAATAAGCATTCAGTCAATATTTGCTATTGAAGGTTATACTGTTTTTTCCGTTTTGTTTGCTGTTTTTAACTTGGACAACGTGTGAAGGGAAGATCAGAGATAAAAGTAATACCTTTACACTGGCCGGTGGCTGAACTTGCTGAAAGTGTGCTGCTAATGTTTTCTGAGCTCCCTGTTAGCCAGTGCAAAAAGGGAAACATGTCAGACTCGTGTTACAAAATACGTGATACTACTAAGAGAAGTCACAGGGCCTGGGAGCATGGAGTGGAAAACAGCTGTAGCAGAATCCCTGCCGTCAACACAATAAGGACTTTTTTCCTGTAATATTCCTCAGTATTGGCCACTGATGTTGTGGTGTTTGTAGTCACTAAGTCACGTCCGACACTTTGCGACACCGTGGACTGTAGCCCATCAGATTCTTCTGTCCGTGGGATTTCCTAGGCAAGAATACTGGGGTGGGTTGCCATTTCCTTCAATCTGTGTCTCCTGCATTGCAGGCGGATTCTTTACTGCTGAGCCCCCAGGGAAGCCCATGTTGGCCACTGGGCCAGCCGAAAAAAGCCTTGTCTCAGTAAGAGCAGTCCACCAGGGACAAAGTAGTTTTGAAGGTGTATTCCATAGAAGGTATGATGGAAGTATTTGCTGCCAGATGTTACAGTTTTAACCTTCTGCACATGGTGTATTATAACACAGTATGTTAGCACTTTATACTAAGACTGGGGGAGTGTGGGGTGAGGGGACAGCGTAGGCAGGAGGTATGAACGCTAACCAATACGGTCTTTATTTCTGCTTTTTGACCTCTATCTCCATTTTTTTTTTTTTTTTCAATGTTTGTCATTCAGCACTCTTAGTTATGTATTTTCCTATGTACCTCTGTCAACTCTATCACGGTGATTGAGGAAGATCCTATGTCTTTCTAACATTTCCAATTTTTTATGGCCCTAGAATATTTTCTTTGATTTCTACTCTGGACATCATTACTTTTTTGGAGAAGTCCATTGGGTTGCATGATGATGATATCATGGATTTGTCTTGCTTTCTAATTTTGTCTTTCTTATCAACCCTGAGATTTTATGATCTCTTAAATTCTCGGTGACTGGAACATGAAATTATTAGTATGAATTGCATTTGGGAATTCTGTACCAGATGATGAAACTGGATGAGTGTGTGGTCTTGACGTAGGCAGTGTCTTACGAGTTTGGTTTCTGGCCTGAATATTGGAAGCCTGCATTTTCCTGGGCTGTTATAAATCTGACATCTACCTTTATTTTATTGTTGGGAGTTTTCTACACATGTTGCGACAGATGTCTCAGCTGAGATCATATTTTTCAATCCTCTTGCTATTTCTTTTGCACCACTTATAGGATGAACGGAAGGAAAGTTAGATATGATTTGATGTCTGATTTAAAATTTAACATTTCATTGGATCCAGAAATTCAAGAAGGTGAAAAAGGGCATTGATTCTTCTCTTTGAAAAATAACTGTTCTCTTTTGGCTGAAAAACTTTGGTGTTCCTCCCCCATGGGCGTGCATGCTAAATTGCTTCAGTCATGTCCAGCTCTTTGTGATCCTAAGGACTGTAGCCCCCCAGGTTCCTCTATCCATGGGATTCTCCAGGTAAGAATATTCGAGTGGGGTTGCCATGCCCTCCTCCAGGGGATCTTCCCAATCCAGGGAGTGAACCCTTGTTGTTCATTATTTCAGAGCATCGTACTCTGTGCATACCCTCATCATAACACCTGTATTTACCAAAGTAGTAAATTAACCTGTTAAGATCACTATACTGTAAGCTCTTGGAAGGCAGGGATTCCTGGGGATGCTGGAGTAGCATCTGGCATGTTGTAGGAACTCAGTAAACCTTTGTGGAATAAGAAGAGTGACCAGCAGCATAATAAATGCCTTTATGGTCCCAGCCAGTCATTGGATTGGACAGAGTCATGGTTCTGTCTTGCAAGCTAGCTTTGCTGACACCAGTCTCCCTTGCTGGCCCCGCCCCAGGGAGACTGGCTTCTCCCAATATCCCTCCGTGAGGTCACCCCTGGAGATGGTCAAAGTGGGTTTTCCCAGGACGTTTTGCCAAGCAGCCTATTCCAGTAGGCGTCCTTATGATGACCCAAAGCTCTAAAGTCTCAGAAACGGATTTAAGGAGCATAACAAGAGTTCATCTTTGTATCGTGTTAACCCGGTTTAGAAAGTGGCTGTAGAAAGCCGGATTGCCAGCTTTACTGACTTAAAATGAGAAGCAAGCTGTTGATACTTGCATTTCATGGCCTGCGATTCCAGTGTGGGAACAGCCGGTACACATTCTCTTCCTGTGGCCTGTGTGGGAAGCCAAATCATAATCAGATACTTAGTTGGCCAGTACGGAGTGAAAACAAAGAGACGTTAAGTGTCAGATGGCATCAGGTTAAGTCCAAGGCGTCCATTTCACGGTCAGCAGGTTCGCCAGCAGGAATACCCAGAGGGAATTGGCTGCAGCTGCCTGCATCCTGCTCGACAGTGGGGCAGACTTTGCCAGTGGGTCCTGCACTGTCCGAGACCCAAGAATGTTGCCTGTGGCTCTCCGTGTCTGTTGCTTAGAGTGGCAAGGTCACTGTGGCTCTCTTTAGACCTCCACTTTTCTCCTCAGATCTGACCAGGTCCCATCTGACAGTCATTCTTGCCCCTGGATTTAATACTGTTAAGTTAATAGGCTTTGGAGCTGTTTGTCTTTGTGGAGCTTGACTTTCAAAGTGGAGTTCTGAGGGCAGCACTGTTTCCCTAATTTCAGCCTTAATACCACCTAACACCCCCCACCCCACAGCTCTTTTCCTCAGAAACCTTATGTAAACTCCTTGCCTCTTGGGGTGGATGTCTGGCTTTCTCTGCTTTGCCTTTGAGGTTCTGCTGGTCTTTGTGGCACCATTATCTGCTGTTCTCCTTGTTGGATAAGCCACCCAGAGCAGAAGCCCCAGTGCAAGTTGCTCTGTCTCTCTGCTGCTGTTTCTTAAGCTCTAAGCTTAAGTTTCTTAAGCTTTGTCTATGTCATAGGATTGTTGTTAGGGCCACATAATGTCTGATCATTGATTTATCGGTATATGGGTGAGGTACCTTTTTTTTTTAAAGCTACCATATGTTGAGCACAAACATTTTATATAGGACACAGTGCTTCACTTAGTAGGTACCATTATTGTCCTCACTTTACAGATGAGGAAGGGAAAGCTCAAATGTCTCAGCACTGATGGGGTTGCCAGAATCTGTCTAGCTCAGTTCACTCTGAACTTTCCAGTGTCCTCTGCTACATCAGGCTGAATCCTCCACTCACCTTCAATCCAACCCAGCCTATTTCTACATATCTGCCCTTCCTTCCCAGCCAAGATCTCCTCACCTTTCCAAGTCTCTTTCTCTCACTCCTCTCCTTTCTTCTCCAGCCCTCTTTGCTCACCATTATTCCTGAACTCCTCTGGTACTCAAGGATGTACGGGAGTCAGAGCCATCTGGCATTACATCCAGGCTCTGCTGTGCTGCCTTGAACAAGTTGATTAACATCTCTTGAGTCCCTGGAAAAATGGGCAGCTTCCTTATAGGGCTGGATGATTTCATAAAAGAGTTTGTGTGGAAGTTCTTTGTAAAGGGCTCCATGTTCCTGTCTTCTACTACTTTCAAACACTTCTTGAAATGTTTGATCATTTCAAATGATCAGCTACTTTCAAACATCTGAATGATGATCATTTGAATGATCAGCTACTTTCAAACATTTTTTTTTTCTTTGACCTGCAGTAAGGGGTATATTTTTTTTTTTTTTTGGGGGGAGGGGTATATTTTAACACCATGACATGGTGGTAGCGAATACACATGTTTGAATCAAAAGTTTCATAAGCATGTTCCCTTTTATTCTTGTTTGTGTGTGGGTGAAAAACAAGGCTGATTTTGACCCATTTAATTGATTGTGACTACCCGCTGTGGGAGGCCACCCACGGTTTGGGAAAAAACCGTCTGGTCCAGATGACAATAAGCCCTTTGAGGACAGAGGGAGTATTTCCCTGGTCTGCCCCCTCACAGGCTGACAGGTTAGGAACACCTTGGCGGGGTCTGGTCTGGGGTGGGTTTTTCACCTGAGAGGGCCGGAGGAGGAGACTTGAGCCAATTGGTCAATCATGTGGCGAGTGGCCCTTTGCAAGACTTGGCCAGCAGGACCCGGGGGCACTTTGTGTCTGCCCCGCTCAGGAACCTGCACCCTCTTGAGGACGTGGTGCCGGCGGCCCCGCGTCTGGCTGCCCAGGCTGCGGCACAGCTGTTTGGGCGACAATCGACTCCAGTGTTTGGTTCCTCCTCTCCCGGCCAAGGCATGCTTGCTGGCCCGGAGGGATGTGCTGTGTCGGAGTTTGGATCTCCTCCGGGGGGCTCTGCCTCTGCCCGGGGCCCTGCACCCTCCTGTCTTGCAGGCTGGGCTCTCTGTGTTCACCAAGTCTTCCCTGCTGTGCTGGCGGGGACAGCCTCCCGCAGCCTCAGCGAAGCCTTGACTGTGTCTCTTGTCGCCGGCCGGCCCTCCCCAGCATCCAGGCTTCCAGGGTGAAAGCCTCTCACAGCTTACATCCTCAGAGCCGGAGAGAACAAGCCTGCCGCTTGTGATGCCTCAGCACCAATTTGTCACCCACTTCACTCCGCGCTGGCCCCCGGCTTCCCCTCTGTATGGCATCTTTCTTTCCCATGGCTGCTCCAGCTGGGCCGAGGCCTGACATGGGGATCACATGTCTTGGCTCCAGCCGTCGGTATTGTTCTCAAAGTTGTCAGCATACCTCCTCACTGCCACCTTTCTCTGATGCAAAGGTCTTTGCATTAATAGACGTTTTTCCCTTTGAGACTTGTCTGGGCTGATGTTTCAACAAACCTCAACCCCCCGAGGATTTTCCATGCTAAGTCAAAGGCTGATTTCCAACCACCTTCAGAAAAGTGTTAAGGCTTTTTGCTTTGTTTTCAGCACAACCAGCACACGTAACTCTTGTTCTTCTCTAGTTCCATTAAATGTCACGTGCTTCTGACTAGAAAGAGTTTAGAATTACAGGTTTGGGATGCTAAGCACTTGTAATCTCAGGAGCCAGAGTAGGGAAAACTGTTCTGCACCATTTTCCCCAAACAGGCTGAGCAGACATCTGCTGCCCCACCTCGCCTCTCGTTTCCCATCCAAATGGATCCAAGATGCTCTCTGCCTCTTTCCTCCGCTTCTCAAAAGCCAAAGAACTTTCCCCTGTGTTTCCTTTCGACTTCTAAATTGCTCACTTGGCTTTTTATCCAAGCTTGTATTAAATTGCTTCATGATTTCATGCCTGCAGAGCCTTTGGCATAACCTGGCTCAGAGAAGTGTTTTTTTTTGTGTGTGTGTGTGTGTGTTTGGACCACTTCACTGCAGTGGCATCTGCTTGTGTCCGAGTCGGGCATGCGGGTGAGAGGCTTGCACTCTGGGCCAGTAGAAAAGGAGCGAACACAGGCATCCAAGCTGGCCATTGGCAGCTATGCTATACTCAGCAGAGATGTTGCTTAGGTGACTTTCATACAGCCCCCTGGGGTCCTCAGCTGTTTGTGATAAGGGCTATGAAAAAGCAGGCAACTTCAACCCCTCTGGGAAGTATATAACTTGCCTGCTTTAAAGCAGGCTGAATTTAACACAGAGCAATGGAATTAGATGTATATGAATGATGTCACACCAGCAACAGAATCTTTCATCATGATTCTCAGCAATTCTGTTTCAAGAGGATTAAGTGAATCTGGAAATCCATATGGGGAAAAATTTCTCGACCACTAAATGTGAGGTCTGCTATGTGTCTGTATTCTCTGCAGTCCTGTAAGACCCACCCCTCCCCAACCCCCCCAAGCCCCCAGCCAAATGGGAAGAAAAATTGCTCTAAAGTTCTCGTGAAGAATTACAAGAGCAGGAGATCTGATCCACATGGAGATATATTAGGAAATAATCAGATAAATATGTTTCTAAAATCCTATTAAAATGCTCAACGGTTACATAAACCATGCAAATATATTTAGATATTTTAAGATTTAATTGGCATGGGGAAATTGGATGTTCCTGTGATTTTAATTTAAAAAATTTCACTGCACAAGGGAGGAAAACACACCCTAAGAGTCAAAAGGGGAAAATGCCCTTTATCTACTCAGGCAAACAGTTGTCTTATTCCTAGCTGTCACAGAGGACATGGTGAGCCATGTTGTGCAGGGTCCAAGGTTCATGAGAAGCAGGTTTGTAAGTGGCAGGTAGTGGGAAAGTGATTTATGTTCCATGGAAATCCATTCAGCAGTTGTAGCACTCCCAGAGCATCTGATGCTTAAGGGAGCCATTGTCTGGACCTTGGAGGGACAAAAAGGCTTCAGTTACCGAAGGGTGCTGGTTTGGGTAGTGATATCCTTTCTCCCTTTCCAGTAAGGGCAGGAGCATGATTATCTGGGTTTTTTTTTTTTTTTTTTAAAGAAAAAGCTTTTGTTCTTTCTCATTTAGTTACAATGGAAGTTAAAATAGAACCTTAAAAATTAGGAACACAGTCAGTTTCAGTGTAAGGACCCAAGCAAATGGTGGGTGTCTCATTGGAAAATCTGTGACCGTAGTTCACTTCCATTTAAATTTGGGGAAAACAAATGAATGGCTATTGAGGTTACGCGTGGGAAGCAATGATTAGTAATGGGATAAAAGGACTCCGAGTGACATTAACTTAGGTCACATTTAGCTTCAACTTTTATTTTACTCTCTGGTTTTTTAATTAATCTAAATTAACTGTCAGAATTGCATTTCTCAATATGGAAAACAATGGTGAAGAGGTATTTGTATTTTATAATGGGCCATTATTTATAAGAATTTGACAGAAATTTATAGATTTTGCTTTATCAGAAAGGACTTAACTTGTGTATATCATTTAGGTTTCTAACACTTTTTGTCAGCTTTTTTGTCATCTGAATTGGGAGCCTAAATGGAAGGCAGTAATAGCAGGAGGAAAAAAAATAGGTGAAATTGTTGCCTATTTCTTCAATATAGTGCAATAACTGTTTTCCATCTTACTTTATCTTATCAAACACTCTTGGACATCACAGGTACTTATTGGGCATCATAGGTACCTAGGCCTCAAGAAGCTTATAGTTTAACAGAGTTGTTCTCAACCTTGGCTCTGCTGATATTTTGAGTCAGCCAATTCTTTGTGATGGGAGCCGTCCTGGGCATCGTGAGGTGTTTAGCAGCACCCCTGGCCTTGACGCACCAGGGGGCCAGTAGAACTAACCCCACTCCATTTTCCTACTGCGACTACCAAAAATGTCTTGATACGGTTAAGCGTCTCATATAACTGTGTGTGTTAGTCGCTCAGTCATGTCTGTCTCTTTGCGACCCCATGGATTGTAGTCTGCCAGGCTCCTAAGTCCATGGAATTTTCCACGCAAGAATGCTGGAGTGGATAGCCATTCCCTTCTCCAGGGGATCTTCCCAACCCAGGGATCTAATCTGGGTCTCCTGCATTGCAGATGGATTCTTTACTGTCTGAGCCACCAGCGAAGCCCAGGGGGCAGAAACCAAATCATCCCACTTCAGAACCACTGGTTTGACTCCGTGCATCTTGCTGTAGAAACTCAGCAGCATCCTGTGCCATTCCAGGCTTTCAGTTACTTACGTTAATTCCTAGTTTTGGAAGAGCCATTTGGAAATGCCTTGAAGTGATTTTTTAAATTCTAGGCCAGGGAAGAATTGTTAGTCATGTGTAGGGAAGTATATAGGTGTAGCAGTGTTTTATCATCGTTATTACCATTTTACAAAGAAAATGCAGCCCTGGAACCTGTGAGCTGAAGGAAAACCCATACTGAGATCTCATGAGTGAGCAAGCAGGGCTAGGATTGCTTTCAGTAAGCTCCTGGTATTCCCTATGGTAACAGAACCTGGTGAGACCACGAAAGCTTTAAGGGTTAATACAATCGTTGCAGTCTTCAATGTAGAGGATATAGGAAATTCTTATAGATCGATTTTGAAATGGATTTGCTTTGTCCCATTTCTTCCCCACCTGCCTTTTCCCTTTTTCTTCCTCTTGCCTCTGCTTGTTTAGGAGCAGCTCTTTTGCTTGGAAAACCAGTTGCTCATCTACACAATAACTCTGATGAGATAGAAAATGATGCTCTTTTCTCCAGATAATGCATGGTAGTTATCTACCAGAAAAGTGCTGTGTTATCTGTACAAAGCTGCAGTGACCTGGGGCAGCCGATGCCTAGGGAGTTGTGCGGTGCATAACTCATGCAGCAGTACATGGTGGCCACGTTTGTGCAATTTCTTTCATTCCCGTGACATTAACTGTCACCTGGATGCTGCTGGTTCTTCCATTTCTGAACCCAGACCGGATCTTTTCCTGGAACATCACACCTGCATGCCCAGCTGCCTTTTGGACATTTCCTCTCAAAAAACCCTGGAGCATCCCAAATGTAACATACGCAAAATCAGATTACTGTTGTTTTCTCCCAGCTTGCTTTTCCTTAAATATAGGAGTCATCTTAGACTCTTCTTTGTGTGTGTGTGTGTATGTATGTATGTAGGTATGTGTGTATATATATAGAAAATCATCACAAGCCCTGAGTCCTCCCCATATAATTCCTGAATCCTGTGATCTTCATTCTACCCACCCCCGCACAAACACACCCCTTATTTTGATTTCCATCTCCTCTCATCTGGAGCCCAGGCCCTTGCAGTCGTCTCCTAAGGATCTCTTCTGGTGGCACACCCCTTCCTGCACCTTTCAACCAGACAGTTAAATCTGATCTTGTCCCCCTCAGGGTTTTCTGATTCCTTCTCTTATCCAGTCCCCTTCCCCCTCCAGCCTTGTTTCTAAACTTAACCCTTTTTCCCCAAATCTGATCTGCTCAGGGCAGGCTGTGTTCCGGGCACGGACAGTCCGCAGTGAAGAACACAGTGCGCGCTCTCCTGGAGCTTCAGTTCCATGAACACTGTGCCAGGTAAACCTCTGCTCCTCCCCTTCCGCTGGGGTGCCCACTGTGGCCAGTCTACCCAGAGAGTTCTGCTGCAGCTTCACGATCTGCCACGGCCTCACTGTCTCTAGTAGAGTCCCCTTTCCTTTTTATGTCGTCTTTGCATCCTGTCCTTCAAGATTCATCTCGAGCAGAGCCTAGCCTTACCAGGCTTTGTGCCTGTAGCATCTTTGATACACAATAGTTGCTTAATAATTGCTTATTGAATGAAAGGTATACAAGTGTGGACACCTTTTGGGTCATGTCCTTCACATGTATCCTATATTTCCTTCCTCTCTTTGCTCAGGCTCTTTCCTCTGCTCAGAATATCTACCCCTACACCCCACCCATCCCTTGTAAGTCACTCACTCTGTCCTTTAAAATGTCCTTATTGTGAACCCTTTCAGATTCCTTTCCTTAGTTACCTTTTCACAGAACTTTTTCTCCCCCCACTGTTTCAGTAGTGTTTGTTCAATTAGTGCTGGGAACCTGCGATTCACTAGAAGTCGTGCTGGGTTTTAGGCCTATGAGGATGAGAAGGAACACACAGTATAACAGGAGACAGCGTTTTGTTCGTGCTTGGTCAGCAGATGGCTGTCCTGAAGCAGGAGGCCAGCCCCTTCCACGAGGCTCTGCTGATGTCACCGTACTGTACTTCACAGAAGGGAAAATCAGGCATGGAGTAGACAGGTCTGCTCTGACAGCCTTGCCTCGGAAGTGACACATACCATTACTCTCACATTCCTTTGACAAAGACAGGTCACAAGCTCTCAGCTGAAGCAAGAACAGCTGAGACCTGTGGTCTCACTGGGTGCCCTGGAAGAAGAGATGGGGTTTTGGTAGATATCTAGCAATCCCAGCCACACCTCTCATTGTGCTGGTCACAAACTGGGTTATCATTAGTTGCCTGCATATTAATTTGTTCTCTCTGTCTAGAACGCTTTAACCCCCAATATTTGCTAGACTTGACCCCTCATTTCTTTTAAATCCAAGTCTCATCTGAAAGGTCTTCCAAGTGTAAGGCTACCCAGTCTAGAGAGGCTCCCTGGCTTCTTCACTGCTTTTTTCCTTCCCTGTAGAGCCTCTGTCAATCACACTAGAGTTATACATATATATATATAGTTTGTGTGTATGTATACATTTTAAATATATGTGTGTGTGTGTTATATAAAATATTCCTTGCCACTAGCATCACCTGGGAAACCCACATATGGGCTTCCCAGGTGGCGCTAATGGTAAGGAATCTGCCTGCCAATGCAAGAGACATAGAGACACAGGTTCCATCCCTGAGTTGGGAAGATCTCCTGGAGGAGGTCACGGCAACCCACTCCAGTATTATTGCCAGGAGAATCCCTTGGACAGAAAAACCTGAATGGGCTGCAGTCCATGGGGTTGCAAAGAGTCACACAGGACTAAGCATCCAAGCATAGCATATATATAATTTATTGTTTACATTTATATATAATTTGTTATATATAATACATATTACAAAAATTTTTAATATATTGTCTTCCCCATCTCACCCCCTAAAGTATAAGGGCCTTGAGGGCACAAAGTGTGTTGGCTCACAGCTGTATCTGTAGAACCTAGAATAGTGCCTGACACAAGGATTATGAGCTCCTTGAAGACATTCGCATTTCAGAATTATATAGTGATACTGCCTTTTGCTGGGCATGCCTTGGTGACACATACTGAACAAAGTATTGAAGGCCCTGTCCTCCTAGAGCATATCGTTTATTCAGTATCTCTTTCACCTTGTGCTAAGCATTTACAAGTATTTATATTTGTGGAGTGAAAAAAATTCCTTAACAGCATGCTTAGGAAAAAAAATCTCCCTGTGGTAAATATATTATTTAATTTTAGAAAATCATGGTAATTGAAGTGAAATACTTTGCAGATCATGAGAAAAAAACTTGGATGAAAATCTGTGCTCTGCTCTAGCCTTTGAAAAAGTCTGCCTCTAAGTCAGTCTCTTCATTGCTAATAATACCACCAGTTGGAGGACACTTGAATAAAGAGGCATTTGTCACTAAATGGTAAGTTAGCAGCATGTCTTGTTATCTGGGTGGAACACATAGTCATTAAGTGGCATTTGGACTGAATCTGATTAGAATTTAGAATCAACTTGGGGACAAGCAGAAGTATGTTTCTACTTAGAAAAATTGCTTTTTTCCACCTCAAATGTTTTGAATTATAAAAAGATTAAAATTAATTTTTAAGGGAATGCCTTTGAAAGGATGGTTGTATGTTGATGGAAATTCTTCAGGGAAGTGACATCTCAAGAGGGGGAAGCACAGAAACAGCTCAATACAGTCAGTCAATTCATTTTACTTTGAAGAAAAAAATAACTGAAAGTGCTTGTTGGTTTTCTGTAAGTTGTAACAGTTGGTTGACTCAAATTTTTACTTCCTACCAATTGTGCAAATTCAGGCCCAATTTGAAGAGTGCCTGAATGTTCCAGTTCTGTACAAAGATACTGGGGCTAAGGAATATAGCTGTGGCTTGTGTGTGGTTAAAGTTTCAGCAAATGCAGAAAAGTTTTCGGAGCCTAGTTACCACGTTTTAAAGTATTTCCAACTAGTCGTTATGAAAATAATTCAAGCAAAATCAGTATCTAAGGATAGTAAAAAACTGCTTTAAAAGTGTTCAAGAAAATAGTGTGTACATAATAATTTAGCATGTATAAAGCCTTAAAGGCTCTTGTGAACTCCTATTCAGCAATTTTTATATTATCCTATTTTAATTTATATTTATAAATTCTCTTTCCTTTTTGGATAAGGACAGGAATAAATTAGGATAGATATAAATTCTATCCCCTTTCAGTGTAACATTGCCTCATTAGACCATTAATACCAGCCACACATTTTGAATATCTGCTCATGTTTAGCCATTTGCATTGTATTTAAAATTATCCTGTACAATTCGCAAATTTGAGAGACTTGGGAGATTCTAGGCTGTTAGACATTTTACCAAAACAGTGATGCCCTTTTGCTATAGAGAGTGTAGAAGACACACGGTCTTACTGTTTTTACTGATGCTGTCTAAATTCTTGAAGAGCTGTTTCCATCTGTGTGCGGCTGCATGGTACTGGGGGAAGGGAACACCCCAGCCAGAAAGAATACGGGTTTGGGGCAAAGAGGCATGGGTTAGAATTCTACTCTGACATTCCTAGAGGGAGTTAACTTCCCGCTGCTGATTCTGTGTCATTGTTAGTTAAGTGGGGATATTACCAGGACCTATTCCATGGGATCCTGGGAGACTGAATAAGAAAACATACAGAGACCTAGCAAAGGGTAGGCAGGAACTCTGGGTCTTGCTTCTGTCTGTGGCTAAGGGAAAGGAATGAGAGTTTTCAATTTGTTGTCGAAATGATGGTCTGACAAATCTTGCGTTCTCTCAAGACTGGTCTGTTCCAACCAGATCAGCTTGCCCATGAGGCTGGATACACGTGGACAGGTGATCCTAAACACAGAAGGCTAAGGAGAAGCTAGAAGAAGCTGAAACTAAATATCAGAATTCAAAGACTGCCTACTGGAGAGTTCACATGATTGGGGTGGGGGGGCGGTGTGGTTTGAAAGGCACTTTGGAATAGGCTGCATATGTTAATCAGCAGCCTCAAAGCTGAGTTGGAAGAGACCTCTCAAGTTGACCCACTTTAAAAGCCCCTGCCTGGCCTGTGTGCTGGCAGCAGTGTACTGGTCCTCTTTTTGCAACTTTAAAAAAAACTTTCTGCTTAATAAGCTCAGCTCTGTGTTCAGTCTGGGCTGACCTTGTCAGCCAGGAGATTGAGATCCTGGGGCAGTGCAAAAACATAAATTTTAATTGCTAGTTTTCATTAAAAATAACTTTTTAAAGACTTTTTTTGAGCTTTTTAGTCTTATACTCCAGTAGAATTTGACATGCTTTTAATGTTTCAGTGGCTTTTTAATATTATATTAATAGTTATCTAGTAGCATAATATTTTAGAGAAACTTATTTTTCTTTTAAGTTGATTATGCTCCATTCTCTGAGAAAAACATACTTTTTATTTTTGTCTTTTTTTTTTCTTTCCCAAATGGCTATGTTTCTAAAACTGATACTTGAGTAATCAATAAAATAGCCTCAACCGCAAAGAAGATTCTAAGACTGATTCTTGTCTTCTATTCAGGGACTTAACTGGCTACCAAGTTTGGGTAAATAAAACCCTTCATCAGCCACATTCAAGGACAGACATAATACTGTATAACTGCTACATTATAACCATGGTTAGAATGGCTAGGGAGATGATTTCTTTCAGTATTCATTAAATTAAATCTAATTAATATTTTGGAGTGCCGTGCCAAAACTTCTATGTACATACTTATTTGATTTTTTTTTTTAATTCTACTTTTGGGCCCTGTGGGAGAAGGCGAGGGTGGGATGATTTGAGAGAATAGCATTCAAACATGTATATTATCATATGTGAAACAGATCGCCAGTCCAGGTTCAATTCATGAGGCAGGGTGCTCAGGGCTGGTGTACTGGGATGACCCTGAGGGATGGGATGGGAAGGGAGGTGGGAGGGGGGTTCAGGGTGGGGAATACAAGTACACCCATGGCTGATTCATGTATGGCAGAAACCGCCACAATATTGTAAAGTAATTAGCCTCCAATTAAAATTTTAAAAATCTGTTTAGTGAAGAAATTAAAGAAGAATGAATAAATTTGAGTAAAAAAAAAAATGTTAGGTTTTTCACCATGTACTGATGGTCACAGCTCTTTGGCTATTGAGTCCTCAGGATAAGCTCAGAAGGAACCCTAGGTTCTTGGCTGAAAAAGTTCCTGTTCTTATCTGCAGTGACTGATCCACAGTTTATGAAGAAATATTCCCAAAGTCCTATAACTCTTCCTTCCAAATTAAAGTCAGTAATCATATCTATGGGGTGCATAGCAATGAGAAAATATACTCTTTGTAAACTTTTCTTTCTCCCAGAAAAGCACATGTTAAACCCTCCCACCCCGGCTTTTTAACTATAAACTCAGATAGAGAAGTGAAAAAGTTAGATAGAAATCTGGGCTTCCCAAGTGGCACTAGTGGTAAAGAATTAGCCTACCAATGCATGTCACCCAGGTTTGATCCCTGGGTCAGGAAGATCCCCTGGAGTAGGAAATGGCTACAGTATTCTTGCTTAGAAAATCCTACAGGCAAAGAAGCCTAGCAGGCTACAGTCCATGGGGCTACAAAGAGTCGGACCAGACTAAACACAAGATAGAAGTCCATCTGCTTAAATAAATAAAAATAATACCAGTTGTTAACTCTGTGGGGTGGGTAGATGCACAGTGTCAGGAAGCTAAGAATCCTGCAAGTCCTGGGTGCCATAGTGGGAGGCAGAGCTTGCCAGAGGAGGCTTTTATAGGAACTGTATTAGGAGCTCTGGTAACACTGCCTTCAGAGCTGTGTTTTCCAAAATTAGACCATGACACCTACTCTCAGGGGATGCCCCCTCCCCACCTCTATCCCTTCAAAGTTTTCTGGTTGAAGAAGGTTGAAAGATGATGCAAAAAATATCCTTTTCACTGCATGTTGGATTAGAGACTCTAAGATGTTCACCCACAAAGGAGCCTATTTTACCTTGACGTTACTAAGCTTGCCAAGAGATTTTGGCACAGAACATCTGCAACACACACCCACATTTGATTCTTCTGCATAATAGCTCTGTGGAGCTGGAAGCCCGGCGTCTACTTTGTACAGGAAGTTGGGAGATGCCTGTTAAATTTAACAGTATAAGAGATACCACTGCTTCCTGAGAGGGAAGTACATAATAGCGAGTTCATCTTATTTTTTTTTTAAGGCTGTGTTGTGTGGCATATGGGATCTTAGTTCCCCAACCAGGAATGGAACCTGTGCCCCCTGCATTGAGAATGTAAAGTCTTAACCACTGGACCCCCCAGGAAAGTCCAAGGAGCTCATGTTTATCTTCCTTCTTGGGATGATTTTGTTAGAATCTCTTTTGTTCTCATTCAACCTAGAACAGCAGCCTTCTGAACAACGATGGAAACAACCTTTAAAAGGTCGGCAGAACTTTCATCAGCATATTTCAGTCTTGTCTGTGGGTATAAGGAAACTGAAACATCAAGCTCAATCAGTTTTAAAAACAACCCTATTTTTTTTTTTAGAAGAGTTTTAGATTTACTAAAAAAAAAAAAAAAATTTCAGAGATAGTATTTTATAAAGAATTAGTTCCCTTTATTCCACACCCAGCTTCTCATCATTAACATCTTAAGTGCTACTATCATACTTTGGTTACAGCTAGTGAACTGATATCAATACATTGTTGTTGACTAAAGTCCACATTTTATTCAGATTTCCTTAGTTTTTAGCTTAGGTCCTTTTTTTTTGCCATGATCTCATCCAGGACACCACATTACATTTAATCATCATGATTTCTTTGGCTCCTCTTGTCTTTGACAGTTTCTTAGACTTCGATTTTGATGACCTTGACGGTCTTGAGGAGCTTCTCAAAGCTCTTTAGGTATTTTGTAGGATTTATCTGATGTTTTCCTTATGATTCCGCTAGGGTTACAGTTTTTGAGGGAAGATCACAGAAGTTAAGTGCTATTGTCATATCAAGGGTACCTACTGTTATCAGCATGTCTTACCACTGTTGATGTTGGCCTTGGCACTTGGCTGGTGAAAGGTCTGTCTTGTCTCTCCATGTAAAGTTACTCTTCACCCCCTGCATTCCCCCCCCCATTCTTATTGGAAAGAAGTCACTATATAAAACCCTTACTTAAGGAATAGGGTTGTGCCATTGTGGGGAGAGTGTGTACCAGACTTTACTTTGGAGTCTACATACGTTATTTGGAATTCTTAAATATGCATACATTATCACACATATTATTTGGGGTTCTTAAATGTATTTCTAAGTGTGTGGCTTTGAAAACTATTTGGGTGGTAGAATGGTTACTGTTGAATTCATCATAAGTACCTACAAACTTGTTTTGATAAACACTTTAACTAAGAGGGAAAGATAGGTTTCTCAAATTGAAGCCACCCAGCCTTGATCCGAGAATTTGTGTCGCTGCCAGTGTTTGTTCTTAGTAGTGTGCCAGAAGTTCCAGATGCTGCCCTCTCTTCTCTTCTGTGTCAAGATTTAATCCTGTTTGTGCATTTTCTTCTGCTTCACTTGCATTGGTGTCATATTTGGAGACCACAGACATGTTTGTGCATATGTTACTGTCAAGTGTGGACTCTGTTCAGAAAAAAGCTATTATGACAAAACTTACTATTTTAACATCTTGATGTGTTTTAAGGGCATTTCCATCAAAGACATCCTTTCGTGTCTATTAACTGCTTTGACTTTAGTTATCCCCAGTAAGAGAATACAATTAGAGATTTTTCTGTGTAATCAACTTTCAAATTACTTCATATTTGACATTTATGCACATTTTAATATGATATCATTGGGATCATTTTGCTTCTTAGTTCTTTCAAAATATTGGTGTAATTTTTAACAAATTTATTTTAGAATAGTCATTTCACTTTTTGATAAGTATGAACTTGGTGAGAATTGAAAATTTCTTTCTAACATAGAAGTGTGTATATATATGTGTGTGTATATATATATATATGTATTATATGTATATTTCATTATCTTTATGTAGCTATTAAAGATGAAAAAGAAAAATTTTTTAAATATTTAATATGAATATATCTTCCTGACCCAGGGATTAAGCCCATGCCTCCTGCATCTCCTGCATTGGCAGGTGGGTTCTTTACCACTAGTGCCACCCAGGAAGCCTACATATACACACATGCATATGTACATACATGTACATATACATGTATATATAAAGATGAATAATATTTTCTTTAGCAAAGAATGAAACAATGGTAATATTTGGACTTTAAGAGATGATTTCTCTTAAGGTGGTGATTCACAGATGCTCTTCCAACCCAGCAATTTTATTTCTAAAAAAGACTAGTGCCCTATTCCTATCCATAGAAGAAAAAAAATGGGTTAATAGAAATAGTGTTTCAGTTTCAAGTTTTTATCTTGTCAGCTTAAGCATTTGGCATCAGCTTCCACATACCTGTTAAATATTAGTAGACATGAATAAGTTGTGAAAGAATATGAACAGAAAAACTCAGACAGCCAATGAGTTCAATAACTGTCTATTAATTTTGTGGAACACATGAGTTTAGGCTGTGGTTTTACATGGCATTCATATTCTGCCTCTTCTGCCAGAAAAATTGCTCCCGGTTCATAAGCAGCAGCAAAGTATTTCAGTATTTCATGTTTTTCCTCAATGGGCAGCATGGCTGTTAGGTGCTCCATCATTGGAGAAGTTGGAGACCCACTGCCCTGGTGAATAAGAGGCAATTAGGGAACCTCTGGGAGCTTCCTGAGACAGGAAGGCATGGGTCATCCTAAAGTTGTGTAATAATTGTCTGTATATCCTTCTGCAGGAAGAAAAGAATTGGCTTTCCCACCCACAGTTTTGGCAAAAAATGTCTGTATCTCAGGCCAAGGTTGTGTGTGAGGATTATGAAGTCTCCAGTGGGTTGAGTTGTAGGTGGAAATACCAGTTCAGTGCTGGAGAACCATTCTCCACTGGGTGTGTGTCTGTGTGTGTGTTCATGCAAGTGCCTGAAGTATTTTTCCAGTCTTTTTACAGGAAGGAAAAAAATGAATTTATAGAGTTGCTTCTTTCCCCTAGTAACATCCTAACAGTGTGGTAGATCTTTTTTAATTTAAAAAGGGTGGGTTAGACTACTGAGAAGCTGTTAGCTTATTGTTTTATCATCAGCATTGATGATGGTGGTGAGTAAAGCAAGATATGTGAAAGCAGCCTTTAAACATAGTTTGCATTCTTCTTAATTTCAAGCTAATTCTTAATTTTTATCTACTTATTTTTAAATCTACCTTTTAGCATAATAACTGGAAAAATTTTGATATGCGGTCCCATTTATTCATTCAGCCAACTTGTTTTTGAACACCTATGTGCAAGGTGCTTTGTGGGGGAAACACAAGAGGAAATGACATGTATGGTCTCCATTCTTGTGAAGCATACATTCTAGTAGGGGAAGCAGCTGAAAAAACAACTACAAATACAATCAAAAGAGGTAATTTCAGGATGTGGTGAGGTGAAGGGGGAAGTGAACAGCTGATAGAGTCAAGACTAAGAAGGGTGGTCCAAAAAAGACTTCTCTGAGATGTCATTTGAAATGAACCCCTAGGTCATGAAATAACGTATCTCTGTAAAGGAAAAGGAAGAGATTTAATTAGCACAAGGGTTGAAATGGGAAATTCTGTGGTGTGGTCAAGGCATTGAGAACAGACCTGTTTTACTGGCGTGAATGATGAGCAGTGAAGTTGGAGAGGTGGTAGGAAGGAGGACATGGAGATCCTCACGGATCATGAAGTATGATGTGCCTACAGAGAAGGGATTGCAGTGATAAGTTTTCACAAATTGAATATAACTGTAACCAGCCCGCAGATTGAAAAACCAACCATTTCCACTGGGACCATTGGGAAACATCGTTTGGGACCATAGTTCACCCCTGTTGTTACTTGTGTGTATGGTCCAATCAGGCGTCAGGGTTTTGGCTTGATTTAAACTTGTAGTTTTCTCAGGCTGTTTCTTTTATAACAACCCAATGCCTAAATGCTTTTAGTAGCACCCAGGGTATTTTTCTGTGGGATTTCATCATGAAAGTGAAAGCGTTAGTTGCTCAGTTATGTCCGACTCTTTTTGACCCCATGGACTGTAGCCTGCCAGGCTCCTCTGTCCATGGGATTCTGGAGACAGGAATACTGGAGTGGGTTGCCATTCCTATCTCCAGGGTATCTTCCTGACCCAGGGATTGAACCCGGGTCTCCTGCATTGCAGGTGGATTCTTGACCGTCTGAGCTACCAGGGAAACTCATCATAGTGCCACATTTCCACCCCACCCTCACCAGCCTTCACCATGAACATGGACATGGAATTATTTGGTAACTAGGATATGTATATGTTTTCCAAAAGTCTTTTCTTTAGAAAAAGAGCATTATTCTATTAGAGGATTCTTTCTCAAAAGTATTTGTGAATCTGCCCTTTGGGTCCAAGCTGAAATGTTTGTTTTCATTGGGAATTTATGTATGTTAACAGAGTTTATATTTTCTGTGGTAATGGAATTTTTGGGGATTGTTGCTTCATTATATTTATGATCTTGCATAAAAAGCCTGCAGGGGCATCTAAACGAATTTAAGCTAGAAATAAAGATAATGCAGTAATTTCAAATAGTCATGTGTTCAAGATGAAGATTTTAAAGTGATGATTCCATGGTGAATTTTAATGGTTATTGTGTACAATGGCACTTACGGAACATCCGTTCAGTCACTAAATGAATATAACTAGTATGTTAGTTTATGGATTTGTAATGTGAGATGAGAACTTTTAATAAACTTTCTCTATAATGGTTCATGCTGCAAACACAAAGTATGAGTCAGTTCAGTCTCTCAGTCGTGTCCGATTCTTTGCAACCCCATGAATCTCAGCACACCAGACCTCCCTGTCCATCACCAACTCCTGGAGTCTACCCAGACTCATGTCCATTGAGTCGGTGATGCCATCCAACCATCTCATCCTCTGTCGTCCCCTTCTCTTCCTGCCCCAATCCCTCCCAGCATCAGGGTCTTTTCCAATGAGTCAAACTCTTTGCATGAGGTGCAAAGTATTGGAGTTTCAGCTTCAACATCAGTCCTTCCAGTGAACACCCAGGACTGATCTCCTTTAGGATGGACTGGTTGGATCTCCTTGCAGTCCAAGGGACTCTCAAGAGCCTTTTCCAACCCCACAGTTCAAAAGCATCAATTTTTCAGTGCTCAGCTTTCTTCACCGTCCAACTCTCACATCCATACATGACTACTGGAAAAACCATAGCCTTGACAGACCTTTGTTGGCAGAGTAATGTCTCTGCTTTTTAAATATGCTATCTAGGTTGGTCATAACTTTCCTTCCAAGGAGTGAGTGTCTTTTAATTTCATGGCTGCAGTCACCATCTGCAGTGATTTTGGAGTGCAAAAAAAAAAGTCTGACAGTTTCCCCATCTGTTTCCCATGAAGTGATGGGACCAGATGCCATGATCTTAGTTTTCTGAATGCTGAGCTTTCAGCCAACTTTTTCACTCTCCTCTTTCACTTTCATCAAGAGGCTCTCTAGTTCCTCTTCACTTTCTGCCATAAGGGTGGTGTCATCTGCATATCTGAGGTTATTGATATTTCTCCCGGCAATCTTGATTCCAGCTTGTGCTTCTTCCAGCCCAGCATTTCTCATGATGTACTCTGCATATAAGTTAAATAGGCAGGGTGACAATATATACACTTCCCTAAATCATAGCAGGGTTTTTAAAATCAGTAGGCTTATGTTTCAAATCAATATGAGTTTCAAATTTTTAAAAACACAGCTAAAAAGTTAAAAGGCAGTAACCTAACCAGATATTTTATATCCTTTTGGGGATTTGGGATAAGATGTTTCTTCTTATAATGTAAAGAAAGCTTTACTTTTGAAGGGATCAAGTATAAAATGGAATTGAACTTAACACTTTGAGAAAAACTTGTTGATTGCAAGGCCCTGTTAGCATTTAACACATCACTGAAAATGCTTTTGACATTTTCTTTGGGAGACTTTTGGAGAAAAACTGGCTGATGTGTGAAATTTGGTTTGGTGTGGTCTTGTCCAAACTGGTGGTTAGTTACTTTGACCCCCTGATCTGGTGATTCCAAGAAACTTTCTGAAGACATCCCTAAAAATGCACAAATGCCTGTTTCACCATTAAAAGTTCTTTCAGTAAAAGCATATAAATAATTTTTTTAATGAAGTGAACCCATTCTTACGACATTTTGAAGCAGAAGCATATTATTATTTTCACACTGTATCATTATCTTGTCTTTTATTTTTAAAAGCTCAATTTTTTCCTCCGTATCGAGACAATATGATTTAGATGGCCAATTTGGGAGAGAGACAAGATTCTTTTCATTCTCCTTTTCTGTAATACCGCCACCTAGAGATAACAGTCTTAAAACTATTTACTACTTAATGCCTTGTTTTCATTTCCAGATACATTTGAGTGTTTTAGCCTTGGACTTTTTTTTTTTCCTCTTGGAGATTTTGGTTGGTCTTAAATTCTATTATATTGTTTCAGCTTTACTTAATTTACTCTTATTTCTTTGGACAACAAATCAGATAATTTTATACTAGTAGTGTTATCTAGCAATATGTTTTGCTTACTGAAACGTTTTAAAATGTTAACTCACAAAAAAGTTTTAAATATAAATGCATATTAAATTAAATATTTAAAATACATGCTTGTGTAAATAAAGACTATTGTGCTGTTGACTATCCTTGTAGTGGCATCAAGTAAAGTAACAACAGATGAGTCATTCATTATTTTAAATCTTCCATCTTACATGACAAACTTAATAAATTATGGGTAGTTCTTGAGAGGTAAACCAGTTATAGGGAAGGGATGGAGAAGTCTAGAAGCTGAACTTACTGTGGTGATCTGTGAAAATGTTAGTTGCTCGGTCGTGTCTGACTCTTTGCAACCCCATGAACTGTAGCCCTCCAGGCTCCTCTGTCCATGGGATTCTCCAGGCAAGAATACTGGAGTGGGTTGCCATTTCCTTCTCAAGGGGATCTTCCTGACCCAGGGATCGATCTCAGGTCTCCTACATTAAGGGCAGAGTCTTTACCATCTGACCCACTGGGAGGTAAACCAGTTATAGTGAAGGATGGAGAAGTCTAGAAACTCTACTTAACTGTGGTGATCTGTGAAAGTGTTAGTTGCTCAGTTGTGTCCAATTCTTTGTGACCCCATGGGCTGTAGCCTGCCAGGCTGCTCTGTCCATGGGATTATCCAGGCAAGAATACTGGAGTGGGTTGCCATGCCCTCCTCCAGGGTACTTCATGAGATTGGAGTTTATTAGCTCATATGCTTGAAAAATGCTTCAGCCACAGCTGCATCCAATGAACAGACCACGTCATAAGGGATCTGTCCATTTCTTGGCTCCATTTTCTCTTGGGTTGATTCCATTCTCCATCAGGCGATCCCCATATGGCTTCAAGATGGCCACCAGCAGCTCCTGGCATCTTTCCTACTAGTTTAAAAACCCAAGCAAATGAGTTTCTCTTGCCAGATGCTTGAGTAGAAGTCCCGGTATTGAGTCTCCCTGAGCTAGCTTTGATCACTTGATATTTTCAAACCAATCATTGTGGTAAGGTAGGTGGAATGCTGTGATTACCAGTGTTGGATCACATCCCTCCCATCTCACCCAGTGTGTTGCCCCAACGAAGATCAGAATGATGTAACTAGAAGAGAAGAAACAGACCCTAAGCAGGAAGAAAAGCCCCTGGCTGTCTGATCTGATAATCAGTAAAGAGTAAAGTCTAGTTCCCATCAAACCTTTCACTGGATGCCATGTGACTTAGCATATAACTGTTGTGGGCTTCTTTTTCCACCATTGCTTCATTGCACTGGTTTTGTTAAGATGAAAAACAAACTTCTACTGTTTTAAAATTCCCTTTCAGCACTAAGCATGGTCCTGAATAACTGACCCCAAATCCTTCACTGATTATCAGTCTCTGAAGTATAATAGAGTTAAGTAGGAAATGTTAAAATCATTGTTTAGTTTTGGTTTTTGGTATGTGTTTGAGAAAAATCACTTAACTCCATAAGTGGGCAGATTGTTATTTTTTTGCCACAACGATGTGGAAGAATTTTCCCTACAAATATATTTAATACTGTACAAAGCAAGAGATTTGGACTGAGCATAGTAACCTGAGGGTTCATATGATTTCTGAGAGGGTATGGAGGGCTTTTTGGGTGTCTGTGAACCCTCTAAAATTCTAGCAAATTTTTATGTGTGCAACTTCCTTGAGAGAGCGTCTATTGCTTTTAGTAGATCCTTAAAGGGGGAATCCCTAACCCACAGAAAGTTCAGGACCCAGGAATGAAAATATCTTACACTGACTTTACCGAGGTTAAGCAACTTCTTGTGTGGGGGAGAAGTTAAAGGAATAAGGCAACTTTGGAGACACTAAAGGACTTCAGGCTTTAGGATGAACTGTTCACTTGTGTTAATAAGTTCAGGCTGTACAAGGTTCAAGGGAAATATCTTATGGATGAACCTGTAATAAAATGGGCTTCCTCAGTGCTGCAGTGCCATGGTTAATGACAGGGAATGTGCTGCCAGCTGATTTTGGCCCAGGGCTCTGGAGCAGGTACAGGCCGCCTCTCCTCATTAGGAAGTAAAGGGAAACGATAAAATGCATTACTTTGTTCTCATAGCGCTTCCCTGATGGCTCAGATGGTAAAGAACCCACCTGCAGTGTCGGAGACCCAGGTTCCATCCCTGGACTGGGAAGATCCCCTGGAGGAGGGCACTGGAATCCACTCCAGTGTTCTTGCCTGGAGAATCCCACGGACAGAGGAGCCTGGTGGGCTATGGGCCGTGGGCTCACAGAGTCAGACACGACTGAAGTCACTTAGCCTAGAGGCTCTCACCAGCTGTTTATGACAACAGGTCGTTAAAGTGTGAGAAGCATCGTTTGCCAGGGTGAGGAGGGAGGCCTGGGTGGCAGCTAACATCAGCGGCGAATCCGCTCGGCATTTCCTTGTGAGAAAGAGGGAGGAGGGGTGAGCCTGAAGTTTCACTTAGCCCGGTCAGGGGTGCTGGCACGCTTGTCCATTTTGGTTTTTTCCTCCACACTCGAGTTGGCCTAGCGAGTCTAAGCTTCAGCCTTGTGTCTGTGGGGCTACCTGGAGCCAGGTGCAAACCTTCCTCCTTCACCCACAGGGCATTCTGTGTTCACATCGCTGACAGCAGTCTTTGCAGTTTTGAGTGACTACATAAACATCAGATATTGAGGGTCTGGGGAAAGGATTCAGTCTCTCATATTTCGTGAAGGAAAAAAAGTTCTCCCAGACGGTCCAGTGGATTCGGGTGGAGGAGTTTGCTGTGACAATATAGTGCCGTGTGAGTTGTTTTCTTCAGCTCTTGGGGCCATTTGGTTTTCATGTCTCTCTCTGTCCCCACCCTGACCCTCTGAGTCCTGGTGTCAGTGACTTTACAGCCAGCATGCACAGAGCCTTTTGCTACTTAATGGCTTAAAACTCTTGACGATGACCTATAGTATAATAAGGTATATTTTACATCATGACTCAGTATATACCTGTACAAATGTGCATATTATTATTGTTGTTCAGTCACTAAGTCATGTCTGACTCTTTGTTACTCCATGGACTGTAGCATGCCAAGCTCCCCCGTCCTCCACTGTCTCCTAGAGTTTGCTCAGTTTCATGTCCATTGAGTCAGTGATGCTATCTAACCATCTCATCCTCTGCTGGCTCCTTCTCCTCTTGCCCTCAATGTTTCCCAGCATCAGGGTCTTTTCCAGTGAATTGGCTCTTCGCATCAGGTGGCTGAAGTATTGGAGCTTTGGCAGCAGTCCTTCCAATATTCAGAGTTGATAAATGTATGTGTAGATATATCTAAAAAGGTTTCAGAAAGCAATATTTACTCTTATACACTGTGTTCTAATACCATATTTTCTATGCCATGTAGGGAAATACTGCTGATCTCCTCTCATTGAATCAGTTTCATGACTCGCTAATAATACTTCACTACCTGTACTTGGAAAGCTACGTTTCCCAGGGAGGTGCTACCATGTATTGGCTTATATCACTGGGGTGCTGTGGGCTCAGGGCATCACTGAGCAGTTGAGTCTCTATGTGGCACAGCAGAACCAAGTTGTGTATTGGCAGTAGCACTTGTGATCTCTTAGAGGCAGTAGGCATAGCAGTTAAGTGAGAATGTTCCAGTTAGAGTGTTCCGTTTGTTCTTGGCTTTATGACATTACCATTTGTCTTTGTTGCTGGATAAGTTTCTTAACCTGAGTTGGTTTCTGTATATTTAAGAGAGAGATAATAAGAAAAAATTTAGCATAAGCACATAGTAATGTTTAACAAATGTTTACTGTGAATGTTGTCAATATTATAGCTCAGTATTTACATGGACCCTTAGTTGGTTTGCATTTTCCTTCTGCCCTTTGGAATAATTTATATTGAGCCCATTTAGAGTATGTGGCTTAGGTGTAGGGATAAACCCTATGTTCCAAAGTGTGGGTTATAAGCCATGTAGTTAAATGGAAACAAGATATTGCAACCATTTACACCTTGAATGAGTCAGGGCTGCTTTCAATTACAAGTAACAGAAACCCCAATCAAACTGGCTTCAGCGAAAACAGGAAATTATCGATTCACATAACGGAAAAGTCTGTGTTGCTTTCCGTGTTGGCCGTATCCAGCTGTTGTGACAATGTCAGAAATGTCTTTCTCTCCCTCTCTTGCTTTGCCTTTCCCTGTTGGCCTCATTTTCAGGCACGCTCGCCCCAAGCAGTGGCAGAAACAGCCACCAGCTGCTCTGGTTTTATATATCTCAGTGGCAAAAAGAGAAAGTCTGTTTTGTGGTTTCAACTTAGTGCTACTCTGATGGGCCTTGACTTGGATTGTTACTTGAAAATGCAAGCCCATGAGCCTGAAGCACAGTAGGCCAAACAGTACTAAAACATCCGAGTTTGGGACAGGGAAAGGTTTATTACATGGCCATGCAAGATGAGTGGCCCATGCCTTAAGAACCCCAAACTCCCCAAAAGCTTTCAGCAAAGCCCTTTTACAGGAAAGGTGCGGGGGGAGGGGCGGGTGGCATGGTGAGTTGTTGCAGACTTCTTGGTGTTAGATGGTTTGTTCTTGAAGTTGGGTCATGATCAAGTAATGATGCTGCTGTAACTCTACCAAACGAATGTTACTGTCTGTTCTGACAAGGAAGGGCAAGATCCCAAGACACAGCTTTACCCTACAAGGTCCTAATCTGGACTGAGGGGAGACAGGTCTCAGTTGGCAGCTCCCTCAGATCCCCAGACCCTGCCCAGTTGTCATTGCTCAGGGAACCAGGCACTCAGGACTCAACTCCTCAGGTCCTCCAAACATCGGGCACCAGGTCCCTCAGACTGTGACCTAGGCGGATGGCTGCTGCTGCTAAGTTGCAGAGACAGGGATGGGGAAGACATTCACTGCCACCTCAAGGTCCAGGCCCCATCAGTGGGTGACCTTGGCAAGGGCTTTGGGGCCCTGTGGGACCCAGTCCTCCATCCTGGGCCCCCCAGTTCACCACTGGCCTAAGGCCAGGTGAGCTGGAGAGCCTTGGGCAGAAGGCCAGGATTCACCTGTTTCCTCACTCCTCCCCTGATGACCACCACCCCATGGACCAATGGCTGAATTGCCTCACTAATGGTCCTCTCATTGATGGTTGGTTGCTTATGGGCAGCCCACTGTGGAACTGCCCACTGGCTGAGTAGGACCACTAACGGTCACTCATAGACAGTTGTGGGCGGGGCCTATTGTGATGCCGACCAATGGTTGAGCAGGACCCATTGCCTAGTAACAGTGGAAAGTAATGATGCACAGCAATGGCCGCATGCTAAACTCACCTTGCTCTATTAAGAGATGGACTCTGGTCACCCCTCTGACTCAGTCGCTGAGTCAAGGTGGGCAGTGGTACCTGCCTGCCCCACTCAAACCACACGGGAATAACAGGGCAGGGCGGCTGTGTGGGGAAATCACAACAGGTGTGCACTCTGCACCTCCACCATTCCTTCTTGGAATGGAGGACTTTTTGCATAAGATATTGTCTTTGACTAATCCAGCTGAGAGTAGTGTTATCACTTACTTCTCATTCCAAACTACCTTTTATTTCCACTCATTATAGTACAGTTATGTAGGAAGATGAGCCATCCCTTCTTTTTTGATTACTGCTAAAAAAAAAAAAAAAAAAAAAAAAAAAAGCCTTTCCCAGCCATCCCGTCTTTTTTGTTGCCGCTTAGAAGTTATCATGTCCTTCTGTCTTATCTTATGCCTCCCTCTCTCGTATGCTTTCCCAAGCTTTTAGCACTTGGTCTCTCATGGTAAACAATCAGATACAGATATGTGATACCCCATTCCCTCAGTGGCCACCCCCTTTCAGTTTGTGATCTGGCCCGTCTGAGGGTCAGACTGTGTCTGCAGTACCCTTTTCAGCCCTGGCTGTGAGTGAGCATCACTGCCAGACTCCGTGAGGTTGGGCCTCTGAGTTGTTGGACAACCCCTGACTTCGTGCCTGTACCTGCATGCATAAATGCGCGCGAGCGCACGTGTGCACACACACACACACACACACACACACACAAATGCACACAGACACAGATGGGGCCAGAGACATTGGGCACTGTGGACATTGGGTCTCCAGATGGTGAACTGTGTCTGCCGGGTTGTGTAACAGAATTGTGGGTCTGGAGCCAGTGAAGTTGAGGTCACAGCCCAGAGCCTTTCGTCTGCCATGGGCAAGATACGTTTAGCCCACTAATTAAATTAGAAATGAGATAGGCACTCATTTATTTTTTATTGTGTTAAAATACACGTAAACTTAACCATCTTAACCATTTAAGTGCCCAGTTCAGTGATATATTTAGACTGTTATGGAGCCATCACCACCATCCATTCCCTTCAATCTTTGCATCTTGTAAAACTAGAACTGTGTGCCTGTTAAACAATAACTTTCCATTCTCTCCCACCTCTAGCCCCTGACAGCCATCGTTGTACTTTGTGTCTTGATCATTTTTACTTTTTTAAGTACCTCATATTCATGCAGTATTTATCTTTTTGTGACTGGCTTGCTTCAGTTAGCATAATGTCTTCAAGGTTCATCCATGATGTAGCGTATTGGAGAGTTTCCTTCCTTTTTAAGGCTGCATAGTGCTCATTGTATGTGTGTACCACGTTTTGCTTATCCATTGATTGATAGACATTGAGTTGTTTCTATGTTTTAGCTATTGTGAATAATGTTGCAATCAGTATTACCATACAAATATATCTTAGAGACCCTGCTTTCAGTCCTTTTGGGTATATACCCAGAAATGGAATTGTTGGGTTGTATGGTAACTCATTAATTTTTTGAGGAACCACCATCCTGCTTTCTGCAGCAGCTGTACCATTTTGCATTCCCACCAGCAGTGCAAAAGGGTTCAGATTGCTTCCCATCCTTGTCAGCACTTGTTGTTTTCTTTTTTTTTTTTCATAATAGCCACCCTTTTCGGTGTGAGAAGGTATCTCATTGTAGTTTTGATCTACATTTCCCCAGTGATTAGCGATGTGGAACATCTTTCCATGCTCTTATTGGCCGTTTGTGCATCTTCTTTGGAGGGATGTGTATTCAAATTCTTTTGCAGTTATTTGCATTCCTTTATTTTTAAAGCCCAATATTGTGCTCTAATATTTTATGACTGTGTAGGATAAATAAGCCAAATGTTGTGAAGTACAGATATACACAAATACATGAATTTACTTATTCCCAAAGTGTTACTTTCAGGGCAAAATTAGGGAGTTCCCTAAAAATATTTAAAAACTCTTTTTAAAGTCACAGAGTTTTTATGTGTAAGTTTATACAATACATCAGTTCAGTTCAGTCACTCAGTCGTGTCCGACTCTTTGTGACCCCATGAATCGCACAACGCCAGGCCTCCCTGTCCATCACCAACTCCCGGAGTTTACTCAAACCCATGTCCATCCAGTCGGTGATGCCATCCAGCCATCTCATCCTCTGTCGTCCCCTTCTCCTCCTGCCCCCAGTCCCTCCCAGCATCAGGGTCTTTTCCAATGAGTTAACTCTTCGCATGAGGTGGCCAAAGTATTGGAGTTTCAGCTTCAGCATCAGTCCAGCCAATGAACACCCAGGACTGATCTCCTTTAGGATGGACTGGTTGGATCTCCTTGCAGCCCAAGGGACTCTCAAGAGTCTTCTCCAACACCACAGTTCAAAAGCATCAATTCTTCGGTGCTCAGCTTTCTTCACAGTCCAACTCTCACATCCATACATGATTACTGGAAAAACTGTAGCCTTGTAAGTTTATACATAAGTGTATGTAAAACATAAGTATATTAAATGTTAGACAAGAAACAGATGTGACCTGGATGTATTATCTACTGGGAGTTTTGTAACTCCTAGAATGTTCACTTGTGTGAAACCACATTCACACACACAGTTGCTGCCCTGTTGTCAAACTCAGAGGAACTGGTCCCTAGTTAACCTGGAGAGTTAACTAAAATGATGAGGATACATGAAAGCTAACACATACTTGACACATTTTATTTTAAATGAGAACATCTATAAGCAGCATGTTGATTAGCATTTTGATTTTTCCTGGCTAGTAGTTTACACGTGGAGGCCTGATAATGTTTTCCCAGTGCTCTGCCACTTGGTATAAAATTTGGAGTACCAAAAATTTTCTGATGTTGGCTCAAGGCCTTTTCCTAGAAGGAGGATCCTCTGACCGTAGTATCTGTTATATAAACTCAGCCATGATCTGTTGCCTACATCTTCCATTTATATTTCTTTAAGGCAGACCCAGGGTTTAGCAATCCTTGCAAAGGTAATCTATGTTTAGGATTCTTCTAGGTTTTTTCCAGTCTTTAAGAATTCTCTCTTGCACATCTAATTCACCAGCAGAATTTTTCATGATTTGCCTTCACTGAGCCTTTGCAAGGTATTTAATTTTGTTTTTAGAGAAATGACTCCTTTTTGACATTCATAGTTAACCACTTTTATATGGTGCTTGGAGAGTATAAATGCAAAGCAAATACAATTGGCACAGAAAGGAAGCCCAGTTCACCTGGCATGAACACACAGCTCTGTCTGTGGGAGCAAATGTGTGCAGGTGTGTTGGCGCTTTGACCGCCACTGACTGACACTCATGTGGGAGTCGCCGTGTGTTCTGAGCTCTTCACATGGATTGACTCATTTAAGCTTCCTAGTAACCCCATTGGGTAAGGCACGGTTGTTTCTTTTTTCCAGGTGGGGAGAATGATGCACAGAGAGGCTGCGAGATTTGCCTAAGAGTAACCTTCTAACTGCCAGCATTCAACCTGCCTTAGTCATTTCATTTTGGAAAAAGAATGAGAACATTTTACATGAGGTAAATTAAGAGCCTGGAGAGCCAGTGAGAGTGCAGCTGTGTAGAGATATTTGTCCCTTAAACAAAAACCCCGTCATAACACATAAAGCCTTCCAAAACATTCTCCACAGTGTCCTAAAATTAGAATCTAGGCTTTTAGAGGTAGAAATGACCTACATAATCACTTGTCCCATGGCCTACATATCCTGACAGGGTAACCAAGGCCCAAAAGGGTGAGATGATTTGCTTTACAAAGATCCAGCTAGTTAGTGGGAGGTTCTTTGTGAGATTAGCTTCCTGGCTTGCTCTACATTTTCTTCCAGGAGAAAGGGATGCATGGCTTCCTGAGAGAGCCTTTCAGGAAATGAGTCAGAGCCTGCCAAGGGAGGAGGAAGGTTGGTAGATAGGGACACCTTAGTGTTAAATTGAATCCACATCTGTCTCAAGCCAGTGCAGAGCTTGTACCAGAGATTCTTAGGGCTGGAAAGGGTCTAGTGATGTGGTTTTATCCATACTATCTCGAAAAGGAAGGAATGAGGCCAGCTGAGCATCTCCAAGACAGATGAGAAAGCTGAGCCTCAGAGAGGTAAAGTCATTATCCAGAATCACACCGCCAGAAGGGAGTAGAAGCTGGGTGTGGACCTCTTCCTGATAAAGCTGAGGCCCAGGGTCTTTGTGATGCCCCTCATGGGGCAGGGCAGTTGTGTGACAACAGGTTCTCTTGGCAAGAATTTCTTATAAAAGCTACTCCTAAATGTCTCTTTAACTTCAATCTATATCCTTCTGAATCGCTTCTTGGCCATTTGGCTAAGATCAGTGTGTATATCTTTCTGCAGTCCTCAGTAACAATGAAAGAAATTGGTCATAGTATTTTGGGTAATAATCTTTATATATATATTTTTTAAATTGAGATATAAAGAACAATTTATATATAATTTATATACAATTAATTCCTGTATAAATAACAATTGTATCCACTTAAGGTGTACAGTTGGAGAAGGCGATGGCACCCCACTCCAATATTCTTGCCTGGAAAATCCCATGGATGGAGGAGCCTGGTAGGCTGCAGTCCACGGGGTCGTGAAGAGTCAGACATGACTGAGCGACTTCACTTTCACTTTTCACTTTCATGCATTGGAGAAGGAAATGGTAACCCACTCCAGTGTTCTTGCCTGGAGAATCCCAGGGATGGGGGAGCCTGGTGGGCTGCCGTCTATGGGGTCACACAGAGTCGGACACGACGGAAGTGACTTAGCAGCAGCAGCAGCAGCTAGGTGTACGGTATGATGGGTTGATACACACATGCATTGTAAAATGGTTTTAAGGCTTTTTCTCTGTTATTGAACTTTTAAAAATTGAAGTATAATCAACTTTTAACGCTGTTAGTTCTTGGGGCATATCATAGTGATTTGATATTTCTGTATGTTTCAAGATGATCACCACCATAAGTCTCGTTATCATCTCTCATCATACAAAGCTCTTACAATACTGCTGACTTATTCCCCTTGCTGTACCTTCATCCCCTCAACTCATTTACTCTGTAACTTGAAATTTGTTCTTCTTCATCTCCGTCACCAATTCTACTCATCTCCCCCACCCCAGCCCCTCTAACAACCACCTGTTTTTTCTCTGTTTCTATGGCTCTGTTTTGTTATGTTTGTTCATTTGTTTTGTTTTTAGATTCCACATATAAATGAAATCATATGGTATTTGTCTGTCTGCCTTATTTAACTTAGCATAATACCCTTGAGATCCATCTATGTTGTCACAGATGGAAAGACTTCATTCTTTATTGTAGCTGTGTAATACTAAATTTTATATATACACACAAACACACACTCGCTACATATTCTTTAACTACATCTATTGATGGTTGCTTCCATATCTTGGCTGTTGAAAATAATGCTGCAGTGAACATGGGTGTGTGTGTGTGTGTACATATATATATATATATATATTTTTTTTTTTTTTTTTAAATTACAGTTTCTGTTTTCTTCAGAAAAAATGCCCCAAAGTGGAATTGCTGGGACATATGGTAGTTATATGTTTAGTTTTTGAGGAAGCTCCATACTGTTCTTCTAGTGACTGCACCAGGTACATTCCCACCAACAGTGTGTGAGCATTCCCTTTTCTCCACATCCTTGTCAATACTTGTTATTTGTTGTCTTTTTGATGATAGCCATTCTGATAGGTGTGAGGTGATACCTCATTATGGAATTGATGATATTTTGTGAGTGAAATTGCACCTTGTATATTTTTGAGTCTACTTGAGGGGGGGAAGAAGACCAGTTAGGAGTGTTTGGGTGCTAGTCGAATCTTAAGTTGGAGGGAATCTCTTTCAGATCACCACTGCTTATGCTCACTTCTGTTGTGTAGCATCTCCAGCAGGCCTGTGCTGGGCAGTTTTCAGTCCAGGAATAAGAAATGTATGACAAAGGGAACTCACCACCTTAGAGAGCTGACTCCATCTTTGGCCAGGAAGTATGCTCACATATAATCTTTTACAGGATGAAGCTTTTTAAAACATTACTTAAGATTTATGTTTACAAAAATAGTTCATGTTTAGCATGGAAACTTGGAGAATCAAAGAAAGCTCAAGGAAGAATATGAAAACCTATGCATACTGGTTATCTTTTGCTATATAACAAATTACCCAAAGCTCAGCAGCTTAGAGTGACTAACTCTTATTGTTTCATATTATTGGAGAGTCAGGATTCTGGGAGTGGCTTAGCTGGAACTAAGTCAGGGGCTTAGTTCTCTCGTGGAGTTGCAGTCATGCTGTGAGTTGAAGCCGCAGTCATCTGGAGGTTTGACTAGGGCTGGTGCGGCTGTTTTCACACTGAGTCACGTGTGTGCTGGCAGGAGGCTTCAGTTCTTGCCACACCGGCCTCTCCCTTGGGCTGCTCACGGTGTTGACTCCTCTCTGCACCAAGTTGATCTGAGAGAAAGACAGCTTGCACTGGGGAGTGGCCAAGATAGAAGCCAGAATCTTTTATAAGCTTGTCTTAGAAATGGCATCCCATGACCTGTGTTGGATTCTGTCAGTCACATAACCAACCCAGGTATAGTGTCGTAGGATGGACTAGCTGAGCCTGTGAATACCAGGTGGTGGGGATCACTGGATGCCACCATGAGGCTGCCTACTACTGTTTGTCAATTAAAATTTTGTTAGAATAAATTACATATGTTTTTAACTCACTGTTCTTTCTATTCCCCTAAGGGTATTACAAAATAGAAAAGATCATTGGGGAAAAGAACATCGGAAGGAAACACAATGCAGAGGGCTGCATGCACCAGTGAACTGTTTAGGGCACTCCCATCCTTGAGACATCTGCTGATTTTGTTCTGAGTCTGCAGTATTGAGCTGTCTGTAGTCTGGGGAGAGGGGACTGATGGGACTGGCATGAATGGAAGGATCTGGACAAGCCTGGATCCTGAGGTCGTGCGTGTCTTGGGAAACTGAAGAGTCCTGCTGCCTCTGAGATGGGATGAGGACTTTAGGATTCTGTCTAGGCTGAAATGTTGAGAGAGTCTTGGCCCCTAGACCCCTTCACTCTCCTATTTTGGATGCAGTATAAGAAGCAGAGACTTGTAAGAGATATTCCAATTTTTGCAAATAATTATTTGAAGAAAAATATGTAGGCACTTCAGTCATAAATGTATAGAAAGTGACTTAAAAGTTTTTTGGGGGGAAAGAATTTTGTTTATGAAAAACAGTGTACTGAGATTTAATAGAAAATTGTAACATCTGGATGAGCAATAATGTTCTGTAACCCCTTCCTCCAGCTATTAAGTCACATAGATAATAGAGGAAGCTCACGGGTACACAGTAGGTAGTACACGCTTATAGATGTGTGACATTTTAAAATCACACATGCAGAGCATTAAAAAGAAAAGCACATACCTGTATAGTATTTTGGTGAATCATGGTATTACAAAAGCAAACTGTAACATCGAATACATTTAAATGAATTCTTTTATAGTCAAAGGAAATTTGCAAGTAAAAATTGGCACAGAGCAAATAGCTCAATGGAATAAATTTGAATAAATACCTGCATAGGCAGTCATAGGACATGTTGATAAAAATTTCAAAATAAACTGATACGAGTGTAACAAAATATGAATTTTGAAGGAATTCCTAGGTTATGCGTTCAAGAGAAGCTAATACTTCACTGAATGGTATTGTGTGCGGAAAAAGTAACAGCAGGGAAACTGTGTTCGTTTCCCCAGGGTGGCTTGAACCTAGAGTCTAGGACTGCTTGTCTGCTGCTCTGGGTTGCGTGTTACACTTGTCATATAGCTGTGAGTCCTAGAGGCTGGGGGGTAGGGAGAAGCCCAGACCCGGCCTCTGATCAGCACAGTGGTCCGTGGCTCCCTCCCCGCCCATGTGGGGACCCTTTGGCAGGCTAGGACTAAAACAGCAAACTGGTGTGACCTCCCCACGCTGTATGCCTCAGCCAGAGGCGACTCCTGGGTTTCTTCCTCCCAGGCCAGACCTGTTGGTGGCCCTGGGTGGACAGCAGGCAGGACAGCCACTGCTTTTTGGCTGGACCCTGGGAGGTGAAGTGCCCACAGGCATTGTTTTGAAAATGGAGCCACTTCATGACCAGCAGTTGGCTCTGGAGCCCTTTACACATCCTCTGTTTCAGGTCTGGAGCTCTGTGGGTCCCTTGATGGATCCAGATGTGGTCCCCTTCAGAGAGTCCGAGGAACCCGAGACTTCCCATGCGCACGTTTGCTCCTGTTGCTGCTTATGCTTTAGAAGATTCTCTGTCAGGCGTCGAGCTGAGCCCCTTGCAGGCGGCCACACACCCGTCTTGTCCTGCAGTCAGCTGGAATCCAGCCAGCTCTGCCTGGAGCATGCGAGAAGGTAGACCCTGACACCTCTCCCTCGGGAGCAGTGCTGCGCGTAATAACAGAGCCACAGGGAAGATGGAGCCGGGCCCAGTGACAGGATGCCGAGGAACGTGGCTGCAGATGGGAGCCACGGCAGGGCTTGTCGTGTGTGGGGTCCTCACAGACTCCTGGCAGGGAGAGGCTGTGTTGCAGACCAGAATGTTGGCTCGTTCATTGGCGAACCCTGGGTGGGTGACGAGGACTTTGTGGGGAACGCAGGGTTTGGCAGCAGAAAGATCTAAAATCAGTTACATAACCTCATTTGCACCTTAGTGTCCTTGTCTGTAAAATGGGGCACCTGCCCAATGGAGTCACGGCGAGGATTGAATTAGGTCTTGTGTTGGGAGGCACTAGGGTCATTGCTAGTACGTAGTGAGGGTTTAGTAATCCTGGTTAGAAATATAAACGTGTCGTCCTGTGTGAATCTGATAACCCCTCTGTGCTGTGCCAAATCACTTCAGTCGTGTCTGACTCTTTGCAACCCTGTGGACTGTAGCCCACCAGGCTCGTCTGTCTGTGGAATTCTCTAGGCAAGAGTACTGGAGTGGGGTGCCATTTCCTTCTCCAGGGGATTTTCCTGACCCAGGGATCGACTGCGCATATCATGTCTCCTGCTTTGGCAGGCGGGTTCTTTACCACTAGTGCCACCTGGGAAGCCCAAGACCGTCTTTAGTTTACTATAAGTGAAAGGACTGCACGCTTTGTTGGCTCCCAGTATCTCTTCCTCAGATTGACTCCCCTTTCTTTCTCCCTAGGTCCAACCTCCTGTAGTGGGGCATGGGTAGAGAGGAGCAGGCAGCTGGGAAAGTGGGAATGGCTCTGAGCTTAGGGGGCCCTGGCCTTAAGCTGCTTCCTGAGGCTGTCTGCCTTCTGAACTTCAGTCTCCTCGGCTGTGTGGTGGGTGGAGGCTAGCACTGTTTACTTCACGGGGTGGTGAGAATTCTTACTATATGGTCCGTAGTTCCTGGCACATGCTGGTGATCAGCACGAGGAAGCTGTCGTCACTGTGTCTGAAGAGTCAGAGGGACTTCCATCCCGGGCATCTGGGGTGTCATGGGCTGTGCTTATGAGCTCTGTCTGCCTGGGGCCTGTCTTCTGTCCGGGTCTCAGTGGCCTCATCAGCCTCTGGCAGCACACATCCGCGTCTGCCTAAGGAGTGAGGGGATGGCTGGGTGAACCCGAGCACGGGGCCTGGGGCTGGCGGCAGTCTTCAGCAGTCCTTTTCCCAGCCGGCAGTCAATGCGAGAGACTGGAGGACCCAACCATGCTCTAGTTTTCTGTCCAAAGCTGAGCTTTCTGCTTCCACAGCAGTGTGGACCCCTTTGCTGGAACATTCTCAGACTCTTTATCTTTAATTGCGCCACTCCTTGGGGTCCTACTAGTGTTTGGACTCAAAGCCAGAACGTTGTGAATGATCATAAATCTGTGTTCTTCTGACACACAGGACCAAACAGGACAGGCAGGTTCCAGGGGAGGCTGGTTGCAGAAGTCCCAGTTCTTCTCCAGCGGTCATGTAGATGGGGTTCAGCCTCGAGTGGGATGCCTGGCTCCCGGCTCCCGGCCAGGTCACTTATGCCTTCAGGTTCTACACTTGCACAGTGAAGGTGGTATTGCTGTTCATCTCAGGAGGTTGTTGTGAAATGTCAGTGGGATCATACAGAGAAAGTGCTCACCTGTACCAGGGCCATTTCAGGGATTCAAGTAAATGTTAGCTCTTGTTTCTATTTATAACGGGCATATGATTTTTTTTTTTTTTTTTTTTTTTTTTTTTTATTTTTTTTATTTTTTTTTTTATTTTTTTATTTTTTTTAGCTTTGACACTACTTTATTATTATTTTTTTTTCCAGTGGGTTTTGTCATACATTGATATGAATCAGCCATGGATTTACATGTATTCCCAATCCCGATCCCCCCTCCCACCTCCCTCTCCACCCAATTCCTCTGGGTCTTCCCAGTGCACCAGGCCCGAGCACTTGTCTCATGCATCCCACCTGGGCTGGTGATCTGTTTCACCATAGTTAGTATACATGCTGTTCTTTTGAAATATCCCACCCTCACATTCTCCCAGAGAGTTCAAAAGTCTGTTCTGTATTTCTGTGTCTCTTTTTCTGTTCTGCATATAGGGTTATCGTTATCACCTTTCTAAATTCCATATACATGTGTCAGTATGCTATAATGTTCTTTATCTTTCTGGCTTACTTCACTCTGTATAATGGGCTCCAGCTTCATCCATCTCCTTAGGACTGGTTCAAATGAATTCTTTTTAACGGCTGAGTAATATTCCATGGTGTATATGTACCACAGCTTCCTTATCCATTCATCTGCTGATGGGCATCTAGGTTGCTTCCATGTCCTGGCTATTATAAACAGTGCTGCGATGAACATTGGGGTGCACGTGTCTCTTTCAGATCTGGTTTCCTCAGTGTGTATGCCCAGAAGTGGGATTGCTGGGTCATATGGCAGTTCTATTTCCAGTTTTTTAAGAAATCTCCACACTGTTTTCCATAGCGGCTGTACTAGTTTGCATTCCCACCAACAGTGTAAGAGGGTTCCCTTTTCTCCACACCCTCTCCAGCATTTATTGCTTGTAGACTTTTGGATAGCAGCCATCCTGACTGGCGTGTAATGGTACCTCATTGTGGTTTTGATTTGCATTTCTCTAATAATGAGTGATGTTGAGCATCTTTTCATGTGTTTGTTAGCCATCTGTATGTCTTCTTTGGAGAAATGTCTGTTTAGTTCTTTGGCCCATTTTTTGATTGGGTCATTTATTTTTCTGGAATTGAGCTGCAGGAGTTGCTTGTATATTTTTGAGATTAATCCTTTGTCTGTTTCTTCATTTGCTATTATTTTCTCCCAATCTGAGGGCTGTCTTTTCACCTTACTTATAGTTTCCTTTGTAGTGCAAAAGCTTTTAAGTTTCATTAGGTCCCATTTGTTTAGTTTTGCTTTTATTTCCAATATTCTGGGAGGTGGGTCATAGAGGATCTTGCTGTGATTTATGTCGGAGAGTGTTTTGCCTATGTTCTCCTCTAGGAGTTTTATAGTTTCTGGTCTTACATTTAGATCTTTAATCCATTTTGAGTTTATTTTTGTGTATGGTGTTAGAAAGTGTTCTAGTTTCATTCTTTTACAAGTGGTTGACCAGTTTTCCCAGCACCACTTGTTAAAGAGGTTGTCTTTTTTCCATTGTATATCCTTGCCTCCTTTGTCAAAGATAAGGTGTCCATAGGTTCGTGGATTTATCTCTGGGCTTTCTATTCTGTTCCATTGATCTATATTTCTGTCTTTGTGCCAGTACCATACTGTCTTGATGACTGTGGCTTTGTAGTAGAGTCTGAAGTCAGGCAGGTTGATTCCTCCAGCTCCATTCTTCTTTCTCAAGATTACTTTGGCTATTCGAGGTTTTTTGTATTTCCATACAAATTGTGAAATTCTTTGGTCTAGTTCTGTGAAAAATACCGTTGGTAGCTTGATAGGGATTGCATTGAATCTATAGACTGCTTTGGGTAGAATAGCCATTTTGACAATATTAATTCTTCCAATCCATGAACACGGTATGTTTCTCCATCTGTTTGTGTCCTCTTTGATTTCTTTCATCAGTGTTTTATAGTTTTCTATGTATAGGTCCTTTGCTTCTTTAGGTAGATATACTCCTAAGTATTTTATTCTTTTTGTTGCAATGGTGAATGGTATTGTTTCCTTAATTTCTCTTTCTGTTTTTTCATTGTTAGTATATAGGAATGCAAGGGATTTCTGTGTGTTAATTTTATATCCTGCAACTTTACTATATTCATTGATTAGCTCTAGTAATTTTCTGGTAGAATCTTTAGGGTTTTCTATGTAGAGGATCATGTCATCTGCAAACAGTGAGAGTTTTACCTCTTCTTTTCCTATCTGGATTCCTTTTACTTCTTTTTCTGCTCTGATTGCTGTGGCCAGCACTTCCAACACTATGTTGAATAGTAGTGGTGAGAGTGGGCACCCTTGTCTTGTTCCTGATTTCAGGGGAAATGCCTTCAATTTTTCACCATTGAGGGTGATGCTTGCTGTGGGTTTGTCATATATAGCTTTTATTATGTTGAGGTATGTTCCTTCTATTCCTGCTTTTTGGAGAGTTTTAATCATAAATGAGTGTTGAATTTTGTCAAAGGCTTTCTCTGCATCTATTGAGATAATCATATGGTTTTTATCTTTCAATTTGTTAATGTGGTGTATTACATTGATTGATTTGCGGATATTAAAGAATCCTTGCATTCCTGGGATAAAGCCCACTTGGTCATGGTGTATGATTTTTTTAATATGTTGTTGGATTCTGTTTGCTAGAATTTTGTTAAGGATTTTTGCATCTATGTTCATCAGTGATATTGGCCTGTAGTTTTCTTTTTTTGTGGCATCTTTGTCTGGTTTTGGAATTAGGGTGATGGTGGCCTCATAGAATGAGTTTGGAAGCTTACCTTCTTCTGCAATTTTCTGGAAGAGTTTGAGTAAGATAGGTGTTAGCTCTTCTCTAAATTTTTGGTAGAATTCGGCTGTGAAGCCATCTGGTCCTGGGCTTTTGTTTGCTGGAAGATTTTTGATGACAGTTTCGATTTCCTTGCTTGTGATGGGTCTGTTAAGATCTTCTATTTCTTCCTGGTTCAGTTTTGGAAAGTTATACTTTTCTAAGAATTTGTCCATTTCATCCAAGTTGTCCATTTTATTGGCATAGAGCTGCTGGTAGTAGTCTCTTATGATCCTTTGTATTTCAGTGTTGTCTGTTGTGATCTCTCCATTTTCATTTCTAATTTTGTTAATTTGGTTCTTCTCTCTTTGTTTCTTAATGAGTCTTGCTAATGGTTTGTCAATTTTGTTTATTTTTTCAAAAAACCAGCTTTTAGCTTTGTTGATTTTTGCTATGGTCTCTTTAGTTTCTTTTGCATTTATTTCTGCCCTGATTTTTAAGATTTCTTTCCTTCTGCTAACTCTGGGGTTCTTCATTTCTTCCTTCTCTAATTGCTTTAGGTGTAGAGTCAGGTTATTTAATTGGTTTTTTTCCTGTTTCTTGATGTAAGCCTGTAATGCTATGAACCTTCCCCTTAGCACTGCTTTTACAGTGTCCCATAGGTTTTGGGTTGTTGTGTTTTCATTTTCATTCATTTCTATACATATTTTGATTTCTTTTTTGATTTCTTCTATGATTTGTTGGTTATTCAGAAGCGTGTTATTTAGCCTCCATATGTTTGAAGTTTTAACAATTTTTTCCCTGTAATTGAGATCTAATCTTACTGCACTGTGGTCAGAAAAGATGACTGGAATGATTTCAATTTTTTTGAATTTTCCAAGACCAGATTTATGGCCCAGGATGTGATCTATTCTGGAGAATGTTCCGTGTGCACTTGAGAAAAAGGTGAAGTTGATTGTTTTGGGGTGAAATGTCCTATAGATATCAATTAGGTCTAGCTGGTCCATTGTGTCATTTAAGGTTTGTGTTTCCTTGTTAATTTTCTGTTTAGTTGATCTATCCATAGTTGTGAGTGGGGTATTAAAGTCTCCCACTATTATTGTGTTACTATTAATTTCCTCTTTCATACTTGTTAGCGTTTGCCGTACATATTGCGGTGCTCCTATGTTGGGTGCATATATATTTATAATTGTTATATCTTCTTTTTTGATTGATCCTTTGATCATTATGTAGTGTCCTTCTTTGTCTCTTTTCACTTCCTTTATTTGAAAGTCTATTTTATCTGATATGAGTATTGCGACTCCTGCTTTCTTTTGGTCTCCGTTTGCATGAAATATTTTTTTCCAGCCCTTCACTTTTAGTCTGTATGTGTCTCTTGTTTTGAGGTGGGTCTCTTGTAGACAGCATATATAGGGGTCTTGTTTTTGTATCCATTCAGCCAATCTTTGTCTTTTGGTTGGGGCATTCAACCCATTTACATTTAGGGTAATTATTGATAGGTGTGGTCCCGTTGCCATTTACTTTGTTGTTTTAGGTTCACATTTATAAAACCTTTCTGCATTTCCTGTCTAGAGAAGATCCTTTAGCATTTGTTGAAGAGCTGGTTTGGTGGTGCTGAATTCTCTCAGCTTTTGCTTATCTGTAAAGCTTTTGAATTCTCCTTCATATCTGAATGAGATCCTTGCTGGATACAGTAATCTAGGTTGTAAGTTATTCTCTTTCATTACTTTCAGTATGTCCTGCCATTCCCTTCTGGCCTGGAGGGTTTCTATTGATAGATCAGCTGTTATCCTTATGGGAATCCCTTTGTGTGTTATTTGTTGTTTTTCCCTTGCTGCTTTTAATATTTGTTCTTTGTGTTTGATCTTTGTTAATTTGATTAATATGTGTCTTGGGGTGTTTCGCCTTGGGTTTATCCTGTTTGGGACTCTCTGGGTTTCTTGGATTTGGGTGGCTATTTCCTTCCCCATTTTAGGGAAGTTTTCAGCTATTATCTCCTCGAGTATTTTCTCATGGCCCTTCTTTTTGTCTTCTTCTTCTGGAACTCCTATGATTCGAATGTTGGGGCGTTTCACAGTGTCCCAGAGGTCCCTGAGGTTGTCCTCATTTCTTTTGATCCTTTTTTCTTGTTTTCTCTCTGCTTCATTTATTTCCACCATTTTATCTTCTACCTCACTTATCCTATCTTCTGCCTCCGTTATTCTACTCTTGGTTCCCTCCAAAGTGTTTTTGATCTCATTCATTGCATTATTCATTTGTAATTGACTCTTTTTTATTTCTTCTAGGTCTTTATTAAACAGTTCTTGAATCTTTTCAATCTTTGTTTCCAGGCTATTTATCTGTAATTCCATTTTGTTTTCAAGATTTTGGATCATTTTTATTATCATTATTCTAAATTCTTTTTCAGGTAGATTCCCTATCTCCTCCTCTTTTGTTTGACTTGGTGGGCATTTTTCATGTTCCTTTACCTGTTGGGTATTTCTTTGCCTTTTCATCTTGTTTAGATTGTTGTATCTGGAGTGGGCTTTCTGTATTCTGGAGGTCTGTGGTTCCTCTTTGTTGTGGAGGATTAACCCAGTGGGTGGGGTTAGACGATTGGCTTGTCAAGGTTTCCTGGTTAGGGAAGCTTGCATCAGTGTTCTGGTGCGTGGAACTTGATTTCTACTCTTTGGAGAGCAATGGAGTGCCCAGTAATGAGTTTTGAGATGGGTCTATGTGTTAGGTGTGACCTTGGGCAGCCTGTATGTTGATGTTCAGGGCTATGTTCCTGCGTTGCTGGAGAATTTGCGTGGTATGTCTTGCTCTAAAACTTATTGGCTCTTGTGTGGTGGTTGGTTTCAGTGTAGGTATGGAGGCTTTTGGACAGTCACTTATTACTTAAAGTTCCTTGTAGTCAGGAGTTTTCTGGTGTTCTCAGGTTATGGGCTGAAGTCTCCTGCCTCTGGATTTCAGTTTTATTCTTCCTGTAGTCTCAGGACTTCTCCAACTATGCAGCCCTGATAAGAAAACTTCTAGGTTATTGGCTAAAAGATTCTCCCCCGTTAGGGACACCCAGAGAGGTTCACAGAGTCACATGAAGAAGAGGAGAGGGAGGAGGGAGATAGAGATGAACAGGAGGAGAAAAAGGGGGACTCAAGAGGAGAGAGACAGATCTACACAGCTGTCTGTTCCCAAAGTGTTCTCCGTAGCCCAGTCACCTACAAAGATTCACAGAATTGGATTGGGAAGAGAAGGGGAAAGGAGGAAATAGAGGTGTTCTGAGGTAGAAAACAGAGAGTCAAGATTGGGAGAGAATAATCTTCGGTTTAAAAATAGGGCTTCTCTTCTTTTTTTTTTTTTTGTAAGGTTATAGTGTATTGAAAATGAAAATTAAGGAGTAGTAGAGGAGTACTAGAGGATTTTAAAAGAAATAAGAGAAAAAGAAAAATAGAAAATAGAAGAGAAATAGGAAAGAAAAAAAAGAAAAAAAAAAAGAAAGAAAAAGAAAAAAAAAAAAAAAAAGGAAAAAAAAAATTTTTTTTTTCCCCCTAATTAAAAAATCGTAAAAATCTACGGAAATGAAAGTTAAGGAGTAATGGGGGAGTAATAGGGGATTTTAAAGGAAAATAAAAGAGAAAAAAGAAAAAAGAAAAAAAGAAAAAAAAAAATAAAAAAAAAGAGAAAAAAGTAAAATTATATCTAGGAGTTTCTCTGGAGCTGTTGCGGTCAGTGTGGGTTCGGCTCAGTTTCAGATAGCTCCTTGTTCCGGCTTACGCTCCTCGATATCTACAGGCTCCTCTGGTGTAGACAATGTTTCCTAGAGGGATTTTAATCTGTTGCACCAGTCCCTTCTGAAGCGGTTCCCTTTGTTTATTTGGCTTCTGTTTGCCGGTCTCTTCAGAGCCTCATTTCCGCCCTGACACAGGCGGGCGGAGGTGGACTCTTATTCAGGTAGCTAGTTCCGTCGCTCTGCGGGGAGGGGTTTGCGCCGCGGGGCTTGCGCCGCGGGGATGGGCTGGGGCTGCCAGGAGGGGCTGACGCTGCTCTCTCCTCTGCGCTGCTCAGGCTCCTGGCTGTTCTATATGGAGCGCGCACCGCGCTGCGCGAGGTTCCAGCCCTCGGGTGTTCCACAAAAGCGCGGAAGGAGAAGCTGCGCCTGCTCTCTGTGCCTTCCCCGTCAGAGCGGTCCAGGCAGCCAGGGGCTCGGTGGGCGCACTCTCCCCAGGTGTGGCGCGCCCCCGCCCTTCCGCGGACCCAGTCTCAGTTTCCGCTGGCGCCAGTCGGGTGCGCGCGCCTTCTGCCCTCCGCGTCCCCAGCCCCAGTCCCGCCCGCGCCGGTCGGGTGCCTGCGCCCTGTGTCTCGCCGTGACCTTCCCCTCCCCCCTGCCTCCTGCCTCCGGCGGAGCTGGGCCGGTCCGCAGCCTGCGAGCTCCTCTCTGGACCCTCTCGGTCTCTTTGTTCTGCGAACGGCCGGCAGTGTGTTCGGGCCGGCTAATTTACTCTCTCTCCTTTGGTCTCCCACAGTTCACGTTGGCAACTCACAGAAGCTCCCTCCGATTGTCCTCAGGGCACTCAGGCCCGGACCCTACCCCAAGCAATGCCGCCTAAGAGCTCCCGGGACGGAACTCCGTCCTTAGCTCTTTTGTCTCACTTTTTATCTTTTATATTTTGTCCTACCTCCTTTCGAAGACAATGGGCTGCTTTTCTGGGCGCCTGATGACCTCAGCTAGCGATCAGAAGTTGTTTTGCTAAGTTTGCTCTGCGTTCAGTTATTCTTTTGATGAATTTGTAGGAGAGAAAGTGGTCTCCCCGTCCTACTCCTCCGCCATCTTGGCTCCTCCCTTCCGGGCATATGATTTTTATACTTGCTCCCACATCTGGCAGTTTCTTACTCATCAGATGTAATCATTTCAAATCCTAAAATAGACCCTACCAGTTTGCAGGGAAAGTCTCTGGTCTTCGAGGGCACAGCTGTCTTGGTTGAATGCAGAACCACCAAATGAAGCTATCTAGTGGACAGTTAAAGATGTTAGCATCTTCTGAATCACGTGCTCAACCACATTATAAGATAATGCTTGGAGGCAAGGGCTGCACCTGCCTCTGTGTGTATTCTCAGTGTGTGAATGGGGGCCACGTGGCAATCGCCGTGGTCAAGAAGCATCTGCGGTTTAGAGCTCGGGGTCTGGAGTAAGGAAGGCTTCCTGGTTTCACATCCTGGCTTCACCCTTGTCAATCTGATCGTGGTGACTGTGGGTGAGTCACTTAATTCAACTGTCTCCTCACCTGTTAAATGTAGATAAAGTACATTTTCCCCTGGGGTAATTGCAAAGATGGAATAAGATCAATGAGACGCAGTTTGCACTGTGGTCACTCTGAACTGGCAGCGCCATACTCCCATGCCCTGGGGGAGGGTGGGCAGGACCAGCCTGGCTTGGGCACCTTGCACTGTAGTTCATTGGTAGTGAGCGTAGCTGGTAAATACACAATGAAAAAAAAATACCGGTTTCTCACTCTAGAAGTGATTGGATTAGATATCCAGTTAATACATAATCTCATTTATATGTGGAATCTGAAAAAGTCAAACTGAAAAGCAGTAGAATGGTGGTGGTCGCCGGGGGCTTGAGGGAGTGGAGGAAATGAGATGTTGGTAAAGGGTACAAGTTTCAGTTATGCAGGGTGAATAAGTCCTGGAGATCTAATGTACAGTAATGTGACTGTAGTTAGTGATACTCTTATCAGTTCAGTTCAGTCGCTCAGTCGTGTCCGACTCTTTGCGACCCCATGAATTGCAGCACGCCAGGCCTCCCTGTCCATCACTAACTCCCGGGGTTTACTCTATAGTATATATGAAATTTGCTAAGAGACTAGATCTTAAGTGTTGTTAATATACAGGTACACAGAAAGGTAACCCTTGAGGTGATGGCTGTGTTCATGAGTTTGATAGTAATCATTTCACAATGTATCAAAATATCATTGTTGAATAAAAATTCTGTTTAAGGTGTACAGTTGTATCTCAGTAAAGCTGAAAGAATGCAAATCTCAATAATGTTGCAGTGCTACCTCTGAAGGACTTCCCAGCTGGCGCTAGTGATAAAGAACCTGCCTGCCGACACAGGAGGCATAAGAGACTTGGTTTTAACCCTGGGCTGGGAAGATCCTCTGGAGGAGGGCATGGCAACCTACTCTGGTATTCTTGCCTGGAGAATCCCACCGACAGAGGAGCCTGGCGGGCTTCAGTCCATAGGTCAGAGAGAGTCAGGCTCGACCGAAGCGACGTAGCACATGCGCACACACGCTACCTCTGAAGTGAATAGGAGGGCTTTGCGGAGTTATCATGATGCCTCATCATAATAATTGGCTGGCTTTGGGTTAAATATGAGGTCTGATCATCCCAATCTGCCCTCTGGGTTTTTTGCTATTTTATTCAACATTCTTTCATAAACAAGTGTTGTCTAGGTAAACATTTATGAAAGTCAAAACACCAGAACAGATTAAAGCTGGAACCAGGCAGGATGCTACATCAGTGTTTTAGTGGCAGCGAAAAACATCATCTGTTACATTTAATTATTGTAGCTAGTTTGAGTTCTGTTAGTTTGGTAGTGTTTGGAATTGATTTCCAAATGTATTCGGGATTTTATACCAGTTTTCTGATTCTGCACGCTTAACGAATATCTTAATAAAAGTAGATTAAGTCAACACTGAGAGAAATTTTTTCTTTTAAAGAGGGTCCATACTTCAGTCAAGAAACATCAGCTAGATCATTGAGAGTGTGCAGGACAGAGTCCTGTGTTCAGCTGGCTTTTCTGGTCTGTTGGACACTCAGTACACGTTCTCTGTCCAGTTCACATCCTGGACAGGAGAGTACTTTTACTGTCCTGATTTCTCTGGGCATTGGGCGACTGGGTTATTCTGACTGTGTGGAGGGCTTTTTCAATTCGTGTGTGTGTGTTTTTTAATTCTTGTGTGTTGTTTTCAGCAGAAAAAGGGAAGCATATTTTGTCTTTTGCCACTCAATACTCCTGCTTTCCGTATTATATTCATCAGATACAGCCACTTCTTATTTCCCCCTGTTAAACGAGACACACCGTTGTTCTATCAACTGTTAGTTCTTATTCACATTTTTGTGTTAGGAAGTTGACTGTTGGCAGGGTCTTAGCATGCATGCTTCTGCCCCCACTGCCATGATGATATCCAGACTTTCTCCAACCTTTCTTCCCTCGGAGCTCTGTGCTCTTTACAGATGACACCCTTAGTCCTCATGGTTGTCCCCGGGGGTAGGGAGGACCAGATAGAGCATCTGAGTGCGAGAATAGACGGCCAGAGTCTGAGGAACGCAGTGAGTTACTTATTTATGTCAGTATTTCTGCTTTCAGCCGACTTCTGCATTTAGGCCTATTTTTGTATTTTCCTCAAAGAGTTTTTCAAGTGATAACAGTCACCAACTTCATTACTGCAGAATGAAATAAAAGGTATACTAATGTAGCTATTGAGAAATAAGAACCTTCTCTCAAATCTTTTTAGGGTTATTAAGAAAGTACAGTTTTAACTGTTGATTTTGGTGTGATTCTTTTTCTCCCCTAGGATTTGGAGTGTATTTAAATTGATCTTAAATTCTGAAACTGAATGATCAAAAGAAACCCCACTAATAATGGTTGTCTAAAGTCTATTCAGTTTAGCTGTTTGAAGGTACAAGATTAATATGCCTAAAGCCTGGCTCTGATCATTTCATAGTTTTGTTTTGTTTCCTTTTAAATATTATGAGCTTTGAAGTCAAAAGACCTGGCTTCATTTTATGGACTGGTTATATAATCTGTCTGATTCTCACTTTCTTCCTCTGAAATGGAGATAATAATACCCACTTCAAAGGAGGGTTGTTGAGATTAAGTGAGATCATGTGTGTGAGGTACTAAGCTTAGTACGTGTTAATGAAACCTAAAAATAAAAAAGGTGAAAAGCTGAAAACCTATAATGACCTCTTTGCCTTTAAAATATAAAATCCATATTCTTTGATAGTATGTTCTAGACCCTGTATAGTCTGGCCTACAGTGACCTCAGTACCAAGTTGTTATTTTCCAGCCAGATAGACAACTTCACTCTTCATTTTCCATAAAACTCTCAAACATTTTGACGAAGACCCTCAATATGAAGTGCATTTTACATATGAAACAAAAGTTTCATGAAGCAGTGCTTGGCATCTTGCCACATGAAATACATTCTGTTCCATATAGAAGATGCTGGTCTGACCTGCTAAACTGATATCAGCAGGTTTTCAGACTTGCTGGTTGGAAACTCACCAATTGAGAAGACTCATCTCCATTTCTTGACATTCTCATCCTCCCTTGATACCCATCTCCCCCCTCCCCACCATGAAATCTTCCCTCACCTTGGCAGCTGGTGGCTTTCTCTGAACTTACCATTTTTTTCTCAATCTCATTTATGGAATTTACTGCAATTGGTTTTTAGGTTAATTATTGACTTATCTGTGTGACTAGATGGCAAATGCTTGGTCCCTGTGGTCATTTATCAGCCTGTGTGTGTAGCAGGAGTCCTGCCCATTGCTCTGAGGTTCAGACTCCAAGGTGTTTGTTAAGAAATTGCCTGGTATCTTGGCTGCTTCAGTCTTTTGGCTGCTTTGCTGACATTTGAAAGCCATAACACTGGACTTGGTGTGGACTCGGGAGCAGCAGGAGCGTCTTGCCATGACTACTGCCTTGGATTCCTGTGTTTCTGGAAAAGAATGATACAGGTTGGCATCAGGGTTCCAGCTTCTAAATGGAGATTCTCAATTTCCTGTTTCCTGACATGACTTTGCTAGATCTGAGGTGCCTATCAGCCCCAGCAGTGTGTGAGCAAAGATCAGTAACAGCCTCTTCTCTGATTAAGCACAGCCTGGTATCTTTAAACCCGAGGCCTTTGCAGCATGGAATAGATGATGATTTTCGCCTATGAGACCTGCATTTTATAACATAAGACATTTTTAGATATGTTTCCATTTGTAGATACACTGTTCTCTAAATATCCTATATTGAGGATATTTATACATAGTATAAATACTATGTAGATCCTTTCATCTACCTTGAAAAAATGTTATATAAACCAGAATATTTATATCTTAGCCATGCACCCTTATCTCATGTTTGGAGCCCAGTTTTGAGATCCTGACTAATGATGAGATTTAGAGGCATGCAGGACCCATTTTATGTTTACACAGATTATCTACCCAAAGGTCGACCTCATTTAAAGGGACTGATTTAATTCAGGAAAGTTATTTTTCTCTTTTAAATCTAATTTAAGAAGCTTGTCTGAAATAGTAATAGATAGCAGAGAACTGTCTGTGCAGCAATATAAACCAGCAAATCTAGACATGGTGACATCTTTCCACAGTGAAATGGACACAGCAGAAATATCTAGGGAATTATAGATTAAAAACAAATTACTTAATATCCAGTGAAGCAGTGAAAAGATAAGTACACGCTGATAACTGCATAAAAAGCATCTAGTAGAAGTTACTGATGCACAGTTTTTATAATAACTTTGTTTTTTAAGAGGGTGATGGACCTTTGGGTTTCTATAGTAAATCTGTTCATTCATAGGCACGTTTTTCTCGTTTGAGCATCAGACACTTGTAGGGACTTATGAAGTGAGCTTAGTTAAATTCAGCACTCAGAGAATTTGCACAGAAGCTTCCTTATTTTGATTTTTCCCCATCCAGTCTGCCATTTATCAGAGCTAAGATGTATGTCAGAGGAAGCGGGATTTGTCTTAAAAGAGATTTGGAGGAAATCTTCCTTCAATATTTATAGTGCTTGACAAAGTCATGTTCACACGGAAGTCAGTATGGAGATGAGGAAGTTAAAATCGGGTGGCTTATTTTACATTACTGGCTGAAAGCCTGTCTGATGGGATTGATGTGGAGCACTAATTAATCACCCAGGGTCTCCTCATTCACTAATCACATTGCATGAAACTTCCTTGTTGGCTGAGACTCAAGGGCAAACCATGGGCGTCCAGCCAGCTTGTTTTTCATAAGCATTATGCTACCTTTATAAATTAGTGTGAACCTAATGTATACTGTCAGCAGTTTACTTTCCCATGGAGACCCTCTCTGGTTAACCAGCTTTAAATGAAATCTTATATTGAGAATGAGAAGAGGCTTCTTGAAAAATGGGGGGAAGAAAAAAAAAAAAGGAAGGTTTAAAATCTTCCTCGTAATCTTTTACCCCCACGGTATATACATTTCAGTTCCAGTAAAAAGAAAAACCTGCTGGATTGACTTAACACACAGATGACGTGGTCATTGCCTTTTGTTGTGAGCCTATATGACCTTTAAGGAAGAGACTTTTTCCATAACATTTTTAATTGCAGTAATAATTTGTTCATTGGGTGCGTACTATGCACAGAACACTTACCTTAACTCAGATATTCTCACATGAGTCCTGTGAGGATGCTGTTACTACTGCCATTTATGGGTGAGAAAACTGAGAGCTGTCAGCTTGTCCTGGGTCACATCTATCTTGGCCAGGGCCCAGATTTGAACCACGGTTTGTCATCAAAGGCCATGCTTATTTGAGTATGTTACTGTTCATGGCTCATCTGGTCCCTTCATACCATCCCTTTTAACTTGAGGAAAATGTGGTCATAGTCTTTAAAAAAATATTCCTATTTCCATATTCATTTTTTGCATTCATCTGGATTAATAAATCCTTTTAGAAGCATGTTGATCTCTAGCACATTGTTTTATGTCTTCAAATCATTTTAATGTCTTGCAGCTTTGGCTCAGAGAACAAAAAAAAATTGTGGGCATCTTTAAACCAGAGGAAATAGGTAGAGCTTATTCACACATCACTCACGCTGTTGTTCATCTTGAAATGGTTCCAGACAATTCCAACAGAAAAGGAAAATTCCAGAGTGCACATACACAGATACTTTCCAAGGCAGTGCCTGTTGAGAACACAGTCTTCCATCCAGAAGCTGTGAATGGTTCAGCTACAGCTTGTCCTGTATGTAAATTAATTTCTGAGAGTCTGTGTAATAAACTCTTCTATAAAAGAACATATAAAAGAGAGATTTGTCAAAACCCACTTCCCCTATTAAAAATACTTAACTAGAGAGACTGGGTTGATACTTAGTGGTTTATATGGGCCCTGTGTTAAGCCAATACTTTCCTTCTTAGTATGCAGCACTGATGTCCCTGGTTGAAAAGAATCCATTCCATTTCTTTTTATGGTTTCATGAAAAGTTGGAAAGGGGGAAAACTGAGCTGAACATACAGAATAAATAGCTAAATGGTGCCGGCAGTCTGCCCTTTTGTTTTCAGACGTTCTCCCTCCCCATCCTTTGTGAGTCATTGAGCCAGTAGGACCTATCAAAGACGCCTCAGTGTATAGAACATTTTATGTGGGGCTCATTTGTCATCCACAGCAAAGGCCTAATTGCCTCCAGGCCTCCTTTCACATGATAATCAATGAATCTGTATCTCCTGGGTGTGCTCTATGTATTCTACATTCATCTCTCAAGATGTCTTAGATTGTGATCAAATGTAAAGCATCAGAAAGATGCTGTCAATCCAGTAAAGCATTAAGGGCATTTAAAACATGTACATGGAAATGTAAAAAGAGCTTGAAATGAAGGTACCTACTATTACTCTTTTTTTGTGCATATTTAATTGGATCAAAATTACAACATCTGTGATGGCTATTAAGAAGGCTACATGGCATTTCTAGGGCATAGCATGTTTCTCTTAGAACTTAGCATTTCAAAGGCCCACTGGGAGAAAATTCGAGTCCTGTTTTAATATGAATTAGTGGTCTCAAAGGCAACTTCGTGGGTGCCTTTGTTGCTGATGTTATCAATAAGATTTCATTTGATACATTCTGAATTCTAACAAGAGGTCAGTATACTCTGAATATAGTTTCCTGTAGTGGTTTTGCCTAAGTGGGGTGGGAGGAGACTGTGCAAGTGGGTGATGGGCGCAGAGAGGGTAGGCACCACCATTCTGCTCATTCTGTCTGTAATGCCTGGAAAATTGGACTTACATCCCCCTGGTGTTCTTTAACAATTATTTCTAACTAAGACATATGATTACTAAAATTCACCTGAAATATGCAGTTATTACTTAGAAGAATTTTTAATACTTAGAGTTAAATGAGAACATTTTTAAATGAAAGAATTATACATTGACTATAGCAAAAAAAAATTTGTTCAGTAAGGGAGTCACTTTCCCCCCCTGGAAAATGTGTAAATGTCATTATATTTCTCTGAAAAGAAAGGATATATATGTATGTGTGTATTTGATTGTTTTGTTTTGTTTTGTTTTTTTTTGCTGTGCCTCAAGGCTTCTGGTATCTTAGTTCCCTGACCAGGGATTGAACCCAGGGCCCTGGCAGGGGACGTGCTGAGTCCTAACCACTGGACTGCCAGGAAATTCCCAAGAAAGGATATTTTATGGAATAAGCAAACTTTTTTTTTTAAAAAAAAGCATGCTCTGTTCTTTATGTGCTCAGTCATGTCTGACTCTTTGCAACCCTCTGGGCTGTAGCCCACCAGGCTCCTCTGTCCATGGAATTTTCCAGACAAGAATACTGGAGTGCGTTGCCATTTCCTTCTCCAGGGGATCTTCCCGACCCAGGGATCAAACCTGCATCTCTTGTGTCTTCTGCACTGCAGGTGGATTCTTTACCTCTGTGCCTCCTGGGAAGCCCTTAAAAGGCGTAACAAAAATTTAAAACACACAGATACACAGGCATAGGGAGTATTTGTATTAGGCTTCTTTTTTTTAAAAGAACACCAGAAATAACTCTGAGTTAATAGCTCCTCTGCCTCCTCAGCTCTGACCGAGCTGACTTCCAGCACGGCAGGGCAGAGCAAGCCATGGACACCAGGGAGCAGTCTGTTGGGTGAGAGGGGAACACCAGCTCTCCTTCTGTAAAACAGCACCACAAAATGTCAAGAGCTGTGAGGGAGCGGAGATTGTACCCTGCCTACCAGCTAGCAAGTTACCTACCTCAGTGTCATAGATGCTGGCAGAGACGCCAGACTCCTGGGTCAGAGATACAGGGCACAGTATTAGTAGCCCATGTATCAACATTCTTCACTCTTTCCCTGAGCCCCAGTTTCCACGGGGTGATGCAGAGCAGGCCAGCTGACACCTGTGCACATAATGAGCTGTGTTATAGGCTGGGAGCCCTGAATTTAGGGAACTCAAAACTTGTATAATGGGTCGCAAGCCTGCTGCAGCCTTTGCAGTGTTTCTGGGAACACTGTCTCCGTCTTCTAAGGCTGTCTGCTCTACACGTCTCTTGAAAAGGTAGTCTGTCACAAATGACTCACTTGTAATGCCAATCGATTCATAAGGAGTGCAGAAACTCAAGAAAATGATCTGCCAACATAAACTAGGCTGGAAACAGACCCCAAATAAGCACAGATTCCATGAACAGCTCCTGTGCACTGTTTAAGGGCTGCATATGTTCCGACAATACAGCCCGTAGCAACAGCGTGTATCTCACTGTAATCTATCAGATGGGCAAAATGTGATAATTTAATTATATCCGATATCTGGATCACATATGCTTTCAAAACGTCTTCCCTCGCTCGTGTTGGTCACTGCAGTCCTGTGTATCTAGAGCAGGAGTTGTTATTCTCCTTCTGTACTTAAGGAGATGGTTGTCCAGTGACTTGACCAAATTCACACACTAGTATGAAACCTGGAGTTTCCTGATGCCCCCGTCTGTTGGTCTCTGTTAGTCTTTGAGACCCATTGCCTAAGTCTTTATCTTTCATCTTTTACAAAGATAGAGGGCATGACCGGCCATTACGGAGGTGACCCCAGGCCAGTCCCAGTTCCTTTGTGGTGGTCGCTGTCTCTCTCGGCTCATCTTGGGTCTTGCTCAGGCATCCTGCTGGGATCGTCTGGTGTTGGTGTCCAGGGACGAGTCTGAAATAAGGGACATGATGGTGTTGAATGTTTTCTCGTTGCTCTATGTTTTATTTCCAGTTTAGTTGAACACAAGCAGTCTCCACTGTGTCAGCTCTTTTGCTTAGCAGAGCAGCCCCATCAGCTTCCCTGGTGGCTCAAATGGTAAAGAATCCACCTGCAATGCAGGAGACCTGGGTTTGATCCCTGGGTTGGGAAGATCCCCTGGAGAAGGAAATGGCAACCCCCTCTAGTACTCTTGCCCAGAGAATCCCATGGACAGAGGAGCCTGGCAGGCTACAGTCCATGGGGTCGCAAGAGTCAGACACGACTGAGTGGCTAACCCTTCTCTTCAATGTATAATCACAAGTGGCAGACTTTTTATCTTTGCTTTTGGGAGCAGCTGTCTGTCTCGGTCTCCTGCTGCCCCTCTGTCTACCTCTGCGATCCTCACTCCAGTTCCCTCTGCATTGCACCATGAATCTTACTGTCCTCTGGGATGATGCCTCGGCCCTCTTCTCTACAGACTCTTTAAGTGGCCTTAACAATAACCACAAGAACAGTTACTCATTGAGCATATCCTGCATGCCAGGCCCTTTTCAAAGCACATTACGTGCATTATTGCTTTCAGTCTCCTCAGTGGCCCTGTGAGATGGAGACGACTGTCTCCACGTTTTGAGAGGAAGAAATAGAGAACTGAGACGGCCAGTTGTTTGTCCAAGGTCACACAGTAAGTGATGGAGCTGGATTTCTCACCTGAGTGTGCTCTCTGGCCTCCTGGCACTCATGCGACTATGCCAGGACAGCTTAACTCGCATATCTGAATCCATCTGAGTGATAACGTGTCTGAAACTGATTTCACAAATTGATGTTTCTCCTAAAATCTTCTCCCTCACCCACATTGCTAATTTTAAGAAGGACATCGTAGGCTGTTAAGTTGCTTCAGCTAAAATCCTGGGAATTTTCATAGATTCCTCTTTCTTCCTCATCTCCCACCACTAATTCACTCATTCATTCAACAAGTGTTTATTTAAGACCTACTGTGAGGCACACATTGTTCTAAGTTTAGGGGGTACAGAGGAGCTGGAAGAATCTCTGCTTCCATGGAGCAGTGTTTTTGTGGAAATCAGTATCCTCCTTTTATGGATTTGGAAACTGAGGAATAGAGAGATTGAGAGACTTGCCCGTATTGTCATGTATTTAGGATGGACACTGAAGCATTCTCGTTGAGAAAACCATGGTCTGACTTTATACCCCATGCTTCCTGTTACCGTGTCCTGTGGAGTCTCCTCCTGCATCTTCTCTCTTCATCTTACTGCCTCTGCCTTTCTGGGCTCATGTCCCTGTCACCAGAATTACGGCAGGAACCTCCTCACTCATCTCACCCGCAGTCTCACCTCCCTTCTCTTTATTCTCTGTACTGTACTGGAATGATTTTTCCAAAATGCATTCTGATCCTGTCACTGTCTCGCCAAAAATCCTTGGTTGGCCTCAAGTAGCTTGGTGTGGTGCCTTGGTCCCCAGGACACACACAGCCTACTTAGCAATGTCAGTCTTCCCCAAGTACCACATTTAGCAGGAGTGCTGGTTAAGACAGGGCTTGCAGGGCCCCATCCCTGGAGTTGCTGAGGAGGTAGGCCTGGGACGACCTGAGAATCTGCATTTCTGACAAGTCTGTGGAGCAGGACCCACACTGAGAATCGCTGCTGGGCCAGGGCCTGACCTGATGTCTCCGCTCCAGCCCAGGCAGCACTTCTGGTTTCCTGAGGGACAAGCTGTCAGGCTGTGTTCCTCTTGCACACACTGCTTCCTCTGCAGGAGACGCTCTTCCTTGCTCCTTCCCTGTCACTTCCTAAGAAGCTTCCTCTGACCCCCTGCCCCCACCCCACCCCGCGGGGAGCCCAGGGCCTCCCCTCTGTGTTTCTGTGGCTCTGCTTCTCTGGGCAGGTGCCACGCCATTCCCGGTGCTTGAGTCCTGGTTTTATTTATCTGTTTCTACTTTCTGCCCCTCGACAGTTAGCTTTTTGAGAGATCATCTGTTATGCTTTTCACCTTCCTGTCCCTGGCATCTAGCATAGTGCCCATTGTATATAGAAACTATGTACTTATAGAGGGAATTGAGATACATAATCCTACTTGTGCTTTTAAAAAAGAGTAATCCTATTTTAATTTTTCTCTGCCCTTATCATTAAGCCTTGCTTCAGATGTTTCTTTAAAACATCATGATGTTTCAACACAAAAACAGTGTACATCTGAGAGTCTTAAACTCTTGAAGCTGCCGTTCGCTGGAGCTGCACTGCTTGGCTGTTTGATGCAAACAACAGGAACTTATTTCCACAATGGCTGATGTTTGTCTGCAGATAACTTACTTCTCCTACTTGTCGTGTGAAATTCTGGAGTCCTTCAGTCCTCCTCAGCTTTCAGAACATCTGTGTGGTCTCTTCTTAGCCTTGGTTTTTATCTCATCAGAGAAGTATAGATGGAGTAGCCCAGGCAGTATAAGCCTGGCTTTGACTGAGACGAAGATCAGTGGTCTGTAAACTTGCAGCCTCCATGTTTCCATCCAGAACTGCGTGATCTCCCATCTTCCTTTCTGTCTGCGTGCATTGCCTGAGAGAGTTCCAAGAGGAATATGGGTTTTATGGCCTGCAGAGCCCTCCCTGCCTTTCTCTCCCTTCCCATCTCAGATTACTGAGAAACTGAAATTGCCCTAATTCTTGCCAAGATGTTAAGCTCCAAACTCTTAGCAAAGGCATTTGTGAATGAGATTGTCCCTGGATTGTAGACATTTCTTCAAGAGGTGCTCTGGCTGTCTCCTGGTGCAGAGTGAGTTCAGAGGCAGAGAGAGCCCTGCCCTCCTCTCTGGGAAAACAGGAGGAGAAAACACAGGTCTGTAATGCCTGGGAACCACATCTCTGCTTGGGAACCATGTCTGGGGTTCTGGCTGTGTCATTCTGCTTCCAAAATTCAGTCAGCATGCAGAAGGCAGCCCTTTCTCTGAGGAAGAGCATGGCTGAATCACATGGAGCTTCTCACACCAGGTCACAACAGCTTTCCCGGTTGTTCAGAGCCACCAGAGTCTGTCCTCAGCTATTGGGAAAGGCACCCTCCACCAGATCATTGTTGGTCTCTGGAGCCCCATCGTGCTCATGCCTGTCCCACACACTTAATCGTTTATAGCCATCTTGTCACAAGACTAAGTGTGAGGGAAATTGGTCTCTTATTTCTGTCTTAGGACCCTCTTGTTATCAAGTAACAGGAAGCCCCCAAAGTGACTTGAGTCAGGATGGGAGGAGGAGAGGCACAGTAGGGACCCAGGGGCATCACGTGGAACTCAGGATCAGGACATGTGGCGGGGTGCTGGGGGTGAGGAGTGGAGAGTGGGCAGGAACAGAAGTCCCCCTTTTCTGCTTCTCTATCTGCATGCTTCCTCCATAGCAGCCCAGTCTGTTCCAGCCTAAGGGAGACTGAAGCTGACAAAAACCACTGCGTCCAACACTTGATTTCTGGGCAAGAGAGACTCTGGTCTTGTGTTGAATAAATGACTTTCTGAGACCCAGGCCCACCGCAGTCTACTGCTCAGTCTACAGAGGGGGGAGGGGGGTGGGCCCTCCTTTGCATACATGACTGAGGGGGTGGCCAATTTTCATAAAATGGAGGTGTAGATGGAGGTGTTGCCCCAGTCAATATTACTTATAATATTTTAAGATTTTTTTTTTTTTAATGTAGACCGTTTTGAAAGTCTTTGTTGGATATTACTTCTGTTTTATGTTTTAGTTTTTCGGCCATGAGACGTGTAGGGTCTTAACCTCCTGACCAGGTTTTGAACCCATACCCTCTGCATTGGAAGGCAAAGTCCCAACCTCTGGACTGCCAGAAAAGTCCCGATATTGGTTATAATTTATATTCCACATTCTCCCCCAAAGATTCTGTTTTGAAGAATGGATATAACGGAACCAAAACAAGTCATGGGGGGTATAAAGTAAAAGTGAAGAGTGATAAGGTCAGGGGGAAAGACGATGCATTGAGAAGCCCCGATGGGGTGAAACTTACTGTAATGTGGGGTTTCAGAATTAGCAGGTTTTTAAGTTCTGACGCCAGTGACACCCAGTATTCATGAACGAGATTGACGAGACAAGAAAGAGGAAAGACTCAAGGTTAAGCCGCGGTCTCGGTATCCTGACTGGAGTTGTGTTTCTTGTAAACGCTGTTCCTGGAAGGAGCCTCCCGCCTGCGTCAGGGGAAGGAGATGATTCATTGGAGGCAGGTGTTCCTGCCCCTTAAGTAGGCACATGCCGTGTGGTTAACACCGCCCCCGTCACTCCCAGAGTCCGACCTCGGGCCATGTGGCACTTTTCAGGCCTGTGTGTGAATGTCAGCGAAGGGTCCACGTGTGAGAGGGGCCGCAGCTGAGAAGAGAGGGGCCGCTGGTCACTGTGAACGAGGATGCTCTCTCATCCTTGGAGGAGGCAGGACTGCACCTGGAGGAAGCAGGTGTCACCCTGACCTGGCCCAGGTCTGGGGAGAGGAGGCGGTGGCTGAGAAAGGACTGAGGGTGGGGAGGGAACCGACATGTAGGAAGTGCCAACCATCGAGGCATGTGAGTCGAGTTTTGAATGTCACCCAGTCCTGACACTGTCACATTGACCCCTGAAGTTGCTGTCTTTCCTCAGGGGCCCTTAGTATCTCTGTTTGACACATTAGGCTCTGGGAAATCAGGAAACCCTCCCGTGGTTTTCTGTCTCCAGGAGAAACCAGTCACTGCCACGACCTTCAGAGCCCAACCAGTGTGGCCACTGTTACTGTCTGTCCTTTGTGCTCAGCCTCCGGGTGGCTGTTCCTCCATTAAACCTGGACACCTCAGCTTAGGCCTTGAGCCAGGCTGCTGCTTTGTTGGAACTCGATTCCCTGACACCTACCAGCCAGCTCCTTCTTGTCGTTCGTGTCTTTGCTTAACGTGACTTGCTTGGTAGAGACTTGCTCTGTCCGCTCCATTTCAGCGTCACAATAGCTCACTCCTCTCTGGACCACATCTCATTCCCCCATGCTGTTCTCTTTTCCCGAGAAGTGTTTCTCGTCTTCTACAGCTGTATGTGATCTAACTCATATGTGCTTCTTTTTAGTGTCTTTCGTTCCCCACATGGCCCGATGAGCATGTCAGCCGCAAGAGCAGGCACATTTTGTCTGTTTCGCTTCCCAGTGATAATTATCCGGGGCCCCTCGAGGGCTACCTGGCTCATAGCAGATGCTCAGTAAATGTGTGCTGAACAAACAAGGAGCCTTTCCGAGGTCACGGAACCACAAGCCCAGCCAGAGCTGGGCTTCTTCCGGCTGCGTGTGTTCAGGCTGCATGAGGAGGCCATGAGGGCGAAGTGAAGTGAGAGGTTGACCCTGGCTCAGATGGGAAATATCCTGTTTACAAGTCTGGACTTTATCTGCCATGCCATCTTATCATGAGGATTCTGGACACTTTGAATGTACAAACTGGGACATGGGGACCCAGTGGCAAAATTGGGATTGCCTTTCTGCGTATTGAATTTTCCACCAACCCGTGTTTATACCCCTCTGACATGGCAAGAATTATGCCCAGAGGCATTTTATTCCTGCATCAGCCCCTATTTGATAGAGACAATATAGATTTTGTTAACAGAAGTATTTAGCACACTTGTGTGGACTGCTCCGCTCATCCACCCCACCCGACCTGGAGTCTGGGTCACACTTAGGTGTCAGAAAAACATCTTCATAAAACATACATGTGCTACAGGTTCAGGAAAATACACCTCTTCTTTCCCTTTCCTCTCTTTTGTGCCAAAGGTTTTAAATGCATCTCTCCTGTTTATTCAGGCAGAGCTTATGATTTTTAAAAACAACGTCATCAGAATGGTTAAGGAATAACAGTTCTTTCCATTGTTATTTAGGATATTTTCCAGGTTCCAATTAGGTGAGAAAATTGACCTGATTTTTATTTTCCTCAACTGTGTTTACCTTGCTGCATTGTTATTTCAAGTCTGTTCACAGGGTGCCAGACAGATGTCATTGTTGTTGTTTTTTAAGCAAAGAGGATCAAAAATGTCCATTTAAGAACTGCCTGTGGGGGGGCGGGGGGGTAAAAAAGAATTGCCTGTGAACTTTAACATACAGCTATACATAACTGCTTCCTTTTATGAATAAAAGTTGTAGGAGGTGGTAGACATGAATATAGGTTTTAAATAATTTATTTTTTAAAAGTATGCAAGCTGAAACTTGCTTCAAAGAGAATTCAGAGAGCAGCCAAAATACCCATGAAAGAAAACCGTCCTTCAGAAATGCTGCTAGATCTCAAGCTAGTTATGAAATTGACACCCGAAAGTTATTTCTGTCAGAGAGGACATAAGATAGATTTAGAAGAGCCATAGTCTCCATTTAAAAGATGTCAGAAACACAGGCATTATCCTTAATATTACACTTCCCTCTCCTTCACCCTTACCCCCACGCCATCCTGTCACCATATCCAGGCATCTCTGAAGATGTCAGGTTTACTTCTAAATGCTCTTGATTCCATATGCTTCTTCAGTACATTGCAGTTCAGGATGCAGTTGGGTCTTGTCTGCATGACCAAAGCTGTCTCCTCCTAGCTGCTGTGCATCTACTCTGAACTCTCAACTCATCTTTTCTGCAACTCAGGTCATTTCCCCAAAGACCGAATCTGATAAAAACCTGCTTTCTCACCCCATCTCAGCCAACTACGTACATCCAGCCCTGAATGTCTTCCTGTCACTCGTAGGGTGATGACTGGATTCCTAACGTGGCTTACGAGACCCCGAGTAGGCTGGTCCTGCTTACATCTCTCATTGCACACCTGCCATGCCTCCCTGCTTCCCCCGTTGTCTGTGCACCTGTCATACCAGTCACCTTAGACCCCTTTTCTTGCTGTGCCTCTGTCACCCCAGGGCCTTTGCACATCCTCTTCCCTCTGCCTGAGTCATTCTCCCTTCCTTTCCTTACCACTTAACATCTTCTCATCTTGCAGACCCCGGTTCCTACCCCAGTTGCTTACCTAGGGAAGCCTTCCTGGACTGGCTTCCCTGGTGGTTCAGTGGTAAAGAATCCTCCTGCCAGTGTAGGAGATGTGGGTTCAGTCCCTGGGTTAGGAAGATCCCCTGGAGGAGGAAATGGCAACCCACTCCAGTATTCTTACCTGGAAAATTCCATGGACAGAGGAGCCTGGTGGGCTGCAGTCTGGGGTCATGAAGAGTCAGACACGACTGAGCATACACGCACTTTCTGGACTACTATTCTAGGTCAAATCTCCCTCTTATCATTTGTATTGGTCTTACGTTCTTCTCCTTTAGAGCACCGTCAAGGGTGATGTTGTCTTTTACACATTATTTGGTAAAGATGTATCTTTCTCTGTAGACTTTAAGATCTCTGGGGACAGGGTCTATGTCTGTTTTCTTACCTCCATTTATCACAAGATGAAAGCAGTGCCTAGCACAAAGTAGGAACTCGAGAAATGTTTGTTGAAGGTTAGATAGATGAATGAATGGCTTCTCGAAGCACCCGTTGTGCCAAGTAGCAATAATGGAACATTGGTCCATTTCTGATATGTTGGAAGCTCAGCAAGGACAAAAATAACAGATGGAGGAAGAGATTTTCTACGTGTAGGCCCCAGAGAAAAGGGGGTGGATGTGACCTTCCTGGCAGAGAAGCCCCATCGTCCTAGTCGCATCACAGGGACACGGTTCTCTCCAGCTTTTCTTGAGGCTCAGTTCTGCCGGCCCTTGTTCTGCGAAGCCTGGTGGGCTTCCTTCCACACGGTCCTCTATTTCTACCTACGTGCTATTCTCATTCCTAGTCAGGAAAACATACTTCTCTTTGAATACCTAGAAATTAAAGAAGTGCTTTTGAGTCTTAAAACATGAGTTTCAGTATAATTCTCCATCCTTTGTTTGGCTGAACAGACATTTTATGCACCTTAGCAAAGTATAATACTATAATAGTCTGGAGCTTGGGCCGAGGACTGAAGTTGCCTGAGCAGCCCAGCTCAGGCACCTGTGTAATCTGAGGAGATTTACTGTTTAAGCCTCAGTTTCCTTATCTATAAAATGGGGATAATATTTCTACTGCATGGGATTATTGTGGTACACTTTAGAACAGCATTGTCTAATAGTAATATAGTGTAAGCCACATATATAATTTAAATTAAATGTTCCACTAGCTGTATTTGAAAAAAATCTATAAAATAAATAAGCTTCATGGATATATTATACAGTGCAGGGAAATATAGCCATGATTTTGCAACTTTAAGTTGAGTATAGTCTATAAAAATATTGACTGACTACATGGTACACCTGAAACTAATATAATCTTATAAATCAACTACAATAAATAGTAAAATGAAATAAGTGAAATTAATTTTTAATATATTTAACCCAATATAGCTGAAGTATTATCATGTCAATGTGTAATCAAAAATAAAACAGCTGTAAAAAAAATAAGTCATAAAAAAGAATGAAATAATGCCATTTGAAGCAACATAGATGGGCCTAGAGATTGTCATACTGAGTGAAGTAAGTCAGACAAATATCACGTGATATCACTTATATGTAGAATCTAAAATAATGATGCAGATAAACTTATATACAAAACAGAGACTCACAGAAGTAGAAAACAAACTTGTGGGTACACGAAAGGAAAGTTGGGGTGAATAAATTAGGAATTTGAGATGAATAGATATGTGCTACATATTTAAAATAAACAAGGACCTGTCATATAACACAGGGAACTACAGCATCTTAGAATAACTTATAATGGAAAAGAATCTGAAAAAGAATAGATATGTTGAAGTATATGTATGACTGAATCACATTACTGTATGCCTGAAACTAAAATAACATTGTAAATCATCTATACTCCAATTAAAAATAAATAGGCAGCTGTTCATGAGAACTTTTACATTCTTCAGAATGTTAAGTCTTTTAAATCCAGGGTATATTTTACACCTACTAGCACATCTCACTTTGAACTAACCATGTTTCAAGTGCCCAGTGGCTGGAGCCTGCTATGTTAGGCAATGCTATTTTAACTCATTCATATAAAACACAGTACTTAAAATAAATAAATAAATAAATAAATAAATAAAACACAGTACTGAGTATGGTGCTTAGTTCATAATTAGCATTTGACAAATGTTGGCAAAATTAATATTCATTTTAAAACATCAAAGTTGGATAGACAAACATTTGACTGTGTGTTTGCATATATTGCCACATGGGAGATGCCTCAGATCTGGTCTTGTTTCTATTTCAAAGGATAAAGAATTGACTTTAATGTTCTCATTTGTTCCCTGTAAGGTGGCCTTTGGGTTTCAGAACAAGGTCAGTTTGGGGGTTTATGGTCGCCTTTTCTTCTGGAGGTGGGAAAGGGGAAACTCAGTGCGCTTCAAGTGCTGCGTGCCTGTGTTTGTTTTCTTGGCTCTTCCCTGTTTAACTGTTGGAGCTGGAACAACTTGATTTTAAAAGAAAACATATGGGCTGAGAGTCATTGGGAGGACGTTTGCTGATGATGGAGCAGTAGAGCTATGTGTGGGCTGAGGTCCCGGCCCTGCACCATCGCTTAGCTCTCCTGGACTTCAGATTCAGTGTCTTTCTCCAAATCCTCAAACCTTGTTTGGGAGGTCACAGTTAAGGCAGGAAATATTGGAGCAAAATTGTAAAGGAAATTGTCTTTCAGTCTTCTTTAGATCCTGATTTTTTTTTTTTCTTTCTTCTTTGTCAAAAACTTTGTTTCCAATCTGTTTATATGATTTGGGAAAGAAAAAGATTTTTTCAGGGTGACAAATAATCTTTCTTTTTCAAAGAAAAAGATTATTCAAAGAGGAGAAAGTTGACCCACCACTGAATTTCTGTTTTCTGTGTTACTCCGTCGCTGTCACCAGCATGGGGAATGTCTGTTCTACAGCCAGTTCTTCATGTGAAGGCAAGGTTCTCATCTGTTTTTACCCTCTCAACTTTCCATTGCTTCCTTGGGTGGGTACATATGATGTCTTCATCATATCCCATATACTTCTAACCTGAATGTATCAACTTTCTGTCCCACAGAGGAAAATGGGGACTTATCACTACTGGTAAGAACACGAACGCTGGTGTTACATTCATGTTGGTCCAGATCTCTGCTTCTCCACTCAGAAGCTGTGTGCCTCTGAGCAAATTAATCTTTCTTAAAATGGAGTTAATAATAATGCCTCTTTCAGAATAAGTTGTTGTGATGCTTAAGAGAGACATGGCATACAAAAAGCATTAGGCACAGTGCCTGACAAGTAATAAAGAGAACTTAATGTTGGCAATGAGGCAGGGGTGAAACAGATCACCAGCCCAGGTTGGATGCATGAGACAAGTGCTCAGGGCTGGTGCACTGGGAAGACCCAGAGGGATCGAATGGGGAGGGAGGTGGGAGGGGGGATCGGGATGGGGAACACATGTAAATCCATGGCTGATTCATGTCAATGTATGGTAAAAACCACTACAATATTGTAAAGTAATTAGCCTCCAACTAATAAAAATAAATGAAAAAAAAAAAAAAAAGAACTTAGTGTTAGCAATGAGGCAGGGGACCTCAGCGATGACCTGTCTGCCCTCCTTAGCAAGAGGGACAGTAGACCATGGTGTCCTCTGTCACAGCATCCCACCATTGCTCGTGATGACACTGTGATTTACTGCGTCAGGGGAGTGACCTGCCTTTGTCTGCAAAATGCTTTCACAGGAGAAAGTCTGGGATTTGGGCTGAGTTTGATGTCAATAAGGATGTAGGTCTACTGGTCTCCTGTGTGTGGACTTGTCCCTGTTACCCTACCATGCTGGCACCTATGAAAATGAGAGTGATGTGCTGAGTGGCATTATTTTTGTACTACAGAGATCCAGAAGCGTTTTGAGTCATTTGAGAGACTGGTGCGTTTGTGGCTTCGGATAGGAACTGTAAAGTGAAACAGCATTCTGGTGAGGGCAGTAGAGAGGCTGAGCATAGTGGTTTCTCGTTGGCATGCTGAAAATACATTTTTCTAAGTGTTCTCAGACTTCCGGGACCAAGGGTGGCTTGGAAAAAAGGGGTCCTTCGGTTTTGCTCCATCAAGGCCACGGTGCCGAGCTTTTCTGTGTAGAAACTCAGAATGCATCAAGGGCTGTGTCCCTGCAGTGTCAGATAATTGTCCAGGGTTTTGGAAGTTCTGCTTATAAAAACACCACCACCTTTTCCGAGCAGTCACTCCTCTGTTATTTTCAGTTCCCTCTTTTCCCTCTGCTCCTGCTGTTTTTCCCGGCCCCTTTTTGGATTTATTAGCCATTGCCTACAAAGTGTCGGTAACTCCCCGCTGCGAATGGCAAAGACCTCGCCAGGTGGACCCTTCTCAGATTTCCCTGAAACTGAAGAGTAACCACCCTCACTCTCATTTTCTCCGCGGCTCCCTCTCAGCGGACAGCTTCCCTGACGTTTAACTTGATCAAGATGTTAGTAAAAGAAACAGCATGTGCCATGGCCCTCAGTCTCAACCTGCCCACCCTCTTTTCGCCTCACGGTTTGGAGGGGAAACTCAGAGTTGCTGTGGATGGTAAAGATGAGGACGCAGATGTGTCTTTCCTTGTGGCCATTTACACCCAGTCCTGATCGCCGAGCTCTGAGTGGGTGGACAGCCGCATGCCATGTGTTACCAGACCCGTGGAACTCTGGTTATAAGACACACTATTATTTGAGGTACAGTCAAGGTGGGGGGAAGCAATTAAACTGAGACACCATCGTTTTTAAGACACATCCCAATTTCAGAGATGTTAAAGCGTGCTGGAAAAATGTGTGTCTTAAAGGAGATGGAATGCCGTGAGAACTGATTCAAAGGGACTATCCCCCCGTTACTGTTGCTCCCTTCCCTCGCCCCATACTGGACGCAGCTGATGGATGGCGGGGTCTGTGTATTTTCAACTCAACCTTGCATCTTATTTGTGTGCTCTCTGTTATGCATGATGTTATAGCACTGAGTTTAGGCCAAGTCATGGGAGCCCTTTCAAGTACAGTGTAAGTATTATAAGTTTCTGACAAAGATTCCAGGTGTTTTCTTTGGGTCATCCTGGACTTGATAAGGGTCCTGTTCCCTTTTGAAAGAGTGATTAAGAGTTGTCTGAGGGGCACAATGGGTTTCTACAGGCCCTCCCTGCCCCAGCCCATTCATGATGGCATGAAGGCAAGGAGAAAATCTCCAACTCTGCTAAATTCATGCCCCTAGTTATCCATTTTCTAGTGAACATCATGCTTAGGTTTATGGGGATACTCACTGCTTCCTCTCCAGTTCAGAAAGGCAGCATTAGACATTATTGATGACTTTAATTTTATTCAAGATTCTACCTAATTATTATTCTTTATAATCTGAATGACTTCTAAGAAAGTGCTGTTCTTAATGTGGTAATAATTTTATCAAGGGGATGGTGGTATTTCTTTTCCTGTTGAAGACCGTTAGATATTACAGAAAACTTTCTCAGCAGATAAAGTAACAAAAAAAAGATTGAAACTTTGTTTGTACTAGTAAAAATATGGCATTTACCCTCATACTTATACCACTTTCTTGCTTTCTTTCAGTTTTTGGGAATAGCATTTCTTGGAATCGGTCTCTGGGCGTGGAATGAAAAAGTAAGTCAAACATCATTAAAATGCACACATTTTGCTTGTAAGAAGCTGCACGTTATATGCTGTCTCTTTTTCCTCTTTGATAACTGCCAAGTGTATGGAAACATGGCTCTTTAACGAAAAAATACCCCTGAAAAATAATGTCACAGTTCAAAGACTCAAGAATGGAGCCTAAATTGGTCACTGCACCAAAATAATTACAGAAGTAACAACACACGTGCATAAACATAATGTGTAATTGGAATTTTATCAGTTCGCCAGAGAGACATGTTCCCATGGCGCATGGCCTCACTCTGGCACAAGAATTTCAGTAATGCATATAAATAATACTAACAATTCTAAATAAGCACCTGGATCCTTTTTTTTCTCTTTTACTTTTTAAAAAACCCTTTGGAAGATTATTCAAGCCATGAAATTGATATTTGAGTGTGAACATTATGTGCTAAGCTATTAGCATGTGGTATGGTATGGGGGAAACTAGATATAATTCATGTTTGAAAATCAGATAAACTTATCAGTGTTGCTAAAGAGTGTGAACACTAGTGTGCTGATTGGAAATGTTAAGGAATATCCAAACTTTGTCATCAAATATTGCACAGTAAAAGAATAAATCTGGATCTATAGAGAAGGCTATATGAAGACACAGTGTTCTGGGTGGTTTATTTTGTAAATAACACCCTCAGGACAACACCTCCCTGTGTTCCTTCCTCCACTTCCCTTCCCATTCATACCTTTTAAGTTTTTTTCTGCAGCTTCTCCTTCTGACGCCAATCAGTGGAATTCAAAAATAAATATATACTCCTTTTTTCTTCCTTCTTTGGACATGAGATCATTGGCAGCATTTTATCTGTTCTGGTATTTGGCTACACAGTAAAGCTTTCTCATCTCCCACCTATGAGAGTAAGGGAGTGGATGGATTGGTTAAAAGTTGTAAACTAAGACGTTAGCTGAAATTTTCCCAGAAGACCATTCTCTTATCACATTGACATTTCACCCTCTGAGCTTGACCAAGGCCTGGAGTCAGGCATTCCTTTGAAGTGGTCTGTGTATTAGGAAAGGAGAAAAAAAACTAAGAAAGTCCAGCAAACAAAGCCCTTCAGCTGCAAGAACGCATTTCCACAAGTAAAACAATGTTTAGATAGATTGTATCCAGTAAAACTCAAAGTAAATCCAGAGTTTTGAAATTGAACCGCCATCTGTTTATTTTCAGAATACTTGTACAGATTGTGAAATGTTTATGGAAAATGAACCACCTTCCAGCAACCTCATGAGGAAGAGTGGTGACTATACATCAAGGGAAACAAATTAAGTTCCCAAAACAGAGAGAATTTTATCTCCAGAAACTTTTCTGTTGAATAACTGACCTTCTTTTGGATTATGATCAGTTTCTGCCTCGATCCCTTTATAAGCTTGGAGGTTTGTACTGGTGGAATCTCAGAAATTCCACTTTTAGAAGCCCTCTTTTGGTTCAGGGCCAGATCATATAGCTTTGTATAACTCTTCTTTAATCAGTCCATTTCTATCTGCTCTGAAAAGATGCTGGAAGGCATTATATGAACTAATTGTCTGTTCTAGCAATAAACAGACAATATGTTGTTTTGAAGGTTTTTCTCTTTGTGAAATATAATTATCCTTTTGTCTTATCGGTCGCCCCAATGTCTCTTTTTTGATAAAATCACAAAATTCTAAAACTGACAGTATCATACAGACATCAGAGCAAGGGGATGATGTGGTCTCTGGGGAGGGATAAAATAGCAGTTCCCTCCTTTGTCAGGGCTGGTATCAGCAACGGGAAGGCTTCTCTGCAGAGCTGGAGTTATGGTGGGGTTGCCCAGCTACTGTAAAGCAGAACTCTGTGAGCTGGGACTCTGTGGAGGTAGCAGAGGGTAAAGGACACGTAACAGCCCAGTATGGTGCGCACTGGCCGTGTGTCTGGGCCCTGAGTCTGGGGGTGTGGATGCAGCAGCAAATGAGGCTGAGTCCCTGTCCCCTGGGGCTTGTCTTTAGTGGGGACCCCAGCAGTAAGCAGTTAGCTAGCCAGGGACACGTGTGCAGGTGTGGATGAGTGCTGAGGAACGCAAGGTATAGAGTAAGGGCTGCTTAGAGACTGGTGGGGAAGAGGGTCTCTTATTTTTTTGTGAATTTATTTTTGGCTCTGTTGGGTCTCTGTTGCTGTTCGGGCTTTTCTCTTGCTGTCGTGAGCGGGGGCTACTTTCCAGTCGCAGTGCAGTGGCTTCTCTTGGGTAGCACAGGCTCTAGGGCGCACAGGCTGCAGAAGTTGCAACTCCTGGGCTTTGTAGTTACGGCTCCTGGGCTTTAGAGCACAGGCTCAGTAAGTGTGCTGCATGGATTTAGTTGCTCTGAAGCATGTGGAATCTTCCTAGACCAGGGATCAAACCTGTGTCTCTTGTTTTGGCAGGTGGATTCTTTACCCCTGAGCCACTGGGAAAGCCCCGAAAGGGATCTCTTTTAGATAGAGCACTTGGGAACGGCCTCCCTGACAAGGGGGCGCTGGAGCGCCTGGATGAAGTCAAGAGGGGTCTGCAGAGCACTGGGGGAATAGCATTCTAGGCAGAGGAAATGGCAAGTCCAGTGGCCCTGAGTCAGGCACTTAGCGATTCCGAGGAACAGGAAGGCCAGTAGGAAGGGAGAGCCAGATGTAAGGCAGGTGGCCAGAGAGGCAGGCAGAGTCCGGAGGGGCAGGGCCTGTAGAGGTTGAATGAGAGGAAGTTACCAGGGCTTTAAGGGAGTGTCCTAATCTGGCTTTTGTTTTAAGATCACTCTGGTTGCCATGAGGGGGGAAAAAAAAAAAGCACAGCTCTGGGGCTGAAAGACCAGAGTTCATGGAGAAGGAAATGGCAACCCACTCCAGTATTCTTGCCTGGGAAATCCCATGGACAGAGGAGCCTGGTGGGCTGCAGTCCATGGGGTTGCAGAGAGTTGGACATGACTTAGTGATTAAACCACCACCGTTAGAAACCAAAAAAAAAAAAAAAAAAAAAGACCAGAGTTCAAATAGTGACTCCTTCCTTTGCTGTCAGTGTGACTTTGGGCAGGTGGTTTAGCGTCTCTGGGTACCCTTCCCTGGTTTATGCAAAGGACACTCGTGTCAGCTTGTAGGGTTGCTGTGAGGATGAAGTGGGGTGGCTTCCCACACTGGGCCTGGTGTAAGGTCCACGCTTTCTGGGACATGGTTCCATTCCTTGGATGCCCTGGTGTAGTGCGTCCACTTCTACATGGGCACCAGCAGAGAATGGGGGCTTTGGAAGCTGCCTCAGATTTTAGGAGCATTCCAGGCTCTGATCTGTGGACTGAGAAACGGCTTTGTTCTGGGGTCTCTTAAGGAGGGTGTGATGTTCATTGATTGACTTGGTAGCTGCAGAGGCTGCTCCGCTGAAGCCCTTGGGGATAGCTTCTAAGCTAGACCAGGCCACTGCTGGGATGATGTTCTGAGGTGAACCGCAGCCGGCTGAGGGTGACGGCCGCATGCACCTGCAGGGCGGGTCACACCAGCCTGTGAATCAGTAAATTCCCCCAACGGAGATGTGGTGACATTTACTTGAAAAGAGGCCCAGAGGGTAAATCCCCAAACTGGGTCACGGCTGGAAGGATCAGATTTCTTTCATAGATGGGGTTTTGCACATTTTTATGTGGAGCACAGAAACATTGGAGGCAAAAATCATTACCTCTCTTCCTTAATACCAGGCTGAGATTTAGGACTAATATTACAGTTGAATATTAGACGTAATAATTAAATAATACATTTAATCTAACTTCCAGATCACAGTCAAGATGCAAAGGATGAATGTATCTCCAGGGGAAACTGGTTTATGCTCAATTTTTCAGAAACCATAGGATCTGCGGTTTTAGAAGGAACGTTAACAGTCACGTTGCATGAATTACCGCCACAAGAAGCTTGGCAGCGTCCAGCAGTAATCACCTCATCCATTCAAAGAACATTACTGAGCACACAGCATGGCTTGCGCTGGATTCTGGGCATGTAATTCCTCAGGGAATGTATGTTCTAGGATGCGCGTGCTTATATACATAAACTATGAGTGCTAGTTTGTTCTAGGGTGAGGGTGCTTCTGTACATAAACTACACTTCAGTCATGTCCGATGCTTTGCGACCCCATGGACTGTAGCCTGCTAGGCTCCTCTGTCCATGGGATTCTCCAAGCAAGAATACTAGAGTGAGTTGCCATTTCCTCCTCCAGGAGATCTATAAATAAAGTAATACATTGCAGTTCGTGCTAATTTGGAGTGTATGGAAGTTGAACCGTTCCTGGGGCAAAGCACTCACCACTTTTCTCTGGGTTCCTCTTACTATTAGAAAGACCTTCCTCCTGCCAAATTAGAATCATGTCCTACTGGTTTTCATTCATGGAATGTAGGTCTGCCCCATTGCGTCCCATTGTAAGCCCTTCTCTGTATTAGTCCTTGGTGTGGCTCCTTGTGAGTTTCCAGGCTCTGGCGGAGGTGGGGGATCCCTCCACCGTCTTGATCTCGCTCCTGTGACCTCCCTATGGGTCCTCTTCTCCAGGGAGAGGATGCTTTAGGGGCCGTAGAGGGTATGGCTGGATCACGTCCCCTCTCTCCTGTCAGCTCTCAGTACCACTTGAGGTCACCCAGTGTATCACTGAGGGGTCTCAGGTTGGTCCAGGTCCAGCTGGGTTTCCTCCCTCCGTCTCACATCTGGTTGATTTTCAGAGGCAGACGCAAGAGTCCAGATTGCCCCAGGTCTGTTCTACCTGCCTGTCTACCTGCAGAGATTGCTTTGGAGCTGGAGGCTCTGTGCTCTGTCAACCAGCACATTCCCCACTCCGCTCAGCTTGGTTTTAGCCGTACTTTTGATCAACATCCTTGCTCAAGTCCTCCTTTTAACTCAGACCTTCCTTTAACTCCTTGCCCTAGTGCTACCTGGCAAATTCGGATTCAGTAGATCTGGGGTGTGGACGCCAGAAGGCTCTGTTTTACAAGCTATTTTTCTGATTTTTCTGATTGCAGTCAAGTATAGTTATCAGTGATAGAAGGCAGTGACATATTGAACAGGCCGAGGACAGAACCCAGTGACATGTCACTGGAAATTTCCTTTGGGGTTGACATCATTGACTTGTGTGTGCCCTTGGGTGTCGTTAGTCAAGGAGTCTCTAATCCATCTACTTGTCATTATATCAGACTGTCTTTCTGCATCTTGTCTTTTCTCTGAATAACTAGCCTAGGACTCATGTGAATCTGGCTAGCACTTTCTCATTGAACATCATTTTCTTGCCCAGGTACCCAGAAACCTTTATCAGTCAAGTGAGGACTGAGGCATGTTTAATCATTCTTCTCTTCTAGTAACACTTTCCTTCTTGGCTCCCAAGACCGTCACATTCTTGGGTTTCATACCTCATTAGTAGTGCCTTCTCATACTTGTTTGCAAAGTCCAGCTGCCTCTTGAACCTCTGAATTCTGGAGAAACCCCTTGTTTCTCTTCACTCGCGCTCTGGGAGTTCTCATTCAGGCTCAGGGCCTCAAGCATCATTGATCACTGATGACTTCCAAATTTACATCTGTGGTCCTGGCCTCCTCTGAACCCCAGTCTGATGCCCAGCATCTCTGCTGAAAGGCCCGCCAGGCTTCTGAAGCTTCAGAACCCAGAGAAACAGTCCTGATTTCTCCCCTCACACCTTCTCTTCTCAGTTGCAGGAGATGATGGCTCGGTCCTCTTCACTTGCTTGGGTGTTCTTGACAACCTTGTCTTTTCTTTCATGCCGCATTCGGTCTGTCAGCAAACACTGTCAGCTCTGTTTTGAAACTGCACCGAGAGTAGGATTTCTTCCAGCCACCTCCACTTCTATACACTAGTCTAAGCTGCCACCTTTTGCCTCTGTTAGTGCAGACGCCTCCGTTGTTCCCCAGCCTCTGCTCTTGTGCCTCCACTCCCAGTCCTGGCCGTCTCCGGATAGCAGCCAAAGTGATTCTTTTATTTCTTTTTTATTTTTATTATTACTTTTTCTATCTTTGGCCACACTCACAGCTTATGAGATCTTAATTCCTTGATCAGGGTTTGAACCTGGGTCCTCAGCAGTGAAAGCATGGACTTCTAACCACTGGACTGCCAGGGAATTCTCCAGAGTGATTCTTTCGAGCATAAGGCAGATCCTGTCATGTCTACTCCAAGCCCTCCGGTGCATTTGCTGTCTCACTCAAAGCTGTGTGCAGTAGTACTGTGTTACTTCCGAGTCCTTATTTCCCACACTGCCCTCCCCTGCTGCCCTCCAGCCCCTACTCATCGCCTTGCTGTTCCTCCGCCATCTCAGATGGATCTACCACCCTGGGGCCAGCTCTGCTCGTCCCCAGAGGTCCAAAGGCTGCTTTCCTTTGCTTCCTGGTCTCTGCTCCAGGCTCACCTTCGTCTGCAGGCCTCCCTGGCCTGTTTGAAGCAGCCACTCTCACGCTAGTCCCAGCCCCTTTCTCCACTTCTGTGTGCCTTTCCCTCCCTCTGTGTTGTCAAAGGACTTACCACTCACATGGATTTTCCCCCCCCCTAAACAGGGACTTCTGCTTACTACTACACTCTAGCGCTTAGAACATTAACTGACACGTAATAGACATTCAAGAAACATTGCTTGTGGGAGAATGAGTGAGCAAAGGGAAGATGAAGGCATTCTTTTCAACCCTGGCTGTATCATTCAGACCTCTAGGAAGCATACTATCAGTTCTTACAGCCTAAAAGGAAGTAAAGCGACATGTGGTTTCTGATCTCTGATATGGTAGGGGTTCAGTGTTAGAAACAGCAGATATCTAACATCCAGGGGAAGAAAATTATTTCTGGTGTGTAAATGGTAATCTGTGTATGATTGTCTTGACTTAAGGAAGAATTGGGGATATCTTCCCTCTTCCGTTTTGCCCAGCGTTTATACCTTTTCCCTGCTTTATGCGGGATTTTATGCAATTTGACTTCCCCAACCCAGATTGAACCCTGGGCCCTCGGCAATGAGAGTGAGGAGTCCTAACCACTGGACTGCCAGGGAATTCCCATGTTAATGCTTTTGACTTAATTCTTAGGGGCAAGAGGCTGGGTGATAGATCACTAAGTCACAAGTGGAGCTGCTGCCGCCAACACTGTTGAGGGCAAGGGGGAGACTTGGCTTTTCCAAGTGGGAAAAGTGCGCTTCCCTGGTCCTCCGTGCGCTCTTGAGTCCTCTTGCACCTCCTGCCACCGCTCACACCGCACTAGCCCTCTGGGTGGAGGGTGTGACCTGGAAGCTCCTTGAGGGCAGGAGCCTGTCTTCTCCAGCCCATTATGCTCAGGTCTAGCACAGTGCCTCCTGGGTCTCAGATGCCGGGTGCTCATGACCACACAAATGAGAATGTGCTGGAGAGCTGTATACATTGTGGAAGACCTCATAGGGTCTCCCTCTCAAGTCCCCCCCTCATCTGTCACTGCACTCTCCTGGCCTGGCAGGAGGGAGCTGGGGCACAGTGCTGGCCCTGGCAGGCGGGATGGCCATGAGAGGAGCTCTCGAGTCTCTCTCACTCTTCTCCCTGGCTGTCCTGGGGACAAGGGTGAGTCTTCCTCCTGGAGGCCTTCCCCCTGACCACTGCCTGTAATGCCAGTCTCACTTCAGAACCCACAGTTGCTGCCTGTCACGATTGTACAGTAGGCTCAACTTGGAAGAACGTTCCCTATTTTCCCAGGAAGGAAAAGTTAGACAAGGAGATGCAGTGATTCAAGCAATTCATAACGGTGGTGGTCAAGGTAGCCAGAGGGAAGTGGTAGGTGGCAGCGGTTACCCAGGCAACTTAAAGAGAAAAATGCTTGCCTCCCCTGAGAAAGTACTTTAAGCAGACATTTCTGAGATGCCGAGAATACTTTTGAAGGCTTCATTAAGTGGACTGAAATGTAAGTTTGCATCTCTTTCTCAATTGTCCATGTAATCCCCGCAGGTTCTCTGTTGCAGTTGAAAATCTGCAAACTGAACAGCTTTTGTTGAGTACCTGGAAAGTCAGCCTGTGGTCTGAGGTGCTGTAACCAGTATGCTCAGCAGAGGCATGAAATATGTTAGCAGAAAAAAACCTTAATTTTTCTCTTTTTGTATGTCCCTGTAAACTTTTTTGCAGAGAAATTTATCAGGAATGAAAATTCAGGTGGGTCAAAAATTGAGTGTCTTTGTTGTCCACCCTCAGATACTACAGTCCTACCCTGGGTCAGGAAGATCCCCTGGAGGAGGAAATAACATCCCACTCCAGTCTTCTTGCCTGGAGAAATCCCATGAACAGAGGGGCCTGGTGACTGCAGTCCATAGGGTCGCACAGAGTTGGACATAACTGAAGCGACTTAGCATGCATGCCTTCTCATTTTAGGCACCAGTCCAGGCCCAGTTATTAGAAATGAAAATACTAGTCACTCAGTCATGTCTGACTCTTTGCAACATCATGGACTGGTGCCCGCCTCTGTCCATGGAATTCTCCTGGCAAGAATACTGGAGTGGGTTGCCATTTCCTTGTCCAGGGGATCTTTCTGACCCAGGGATTGAACCCGGGTCTCCCGCACTGTAGGCAGATTCTTTACCATCTGAGCCACCAGGGAAGCCCGGTTATTTGACAGGGCGGGATAAAAATGGAAACCCCAAACCTCACTTTGCTTTAAAATGTTTGCCTTGCCTGGCACACTTAACCTTCAGCCCCTGGAGGTTAAGAGGAGAGAGGAAGGGGTGGGGCCTTTGCCCCCTGCTTCCTCCTGTTTCCCCCCACCCCCGATCCCCCTGAGGTTTCTCTCTCCACTTCCTGCCAGGGCAGAAATGTGGGTGCAGCTTTGCTCTCTGGGCCTGGCAGGTGGTAAAGAGGATGGTGCCTTGGTCCTTTTGAAGTTTCTCCGAGACTCCTTCTACCTTGCGGTTCCCTTCACCTGGGTGGCATCCCTGTTCTAGATGGCCACCCAGTACCCCTGCCCAGACCTGGTATCTCCAAGCTTCCTCAGGGATCTTCTTGAAACTTCCTTACTAGGTTTTGGATAAAAAGAAATCTGCTCCCTTATCTAGGAAGTAGAGTCACACAACACAGCAACTGCTTCCTCCCGAGAAATCTCATTCCATAACCCAGCCCCTCACCCACTTGATTTCATTGTGGTGTGTAAGACAAGTAAGTTCTTTGCTTCATGGTGTGCGTGTGCGTGTGTGTGTGTGTGTGTGTGCATGCGTGCGCGCGCGCACACACAGCAAGAGGTCATCCTATTCACTTGGGTTTTCAGATCGTGATCAGTAAAGTCTGAAGTAAGACTACCATATTTTCCTTAACATTTTAGAGATAGGTATATGTTTCCCAGCTGGTGCTAGTGGTAAAGAACCTGCCTGCCAATGAAGGAGACATAGAGACTCGGGTTTGATCCCTGGGTCAGGAAGATCCCCTGGAGAAGGGCATGGCAACCCACTCTAGTATTCATACCTGGAGAACCCATGGACAGAGGAGCCTGATGGGCTGTAGTCCATAGTGTTGCAAGGAGTTGGACACAACCGAATGACTTAGTACGCATGCATGCACATATGATGTTACACTGGAAACAAGAACAGTCTTGCCCACTGCTGCTTTTTCTCTTTAGACAGTAGAGCATCGTGGTTGGAAGCCTGCTCTGGGATCAGGTGGTGGGGCTCAAACCCCTGCTCTGCCACTTTCTCACCTGGGTCACCTGGCAAGTTACTCCGTCTCTGGGTCTGTGTGCTGCCATGGAGAATAGTCGTACCTGGAAAGTTAACTGAGAGAGAGAAATTATCCAGGTAGCTCCATGCCTGGCAGAGTCAGCGCTCAGTTGTGTGGCTCTTACATGGCTTTCATCCCACAATTCAGCATCACCACAGGGCCTCCCAGCAGCTTCCTCAGCCCCTACGTGCTGCCCAAGGAGTGAGCTTCCCGAATTCACACGTGACCCTCCTCTGCTCAGAATGCCTTCAGAGTCAAACCCAGCAGCGCTCCGCCAGCCTGTCTCCTCTCACCACTCGTGACAGTCACATGTACACCCCGTGGGGGGCCAGGTCTTACCACTGTGTCTGTGCACTTGCGGACATGACCCTCTGCCCCTCCCGTGTACACTCACATAACACACACTAATACCTCTTCCCAGAACCCTCCTCCTAACCTGTCCCCCCTAGACTAGCTCCTGAGGGTGTCCCCGTATGTTCACTCTGAATATCCATGACTTGCACGGTACCTGGCACCTCTCAGGTGATTCCCAGGAAACTCTTTGCTCAGGAACTGAATGAGTTGTGCATCTCTGAAGCTCTAGAATACAGTGATCACCTACCACCACGTTAGACTTTTCGTTTGTTGTTTGGTTTTTGTTTTTTTGCTTTAGTTGCAGGGACACTCTGACCAGAGCCTCTATTACATATTTCAGTTTAAACTTTTTACTTAGGAATATTCTGGATATGTTTCTCACCTTCTGCACATGGACGTGAAATACCCAGAGAGTGGCTCGGAACATGCTGGGTTTTTGAAAAGTGACACTTTTGCAGCTGGCTGTGTTTCCTTGTTCCAAGAGGCAGTTGCTCCACCCAGGTGGCTGAGGTGGTTTCGTGGCCTGAGCGCGGTACCAGCGAGGGCACCGCATGGCTGGCCTCCCCATCGGTGGCTCAGTTGCAGGATTTTCTGGAGCCCTGAGAGACGACTGCCTGTCTTCTTCCTCACCGCAAAAGCAGGTCATGGCCATTTTTTTATCTTCAAGAAAGGATTACTTGAATCTCACCATGACCTTTTCTGACAAGAAAAATACGGGAAACCACATGTCTTGAAAGCGTCCGGTCTTCCCTTAACCTCGTGTCTCTTTGCCAGGCTGTGAGTTATGCTGCCCTGTGCCCTTACATCTCCCTGAACTGCTCAGGTCCCAGCGAGCTCCTGTCTCTCTACATCCTCTCCCTGGATGCTGCAGCAGTTCCTTAAGACAGATGGGGGTTCTGGGGTGTGCAGAACAACTTTGCCCTGTAACATCTTTAGAGGATCTCTGATGAGTTGTTGGGGGGCAGGTGGCCCTGTGGCCCAGCTTGGACTTCCTGTGGTCATTGTTACCAGCTCTCCAGGGCCACCCCCTCCAAGTAGCTCATTTTCTTGAAACTGTCCTGTCGTGGCATCCTTGCTCAAGTAAGGAAATGCTGCTCCCCCTCTTTCTCTAGGAAAACTGGTGGCAGTTTCCCCCAGTGTAGTAGTGTAGAGAGGGTGGGTGAGGTGGAACGCAGAATCGTAAATCTCAAAGGGGCCCATCTGGCCTGGTTGTGCCTGCACATTCCATAGGCTTGTCTCTCTGTTTCTCATCCAGCCGCTGGAAGGAATGTGCTCGTATATGCCAAAGCAGAAGAGTCCCAGACCATAGGGGCTTATTGATGCTATTTTTGCCCCCCCTTTTTTTTTTTTGCTGTGTGAGTTGAGAGAAAAGAAACTGAAGCTTGCCAGGTGGCACACAGAGGCCGCTCTGTGCTGCTAGAGAAAACCACAGATGCTCCTGAGGTTTATGGGCTTGAAACCCTCCTGGAGTTTGCTTGCATGTTCAGATCTGCACGTGTGTAGAAACCTCTTCCAGGAAGAAACAGTGACGCTCAGAACATAGTCCTTGATTGCAGAACCCTGGAAAGAAATGACTTAAATTCCAGAGATTATTGAATGCATGAGGTGCTGATGAGGAGATGGAAGTTGGAGGGAAGATGGGCTGGTTTTTCACATCCTGACTGAGACATACCAGGGTCTTCCCAGGTGGCACTAGCGGTAAAGAACCCGCCTGCCAAGGCAGGAGTTGTAAGAGACAGGAGTTCGATCCCTGGGTAGGGAAGTTCCCTTGGAGGAGAACAAGGCAGCCCACTCCAGTATTCTTGCCTGGAGAATCCCCTGGATGGAGGGGCCTGATGGGCTACAGTCCGTGGAGTTGCACAGAGTCGGACACAGCTGTGGTGACTGACACATACCAGGCCTATCAGACCCCTGAAGGATGAGACCTCACGGGGAGTGGGACGTGGTTTAGTAACTGGAAAGTCATCCAGCAGCCGTGACTCTCTGGTGGTCAGGGTGCCTGGTCGGGTTTCCAGGCGGCAGCGGCGCCCCTGGCCTGGTTGAGGTGTGTGATCTCGGCCACATGGCGGCTGACCTGCGCCTGGCTGCTTCTCACTGCTCTCTTCTCTGCTGCGTCGCTTCTTTGTACTCTGGGCTCCCACCCCCTCGTGGCTTCTGCTTACTCCTAGCTGTTGCTTCCTCCTGACCTCGCTCTCCCTTCTGCCTTTATTCTGAGTGCCTTTCAGGTGACTTCCCATTTCTCGAGAAAGAAGCTTGATTGGCAGGTCAGTTCCTCCCACCTCCTTAAGACATCATCCTACATGGGTGTGGCTTTCTTGGAAGGGGGTCAGGCAGGCCAAGTGCCAGAGCAAAATAGATTTCTCTCCAAAGCTGTTGGTTAGAGGCCCCCCCCCCCCCAGTGTGCTTCTATAGCAGTGGTCCCCGACATTTTTGGCACCAGGGACCGGTTTTGTGGAAGACAGTTTTTCCACGGGATGGGCTGGGGCTGGGGGGATGGTATGGTTCAGGCGGTAGTGCGAGTGATGGGGGGTGGCACAGGAAGCTTTGCTTGCTTGCTTCTTGCTGTGTGGCCCCGGTTCCTAACAGGCCATGAGCAAGGGATTCCTGTTCTATGGCATTCTCTGTCATCCTCTTGGTCCAGTATAGTAGTGATGAAATGATGATGCTGATAAACTTGAATTTTTATTATTTGCCAAAGATGTAGCCTAATACTTGAATTTACTTGGATTATTTTCTACATCCTCATAGTAACCTTATGATGTAGGGTACCATTTCACAGATGTGGAAATTGAGGTTTAGGCAGGCTTGGTAACTTAACCAAGATCACTCAGGTAGTAAGTAGTGTAACTGAAATTCAAGACAGTGTAGTCTATATTGCAGCATCCTCTCTGTCTGTCTGTCCTACATTTAACCTTATCTGTTGTTCAGTTGTCAAGTCATGTCCAACTATTTGTGACCCCATGGACTGCAGCATGCCAGGATTCCTTGTCCCTCACCATCTCATGGAGTTTGCCCAAGTTCATGTCCATCGCATTAGTGATGCCATCCAACCATCTCATCCTCTGTCATCCCTTCTCCTTCTTCAATCTTTCCCAGCATCAGGGTCTTTTCCAAGGAGTCACTATTCACATCAGATGGCCAAAGTATTAGAGCTTTAGCTTCAGCATCAGTCCTTCCAATGAATATGCAATGATTTCCTTTAGGATTGACTGGTTTGATCTCTTTGCTGTCCAAGGGACTCTTAAGAGTATTCTCCAGCACCACAGTTCAAAAGCATCAATTCTTTGGCGCTCAGCCTTCTTCATGGTCCAACTCTCACATCCATACATGACTACTGGAAAGACCATAGCCTTGACTATACAGACCTTTGTTGGCAAAGTGATGTCTTTGCTTTTTAACACACTGTCTAGGTTTGTCATAGCTCTTGTCTGAAGTGAAAGTAGCTCAGTCATGTCTGACTCTGAAACCCCATGGACTATACAGTCCATGGAATTTTCCAGGCCAAAATACTGGAGTGGGTTGCCATTTCCTTCTCCAGGGGATCTTCCCAACTCAGGGATAGAACCCAGCTCTTGTCTAGGCTACCCCTTTTTCTGGATTCCGGGGGAGATTGCAGGTGAGCCAGGGAGCTTGAGTACCGGATGGTTCGTGCAGGAGACTGGAATGTTCTCTGCCTCACCCTAGAGCAGGCTTGTCTGAGTGGCTGGAATTTCAGTCTCCCTTGTATGGTGACAGATGCCCATCAGTACATTTCTTGTTTGTTGACTGTCTAAACTTCTGTTATAATGATATTGCCTCAGCTGTGTTCCATTAATGTATCTTATTTCTGAGACACCTGTTGGTCTCCTTGCCTAGTTCTGTGAGATACTGTCTAGTACTTTGGGGATAGTGGAAATCTCCCATTTTCACTGGTGAATCATCACTTAAAAGCTCCAGATTGATACGCCAAGAGCTAGTTGTCTTATAGCCAATTTGTGGACTGGCTAATTTGCTGAAAGTATTTGTTTCAACTTTTTAAACTGACTGCTATTCATTTTGTCTTTATAGCAGCACTTTGTTATGGCCAATTTGTTTTTGCTTCTGCTTCCTGCTGCAGCAACAGCTGTAGACTTAGAAGAGATGACTGAGAGTCACAAGAATATAGATACAGGTATAGATAGTATGGGCTTCCCTGATTGCTCAGTTGGTAAAGAATCCGCCAGCAATGCAGGAAACCCCAGTTCGATTCCTGGGTTGGGAAGATCCGCTGGAGAAGGGATAGGCTACCCACTCCAGTATTCTTGGGCTTCCCTTGTGGCTCAGTTGGTAAAGAATCCGCCTGCAATGTGGGAGACCTGGGTTTGTTCAATCCCCGGGTTGGGAAGATCTCCTGGATAAGGGAATGGCTACCCACTCCAGTATTCTGGCCTGGAGAATTCCATGGACTCTATAGTCCACGGGGTTGCAGAGAGTCAGACACGACAGAGCGACTTTCACTTTCATGTAGATAGTATGAATATGAAGAATTCTTATGAATGCTCATTTATACTTATGTTTCTTAATGTAATCTTAATATATTAACAGGCTTCCCAGGTGGTGCCAGTGGTATAGGACCCGCCTGCCAATGCAGGAGACGTAAGAGAGAGGGGTTCAATCCCTGGGTTGGCAAGATTCCCTGGAGGAGGACATGGCACCACACTCCAGTATTCTTGCCTGGAGAATCCCATGGACAGAGAATCCATGAGTTTGCAGAGAGTCAGCCACGACGAAGTAACTTAACATGCATGCAATGTATTAACAATGAATATGTGTATAGGAAATCCACCTGTATTCTTGAGACTGTGGTATTTGAATTTATTCTTCTTGTGACCTGCAGTCTTGGTCTCTGGCTTTCTCTCTCACTCTGACTCTTTTCTTTTCTGTCTTTGCTGCTGCTATACAGATCTTCACCTTCACATCAACCATCTCAAATGACTAAAGGAATAAGTACATATGGACAGCTACTCCGCTCCTCATCCATTTATCCTTCTTCTGATTAGATTCCACTTCAGAGGATGATATTTTCTGAGCTTACACACAAAATCTAGTACCCTTGACGTCTTTGACTCCCAGGGCTTTGCTGCAGGATACACGCAGAAGGAAGAGGAGGACTTCCTAGTGGGGTGTACATGCAGGCTGTATGTGTTCTCACATCAGCAGTAGTTTGGGGTGCAAAGGAGGGCAGCCAGGTAACATTTTGTATTAGCTTTTTTTTTCCCCAATAAGTTTGAGTTTTAAAAAGTTGTTATTTAAACCCAAGGACTGAACATTCAAGTCAATATGGAGAACTAGAGCTGAAATCATGTATGTATTGTCGGTGACATGGACAAAACCTAAAAGTTCCTTCCATAATTGCTTGTTTCATAAATGATACTGAGTTGATATTGAGTCAACATGAATGAGACAATTTACACTGATTCAGTTGCTGTGTGGACTGGAAATAGCAACTAGCTGAGTAAAGGTATCGTTAAATCTAACACTTGTCTCTTCACCTTCCCATCCCACCTTCTGTCTGCTTCCCACCCCATGCCCAACACTTTTTTCCCGTGTAAATTGGGAGCTTTAGGTTTTTGTTTTTTTTTTTTAATAAAAACTCAAATGGATAAATTTTATTTCTTTTTTTTCCCTTTTTTTTAAATTGAAGGATAATTACAATACTGTGTTGGTTTCTGCCAAACATCAACTCGAACTAGCCAGCCATAGGTATACCTATGTCCCCTTCCTCCCGCCTCCTACCTCATCCCAGCCCTCTACATTGTCACAGAGCCCCAGTTTGAGTTCCCTGAGTCTGTCTGTTTTACATGCGTTAGTGTATATGTTTCCATGCTGCGCTCTCCAGGGAACTTTAGTTTTTGTTGTGCTTGTATGTGTGTCTGTGTGTGTCCGTGTATGTACCCACACATGCAGCGATAAAGCACCGTGTATTCAATGCTTTGTTCTGTTGTGTGGAACTCTTCAGGTGCAAATCGGCTCCAGATAGAACAAGTTTATGCAGTCATGGAGTCTAAGGATCCTGAGTGACTTGCAGAACTCTTGGTCAGGCCAGGATCTAAATATCGGTAGGATTTCTCTCCCTACTCTTGTTACCCATTTCTCGCTGCAGATTGACTTTCTCCACAAAGTGAAAAACACACAGCACGTGGCTCCAGAGTTGAACCTTTCATAGCTTCAGCCACTAGAGACAGATATTTACTCTAAATCCTGGGGTTGAGGAAGGGAATTTCAGGCCTTCTGACTCTCACCCAGGTGGTGGGGTTATGTGAGAACTCTGAGTGGCTCACGGAGTGGGTTTCGGGAGAGTGGACTTTTATAAGGAGGAGGAGGCCCTGTTCCCAGAAGAACAGGGTGGTGGCCTCCTCTAGGTTCCTCGAAGCCTAGGTGTCTGCCGCCGGCGGGCTTGCACATTCCTGAGGATTTACCACGAATCTGAATGTCTATTTTAAATCCCTTGGCTGACTTAACTGTAATCTTAGATTTTTTTTTTTCCTTCCGGCTTCTTGTTAACTACAAGTTTTAATTATAATTATTCTTCAGCTGGCATGTTCTAGCACTTCTTACTCATTTGTCAAATTGAGCTTAACACAATCAAAAAGTCCAGGGAAAGACCCCATCTTTGAGACAGCAGAAGAGTGAACTGTCATTTTTGTAATCCACAGTCTTTGTTGCCATGATTATGTTCAGCTCCTCTTTGGTCGCTCTGTGTAGTTAGAAGCAGTAAGACTGCTCTTTAGTGACTATTTGGAGGCATCGCACAGGTGAAAGTCTTTTTTTTTCTATCTCCATTCAGGTAAGCCATCCTAATCCTAAGGAAAAGAAAACTGGGCTTTGACTGCCACACTTTGTGTTTTAAGATTTAAGTTGGTTTCCAACAGATAACTACCTGGAATTCATTAAAAATAAAGTTCTTGGTCGTCTTTTCTGTCCTTTGCAGAATTTTATTTCCTCCGAGCTCTCAGTATCTGGCTCCAGCCCTGTCTTTTGCCACAATGTAGGATTAAATGAGTAGGATCTGCAGTCCAGCTCGGGCCCCAGATGATTGTTGTTTCCATGGAAACAGTTGAAGGCCTCTCAATTAAAACTGCCCCTGCAGGCTGGGGAATCTAAAAGTATGAAAATGAGTTTGTCTGAGAAGCCAAATTCTCATATTCCAAATTAAACCCAGAGAGGACAGTGCCCCAGGAATCTACTGACAGTTGGGATTGCACTTTTTTTTGCCTTTAAAGGAGGGAATGTCTTGGTGTTTCAGGCCCAGGTGTGTATGTGTGTTGGAGGAGGGGGTTGCTTGTTTTGCTGAATTCCCCAGATAACTGTCCCTGTTATCCATGGAGCTCTTTGTGTACAGCCATGGATCACCAAAGAGTGTTTGGGAACAATCTGATCTTTGCTCAGACTTTGGTGTGAATCACAAAACAACAAGCCCATTAAACATGAATGAAATCATAGAATGGTCTTAAAGTTGGAAGGAACCTAAAGGTCAGTAAGTCCCTATTTCCCCTTCACTTTGAGAATCCCTCCTGGAGCCCTGCTGACGTAGGTTCACAACTTTGACTCCCTCGTGAGGGGGAGTGCCCCCATGAAGGGAAGCCCTGGTTTCTCAAGCAGCCTTCTCCATCCCATGACTGGAGACCTGCTGGCCTTCGAAAGGTCTCTTTATACTGGAACTGACATCTCTTTCCTGTCTCTTCCAGCCTTGGTGCCAAATTGAATCTACTTCTCCTGTAATTAAGTTGACTTTATAAAGTGTAAGAATGTTATCATATAGCCCCAAAGCCCTCTCCTCTTCTGGCTGAGTGGGTCCAAAACATCACGACCTAAAGTATCAACACCTATGTTTATAGGTATTCTGAGGGGAGAGGTTGATTTCTCCCCATTGCGTGACCCTCACCACTTAACCATCACTTAGATTTTGTCTGACTTCTCTAGCAATTTTTTTTCCCCTCAGCATCGTTTGTGTAGGTGGAGAATTGATTATGGTATTTCTGTGTGTTCCTTTTTCCCTGTGCAGTACTCATAGTTCAGAACTTGGAACTCTAAGAAACACAAGATTGGATCAAACCATTGGTCTATGCAGTTTCATGAAGGGTGTGGTTGTCTTGTATGATGTCACCCCAGACATTAGTGAATACACCCTACATTCCTAAGTGTTTAATAATCCCTCAGCCCTTCATTTGTGACTTTATTTAAACCCTGGCCTTTTTCATAAGGTTTAATTGAACATTGTAAGAGTCCTTTATGCCTCATGTGTACTATTATTAATATTCTATTATTGTCCTTACGGTGACCCCTGCCCACCCCCACCCCCCACAAGAAACAAAAACCTTACAAACAAACTCTCTTGTTCAGTGTTGCTACAACCTTCAGTTCAGTTCAGTTCAGTCGCTCAGTCGTGTCCGACTCTTTGCGACACCATGAATCGCAGCATGCCAGGCCTCCCTGTCCATCACCAACTCCTGGAGTTTACTCAAACTCATGTCCATCGAGTCAGTGATGCCATCCAGCCATCTCATCCTCTGTCGCCCCCTTCTCCTCTTGCCCCCAGTCCCTCCCAGCATCAGGGTCTTTTCCAATGAGTCAACTCTTTGCATGTGGTGGCGAAAGTATTGGAGTTTCAGCTTCAGCATCAGTCCTTCCAGTGAACACCCAGGACTGATCTCCTTCAGGATGGACTGGTTGGATCTCCTTGCAGTCCAAGGGACTCTCAAGAGTCTTCTCCAACACCACAGTTCAAAAGCATCAATTTTTCGGCTCTCAGCTTTCTTCACAGTCCAACTCTCACATCCATACATGACCACTGGGAAAACCACAGCCTTGACTAGACAGACCCTTGTTGGCAAAGTAATGTCTCTGCTTTTTAATATGCTGTCTAGGTTGGTCATAACTTTCCTTTCCAAGGAGCAAGCGTCTTTTAATTTCATGGCTGCAATCACCATCTGCAGTAATTTTGGGGCCCAAAAAAATAAAGTCTGACACTGTTTCCACTGTCTCCCCTTCTATTTCCCATGAGGTGATGGGACCAGATGCCATGATCTCAGTTTTCTGAATGTTGAGCTTTAAGCCAAAACGGGTTAAAACATAAAAACCCTAAGCTCTGGTGTTGATTAGTGCTGACTGAGAAGTGCTGGGAAGCAAATACATAGCTTCCATTTGGTAGACAAGGATTATTGAAATAGGTATTCTGTTCTGGTTCTAAAAAATCAATAGCTGTGAGATCTTCAGCAAGCCACCAGACCTCTCTGTTTCCATTTTCCTCAAGTATAAAAGGAGATGATTGCTTCCTATTCTTCCAGGTTATTGGGGATGCTTTGAAAACAAATTGTTTAATTTTAAAGGCTTTATAGCAAACTATGTCATGGTACTCTGGGGGTATTTTGAGAGCTCAAAACAAATTTAATAAGATAAAAAAAATATTGATGATATTGGATATTTAAGACTGACAAACTTTCATGGTTTCAAAATAACAGTAGCTGGCCTCTGTAAGAATGAATATTAAATATATACCTTCCATTATAGAGAAAAAAAATCTCATATAATTTCTAACATAGATTCTGGGTACTATTTGATGTGGTATCACACTTAAGGAAGAAAAGATTTCAGTAAAGTAGTGGTATTATTTGTGGAGAGATGAAATTACTCTGGGTTCTTTTGGCAGGAGAATAAACAGGTTGCAAGCTGGGGAATAGCCTTTGATTTGTAAGTCATTTAAATCCCAGTCCTTAAAAAAAGGGGAGTAAGGAAATACCCTAGTAACTCAACATGGGTAGGCCATCAGTACACACCACCCAAGTGGGCTGTGGGGATCTGAGCTCGGTGAGGTCTCCTGAAATTTCAAGGGTAGGCCTGAGGTGAGTTTTTCTCTGGAAAACTTTAAGGGTTTTGGGGCTGGGGCTGGCTGCCATGTTAGCTTTAACATGTTAGCAGCTCTACCCTTACTTCCTGAGAAATGCCAAGGGCTCGGAGCTGGCCCTGGTCTGGCATCTGCATGCCTCGGTGCTATAAGAATGATTCCTTTTGGGTGTTGAAAAGTGTTTTTCCTACACGTCTGTTTTTCACTCAGGACCACTTGTATTTGGAGATACAGAAAGCAAAGGTAACAACCATATCTTTTCCATACAGGATCTGGTGACAGTTTCTTGGGATCATGTCTTTGCTTTATATAGTTTTACCAAAAATAGGAACCCATCTAGACCTTGGAAAGAAAGTAGTTTTTCTTCTCTTTTTCTTTTCTCTGTCTACGTGGTAGTGTTTCTTGCCGTGATGTGACGTGATGAGATCACCTGTGAAGTTTTCCTGGGGTGGGGCGGGGAGAGACCGCGGCGGTCATCTTTTGATGCTGGAAAACTGACCCTGCCTCCCAATGCCCTGTTGTGTGTTCTGTCCAATAGGGAGTTCTGTCCAACATCTCTTCCATCACCGATCTCGGCGGCTTTGACCCGGTTTGGCTCTTCCTCGTGGTGGGAGGAGTGATGTTCATCCTGGGATTTGCTGGGTGCATTGGAGCTCTGCGAGAAAACACTTTCCTTCTCAAGTTTGTAAGTACCGTACTCCACTTACACACCGAGAGCCAGACCCTCATCTCACATCAGGCAGACACCCTGTTGAGGCAAGAGTGAGCCGCAACTAAAGGCACTGTGTGGCAAGACTGTGGCCTGGGTAATGCTTTTCTTTTAGGAGAGCACTTTAGATACCCACCACCATCCTCCCCTACCCAGGTGCCTGTGTGCTAAGTCACTCAGCTGTATCTGACTCTCTGCAACCCTATGGACTGTAGCCTACCAGGCTCCTCTGTCCATGGGATTCTCCAGGCAAGAATACTGTGAGTAGGCTGCCATGCCCTCCTCCAGGGGATTTTCCAGACCCAGGGGTTGAACCCATGTCTCTTACGTCTCTTGCATTGGCAGGTGGGTTCTTTATCACTAGCACCAGCTGGGAAGCCCCCTCTACCCATGTCTCCTTGATAACATCGGCACCACCCGTGGGGGTTTTGTACATAGATATCACAAGTTTGCAGTCCAGCCCCTAAAATAGCTTTAGGACTAAGGTAGGTCTGTATACGTATCTAGTTTTCTTCTTTTGGTTGATTTTTGCCCCCTCTTTTGAGCACATAGTCAGTAGAAAGCTGACTGAGTTTCAGGTAGTTGGTTCAGAGAAGCCAGACATAAGCACAGTGGCTGTGACCTGTCCAGATTAAATCTGTTAAACAGGAGGTTCTGGTGACTATAGAGAAACAGTAAACACACATTTCCTGTGTTCTCTGCTAGGGCAAAGGCCTCCTTTGTGTGACCAGCGTAATTTTTAAATGGCTTGCAGGATATTTGGTGTGATCTGTTAGCATGAGTATTTTTGGAAGAGTTTGACTCAGGGGTAGGTAAGTATTAAAAGTCAAGAATGAAAAGGAAAAGCCTCTTCCTTTGGAGATTTCTTCCATAGGAGATCAAAATGGCATGTGCTTCCCTGTGTGTCTCTGAAGTCAGTTTGGTAGAAGTAGTCAGTGGTCAGCGAGTGTGCCTATCTATCTGGAGCTTGGCATTCTGGTGGGTGTCTGTCTCATGGCACAACAGCATCCAGTTCCCTCTCCAAGAACAGAAAAATGAATTAAAAAAAAAAACAACCCACCTTCCCATGGTGAGGGAAGACGGTGGGATAGGAGAGTCCCTGGGCTCCTCCTCTGCTGATGCAGAATTGTCTAGGGACATGTTCACCTCAAACAAGAGCATCTGCCAGAGCTGGTCCCAACAGCCATGCTGCATGGGATTCCCCTCTTAGCACTTTCGCCACGTCTCCTCTGGCATCTTTTCTTTAATTTCCCTAAGAAAAGCAGACTCAGTTTCACCATCTGTGCCCCCAGGCTAACTCATTTTGAATTTGGGCGCCTCTGCCTCAGACAAGGTTCTGGAGGCTCTTTAACTTCCAAGTTCATATAACTCAGGCTAACAGGGAAAGCCAAGGATTGCTTGGTCCTGTGTACAATTTAATGAGCGCTTGGTTCCCTGTTCTTTATATGTAGGTCTGTGTTGCGAGTAAAGACTCTTCCTGCAATGCGAGAGATCTGGGTTCAATCCCTGGGTTGGGAAGATCCCCTGGACAAGGAAATGGCAACCCACTCCAGTATTCTTGCCTGGAGAATCCTTATGGACAGAAGGACCTGGTGGGCTACAGTCCATGGGGTCACAGAGAGTCGGACACGACCGAGTGACTAATCACAGCACACCCACATGTTGCAAATAGTTTTCCAAGACTTCATTTGTCTTACACACACACACACACACACACACACTTTATTCCTCACCTAGTCTTGACCTCTGGAGTCCTCAGGAGAGCTTTGTCCCTGCTTGTGACCTACCAACCTACCAGTCTTCTTGGCATGAGATATTTCTAAATGTGTGAGCTCACCTCACTCAGCGTTTCTATAGCCTCAGTGGTCTCAGATCATACTTAACTACTGGCCACTATTTTATCAGTGTTAGTCTCCTTTTCGCTTTTAATGTGATTTACTTGCATACGGTTTAGTTTATAAGGGTGGTATCTTTCATAGATCTGATGATTTTTGTAGTTGAAGATACCAGAGTTAACTGAACAGACAGAAATACATACATTTCTCTAGATTAGCATCCTAATTTACGAAGTCCCACATTGAAAATGAAGAGAATTGTGTTGTTTCTTGTTTTTTCTTTTAAGACTTGGAGAATATTTTAAATGCCCTCTCTCTCCACTTAGTACAATCAAAACTGGCCTAGAATATGCTTTGAGCAGGAGCTGTGACACAAGTAGGAAGTAAATGTCAACACGGCTCCAAACAGCCTCAAAGGTTGGATGCCAGAAGGCTAAGAGAACTGCTGAGGGAAATCCAGGAGCTGGGACTGGAGCTTCCTGATTGACTGAGGCCCTGAGATGCCTTCTGTGCGTCAGTCTCTGCCCCGTAGGAAATGGGGGAAATTAGCTCACGGTTCCGAGGGAGGCAGATTTCTGCCAAATACTTGAGAAGAATTTTATTTGGACTCAATTTCTGATTATGTATCTTATGATTCATTATGAGAAAACATACCAGAGTGACTGGAAAGTGAACTTGCCTCACCTTGATGGAGGCAAGGACAGACATCTAATTAATACCCTTGCATGGCCTCTGGTTTGCGTGTACATACCTGTGAACCAGCTACGGCTTTTCTCATTCCTATAGTGTGTTATCTGTTACATTTACATGTGTAGAGTGCTCCCTGATAAAGGAGGGAGTCGTTTTATGTGGTGGGGTAGGCACTGTGTAAAAGTGATAGGATTTTTTTCCTCTCTTTTTTTCTAGATTGAGGGAAGCTTACTCTGAAATTATTGGCACTACTGATGACTGTTAAGAGCTGTTTAGATTCCTTTTCTGGTGAACTCACCAAGGACAGATAGCCAGGAGCTCTGTGGAACCTGAGGGGCTGAGCTAGAAGGTCTAGAATTGTGGCCTGAACCGTGGGGTCCTCGACTTTGGCAGGCCAAAGCCTTTCTTCCTTCCAACCCTCCCTCTAGCCCCTCCTCCCAGCATTTTGGATAAACACTGTCTAACGTGGAAAGACCTGACCCCACAGTCCTCTTTGACCCCCGACCCCAATCACGGAAGACTGTGGGCTCTTTGGGCGCAGGGCTGTGGTCCTACTTGCCCTTGATTCTGCAAGGCCCACCCAGGCCAGGGTCTGCACTCTCGGGGACCATTCAGTTGATGTGTGTTGAATTTAAAAAAGCATTTTTAAAAAAAAATTTTTGTAAGTAAGTTATGAAGCTCCCTTTGCACCCCTCACCAATGTGTTTTCCTCTCCTGAGCGCCTTGCTGTCTGCTCGCTGGATGTGGACACAGCAGCAGCTTCCGCGCCTTTCGCCCTCAGCCTCTCACTGAATGGCAGGAGCCCAGCAGAATGGGTGGCCCCAGCGTCACCCTCTCTTTCCTTGTCACCAGAAGCTTACCCTCTGGTCCTTTACAGCCTCATTTCTCATAATCCGTTTGAGTGAAATAGTTTGCAAAGGGTGAGAATGTGGGGGTGGGAGGAGGTGGAAAGAACCATGGGCGTGAGTGGGATGTAGATATGACTAAGATGAGGCACTTCTGGGTGTTTTTAGATGAAAGGGAAATTTCTCCAGATTTATGGGCAATGACCGTGTATCCTGCGGTCTCCAACCTTCCTCTTAAATTCTTATTGTCTATGTCAGCCGGAAGTCTTTCTCTGGCTGCGTGTTGATGTTATTTAAAATATTATGAGCCTGGTGCTTTGCGAGGTAAGGCTGGCATGGCTCGCATTCCCAAGAAAGCGCTCAAACCAGTGGTTTCATTTTGTTTTCATGATGGGAAATGTTTTTTGTGTCACAGCTTACCTCCTCCCCACCCCCTACTCCCCACCAACTTCCTCTTTGACCTCTTCATCTAAGATGAACACATCTGCTCTTTTACCCTAGGTAGCAGGTGCAAAGGCAAATTAAAAAACGGTGTCCTGAATCCAGAAAAGGAATATATCCCATCCAGAATCAAGGCCACAGTAGCAAATGACAGGCAGTCTTAAAAAATTGGGATAATTTATCTTTCAACATTACAAAAGCTTACCAGAGGTAGGGGCAGGTCATTGTTCAAGTGTCTGACAAGTGCATTAATCAGGAGAAACTCATTAGGCCTTAATGTGGGTCTAATGAGAAATTCCTATTATCCATGTTTGCTTATGGGCTTTGTTGGTTAATTACCAAAATGGAACACCAGAGCTCCTAAAATGTGATTATGAAATGATTTTTAAAAATTCTTTCTTGGAGTGTAATACTCTATTAATGAATCTTAAGAAATTGAAGGTTATCTGCTTTGGGCATGGGTAATAACCCAATATAATTACAAACCTTTTTAGAAGAAACCATTTAACTATATGTGACCAAAAACAGCACTTCTCACTGTTCTCTGTGTGTCTTTTGTTTCAGTTTTCTGTGTTCCTGGGAATTATTTTCTTCCTGGAGCTCACTGCTGGGGTTCTGGCATTTGTTTTCAAAGACTGGATCAAAGACCAGCTGTATTTCTTTATAAACAACAACATCAGAGCATACAGGGATGACATAGATTTGCAGAACCTCATAGACTTCACCCAGGAATATGTAAGTTTAAATTTGGCTTATTTTCAGGTTGAAAGCCTTCTTGGAAGGATGAACCCAATGAATGTTCCTCCTGGCTTCTGTGTCTGCCAGTTGCAACCTACCTCTGACTCTTCTGCATGGTTTTTTCATTTGTTTGCTTGTGTGTTTATTATTTTCTAACTTGCTATATGACTTAGATGATTTGTATCCTAATGGGAAATGTCTGATTTTTCACTTATCTCAGTTTCTACTAAGAACAAAGAAGGAAACTCTTAGGCCAAGAGATGATCATCAAGGGTGCTCACTTCTGTCAACATTTGAAGACCCGCTTTTTGGTGGGGGGGTGGGGTGGGTGGGTGGGGGGTGGTTAATGTGGGTTTTTTTCTATTCTTGATCCCCTTCCTGGTCATTCTCCATGCTTCATAGCTCATAATAATGTACTTAGCAATAGAATATTTATCCACCAAGTTCCTCAAATTATGCCTATCCGAATACCTGAAACTGAAAACTGAGAAACTTCTAAGACTTGGTGACTTCTCACAAGTAAATTATCTATAGAGCCGAGCTATCTCCCATTCCAGTTTCTCAACATGTCTGTGAGACAGTGACCTCTGCGATGCAAATGAGGCGGCAGATGCCCTGTTCCACTCAAAATGCAAAATGGTATATAAGGGACCAGAAGACACACAGCAAGTGCCAAAATCTGATCAGCTAAGTGACCTTGGGCTAAAAGGACCTCGAGCTGTTGCCCTAAGAGTAAAATGGGAATAATAGTAGCCACTGTTTAACTCATGGGGACATTCTGACATTCATGAGAGGTACTTGGTTTTATATTAGGCTTCAGGTGTTACTGTCCTGCAGACTGAGAGCCTGTATCTGCCGCACTGAAAAGCTAGATAAGGGTGAGCAGGCCTGAACCGCTGTGTCGTTTGACATTCGTGTACGTGTCGTGTATGTGGCAGAACTGGAGGCCAGACAGAAACTCAGCGGACCTGTGGCTGTCTCTTGGTTGGCTGGTTTTCCAGAGTGAGCTGGGCCCCTTTGATAAAGTGAGGAGAGGAGGCCTGCATCAGCGCTTGCCATGGGGGACACCCCCTGCCCCGTTAGGCACTCAGAAGTGAGCTGAATTGTGCTGGTCTTGTTCTATGATGCGACGACTGTCCTGGAGCCTGCTGTCCCTCGGGTGTGAGATTAAGCCCTGATTCATCTCCTCAGCAGACTTGACTGGTTTGTTGGGTCATAATGGATGCAAGCTCACACCTTGCCAAGTATTATTGCTGACTAGTTTGCATGACAGATCTGATGGAGCTTTGTAGGCCAACTGGAGATGCACAACCCAAGCCTTTGGAGGATCCGATGAACTCGAAGAACATGCGGATACACGTTCTCTTGAGATGCTGTCTGCTTTATATTGGAATTCTGTTATTTCATGTGATTTCACTTTTCTCTCTTGGATTTTAATACTTTGAAGTAGCTATTGATCTTGAAACCTTTACGATGGTCAAGGCTTGATGTTTATTTAACTCAGAGAAGTTGGACTGGGCCAGCATGGGGGAGTGTCAAAGGGGCTTATGATGGAGACACCCTGGAACCTAGCCTTAAGACTCACTGAATTTAGCAGCTTGTTTTATTATATTTTAATTGATTTCAGTTTTTAGGCTGAAAATCTAAATCCATGCTCTTGTTTTTAAAAATTCAGAATAGAAACAGATACAGAATAAAAAATATGCCTTTCAAACTTGGGGAGCTGGTAACGGATATGTTCACTATCTTGCTTGCAATGATGCTTTTATGATGTATAAGTATGTGAAAACGTACCAAGTTATATACTTTAAATATGTGCATTTTATTGTATGTCAGTTCTATCTCAGTAAAGTAGATGAAAACTGTGTAGAGGTGGAAATTTAAAAACGAAGTAAACCCATGGATCTCCTACACGACCCCAGTTGCCTCCTTCAGACACTGCTGCTGCTTGCTGTCTTGCTGTTCTTCTAGAGTGTTCCTTTATGTACTTGACCCAAACAGACTTTGCTCTGACTGGGCCCTGCTGTACAATCCTTCCCTGCCCGTCCTCCACCTCCCACCACGGGGCCTCGAGGCTCTTTTGTCCATCACCAGCACCGGCTTACTACACACCCTCAGCCTTAACTCAGAAGCTTTTACGGTGGCCGTTTAGGTTCATCTTGGTTTAAAAATAAAACCTGGGCCAGAGAGAAGGTTAGAGCTGGCAGAAGCTGGGTATGGGTCATTCTGGCAGGTGGAGCGTAGGCACCTGGTCGCCTCCAAGTTGAGATGTTCTAATTTTCTCCTGTTTGCTCTAGTGGCAGTGCTGTGGGGCTTTTGGAGCTGATGATTGGAACCTAAATATTTACTTCAATTGCACAGATTCCAATGCAAGTCGAGAGCGATGCGGCGTTCCCTTCTCCTGCTGTACTAAAGACCCCGCGGTAAGTGACGGCCAGAAACCCGACGTGTGTGTGCGATGAGCAGCTTCTTTTTCTCTCGGGAGGCCTCTTCTTACCCACCTGTCCCTAACTGTAGCTCCTCTTGCAGTGAGTGGGGGGTTAGAGCTCAGATCATCTCAGTAGGAGTAATCACGTATATGTGTTAGTCACTCAGTCGTGTCCAGCTCATGCCCAACACTAATTAAGCGGTGCGCGCTGGTTCCTGTTCTAAGCCTGTGTACGTGTTGGCTCATTTCACTTTGGAACCTTCCCGCTGGCAGATACTACCATTATCTTCCCTTTTCAGGTGAAGGCCTGTGGAGTTTAAGTAGCTTTCCCAGGCTTGCACTGCTGGCGAGTGATGGAGCCGAGCCTAAACTCAGGCAGCTGCCCGTATCGCCTGTATTACTTCCTTGTGAGAAGGACGGGCTTGTACGGAAGCACTGCATTGCTTGGGGTTAGTAAGCCTTTTCTTGCTGACTCAGCTCTGAAGGAGTCCTAGGAATAGGAGAGGAGTCTGAGACAAGCTCGGATGAGACCACTGCAGGAAGACTGTGGCTGCCCACACTCTTGGCCAGAATGGTGACAGTCACTGCAGTTTGTATTTTAGGAAAAATTAGAAAACCTGTCCACAAGCCACCCTCTTTACTGTGGGTTTGATTATATTTTGAGTCAAATTGTGTGTCTGGTATAGTGAATGTGTCTCAGTTGAGTCAGACTCTTTGCGACCCTGTGGACTGTAGCCCGCCAGGCTCCTCTGTCCATGGAATTCTCCAGGCAAGAACACTGGAGTGGGTTGCCAGCCCCTTCTCCAGGAGATCTTCCTGACCCAGGGATCGAACCCAGACCTCCCTCATTGCAGGCAGATTCTTTTGTCTGAGCCATCAGGGAAGTCTGATACATAGTATGGCTTGAAATGTAGCTCCCCAGCTGTATGTAAAAGCCAGAATTGAGGGTTAAAACAGTAAATGTGAGAGAGAAGGTGCCCTTCGCCCTTCCTTGCTCCTCAGCCTCTCTCTGACTGGTTAACCCCCCAGTGTCCTCCCCCAGACCCGCCCTTCCATACGAGGGACAGGGCCACATGGGTACTGATGAGTTCAGGGGCTGGTTCTCCCCTGCAAGGTGGGGTGTGTAGGGCTCTTTAAAAGGGGCCGTTGTTCATCTGTAAAAACACTGAATCATTATGCTGTGCCCCTGAAGCTAATATAATATTGTAAATCAACTATCCTTCAATTTAAAAAAGAGAGAAGGGGACAATGGTCTCAGGACAATTGTCTCAGGACAATGGTCCCCAGACTCAGTCTGGGCTGTTCTCTTTGTCTGAAGGAGGCTGAGAATTGGTGAGGACTGTGCTCTGGACCCTCCCCAGGAAAGCCAGCCTTCCTCCCCAGCTCACTTCTCCTTTCCCCTGGGTGGGCTGGGAGGCAAGAGAGCGCCCATCACAGAGCCCAGGGCGCCCACCCAGGCAGCAGACACAGCTGTGCTGTCTCCTGCCTCTGCCCTGAGTGAATATTCCAGCAGAATTCTGAAAATTCTCAAAAGATGCACCCCCTTTCAATTGTAGATCCTTTGGGACAAGATGTCTCATTCCATAAATGCTAAGCTAGTAAAATCCACCACATGCCCTGCAGAGGAGAAACATAAACCAACCTGAGACAGCAGAACCCACGTTTCTTCTCAGGCCTGTGAGATGTCGGGGTGCCTATACACACACATGTGGTCAGGGCATTGCTTTTAATAATCAAAATGACTTGTTCTCATGGAAAAACCACTTAAACAATGCACAAGTGCATGTATTGTATCTTAGACACTTGGTCATGTCTGACACTTGTGACCCCGTGAACTGTAGCCCGCCAGGCTTCTCTGTCCATGGAATTTTCCAGGCAAGAATAGCCTGGAAAAATGGAGTGAGTTGCCATTCCTTTCCCCAGGGAATCTTACTGACCCAGGGATTAAACCTCGGTCTCCTGCATTGCAGGTAGATTCTTTACTGTCTGAGCCACCAGGGAAGCCCAGTATGCTAGTATATAGATTCAAAAATAGAATTCCCCACTGAAGAGCATGAATGGAGATAATCATTATGAAAGTCATTAGAAGAAACTTTTAACTGTGGTTTTTGTCTGTCTCCAATTCCCTAAACCCATAAGCTTCTTGAGGTTATCAACCTTGAATTCAGAGACTCCCACATAATGGAATCGCTAGTCTTTCTGATATTTCCTGAGTCTCAGTTTTCCTCATTTGGAAAGGAAGGATTATTTAATACCTCCTAAGGAATGTTGTGATAATTCCATGGGATTTTGTATGAAAGTGTTTAACACGGTGCCTGGGACATCTGTGTGCCCAAATAAACATTTTATGGCCAACATTTAGCAGGGGTCTTCTGCTGACCGTGGATGGACTTTCTGTCTGACAAGAGTGAGTTTCAGTTTTCTGTTTCTTTTCTCTACCAGGAAGATGTCATCAACACACAGTGTGGCTATGATGCCAGGCAAAAACCAGTAAGTGGAATCCCATCTTGTCGCTTAGTACGAAGGGTGTTGGAGGAGCTTTTGAATTTGCGTGGTGATGCTGTGCTCTCCTCTTCCCTTGTGAAGGAAGTCGATCAGCAGATTGTCATCTACACGAAAGGCTGTGTGCCCCAGTTTGAGAAGTGGTTGCAGGACAACTTAACCATTGTGGCTGGTATTTTCATAGGCATTGCCTTGCTACAGGTAAGATGGCTGTCATGGGCGATGGTGCCCTGGGAAAGCCCTCACCAGGACAGACGCTTTGCCTAGTCCCCACACGTCACAGTTGTTAAGACACCTTGGAGGGCTGGGGAGCAAACCTCAACTCTCTTTGGTTTGTATTTTGTTAAGGCTCTGATTTCAGATGCTACTATCCCGAAAGACTTTAGGGAACCTTTCATCCTTTTCAAGATGGAAAAGTTGCTGGGGTCACTAGTTGCCTTCTGGCTTTCCAGCGTTTCCATGGGGTTAGTGATGTGGCATTGTGACAGCTGATCAGACAGGAAAGGTCAGATG